>NC_138867.1:33268738-34468738 GCF_965194805.1 Balaenoptera borealis | reverse complement strand
TTGTTTGTTTGTTTACCAATAAGTATTTTTAAATAGATAAATTAACTAAGATTAACAAATGTGGCGTTAAGTCTTTCAAGTCAATCATATTAACAATAAAACATAAATACAATTAAAAACAAAACAACCTCCATGAATGACCTTTTTTCAGATTCCTCATAGTTTCATGCAAAATCAGACTATCTGACACATGTGTGCTGTGGTCATGGGGCCATTATAATGGAACTAGGTGGAAGATTCTGTTAGAATACCTAGAAACAAGCCTGGAAGCCTGAATATCATGCATTTGGAGTGCACACTTAGTTTACTTGAAGAATCATCCACAGATAACAGGAAACCCCATGTCCCCTGGAAATACATCTGGCCCGTATAAAGCTAGAGAAAGGCTAGAGCAGGGCTTCTCAAAGTATAGTCTGAAGACCCCCTGGGAATCACCAACTCCCTTTCAAAGAATCCACAAGGTCAGAGCTACCTACATAATGGTACTAAGATGTTATTTGCCTTTTTCATTCTCATTCTCTCATGAATGTTCAGTGGAATTTTCCAGAGACCCCAAAATTATCTGAAAAGGCTATTAAGTTAGTTTTCCCTTTTCCAACTACATATCTGCATGAGGCCATATCTTCATATATTTCAACTAAAACAATACGTCACCACAGATTGAATGTAGACCAAATACGAGAATACAGCTGTTTTCTATTACCCCATACATTGAAGACATTTACAAAAATGTAAAAGAGTGCTGTGCCTCTCACTAAATTTTTTGTTTTGGAAAGTATATTTTTCATAAAAAAGTATATTTTCATAAAAAATTATTACATAAGTGTAATAATTTATTATCATTATTTTAAATGAATTAATAAATAAATGAAAATTTTGTCAGCTATTACCCACCTTAACAAAAACTATTTAGGGTCCTCCAATATTTTTTTTTAATTGAAGTAGAGTTAATTAACAATGTTGTGTTAGTTTCAGGTGTACAACAAAGTGATTCACATATATATATATATATATATATATATATATATATATATATATATATATATTTCAGATTCTTTTCCCTTATAGGTTATTACAAAATATTGAGTATAGTTCCCTGTGCTATGCAGTAGGTCCTTGTTTGTTATCTATTTTATATATAGTAAGTACTGTCTGTCTATTAATCCCAAACTCCTAATTTATCCCTCCCTGCCCCTTTCCCCTTCAGTAACTATAAGTTTGTTTTCTATATCTGTGGGTCTATTTCTGTTTTGTAAATAAGTTCATTTGTATACATATATTTTTTTTTTTTTAGATTCCACATATAAGCAATATCATATGACATTTGTCTTTCTCTGTCTGGCTTGCTTCACTTAGCATGATAATCTCTAGGCCCATCCACGTTGCTGCAAATGGCATTATTTCATTCTTTTTTATGGCTGAGTGGCATTCCATTGTATATATGTACCACATCTACTTTATCCATTCATCTGTTGATGGACATTTAGGTTGCTTCCATGTCTTGGCTATTGTAAATAGTGCTGCAATGAACATTTTTAAGCAGTCAATGTGGTTTTGAAACCAAAGAGTTTGAGAACCACTGTACTAGAATATGATGAGTATAAATATAAAATAAATAGGCTCCCAAACAATCATTAACTGAGGAAGGGAAAAAGCAAATGGAACCCTGTTTCTAAGCTTGACCAGAAGACTCTGCTAAAAATGCTGACCATTGTTATTTATCCAATCAACTAATTACACATAGCTCTTTGAAGGCTGCATCTAAGTCTTACTTCACTCTCTTCTCATAAACCAAGCCATTCATTTGCCAGCCAAATATTTGCCAACTCTTTCCAGTTGCATACAAATTGTGTTGTTTCATAAAATATTTACTCTAAAATGTCACACTTACAATGGTTTTCAATGACAATTCAGTTTTTTTAAATTAATTTTTATTGGAGTTAGTTGACTTACAATGTCGTGTTAGTTTCAGGTGTACAGCAAAGTGAATCAGTTATACATATACATATATCCACTCATTTTTAGATTCTTTTCCCATATAGGTCATTACAGAGTATTGAGTAGAGTTCCCTGCATTAGACAGTAGGTAATGACAATTCAATTTTAATTTGAGAACATGGTCAGGTCTGTAGGCAACCTGGGCTGAGGTTGGACGTGTGGTCACAGCGCACAGATGCTACTTCTGAGACCTGCTGCATCTGTGGGTTACTGCAAAGGGAATGGGTAGACTGGTGCCCAGATCAGCCCTGCCTATTTTCCTAATGGCTTATTAGTTTGTTTAGCTTCACATGATGTATTTTTAGTAATACGGGCTAATGAACCAGGAAAGTTTATATTAAATTGATCCTTTTTATACAAGAATGCAATGTTCATTTTAATAAAAACTGACTATTGAAGGGCATTGGTATTCATGTGCATGTGCGTGTGTGTGCGTGTGTGCATATTCTCAAATAGATGTCTTTCAGTCTCCTTTTTTCAACCAGTCTTATCTTTGGCTCAGAAAAAGTTTACCACTCCTAATTGCTCTACACTGATCCATTTCGCAAGAGCTCAGAACTAAGCCAAAATATTTGATGATGTACTCTTCTGTGTCTTGTAGCTTCTCTTCTGGTTTGTATCCTGCTTACAATCACTTTTCAAGTCTCATCAAGTAAAAATCTATTATTACTTGGGTGATCCAACCTTCCTTTACACCCCTTCAAAGACCACATTGATGGCAATGTGGTCTAATGACTGACACCCAGGCAGACAGGGTGCATGTGGGAATTGCTGATGCTGTGAGAACATAGACTTCCCTCTATCAGTTCCCCACTCAGTGAAGAGAAATACTTATCTGTTTGTCCATTCACCTTCCAGAATTATGTAGCCTCTGAGATCCTCCTTATTAGCCCTCTTTCTCCCATTGTTTACACTGTTCTCCTTGTCTCTCATCCCACCAAACCCTGGCCATGCCTCAAGTAGCATTTCAGGATCACTTCAAGTGCATAATTTCTCATATCTGGACTTCTTCTTTGGTGCTTGAAGTATATTGCCCTGTAACAATCATTATACTATGAATTTTCCAAAAATGTGTTGTTTTTCCAAATAGCCTTGAGTTTCTTGACAGCAAAGATTTTCTCTTATTCATCTTTGATTATAAAATGCCTTGTAGCCTGAAAAGTATTCAGGACAGATGCAACATTTATTCCATACCTGTCATGTGCCAAGCACTGTGCCAAGTGGTTTTGCATAAATCATCTAATTTAATCCTTGAATTTGAGGCTCAAAATGATGAAGGGACTAGTCCAAGATAACACAACAATCCAAGAGTAACAGCAGTTGGGGCTGGCAGCTAGAGTTGTTCAGCTCTGAGCTAAACACCTTTTTCTATTTCATCACACTGCATCCCTAAGTAAATATTTCTTGATTAATAGCTCTTACTCTTCCTCCTCTTCCTAATCAATCTCAATCAATATCATGATATAAAATGAGTATATTTTCCTTTTAAAATGAAAAGATATTTGTACAAGGTTATGCTCCATTCTTAGTGTGGCTAGCCTAGGGCAACCAGATGTCCCACTCTCCACTAATACTACAGCCCAGTAATTTCAAATTGCTCTGAGGAGTCCTGGGAATTCCAGGGAGACACATCAGAGGGTTGGGGTAGGAGAAATGAGTTTTGACATCTCTGCCTCTAATGGAGTGATTTTAACTTATATATATATATATTTTTTTTTTGGCTGCGTTGGTTCTTCATTGTTGCACGCGGGCTTTCTCTAGTTGCAGCGAGCAGGGGCTACTCTTCGTTGTGGTGCACTGGCTTCTCATTGCAGTGGCTTCTCTTGTTGCTGAGCACAGGCTCTAGGCACGCGGGCTTCAGTAGTTGCAGCATGTGGGCTCAGTAGTTGCAGCACGTGGGCTCTAGGGTACGCGGGCTTCAGTAGTTGTGGCTCGTGGGCTCTAGAGCACAGGCTCAGTATTTGTGGAGCACTGGCTTAGTTGCTTCATGGCATGTGGGATCTTCCCACACCAGGGATCAAACCCATGTCCCCTGTGTTGGCAGGCGGATTCTTAACCACTGCGCCACAAGGGAAGTCCTAACTTATATCTTTTATTAACACAAATTTCATTTAAAAGAAAGTCTTCTACAGCTTTTAAAATTTTTGAAATCAGATATAGCCCAATCTCAGGTCTTGGGTTCTATGCTGCTATAGGAACCAATCTCAGAGAGAGGCCAAAATATGACCTCATCATTGCTAGGTGTCCCATGCTGTAGAGGTCGGATAAGACACCAAACACTGATCTAGGCATGACTACTCCAGAGCCAGCCTTACAGCAATGAAGAGCAAACTCACTTCACCAACTTTATGACTTGACGAATGCTACAGAAATCTACATGCACCAAAATATTTCTTCTACTGGTCAGCTATGGCCATATTTGAATGCTTACTCACAGGGCCTGGGATTCTAATAATCAGAAATTCTAGAGGTAACATACTACAGAGAAAGAGCAGTACACTCAGGGATCCAAAGACTAGGAGTCAAGTCCTGCCTCAGTTGTTGATTTCTCTGTGCCTGTTTTACCCATCTGTGAAATGGAGATGACAATCTCTGCCTCACACCATTAGTAGGCTTTCAGTAAATGTTTCCTGAATTGATGGATAGATGGGTGGATGAATGGGTAGGCAGGTGTATGGATGGTTGGATAGAGAGCCATCAGCATATGTAAAATTGTGTGACACATAACTATACCACTTCCAGTATAAGCAAAAGGTCACATTTAGTGGCTTAAAACAACACAAACTTATGATCTCACAGTTTCATAGAGCAAAACTCTAAAATGGGTCTCACTGAGTCAAAATCAAGGTGTGGGCAGGGCTGTGTTTCTTCTGGAGGCTCGAAGGGAGGATCTGTTCCCTTGCCTCTTCCAGCTTCTAGAGACTGCCGCATTTATTGGCTCATGTCTTCCTTCCACCTTCAAAGCCAGTAAGGGCTGATAGAGTGTTTCTCAGACTGCATCACTATGACATTGGCACACCTGCCTCCCTATTCCCTGTATAAGACCCATATAGTACATTGGATCCACCTGGATAATCCAAGATAATCTCCCCATCTCAAGATCACTTTCCTGAAAATTCCCCTTTGCCATGTAGAGTAACATATCTACAGTTCCAGGGATTAGAATGTAGACATCTTGGTAGGCGGGGCATTACTTTGCCTACCACACTATAGGACAGTTTCGATTATATTGGAAGCTGTGCAAGATAAGTCAGAGATTCCTGATCCTGACTGAATATTAGAATTATCTGGGAGCTTTAAAGAAAATAGATGCCCAGGCACCTCACCCAAATACTAAAATTTACTTGGGCCACATGGGCCTGGCCATCAGCATTTGCTAAAAGTACACTAGATTATTCCGTTGTGAAGCGAGATTTGAGAGCCACTGTGTGTATTTAAGAAAGTGGATTTGGACCATCACACAAATTTAAGTTTGAGGACCTCTTCAGCCCCTTAGGTCACTCACTTTATTTTTCTAAACCTGAGTGCCCTTATTTTAAAAACGGGCATAATAATCATATGAGGACTAAATTAGATAATATATATAAAGTCCTGTGTGCCTTGCCTAGAACATGTTAATCCCTCAATAAAAGGTAGTCATAATTATCAATTTTACAGAGCAGGCCAACTTACATCCTTAAGCAAAGGTAAACATAAATATCAAAAGTGAATCTCCAAGAATATGCCCCAAACTCACCCCTCTTGATCAGACTTAAAGAAGTTTAGGGTTCCAACTAATTCTGCTGAGATTGCTTATAAACTGATATGTCTCAGGAGAGTTATTAGGTTCTGCCGTCCTTGCATATGGTTCTGGGCGATGACTGGTTTCTCCTTGGGTTTTCTCCTTTCACACGGCAGAGCCTGCAGGACAAATCAGCTTAGCATCATGTGCACACAGCCAGCTGTCTCCATGGGGATGGTATAAACTCAGGCCCATCCCAACAAGGCTCATAGTCTACTGGTGTTTTAAGTCCTTCCATTAGTAAAAAAGTACCAGTCCCCATTCTCTAAAAGACTCAGCTCACCGCGCCTGGGATCCCAAGCCCCAGATTCTTCTCATCAGCCCAAGCCCCATCCCAGCCCATGAGGTGGGACATTCAATCAGGACTGACCCCAGTCTTGTGTGGCAGCCACACCCTGTCCCACAGAAAGATGAGACCCTCTGCATGATGTTACCACTAGACAAAACCCCTTTACTAACCTGCTTTATTTTCATGCATTGCTGGGAATTAGAATGGGCCAAAAGAACCTGCCTAATTTTATAGTGAGAAAAGGCTATGTTCAGCTAAAGTCATCAATTGTAGTAGAACTGTGTTTTAAAATTTTATTAGCTTCCAAAATCAAAAAAGAGGGGAGATTACATCATAAGTGAGGGATCTTACTTTATTAGTTTCCAGAGTCAGAAAAAAGAAAAGGGAAATTATATCATACATAAGAAAGATCTTCCACATTTTTTCTCTTGTATTTTCCTTTGCTAACCTCTTCCTTTAACTGCTGGGAAGTTAAGGGGAAATACAGTATCAAAAAACATTGACCCTGGTGATTTAAAATTAAAATCTGTGGTTCTTCGTCTTCAGGAAAATTAGAGCTTATGATTCTATTTCTGCTTCTTTCAGTTCTGGAAAGAGACTGACAGCACATTTCTGTAGGGGACAACATTTCCCAAGTTTGCATATCCAGGGCATGGAACACTTATGGGAGGTAGAAGCAGTATTTTGGTTTGTTTGTTTTTGAGAAATTTGTAAAATAAGAGAAAAAAGCACAAAAAAAGTATATAACAAACACCAATGGATCCATGACCAAGAATTTTGTCATATTTGCTTGAAGTCTTTTCTAATATGAAAAGAATAAACTGTATATAGAAAGTTGAAATCAGTCATCATTCCTGCTCAGGCCTTCCCAAAGATAGTCTCCATCATGATTTCACTGTGATTCTCTTAGGGTTACTTCTTTACCTGCTAGCCAAGGTCAGTGCTGTTCATCCTGACTTGTGTGGCCAGGATCCCAAACCCTTAGAAGATGGAACCCTTAGAAGATGGACATGATGACTGCTCCAGTTGAGAGTCACCCATTGCTGCTGACTGGGTCTTTCACCTCATATCCTGATCTGGTCACTGATCTTGGAGAGATGCTCTAGGTTCTGTGTGTGCCAAGAACAGATGCAGCCTACATGGTGTGAGCCCAAGCCTGGTTCCCTGGTTCCCACTTGGCCTCCTCAAGGTGGAAGCACTTGACCAACAAAAGACACTTTAGATCAGTCTTCTTGGATTCAAGAGACACAATCCTATAAAGAGAGTCCAGGAGGAGAATTTCAAGGGCTCTTGACCTTCATCTCATGGGTTGCCAATCAAATGCCTCCTCTGGCCAGGCAGGTGACTTTAATGAGCTAAGTAGTTACAGCAAATTATGGAGGCTCCATGAAACTCCAGCCAATTGTTTTATCGGGAAATTGGACTTTTCAATGAAAGCCGTAAATCTAAATAATTATGTGAAATCACTCTAGTTTTTACATTTCCCCATTTTTTTAATATTTAAAGTTTTCAATCTACAGAAAAGCTTAAACAATAGCACAGCAAACAACTGTATTCCCTTCAGCTAGATTCACCCAATTGCTAACATTTTGCCATATTTTATGTATATGTATAAATAATTTCCTGAACCATCTGAAAGTAAGTTGTGCAAATCATGAAAATTCATCTGTAAAACTTTAAGCATGCATCTCCTGAGAATAAGGGCCTTCTGCATTTTAACCATAATGCCATTATCATACCTAAGAAAAGCAACAATTTCTTTATCATTGAATTGCCCATATGAAAATTTCTCCAATTGTCCCAACATTATTTTATAATTTTTTTTTGTTCAAACCAGGATCCAATCAAGATTTACATATTGTATTTCATTGCTATGTCTCTTTGGTATCTTTTAATCTAGAAGAGTTCTTCTACCCTCTTTTGTTTTTCAAAACTATTTTTAATTGTCGGTAATGAATATGATTTATATGAATGTGTGTGTGTGTGGAGGGGTGTATGCACCCACACACCCACACATAGGCAACGAAAGCAGTTCCCCAGGCCAGCTTCACACTGTGGGGTATATCTCTGCACCCAAGCGTAGTCCGTCAAAGGTTCCACTTCCAAAAGCAGAGTCAATATGGTCTGCCTCAGCCCATATTGGTGCATTCACTTATCAAGGACGGAAAGATGAGAGAAAAAGAAAGAGAATTCCTTCTCTCACTGCTATTAATTGAAGGTCTTAGCACTGATACCTGGCTAAACTCTGAGGAGGAGTTGGATGAGAGTCACTTGGGAGAGGGATCTAGTTACAAATGCCAGCGGCTGGGCTCCACCCCAAACCTGCTCAATCTGGAATTGCACTTATTTTAAAAACACCTCCAGCTATTCTTCTGAACACTAAAGTTTGAGGGCTACTATTCTAAAGACACACTGATAAATTAAGGATGGGGCCCTACCCCTGGCAAATTCTGGTAGAACCAAAACATAAAATGTTATCACTGAGGCAATAAGTTCTCTGGAAGCCCAGAGGGAAGGTCAGAGGAGGCTTTGGGGCGAGGGTGGGGAGGTGAGCTCTGAGTGGAGTTTGAAGATGAAGGCTGAGTTAACCAGGTGAAGGATGGGGAACTGTATGGAAATGAGAGAAGCAGAAGCTCTGCCTCATGCACCTAGAGGTGTGCCAAGAATGGGTGAAGGAGAGTCTCATCCACGGTGAGAGGTTTTAATTTTTTTTTTTTTCTGAAGGGTTGGAGAGCCACTGAAGAGCTTTAAGCAACCATGATCCAGTCGATCATAGGAAGACCATGCTTGACAGGCCTGAGAAGGAAAGATCAGAGGCAGAGCAATTCTGTAAGAGGCCACCGCAGCTAGAGAGGCAGGAAGTGATGGAGGCAGCTCAGTGGGGCAGGAGGGCAAGCTCTTGAGACAGAGAAGCACCAGGATGGGCAGTGGAGACGTGAACCTGGGAGTTGGAGGAGGGAGGCTAAAGCTGATTCTGGGCTCATGTTTCGGTCTCATGTGAATAGGTGATTGCGGTGCCTGCTGGACATTTAAGTGACAACGTTCCTTAGGTGGTTACCTGGTTAGAAGAGCAGTAGTGAGAGCCTCAGACCCAGGAGAGACCCAGGAGAGGCCATGCAGTGGGGGCAGAATGGGGTGAGGAGCCAGCCTTTGGATCAGACAGAGGATGTGGCTGGATTGTCTGCTACAGAAAGCAAGTGGTTAACCCATTTGAATGGGTGGAACCAACCACTAGGGGACCCTGGTTTTGTTGATGTCCCTGTGCCCTTTGTTGACTCCTAGTGCTACAATTTCCTCTCTCCACTCCTTTCTCTAGTGGCCTCCAAAGTGGAGGACCCTCCAAAGGAGGATTTAAGACAGTTTGTTGAGCATGAAGAGAAATTGTTAGAAATACTAGATTTTTTTAAAAGTCTCATCTTTTCTATTTTTGTTTACATTTTATAATGGGTAAAGTATATTCCCAAAGCAAGATATATGGATGGATGGATGGATAGATAGATAGATAGATAGATAGATAGATAGATAGATAGATAGATATCAGTAATAAATACCCAGATATTAGGGGCACATGCTCAAATATTTTTTCTTTGCTAGACTTACACAATGAAAAATCTTGAATGACCACTTTTCTGCATGACAAAACTCAGGAAAGGAGAGACTCATGAATGAGAAGGTGGGATGTAGGTGCGGGTCTTGCATACCCACTACTCAGAGATCGCTGGCCTCTTTCAAAAGGTCCTGCCGGCTGATAGAACCCCATGTGGCAGAACCCCTGGAAGTTGTTCAAGTCCCTTCTACCTTTTCCTATTTTGAATGCATTTTTAGAATCTTAGATGCTGAGAGTTGGAAAAAAATCTTTGACATTGATCAGCTAGTTTTCTGCTTTCCTGAGAAGCAAGAAGAAAAGGGAGGTTAGAGAAGAAAGCTGGGGTCAGAGGGAGAAAGAGGAGAGTAAAGTAAAGAAAAGCCACCCTTTCTTCACACATTAACCTGGAGCTGGTCCTGCATCTGGCAGGTTGTGTTATTCCTCTGAATCGTGTGCAGGAGTTTTGCGGGGGTGTGGGGGGGGTGGCCGTTAAAGTCAAAGAAAATAAGCAGAACCTGTTTCTTGGCTTGCCTCCTACGTGATCCGTTCTCATCCTAATCGCCAGTGTGTCTGGCAGTAGGGTGTTTCTGACGGCAGGCAGTGGACTCATTCCAGGAACACGCACCTTCGATGACCTGTGATCAGGACGTCATTGGCTTAGAGACGGAATTCCCGACACTCGGGCGTAAGGAGCAGGGCAAGGGCGAAGTGTCGGAAGGGCGTGGCTTCATCTGTGCGTCACCTTGGGCTCCATAGTCTGGAGCGGGGCGGGGCTCGGGCTCTCCTGCCCAAGGCGTTCGCGTGCTGAGCAAGCAGAAGGTCGAAGCCCGCCCCGTGTGTCTTCACACTACACCCAGATGCCCCTAGGAAAGGAGGCCATCAGGACTGTGCGAAAGCCTAACTTCAGGCCAAATCATTTTCACTCTCAAACACATTCAGGATTTGTTTTCTGAATAAGTCGCTAGAGGCTCTAAATGGCACAGCAGAGCGGGCGTAGCCCTCGGAAGCAGATCACCTCTCCTTGAGCGGTGGTTGGATTGGCCATCGGCTTTGTGTCACTCCCATCAGAACTAGAAGATGAACTTTATCATTTTTTTTAACTGAGGGAAAGTAAACGTCATAATTGCTAAAGTGTAAGAACAATAATACACACAGTATTTTCATTTAGAATCAGAAAAGTAAGCTTGTTCACGGGCCATAGGTATAAACAGGCCAGTGCTATAGGTAGTAATTACCAGATAGAGATAGGGTAAGGTCCTCAGCCTGGGGTAGAGGTGAGGATGGGATGAGATAGGGATAGTAGAAGAATTTGCCTGGATTATAAAGACCAAAATTCTGATATCCTCAATGGGTATTGCTACTAGTAGTCATGAGTTGAGGAAGCTGACTTCCTCCATCCTCATCCATAACCCCCCAACTCACTAATTTTCCTCCTATAGTATTTTATTTCCTTGTGTGGCACAACAGAATTGCTCAAGATGGGGGAGAAAAAGCCTGGTACTCAGGTGCACGAAGAAGGAGCTATTCACTGAGACCTTCATCATTTGCTTAGAATTGCTTTTGCTGGGGGAGGGGGAGAGCCCTAAACATTTAATAAAATACCCAGAAGCACTGAGGTGTTAGCTATGCTTCTGTGGCAGATGTAATATAAGATCTAACATCTGATTTAAGAAATCTTTGAATTATTTTATTTTATTTTATTTTTATTTTATTGCTCAGGGTTCCTTGTAATTTATGAAAAGCTTTAGGGAGTAGCTACAAAAATAATGAAAAGTAGATATTCAGATACTAACCCCATATTACATTATTGGTTCCTTTAAAAAAAAATTGTATAAGTAATTCTTTCCAACTCTACCTTCTGTTAACATCACCTCAAGAAGGATTATATGTGAAAAAAAAATACGCCCCTTCTATCTTGTATTCTTTCCTCTAAATAATGGGAAAAGTACTACTGCTATATCATGTCTTGAAAGTCTTATATTAATCTGTTGGTTCAGAAAATTGGTTACATATATCCAGAGCATATGGTAAAAGAGGTTTACACCAAAAACAGTGTTTTTGCTTTTGCACTTATTGATTATAAGCTATATAACATAGAGAGGAATGGGGAGAACACAATGGAATTTTTATCTTCATTATTATGTAATTGTTATCAATAATAACAGATTATTGCCCAAATTTTCCTTTAGAAGGATTTATAAAAATAGGAAAAAACTGAGTGTTTATTATTCCATAATTATAAGATTAGCTCAAGATAAGATAGATTTGGGAAAATGTCTATACTTCCATTTATTTCAGGAACATATTATCATGTTACTAAACTGGCTTCATGGCTTTTTACTTGTTTTTTATTAAATCTTCAAACCTATTCAGAACTATCAGCAAACAGAGTTACCATCCAAACCCAATAAAATATTCAATTTTTAAAATATAATCTTTCTAAATGTGTATATTTCTTCTCCCCATTTTGGAAAGCAAAATTTATGTCTACACCTCAGAGGTAGAAATTGCTAGACTCACCTTTACCTGGGATAAATGCATAAAAAAATCAACTGCCCCACAAACCAGGAAGCCATCCTTGGCCTCTAATAAATTGATTCAATTCCACAATGTTTATACAGTACTTTCTGTGTGCCAGGCACCATACTAGAAGCTAGGAATCAAAGACAAAAAAGTTGCAGCCCACCCTTACAGAGCTCAAGGTCTAGAGAGAGACAGATTCCAACAACTAAAAGATAGCACAGAAGCCAAAGGAAGGCAGGCCACCTTCCCCAGTCTTTAGGGACTGAGGTCAGAAGTCGGTGATAAATCTACACTGGGCTTTGGGGCACGAGCAGGAGTTAACCAGGTGAAAGAAAAGAAAGGAGGTGCATTCCATGAAGGCAGGGCACATTCTGGGTCCTGGGATTTTGTTTTGATTTTGACCTCAGGGGCAGGTTGGTGAGGAAGCAGAAACATGAGACTGATTTTTAAAAGTTAACATTTTTCAGTACAGATGAACCTATTTGCAGGGCAGAAATAGAGATGCAGACATAGAGAATGGACTTGTGGACATGGGGGGCAAGGGAAGAGTGGGACGAATTGGGAGATTAGGATTGACATACATATACACTACCATGTGTAAAATAGATAGCTAGTGGGAACCTGCTGCATAGCACAGGGAGCTCAGTTGGTGCTCTGTGATGACCTAGATGGGTGGGATGAGGGGGTGATGTGCGAGAGAGGTCCGGGGGGAGGGGATATGTGTATACATATGGCTGATTCACCTTGTTGTACAGCAGAAACTAACACAACATTGTAAAGCAATTGTACTCCAATAAAAGAAAAAATAAGAGAGTGGAAAAAAAGAAAGTTAACATTTTTCTTCTTTCTCTTTCTCTCCCTCATAACCATCCAGTAAATCCAGGGATGGTAGAGTTGCTCTCTGGTGCCAGGGCCCAGCCTCCTTCCATCTCTGGCTCTGCCATCCCTAGGGTATTAATAAGCCCTAGTCATCAATAAATCTGAATGACTCAGGCCCGCACAGCATTCTGGCAGAGAAAAGCACGGTGGGCCCAGCTTAAAAGCACTATGCAGAAGCTCTTCAGATCTCTTCGGCCTTGATCCCACGGTCCAAAACTTAGTCATATGGCCACAGCTACTGTCAAGAGGGGTAGAAAATGTAGTTGTAGTTGTATGCCTGGCTAAAAAGCAGGAATTATCTTACTGTAGAACAGGCGTTGGCAAACTTTCCGCAAAGGGCCAAATAGTAAATATTTTAGGCCATATACACTCCTTGTCATGTATCATTGCTCTTCTTCTTCTTTGTTTTTCTTACAACTCTTTAAAAATGGGAAACCCATTCTTACCTTGAGGCTCTGCAAAACAGGCCATAGGCCAGATTGGGCACACAAGTCAAAGTTCGTCAACCCTATGGAAGAAAGGAAAATTATATAAGAAGGAAAGTGGCCATTCCTGGCATAACCTCTACAAGACTATAAACCACTCAGGGGAAGAGCCTTGTCTCATTCACCTTTCTGGCTAGCACAGTGCTGGCATATACAGTAGGTGCTTAATGTGGATGACTGATGAATGAATGAATGAATGAATGAATGAATGAATAGAAGGGAGATAGGGGAGGTTAATTTAACAGCCACAATTTCTTAAAATCCCATTTTGTGCCAATGGCAGTCTCTTAACATGGATTGTCATTTGAATACTCCATTTTCTCCAGAGTTTGAAGAAAAGTCTAACCAAGAACAGACAAGAGTGAATCCACTGGGCTTTCCACCCACTGCAATCCCCTTCAGTTCCTGCAGTCAAGCAGCCCACTTCACCTCCCAACTACAGATACAATTGGGTCCCAAACATTCCACATGTTGGAGTGGACATCCCTAGTCCCAGCCCCCCGTCCTTGACCTCCATGGCAGACAGACAACCCCGGGTGTGCAAGCAGATTACAGAACCAAAGGCCTTCCAGGTTCTTCCCTTTGACAACCATGGTGGCAGCAGAAGAGCCTTGACTTCGTTTTGCTCTTTTAAATATCACATGCTTGGTCGGACTGTCAGCAGAAGCATTCAGACTGAATAGACTCTTTTTAGTTCCCCTCTTTCTCCTCCTTCTTACTCAATATCCTGAGGGCACAATAGAACTTTTCTTGTCTAAGTCAGCGTGGTGGGGCGGGGAGCGAGGAAGAGTGGATCACTCAACCATTCCCCTAGACATCTCCCGGCCAGGGCTCAGAAAGTGCCACAGGGCTTGGATTCTACATGCCGAGCAGACACAACAGCCAAAAGTGAGGGAGCCCGGCCCCTGGCCCCAGGAAGACCTACTCAATGAGACCACCCTCCCACTTCATTCTTCAGGAGCTCAGGTAACAGCTCTATCCAGGTTTCCTTTTTCAAACCAATGTGTGATTTTTTTTTTAAAGCAGGAAAAGGTACCGCCTCCAAATTCTGGCAGCACAGATTGTGCTGGCTGGAATCATTGACAGAAAAGCATGTTCTGTTGGCAAATAGCAGAAGAGGTGGGCATCAGACACCACAACTCAGCCTCATTGTAGCCAGAAGGGTGATAAGCAGATGAAAATGTGTCTGTCACTTGCTGTTTCATAACTGGATAGGGCCTCTCACACATGCCTGTTCCAACCTCTGGTGCTGCTGGTATTAAATGAAGTCTTGCAACAAAACCAGAGCCCCGGTCCTAATTAGGCACAGAACGATTGATTTCATCTTGGCTGCTGACAAGCTTGTGCTTACCTTTTGATGAAGAGGAACAAATCTCACTTTCCCCCAAAGCTTAAGGAGCTGGCAGGAAGTGGGGATTCATGTGGAATTCCTACACAGACTAGGGAAAGGGGGCTCTGCTGCCATCAACCCTGCCTTCTCAGAAGGAATCCTGGCAAAATGGGACAAATGATGACAAAGTGCTACAAGTCATCCGAGGAAATCTATTCAGAGCAACAGGTTACCTCCAAAATTTAGTTGGAGACTTTGGCCCTCTTGTATGAATTGCTACCTCTCATGAAAAGAATCACAGGGCCTTTCCCCGCCCCTCCCCCCTTTTAACTAAACTTACAATGAGGTAATTAAAAGAAGAGCATAGGCCTCTTACTCTGTCTCCTACCAGCTGTGTGACTTTGGGCCAGCCACTTAACCTCTCTGTGCCTCAGTTTTCTCCTCTGAAAAAATGAGGATAATAATAGTACTTACCTCACAGGGTTGTTGTGAGTATAAAATTATATATACTTATTGTGTACTAATATATAATGAGATCATTAATATTTGCCACTTTTAATATTTTGGCATTAGGGATTATTCTGTGTAGAAAAATAGATGGGTTTATGAACACAAGGCAAAATCATGGCTGTGCTTTTCTGTCTGTGCTGAGAAACTGTCGGGGGAGATTTTATGTTGATCAAAACATGTGCATGTACAAGATGGGGCACACACTTCAGATTCTGATGCTCCAAGAAATTAATGATAAATGAGGGGCAGGAGGACGAGATTGTTCCTTCCAATAAAACCACATCTTTAAAAATGCTCCATTAAAGTTGATCATGAATTTCAAAGGAATCACGGTGTATTCATGGGACACCCTGGAGAAGTTAGCCTTCTGTTTCAAAGAGAAATGTCTGGGAAGGACTCCATTTCTCTTGGGAAATTATTTTAAAAGTGCAAATCCATGCTGCCTGCATGTTATTTCCATCCATTTATTTAACTACCAGTGCACTTTAAATGTTTCCCAGCTCCTGCGGGAATCCAGAGGCCCCTTTCCTGGACTCGAAGTTCAGTAAAGGTGGTTTTGGGGGAAATTCTACACCCTTGAAAGTTATGGCGGCCTCATCGAGCAGTCACACCGCCACCTAGTGGCGCGAAGGCTAAGTGCACGCGATTGCTTTGAAACTTGTTCTAGCCTTACTGTGCCTTAAAAGTCATGTTTTCTTTCTACTACTGGAATCCCATGTTAACGAGAGAGAGAGAGAGAGAGAGAAAGAGAGGTCAGGGGAAGTAGACAAAACCTTTCACTGGTCTGAGGCGTTAGCACGGGCTGCCTCTGGGTGAACATTTCTAAGAACAAGAATGTGGGAGAGGACCGTAGCCTACTGGCAAAGTTAAGGCTGTGGTCCCAGGGGTTGTGGCTAAGACCGTGGTTCCAGAATCAAGATCTGAGTTTGAATGGGGGGGATGGGGTCTGCCATTCACCAGCTATGGGCCTTGGGTGAACTGCTGAACTGCCCCATGCCTTGGTTTCTTTTTCTATAAAATGGGGATAACAATAACTTCTTCATGGTTTATTATGAGCTCCTAGCAAAGAAGGCAATCCATAGCATTATCTATTGTCGTGACTGTTTTTAAAAGGAAGATGCTGTAGAAGCTGATATCTCACAGGTCAGGTAGCACAGGACAGTGGACCCAATGGACGAACAAACAGGAGACCCAGATTCTGGTTCTGCCACTAAGTAGCTGTGTGACTTTGGACAGATCACTTACCCTGTTTCCTTTCCTGTAAAATGAAGAGCTTGAATTCACTGATGTTTAAGGTTATTTTCTTTCTCAAACACTGTGAGTCTAAGGTAAGTCTTCCCATTAAAATTGGCCCACCTTTAAGGTCCATTTTGATCTTTCCTTTTACCAAAGCCCAGGGTCAAGCATGTCCCAGGCATTTATTTCTATAGTTGCTGACTGATGAGAAATAGAGATTGGAATTGTCTCTGTATCAGCCACTAGGAATAGACCAAGTACATGTTTGGGCAGGGATGAGAATCCAAAGGGAAATCCTAGAAGCTGAAGAATATTCCCCCATCAGAAGCCGGTCTGGGGTTTCTCTGATACATTTGGAGGGTTCAGAACTTGCTTGGTTTTTTTAATCTTTGCTAACTAGCCTCCTTACATGGACAGGAAACCAGCAAAACCACTGAGCTGTATAAATTCAATATATACTTTATTAGTAGTATTGCCAAGTCTGTGCCACCAATGTTGGTTCGACTAGTACCTGATCTTTCTTCCAAGAGCACGTTAAATGCCACCAAAGCTCACCTACTGCATATAACTAATTCCCCACTCTGTTGTTCCAAGCCAGGGGCCATCCCAGCATGGACACCTTGCTCTGGGGTGGTAACAAATGGTGGCTCAGTAAAGATAATCATGAAACAATACTTTCTGCTCTTCATCCTAAACCTCATCCATGCAAGTGCTTGGACATTTATAGAAATACAGAACAAAGGCATTTTGGATCTTTGTGAGGGTGGGTGTATTAATTTCTTGTGGATCCTATAACAAATTATCACAAACTAGGTGACTTACAACAACAGAAACTTATTCTCTCAGAGTTCTGGAGACCAGAGTTCTGAAATCAAGGTGTTGACAAGGCCATGCTCCCTCCAAAGGCTTTAGAGGAAAATCCATGTTTTGCCTCTTCCAACTTTTGGTGGCTGCTGGCATTCTTTGGCTTGTGGCTGCATCACTCCAAGTCTGCCTCTACCTTCACATGGCCATCTCCTCCTCTCTTGTATTCTCCTCTTACAGGGACACTTGTCATTGGATTTAATGCCACCCAGATAATCAGGATAATCCCCTCACATGAACCTTACATCTGCAAAACCCCTTTTTCAAATAAGGTCATGTGCACAGGTTCTGAGACATGGACATATATTTTGAGATTGCTACCATTGAACCCACTTAGTGAGCACAGAAGACAGAGGGGAAATTTAGAAAGACAAGCAGCCAACATCTGCACCCCAGTTCTATTTACCCATGCTGAATCAGGGTAGCCCCGAAAGATATCCCAGTCCTTGCCATTGAATTTCTGCAACTCTGTTAGCAGGAGTTGATCAATAAAGATGTGAGGATAAGAGCAAGAGGGATCCAGGATCCCAATGGTTTTGCATCATTTTTGTACTCAGATACACCAGGGGACTCTACACCCTCCCATTTGTACTGGCTGGGCTGGTGATTCTCCATAAAGAAATTTTTAGAGAAACAAAGCAGGATGCGTTGGGACATTTAGCATGTGCAGCTTGAAAAAATCTCCAGGGTGATTCTACCACACCCTGTGCTTCTTGCCTTCCTCTTTCCTTGTCTTCACCTCAAAGAGGACATCCAAAATACCTTTATTTACCTTATCAGTCAAAAAATAACTTTAGTCAGTGACAAGTATGCTTGTACCTCTCAAGTCATTTTTACTGGTTTTATTCATATTAGAAGTTTGACATTGTTACATTTTAGCCACACTTATATGTAAGTCATTTAATTTTTTCTAAAAGTTTAAAAAAATATTTTGAATCAAACAAAATTTCATCTGGACAGTAAGATGTTTACATGTAAGTTTGATCTTATTGAAATGCCATTTTCTCCTCCCTTTTGAGTCATTTTCTTTTCTGTTAAATTGAAGTATAATTGATTTACAATACTGTGTTAGTTTCAGTTGTATAGCAAAGTGATTCGGATATATATTATATATATATATATATATATAAAATATATTCTTTTTCAAATTCTTTTCCATTATAGGCTATTACAAGATATTGAATATAGTTCCCTGTGCTATACAGTAAAGCCTTGTTGTTTATTTTATACATAGTGGTGTGTACCTGTTGATCTCATACTCCTAATTTATCCCTTCTCCCCCATTTCCTGTTTGGTAACCATAAGTTTGTTTTCTATGTCTGTGAGTCTGTTTCTATTCTGTAAATAAGTTCATTTTTATTATTTTTTAGAACATATAAGGGATATCATATGATATTTGCCTCCCTCTGTCTGACTTACTTCATTCAGTATGACAATCTCTAGGTCCATCCATGTTGCTGCAAATGGCATTATTTCATTCTTTTTTTATGGCCGAGTAATATTTCATTTTATACATATATATGTATATACACATACATATATACCACATCTTCTTTATCCATTCATCTGTTGATGGACATTTAGGTTGCTTCCACATCTCGGCTATTGTAAATGGTGCTGCAATGAACACTGGGGTGCACCACCCCCTCTTCCCCCCCTTGGTATCCATAAGTTTGTTCTCTACATCTGTGTCGCTATTGCTGCTTTGCAAGTTCATCTGTACCATTTTTCTGGATTCCACATATAAGCGATATTATATGATATTTGTTTTTCTCTTTCTGACTTATTTTACTCAGTATGACACTCTCTAGGTCTATCCACATCTCTGCAAATGGCACTATTTCATTCCTTTTTATGGCTGAGTAATATTCCATTGTATATATGTACCACATCTTCTTTATCCATTCCTCTGTTGATGGACATTTATGTTGCTTCCATGTCCTGGCTATTGTAAATAGTTCTGCAATGAACATTGGGGTGCATGTATCTTTTTGAATTATGGTTTTCTCCAGGTATATGCCCAGGAGTGGGATTGCTGGGTCATATGGTAGTTCTATTTTTAGTTTTTTGAGGAACCTCCATACTGTTCTCCATAGTGGCTGTACCAATTTACATTCCCACCAACAGTGTAGGAGGGTTCCCCTTTCTCCACATCCTCTCCGGCGTTTATTGTTTGTAGATTTTTTGATGATGGCCATTCTGACTGGTGTGAGGTGATACCTCATTGTAGTTTTGATTTGCATTTCTTTAATAGTTAGCAATATTGAGCATCTTTTCATGTACATGTTGGCCACCTTTATGTCTTCTTTGGAGAAATGTCTGTTTAGGTCTTCTGCCCATTTTTTGATTGGGTTGTTCGTTTTTTTGGTATCAAGTTGCATGAGCTGTTTGTATATTTTGGAAATTAAGCCCTTGTCGGTTTACAAATATTTTCTCCCAGTCCATAGGTTGTCTTTCTTTTGTTTATGGTTTCCTTCGTTGTGCCAAAGCTTATAAGCTTGATTAGGTCCCATTTGTTTATTTTTGCTTTTATTTCTATTGCCTTGGAAGACTGACCTAAGAAAACATTGTTACAATTTATGTTCAGAGAATGTTTTGCCTGTGTTCTCTTCTAGGAGTTTTCTGGTGTCATGTCTTATACTTTAGTCTTTAAGCCATTTTGAATTTATTTTTTGTGTATGGTTTGAGGGATTGAGTCATTTTCACTTTGCTCTTGCAATCATTGTAACGTAGAAAAAAAGAAAGAAAACATCTCACTGTGTGAAAATATAAGATCAATTTTTTCACATCAGTTCACATCCATCTTCAACCTCACTTGGGTGATAAACTTTAAGCTGCAGCCAGGTGAGCAATCAATACCATCCCTGGGGGACACTGGATGAGCCAGAATGGCGCCCCAGGTCCCTGAACTGACAATTGGATGACTCATTTTATGGACTCTAGGGGCAGCTCTTTGCTGGAAAGGGACACTAATACAGTCACCTGCCTAAAACCCCACCCCCACACCAAGACACCCTTAGACCAAACATCAAGAAAAGCAAGCAGCATTGTTTCTCTTCTTTTAGTTGTTTCCCCTTTCCAGGTTGCCTGTGATGTTGCAAAGTCAATCAAGATGTTCTGGCCAGAGCCATACACCCACTACACCTTTTTCTGTCTCCTTGTTCATCTCATCCTCTGAGTAGAACAAATGTTAACACATCACCTGCCATGATTAGCGATACTTGGACAGAAGGTAAATTATGAGAGTTTGGTGGAAAATGTTTTGTATCAGAAAAGGAAACTTAAAAAGTTTTGTATGTGAGCTGAGAATTTAAACTCCAAATACTAACTACACAAGAAAGAAAGAGATCCACCAGAGGGCAGACAGCAGAAGCAAGAAGAACTACAATCCTGCAGCCTGTGGAAAAAAACCACATTCATAGAAAGAAAGACAAGATGAAAAGGCAGATGGCTATGTACCAGATGAAGGAACAAGAAAAAACCCCAGAAAAACAACTAAATGAAGTGGAGATAGGCAACTTTCCAGAAAAATAATTCAGAATAATGATAGTGAAGATGATCCAGGACCTCAGAAAAAGAATGGAGGCGAAGATTGAGAAGATGCAAGAAATGTTTAACAAAGACCTAGAAGAATTAAAGAACAAACAAACAGAGATGAACAATAAAATAACTGAAACGAAAACTACACTAGAAGGAATCAATAGCAGAATAACTGAGGCAGAAGAATGGATAAGTGACCTGTAAGACAGAATGGTGGAATTCACTGCTGCAAAACAGAATAAAGAAAAAAGAATGAAAAGAAATGAAGACAGACTAAGAGACCTCTGGGACAACATTACACACAACAACATTCCCATTATAGGGAAGAAAAGAAGAGAGAAAGGACCAGAGAAAATATTTGAAGAGATTATAGCCGAAAACTTCCCTAACATGGGAAAGGAAATAGCCACCCAACTCCAGGAAGCACAGCGAGTCCCATACAGGATAAACCCAAGGAGAAACACGCCGAGACACATAGTAATCAAAGTGGCAAAAATTAAAGACAAAGAAAAATTATTGAAAGCAGCAAGGGAAAAATGACAAATAAAATACAAGGGAACTCCCATAAGGTTAAGAGCTGATTTCTCAGCAGAAACTCTACAAGCCAGAAGGGAGTGGCATGATATACTTAAAGTGATGAAAGGGAAAAACCTACAACCAAGATTACTCTACCCGGCAAGGATCTCATTCAGATTCGATGGAGAAATCAAAAGCTTTATAGACAAGCAAAAGCTAAGAGAATTCAGCACCACCAAACTAGCTCTACAACAAATGCTAAAGGAACTTCTCTAACTGGGAAACACAAGAGAAGAAAAGGACCTACAAAAACAAACCCAAAACAATTAAGAAAATGGTAATAGGAACATACATATCGATAATTACCTTAAACGTGAATGGATTAAATGCTCCAGCCAAAAGACACAGGCTCGCTGAATGGATACAAAAACAAGACCCATATATATGCTGTCTACAAGAGACCCACTTCAGACCTAGGGACACATACAGACTGAAAGTGAGGGGATGGAAAAAGATATTCCATGCAATTGGAAATCAAAAGAAAGCTGGAGTAGCAATACTCCTATCAGATAAAATAGACTATAAAATAAAGAATGTTACAAGAGACAAGGAAGGACACTACATAATGATCAAGGGATCAATCCAAGAAGAAGATATAACAATTATAAATATATGCACCCAACATAGGAGCACCTCAATACATAAGGCAACTGCTAACAGCAGTAAAAGAGGAAATCAAGAGTAACACAATAACAGTGGGGGACTTTAACATCTCACTTACACCAATGGACAGATCATCCAAAATGAAAATAAATAAGGAAACAGAAGCTTTAAATGACACAATAGACCAGATAGATTTAATTGATATTTATAGGACATTGCATCCAAAAACAACAGAATACACTTTCTTTTCAAGTGCGCATGGAACATTCTCCAGGATAGATCACATCTTGGGTCGCAAATCAAGCCTCAGTAAATTTAAGAAAATTGAAATCATATCAAGCATCTTTTCTGACCACAACGCTATGAGATTAGAAATGAATTACAGGCGAACAAACGTAAAAAACACAAACACGTGGAGGCTAAACACTACATTACTAAATAACTACGAGATCAGTGAAGAAATCAAAAAAATACCTAGAGACAAATGACAAAGAAAACACGACAATCCAAAACTGTTGGAATGCAGCAAAAGCAGTTCTAAGAGGGAAGTTTAGAGCTATACAAGCCTACCTCAAGAAACAAGAAAAATCGCAAATAAATAATCTAACCTTACACCTAAAGGAACTAGAGGAAGAAGAACAAACAAACTCCAAAGTTGGCAGAAGGAGAGAAATCATAAAGATCAGAACAGAAATAAATGAAATAGAAACAAAGAAAACAATAGCAAAGATGAATAAAACTAAAAGCTGGTTCTTTAAGAAGATAAACAAAACTGATAAACCATTAGCCAGACTCATCAAGAAAAAGAGGGAGAGGACTCAAATCATAAAATTAGAAATGAAAAAGGAGAAGTTACAATATACACCGCAGAAATACAAAGCATCCTAAGAGACTACTACAAGCAAATCTATGCCAATAAAATGGACAACCTGGAAGAAATGGACAAATTCTTAGAAAGGTATAACCTTCCAAGACTGAACCAGGAAGAAATAGAAAATATAAACAGACCAATCACAAGTAATGAAATTGAAACTGTGATTAAAAATCTTCCAACAAACAAAAGTCCAGGACCAGATGGCTTCACAGGTGAATTCTATCAAACATTTAGAGAAGAGCTAACACCCATCCTTCTCAAACTCTTCCAAAAAATTGCAGAGGAAGGAACACTCCCAAACTCATTCTATGAGGTCTCCATCACCCTGATACCAAAACCAGACAAAGATATGACAAAAAAAGAAAATTACAGACCAATATCACTGATGAATATAGATGCAAAAATCCTCAACAAAATACTAGCAAACAGAATCCAACAACACATTAAAAGGATCATACACCATGAACAAGTGGGATTTATCCCAGGGATGCAAGGATTCTTCAATACACGCAAATCAATGTGATACACCATATTAGCAAATTGGAGAATAAAAACCATATGATCATCTCAATAGATGCAGAAAAAGCTTTTGACAAAATTCAACACCTATTTATGATAAAAACTCTCCAGAAAGTGGGCATAGAGGGAACCTACCTCAACATAATAAAGGCCATATACGACAAACCCACAGCAAACATCATTCTCAATGGTCAAAAACTGAAAGCATTTCCTCTATGATCAGGAACAAGACAAGGATGTCCACTCTCACCACTATTATTCAACATAGTTTTGGAAGTCCTAGCCACAGCAATCAGAGAAGAAAAAGAAATAAAAGGAATCCAAATTGGAAAAGAAGAAGTAAAACTGTCACTGTTTGCAGATGACATGACACTACACGTAGAGAATCCTAAAGATGCTACCAGAAAACTACTAGAGCTAATCAATGGATTTGTAAAGTTGCAGGATACAAAATTAATGCACAGAAATCTCTTGCATTCCTATACACTAATGATGAAAAATATGAAAGAGAAATTAAAGAAACACTCCCATTTACCATTGCAACAAAAAGAATAAAATACCTTGGAATAAACCCACCGAGGGAGACAAAAGACCTGTATGCAGAAAACTATAAGACTTTGATGAAAGAAATTATAGATGATACCAACAGATGGAGAGATAGATATACGATGTTCTTGGATTGGAAGAATCAATATTGTGAAAATGACTATACTACCCAAAACTCTACAGATTCAATGCAATCCCTATCAAATTACCAATGGCTGGCTTCCCTGGTGGCGCAGTGGTTGAGAGTCTGCCTGCCAATGCAGGGGACACGGGTTCGAGCCCTGGTCTGGGAAGATCAGGGTCTGGGAAGATGCTGCGGAGCAACTGGGCCCGTGAGCCACAACTACTGAGCCTGCGCGTCTGGAGTCTGTACTCTGCAACAAGAGAGGCCGTGATAGTGAGAGGCCCGCGCACCACGATGAAGAGTGGCCCTCGCTTGCCACAACTAGAGAAAGCCCTCGCACAGAAATGAAGACCCAACACAGCCAAAATTAATTAATTAATTTTTTAAAAAAATTACCAATGGCATTTTTTATGGAACTAGAACAAGAAATCTCAAAATTTGTATGGAGACACAAAAGACTCCGAATAGCCAAAGCAGTCTTGAGGGAAAAAAATGGAGCTGAAGGTATCAGACTCCCTGACTTCAGACTATACTACAAAGCTACAGTAATCAAGACAATATGGTACTGGCACAAAAACAGAGATATAGATCAGTGGAACAGGATAGACTGCCCAGAGATAAACCCACTCACCTATGGTCAACTAATCTATGACAAAGGAGGCAAGGATATGCAATGGAGAAAAGACAGTCTCTTCAATAAGTGGTGCTGGGAAAACTGGACAGCTACATATAAAATAATGAAATTAGAACACTCCCTAACACCATACACAAAAATAAACTCAAAGTGGATTAGAGACCTAAATGCAAGACTGGACACTGTAAAACTCTTAGAGGAAAACATAGGAAGAACACTCTTTGACATAAATCACAGCAAGATCTTTTTTGATCCACTTCCTAGAGGAATGGAAATAAAAACAAAAATAAACAAATGGGACCTAATGAAACTTCAAAGCTTTTGCACAGCAAAGGAAACCATAAACAAGACGAAAAGGCAACCCTCAGAATCGGAGAAAATATTTGCAAACGAATCAACGGACAAAGGATTAATCTCCAAAATATATAAACAGCTCATGCAGCTCAATATTAAAAGAAGAAATAACCCAATCCAAAAATGGGCAGAAGACCTAAATAGACATTTCTCCAAAGAAGACATACAGATGGCCAAGAAGCACATGAAAAGCTGCTCAACATCACTAATTATTACAGAAATGCAAATCAAAACTACAATGAGGTATCACCTCACACCAGTTAGAATGGGCTTCATCAGAAAACCTACAAACAACAAATGCTGGAGAGGGTGTGGAGAAAAGGGAAACTTCTTGCACTGTTGGTGGGAATGTAAACTGATACAGCCACTGTGGAGAACAGTATGGAGGTTCCTTAAAACACTAAAAATAGAATTACCATATGATCCAGCAATCCCACTACTGGGCATATACCCAGTAAAAACCACAATTCAAAAAGACACATGCACCCCAATGTTCATTGCAACACTGTTTACAATAGCCAGGTCATGGAAGCAACCTAAATGCCCATCGACAGAAGAATGGATAAAGAAGATGTGGTACATATATACAATGGAATATTACTCAGCCATAAAAAGGAATGAAATTGAGTCATTTGTTGAGACGTGGATGTATCTAGAGACTGTCATACAGAGTGAAGTAAGTCAGAAAGAGAAAAACAAATATTGTATATTAACACATGTATGTGGAACCTAGAAAAATGGTACAGATGAACTGGGTTGCAGGGCAGAAGTTGAGACACAGATGTAGAGAACAAACGTATGGACACCAAGGGGGGAAAGCCACAGGGGGGTGGGGGTGATGGTGTGATGAATTGGGCGATTGGGATTGACATGTATACACTCATGTGTATAAAATTGATGACTAATAAGAACCTGCTGTATAAATAAAATAGAAAAAACTTATTTATAAAAAGAAAGAAAGAAAGAAAGTCATGATCCTATGATGTATTCGGGAAAACACAGGACTTATCAGAAACTCTGGGTTTAGATCTCCTTTTTACCATGTGCTTGAACTCCGTTTACCTTTCTGTAACAATAAGAATTTACCAGGCTGTTGGGAACATCAAAAGAGATATTATATATGGAATTTTGTTTTTAAATGTGATTATTAGTTCTAATAATAGAATTAGTAATGGGTGTAAAATACCAAACTCCAGAATGTTTTTTGCCAGATGTACGAGTGTTCATAGAAAAATATTGAGATCATTTATAGCCTGGAATAAGCGACCTTAGTAAAGCACAGACTTTAATCTAGATAGTGGCAAAGTGCCACATACTAGAACTAGCACATAAGCAAGGAATCACCAGTACCCTCAGGAGGGAATGATGGAATGCATGAATGAGAGGGAACGTGAAAACCCAGAGCAGCCGAAGTCGTGTAACACCTTGGAAAATTGAGGGCGCCTGGGAAAAGAGGGTGGCTAGGTGTTAGGAGCAGGATATACATCATGGAAAGGTTGACATTGAGAACATCACAGTTTTGATGAGGAAAGGTGCAACTGACAGTAAAGAGCCCCATGATGACAAAGGTGAGAGAAATTGCTCATTTCCTGGCAAAGTCTTGCTGCTGTGACTTAGAGGAGAGAAAAAGTGAGGTCAGAACTGTGATGTGATTATATTATTTAATCCTGATTACAAAATACTGAATACATTTTCTTCCAAGTTCAAAAGGAGAACAAATAGAATAAAAA
This sequence comes from Balaenoptera borealis, assembly GCF_965194805.1. Lineage (NCBI taxonomy): Eukaryota > Metazoa > Chordata > Mammalia > Artiodactyla > Balaenopteridae > Balaenoptera > Balaenoptera borealis. Next base: position 34,441,757 of record NC_138867.1, on the reverse strand, counting down.
TGAGTTGAGAGGTGTGGGGGAAGGATTCCACATATTCTGTAGACTGAGGTTTCAAATATCAACCATCTCTGTGTGTGGAATCTTCCATAGTCCTCCTTTTCTTTTTTTCTAAATAAATTTATATTTATTTATTTATTTATTTATTTTTGGCCGTGTTGGGTCTTCTTTGCTGTGCACAGTCTTTCTCTAGTTGGGGCGAGCGGCGGCTACTCTTTGTTGCGGTGAGCGGGCTTCCCATTGTCGTGGCTTCTCGTTGCGGAGCACAGGCTCTAGGTGTGTGGGCTTCAGTAGTTGTGGCACAGGCTGAGCACAGGCTCTGTAGTTGTGGTGCACGGGCTTAGTTGCTCCGTGGCATGTGGGATCTTCCCGGGCAAGGGCTCAAACCCAGGTCCCCTGCACTGGTAGGCGGATTCTTAACCACTGCACCACCAGGGAAGCCCCGCCCTCCATTTCTTATATCTAGTTTTTATTTTCCTCAAATCACATTCTGGCTCCCTCGCTGACGAGCTGCCGCCCCCTGTCTTTTTTTTTTTTTTTTATTCAAACAGAAAGTCACAAAAATTATAATCATCCTCATCAGTTCACTCAGTCCCATGTAATTAATTTTTTTTTTTCATCTTGATCTTTTGTTAGTGCCGCCCCCTGTCTTGATGGGCTTGTTGAAATCTTCCTCTTCTAAGCAGTTCTCTTCACACAGAACTTTTCACACGCTGGGAAGGAAGTGTCTAGAAAACCCCACAGATGGCCTCCTTTCCCCACCCCCGCACTTTCAGTTTCTAAGTTCTTGTCAACTGCAGAAAGGAACTCAAATCCCAGGCTGGGTGTCAAGGTGTCTTTACGTGTGTTGAGAGGGATCTGGGGGCTGAGAATAAAAGACAGCAGGACATTTCTATCTTATTTTTCCTATGCCAAGGAGTATCTTTCTCAGCCATCAAGAATGTTTTATTTCAAATTTCATATATTTTTAGAAAAGTGAGTTTTCTTTTGCTCCTTTTATATGAAAATAGAATAACCATTAGAGTCATAGGTAAATTCCTCATCCATTAATGGTTAAGCCATCAGAGACCATGCCAAAGTCAAAACTGTATTTGTGCAGGAGCTATTTGGTCAGATGACCAGGAAGAGGTTTGAGGATTCTAATTTTAGAATGATGGTGATTTTCAAGCCTGTCTTTAAAGACAAAGGGTATCCAAAAGCCTAACTGATCAATATACCTGGAGAGTTCAAGGTGCCACAGCATTTGGGAGGTGGGTCTTTACTGGTTAAGCTTTACCAGTTGCTGTGTGACCTGGCTTCCTCTACTTCAATTCACCCTAGAAGAGAGAACCCAGTAGGAACCAGGAAAGAGTGCAGAGCAGTAAGTGCCTGAGATCCCACAAGAGGGAATGATGATACACAGTGACATCTGCAGAGGTTTTCTGCTAAGATGCCCAGGCCAGCCTCCTGAGGAAAGAAAGGCCACATTGACCTGCGTCAAGCGAAGCCATGCACACACAGCTCCCGGAGAGACCCCACTCATTCCAGGTGTTTTCTTCCTACTGTATTTCACCTCACAACGCGAGGCTGGTGTGGTCTGCAGTTCCCTCTCCACCTTCACAAGTCACTGACAAAAATGTAAGGGGTTGTCACAGTCGGGGCTGCCACCACTTCTCCCACTGCCAGCTCCTCCTCCCTATGCTTTGCCCAGCCTGCAGCAGTCCACTCCCACCCCAAGAACTCAATTTGTGGTGAGAAGCACCTTCCCACATCCTGTTGAAGAGGGGCCTGATGCTCCCTTCAGTGTCAGAGGCTCAGCCAACTGGAATCCATCACAGCCCGTTCGCCATGAAGTAAACATTCCGTTAAGCAAGGAGCTCTCGAGAATAGATTCATGACTGGGTTCAACGCTCCTTAAGAGGCTAAGGAAATCCTTTTTCCTACTTTCATCTGTATGATCAGTCATGAAGAAATTCGAGTAAATTCAGCCTGTCAGCCATATGTTTAATAGCGATTATGGAAAGAAATGTGCAGGCGTTATGGGAGTGCTTGTTTGGGTAGGGGGGTGGCAGAGGGGGGTTGTTTTCGAGGAATAAAATAAAACCAGGTCCCTGCTTTTACATCTCCTTAAGAAAACAGAGTACACACATTAAATACATAAATTATGATTCATTAAGTACCTAAATATTTAGACAGTGTTAACAGGGATGAAAAAAAGATTACTGCAGTTTCAGTGTCTAGAGTGGAGCTTGCCATCTACTCTCTTGTGAAGCATTGTCATAAGTACTGTATTTTCAACCATTAACTCTATCTTGACAACCAAAAGCAATTAAAGTCGTTTTATTACATAATTTCTAACAATAGAAGTTCTAAGAAAATTTATTTTCAGACTAAAATAATCCACCCCCCCAAAAAAAAATCCCTTTTCCAAGTTTACTGGGTATAGCAGATCAAGTCACTTTGAAGAGAAAAGACAACTTATCACTATGTGTGTGTGTATGTGTTGGGAAGCTGGGGAGGGCTTGGCTTGGTCATGAGGAATATATCTGTTGTTTTATTTTCTTTAATCTAGGCAATATAAATCCATGGTGCTAAATACTACTATTGCTCTATGAAAGTTTGAACTGCTTGAGTCTATTCCAAATTTTCACCAGCCTGCTTCCTACCTCAAGGATGGTAAATTTATCTGGCTTACAGAAGAACTATCTTTTCTGTCTATTTGCTATACCTCTGGTCAATCCTGGGCTGAGTGGATCCTAAATTTGAATAACATGAGCCATCACCTCAGCAGAAGCTGTGTTCTCCCATGCAGCACGCCACCCTCACCTGCCTTCTTTCCTTTTCCACCCGTGCTGGGCAGGACTAGGGCGGGCTTCCTGGAACATTTTCCCACTACATATGCATCTCCTTGCAGCCTGATGCCACTGATGCCGCTCTACCTGGGGTTCTGTTCTGGACAATGGTGGCGGTGGTAGGAACTAATTTTGTTCCTTGAGAAGCACTAGCAATTCAGACCAAATAAATAATGAGTATTGACATGTTATCTCAACATAGTAATAAAAAAAAAAAGAAAACCTACACATGGTAAAATTGATCAATGATGAAAGAAAGAAAGAACAAGGAGAGTCAGAGAGATAGAGGGAGAAAGAGACCAGTTTGGATAAACTATTGTTATTTACCAACTCCCTCATGATTAAAAGCATTAGATGCAATCAAGTGCATTTTCTTCTCTTATTCTTTGGGCTCTATTTAGGAAAGAATAACAGCATCCATAAGAGTGGTTCATTCTCCTCATGCTTTAATTACAAAAGTGACACTAGCACATATTAAGGAGGTAAAATTAGGCTCAAAATTATTTTAAATTCATTAGTTACCTGCGATTCATGGGTGTTTTATTTCTTTTGTGCTTTACAAATGAAACTTTACAAAGATGAGACTTTCAAAGACAAGGAACTTTGAAAACAATCTAGTGATAGTCTTTTGTATTATTAGTTTCTCTACAGTTATTTGTAGGTTTTAGAGTGTATTACATTATAAAAATTAGAAGCAGAATTTCTGGTAAGATGTTTCCAATTATTCAGGAGCAAGAGGATTAGCTCAGGGATTCTCAATCTCAGCACTATTTCGACTGATAATTCTTAGTTTCGGGGTCTGTCCTGGGCGTTGTAGGATGTTTAGCAGCAGCCCTGGCCTCTATTCACTAGTTGTCAAGAGCACTTTCTCAGTCAGCCATTTCAATCAAAGATGTCTCCAGACATTGCCAAAATTGCCCCAGTTTGAGAACTGCTGGATTAACCTAATGCCCAGGTTATATTTAAAACCAAACAAAATCCAGTTACCAATGTTATTAATTTTCCATATGAAAATATGTAGATGAACTAGCTGCAAAAGAAAACATTTTCTTGATGTGTAGTTTCTTGATGTCTGTTCTAAATGCCATCTCAGCCTTTGGTTAAGTATGTACTTGATTTATTGCCTTTATGTAAGTTGCTGAAAGCAAAAAAGATCTCCTGGAATCTGGAGTTGTTAACTAGAAGTACAGAGGATGTAGCTAAAGCATTTTTGCATCTTCCCAGGGACTGCGAAAAGCATGTTAAGTTTATGTTAGTGAAGGTATATAATTCTGAGGAAGGGGAAAACATGGAGGCTAAAGGAAATTCATTTCTGTCAAGAGCATCTCTACAATTACACCTGTATAATTATAGAGCAATGCACGGGAGTAGTTTTGGCTAAACATCGTTCAGACGTTCTCCGACTTAAAATGGTTCGATTTAGGATTTTTCAACGTTATAATGATGCAATATGCATCTAGGAAAAACCGAACTTTGAATTTTTTTTGATCTTTTCCCAGGCTAGCAATATGTGGTACGATACTCTCTCGTGATGCTCACAGCTTCCAGTCAGCTGTGCAATCATGAGGGTAAACAACCCATATACTTGCAGCCATTCCATACACATACAACCATCCTGTTTTACTTTCAGTACAGTATTCAATAAATTACCTGAGGTATTCAACACTTTATTATAAAATAGGCTTTGTGTTAGATGATTTTGCCCAACTATAGGCTAATGTAAGTGTTCTGAGCACGTTTAAGGTAGGCTGGGCTAAGCTATGATGCTTGGTAGGTGAGGTGTATTAAATGCATTTTCTATTTAGGATATTTTCAACTTACAATGGGTTTATCTGGATGTAACTATCATAAGTGGAGAAAGATCTGCACAAACTCATTAACAGCTGGAATTAATAACAATTTGCTTCAAATAAATTTGGAAAATAAATTTCAAGTAAATTTCAAAATAAAATGTTTGTTTTACTTAAATATCTTAAACTCTGAGATCGCCTAGATTGTGAAATGCCTCTTCTTAAGAATAAACAGAAGCCAGATCTTTAAATCATTAAAACTTACAGAGGTCCTGCAAATTAATGTAAGGGGTTAGTAAGGGAGAAACTGGATGTAAATTATGTGAGAACTCTCTGTACTATCTTCTGAATTCTTCTGTAAATCTAAAACTGTTGTAAAAAATAAAGAAATTAAGTCTATTTTTTAAGAGATGGTGCAAATAATATGCACTGATATGGATCCAATTATCAAGGGGGAAAAAGGAGAATTAATATTGAAAATACTTAGCAACGGGAATTGCACAGGCACCAAGCAATCAGAGTGGCTGCTGATCACACATCCCGCTGAGCTGGTGTGTAGCAACTTAGTATCAGTTCAGGATAAAAGCAAGGTGCAAAGCAGGGGTTTCCATTTGTGCAAAAAGCGGGGACAGAAAGGATGTGCATGTGTGTTCATTTTTATATATTTGTATATGCACAGTTAGAAATATACATAACAAGCTGATAACAGTGGTTGACTGACTCTAGAGAGGAACTGGGTAAGTTCACCATGTAATTTATTGTTTAAAGCAGGTCAATTTTGAGAGTAAAAGGGAGCATTATTAATAATTATTCCAGAACAATAGGCATGAACTTGTACTGTACTGATAAGTCAGTATTTATGATCCCCATAGAACTGGGGCATGAGGGCTTGGAGGGTCAGGGTTTAGAGCAGGCTTACTTTTCCCTCTTTCATAAAATACATTGCTCTTACCCTCTTTTAAACTTTTTTAAAGTAAAAAGAGCCCTAGAAAATGGAATGAAATGAGAATGAGAGAATGTCAAACAATTTTTAATCATTTTTGCCTTTCTATCATTATCATAAAGAAAGAAATCTAGCTATTATTGTTAAGATTAAGGGCGAATCTGGGTGTTGAAAATTTTATCTGATAAACTTATTAAGAGTTGTAACAACTAAAAACCTCTAAAGCTAAGCAGTCAGTATAAGAGATTAAATAGTTGTAGAGTTCAGGCTATTGATTTACGAGACATGTTAGTAAATTCAGATGCTGTTATTGTTTCTTCAGTGTGTCCCACGTAGGAACCTGTGGCTCTTTCTTTCCCTGTCTTTCAACATACAGTTGAAAGTTTCAGAGTGGGGGGGAAACCAAACTCAAACATCATAAACTCTATGATGTTATCCAGCAGTATGTTTGTTTCAGTCATATTAATTTAAAATTAAGATGTAACATTAATGACTGTAACTTCAGAATTTGGTCACCTGGAGAAATGATGTTATGTGACTAGTGAATTCGAAAAAAAAATATCATGATGACAGACAACCCTTGGATGTATATTACATGCAATTCTTGATTTAAGAACTTTACATGCATTAACTCATTTAATCCTAATTAAAAAACAAAACCTGGGGGCTTCCCTGGTGGCTCAGTGGTTGAGAGTCTGCCTGTCGGTGCGGGGGACACGGGTTCGAGCCCTGGTCTGGGAGGATCCCACATGCCGCGGAGCAACTAAGCCCGTGAGCCACAGTTGCTGAGCCTGCGCGTCTGGAGCCTGTGCTCCACAACAGGAGAGGCCGCGACGGTGAGAGGCCCGCGCACCGCGATGGAGAGTGGCCCCCGCTCACCGCAACTGGAGAAAGCCCTCGCACAGAAACGAAGACCCAACACAGCCAAAAATAAATAAATAATTTAAAAAAACAAAACAAAACCCGGTGAGAAATAGGTACTCATTATTCTCATTTTATAGGTAAAGAAAACTGAGTTTCAGAGAGGTTAAGTAATTTGCTTGATCACACAGCTAGTGAGTAGCAAAGTCAAGGCTGGAACCCAAGTCAATGATTTCAGAGACGTTGCTATTAACCATGATACTGCACTGCCTCCTGGTTTTGAGTTGGCATCTGGGACTTAAATTCCAAATCAACCACTTCCATATTTTCTAAACTAAAACCAGGGTGTGCAGTTTGACAATGTGTTAGTGTGTCTCATGGATTTCCCCCCATGAAATCCAAGTTGTGAAGTTGCTGTGACTAAATAGGATATCACTTAAATCCTTTAGTTTCTGTTTTGTCACCAATGCAGTGAGAGAGGTGGAATAGATAATTTCTAAGTCTTCACTTTCTTTATAAAAATAGGAAACCCTCCCAGGTTCCAGGCATTCTTTAAAGTGCCTTACAGATATTGATTTCTTTTAAAGCCCTATGACACGACTTTATTAGTCCCTTAATAGAGGTGAGCAAACTGAGGCCCAGGGAGCTTATGTACCTCACCTTACAGTAAATAGCTGATCAGACTCAAAACCTGGCTCCGTATTCGATGCTCTTAACCACTCTACTCTGCAGCCTCTTATCATTCTGGACTAAATTGTAGATCTAGAATATCAATTACAAAATATAGAGTGCGTCTAGAATAAAAGATTCTTCCCTAGAGACAGACTTTCTTCCAGGTGGGGAGCAAATTTTTGTATTGATATTTTTTTATGCATCTTGTGTTAAGGTTTAAAGTCCTCTGCAGCTATGATCTCCCAGGAGGCACAGGGTAGGACCCATCTTCACCTGTTCCCTCTACCAGCACCCAAACTCTCCCTGGTTCTGCTGCCTTCCTGCCTATTACCTCCGGGATTACTTGAGGATTTGAGAAAATCATGGGGATAAAAAAAATGGTCAAGGGAGGCAAGGTAGAAAACAAGATATTTTCAGCAACTTGGATACAGGGTAGTAAATTAAAGGAGCAAAACCAAGCTGGAAATTGCTCCTTTCACCTCATTTTCGCCTCCTGCCTAGGTTCCTTACCCCAGTCCTGAAAGACTATAGTTTGGTACGGAGAGAAACTCTTGCTGAAGGGACCATTTCTTTTAAAATCACCATTCACAGTATTCATCTCAGTGCCAACGTGAACAATTTCCCAAATATATTAGAATCCCGAGGGTTCTATACAAAGAGGAATGAGACAGTTTCTGGACTTTGGAGCCCGAGACAGACCTGAGTCTGCAACCCTGTCCTCACAGTTCCTGGCTGTGAGCCCTTGAATATGCTACTTAACGTTTCTAATAATAATAATTTCCTTACATTGAGCCCAGGCTGAGGGCCAGGCAGGCACTTTACAAATTCTGTCTCTAACACACATGACAATTCTGGCAGATATGCTCTCTTATCCCCATTGTACAGATTGTGCAACTGAGGCCTTGCTAATCAACTAGGATTCCAACCGAGTTCCCATGCTCTTACATGATGTCCTCCTGCAGTTTCAACCTCAATCCTCTTTCCTGTGACATGGAGTTAAATAATGCCATCATCCAAAAGAATGAGATGAGGCGACATAGATAACTTGCCTGGTTCAGAATCAAGCACATGTGTTTACACGCTAAACGGTGGTTCTTATTATCAGGAAAGGAAGTAACACAGGGTCATGTAGCAGGGCCTGCTGTGCTACATGAGTTAAGAGGAGGGAGCAACTCTTCCCAACCGGACAGGATCTGGTTTTGTGGTATCTGAGTGGAGCCTTGAGAGAAGAAATATGCTCGGCAATGACAGGTGAGGATAGAAAGTAAGAAAACGTTTTCTAGGTGAATTTTAAAGCAAAAAATGGAAACTGTCGTGGCTACCTGTGATTTTTTTTTTTTTTTCTAAGCCTCAGATTTTCAAATATTCCTAAGAGAACTAGAAAAGTTCAACTCCTGGCTTTTGAGAGAAAAAGCAAACCCACCATGAATTCTTCCAGGTTACATGGGATTATAGTCACAGAGAAAGGTGACTGCCCGCCCTCTTTACTAGGTAATACCCTAATTCTAGACCAGGGGGACAGAGACTGCAGAAACCAGCATCTGGAAATGAGATTTTCCAGCCTGTCCCTGCTCTTTCCTCGTCACCTGCCCTGTGTGCTCCAGACTATGCCCCTTGATAATGAGCGCAGTCTGCCTGCTAGTCTGGTTCCAGTCGAATCATTTACACTAAATATGTATCAATAAATAGAAAAACTCATTTTATTGCTTATGTATAAAAGTGAGTGGGTTTTTCTGCCACATCTCCCTGTTAGCAAACAGACGGACCTTATATATAGGTGGGAACAAGAACAGGCTTGCAAACACAGAAATGTCAAACGTGGTTATGCTGTGTAAAGCATGCAACCCAGATTTACAGAAGAGTGTGCTTTCATTTTTTAAATGCAGTTTCTATTTAAGAGGCTCAGCTATAAAATATGGAAGAGGTCATTTGTTAGTCACTTTCATATTTTTTCAAGTTCAACAAAACACATAAATACCAAGTTCAGAGTAAATCCAACAAGAGAGTTAGAGAACCAGTGAGAGGAAAGGGGAAAAGATAAGCTGTGACTTAACAACAACAACAAAAAGCAAGTCAGCCTAAGACAACCAAAAAAAAAAAAGTCTAAGTATCATAGCCCTCCCCCTTCAAGAAATTCTCACAACTTATTTTGCCATAGAGGAAGATAAATGTTACAACATCTCACGAACCAATCAGCGACGCTGCAGGCCTCAAACCAGGAAACCCTTTAAAGCGTAGTACTTTAAGTTGTGCAAGTGAGACTTTGGGCTCTCAGTGAGTTTTTGTTCCCTGTGCTTGCAGGATGGGAAAGCAGATGTGAAGTCCCTCATGGCGAAGTTTAACACAGGGGGCAACCCCATGGACCAGGTCTCGGTCAACAGCAGGCCCTTCAAGGTCCCGGGCCAAAACTCCCCTTCAGGAGTACAGGCCAAAAAGAACTTATTCAACAACCAAGGAAATGCCAGCCCTCCTGCAGGACCGAGCAGTGTGCCCAAGTTTGGGTCCCCAAAGCCCCCTCTGGGGGTAAAACCTTCTTCTGAGGAAAAGCCTGACAAGGAGCCCAAACCTCCATTTCTAAAGCCGACTGGAGCGAGTCCCAGGTTTGGACCGCAGGCCAACTCGGCCACCAGAGACCCCGAGGTGAAACCGGGATTTCTGAAACCTGTAGGCCCCAAGCCCATCGACTTGCACAAAGAAGATTCCAAACCTGCGGTTCCCCGGCCTCCTGGGAATAAGCCTTCACTTCACAGTGTAAACCAAGACCATGACTTTAAGCCACCAGGCCCCAAGCCGGGGTCAAATCATCCAGCCCAGGAAAATGAACCGAAGCAAGTCTTCCCAAAGCTGGCTGCGGCTAAAGGCAAGTTTATGTCAGCCTCACAAGATCAGGACCCCAAGCCCCTCTTCCCCAAACCCGTCTTTGGCCAGAAGCCATCCCTGAACGCAGATGACCCCCAGGAAGACGAAAGCCCCACTAAGACTGGGGCTCAACAGAGAGGCCCCCCGGCCCTCCTGGGAGCCAAGGCCAAAGCCGGCCCTTTGAAACCAGCCAGGGACGACCTAGAGAATAGAGAGCATGGAGGTGAGACGTCAAGTCTTCCTTTTCCTGGAGTCGTTCTGAAACCTGCTGCAAGCAGAGGGGCCCCAGGCCTCTCCAAAAATGCTGAAGAAAAGAGAGAAGATAGGAAGGTAGACGCTGCTAGGCACGTCTCGCTGAGCAAAATGAATCCGGAAGAGCCGGCCGCTGGGGCTCCTCCTGCCAAGCTCCTGAAGACACCTTCGAAGCGGACAGTGGCAGGGCCCTGGGGCCAAAGTCAAGAAAAGGAAAAGGAGGACCAGAATTCAGCCGCCCCCAAGCGGAAACCCCTGCCCCCCTTGTTTACCCTGGGCCCCCCTCCACAAAAACCCAGCAGACCGCCGCACGTTGACCTCACGAAATTCCGGAAAGCCGCTTCTGGAAACAGTGAGTTCTTTTCTCATTTGCTATTGCACATGTTATTTTCCCAGCAGAGGGTGTTCTAGCTTCCGGGGAAAAATTTGTAACAAGGAAACCATGCCATCACCGGTACTCCTGTGTGTATGACGACTTTTGTTTGGCATTTTTTTTTCCTCTGGTGTTGGATGTCTGAGAAGGTTGAAATCCTTAGTTTTAGGTCAGCATTCTGTGAGGAAGTGCCTTGGGGCGCTGATTTGGGGGCGTGGGGAGAAATACATCCATTTGATTGCCAAGTGGTTTTGCTTAATGATAACCATTTCTTTTACTTCCTTTGTTGGGTTTCATTTCTGTTGAATGAGACTGAGGTGTGTTCCCTCTACTACCACAAAGGAGTTAGAAGGTGAGCAAACCTCTAAGTCAGTGGAGGATGCCCAGGGGACATTTGACTGTCACGGCTGGAGGTGCTACTGGCGTCTAGCGGGTAGAGGCCAGAGACGCTGCTAAACATCCTACAATGCACAGAACAGCCCCGCCCAACAAAGAATTGTCCAGTCCAAAATGTCAATGGCACAGAGGTTGAGAAACCTTTTTCCAAATGATTTTAAATGTCCACAAATTTCTCATATGTCTCCTAAGCCCAATATTCAAATAGGAGATGCACAGGACTCTTGTGAAATGGCACTTACTGTTTTATATTCTAGCTGTTTTCTATTGCTCCGTCAGCATAAAGTTTTCTGAACGTTTCTGATTCATAAAGTAGTACATAACTAAGATAATAAGCCAGACAAAGGGATACATTATTTTCCTCCTGGGTAAATAGTTTAATTTTCTACCAGAGATGTTACCACCATGCTATGGCACATGCTAAAAGTTGATCCTGAATGACTTGATAAAGATTTGTAACCCTCATAGTGATGAAAGAAGCTCACTTATGCTTGAAATGATTAATATTTTAGGCAAATAATGTACAACCGTTGTTTACTGTGGGAAAGGAAAAAGGATACTTACGAGTGACCACACCACAACTATATATATTTTTTACTTACGAAAGTGTGATCTAATTAAAGCAGTTCTGGGTATAAAGGTAGTTCATTTTTATTTTAGCTCTGTAGAAGCATCTCACAATATGTCATCTTCCTGAGACCAATATTCTCGGTGTCAACCAACACGTTAGGAATCAAATCCCCCATTAATCGGTCTCGTAGAAAGCAAGTTTGGAATGACCCCGTGATCACCTGTCTTCTAGAAAGAGTTAGCCTGTTACACTTATTGTGTCCTCATATGTCACCTTCTCGTTTTAATACTGGGCCATAACTCAGAAATGTTGTTTTTCTGAAAGCTTCTAAAAAAACCCTGTCTTAATTTCCTGTCTTAGTTCTTCTGTGCCTCAGGTAAAAAATTAGCTATCATAACCTCCATTTTATGGCTCTGAGTTCATGCCAAGGAAACTGTCCTGATGTGAAGCGGAAATCCTTGAGAGTTTTCTTCCACGTCTTCCACCTTTATTTGCACTCCACTACCTGGTTTGAGTGGTAGTACCCGGATGGCTGCTGTTGTGCTATTGAAATGCCAGTGAAGTCCTCTTTTGGCTCTGCAGTCCTGGCAAGGTCAGCCTTGAGCTGATTTTCAGTGCAATATAGCTCCAAGAGACCCAGGCAAAATTGCTTAGGAAGCCACGTTGACCCTTGCCCTCTTTCTCCTCCTCCTTGCAACCCTGTCCCCATCCTGACATGCCTCCCCACTGCTCATGTGCCCCATGACACAGTTTAGATTCTAAATCCTCTCATCAGTGTACCCTACCTCCACCCTCTGATCTCTCTATATACATTATGCTTCAAAGTGGACCCTGTTGCCTCTTCATCCACCTCTTCCACAAATCAAAACTCAATCTTCTTAATTTGAACTGACGTCAGGTGGGTGCCAGGATAAAGCAATCTGATTCATAACTTTAAATTCTGAGTAACACCCCTTAACAGCATTCACATTTTTTTTAAAAGCATTTAAATTTTTAACTTATTTTTTAAATAGAAATTTACATCTGGCTCAAAAATGATATAGAGTGGAAAGTACTTTAGTCCGTCTCCACCATTTCCTGGGTCTTCTCAGCCTCTGCTCCACAGAAACCACTCTTCTTAATTTGTATATCTGTCCAAAGTTTCTTTGTGTTTACACAAGCAAATATAAATATAGATATTAATCTCCTTGCTTTTTACTCAATAAGTAAAATACTATATGCAATGCTTTGATCCTTGCTTTTTAAAAATAAAAATAAAATTCCTGTCTATTGTTCCACATTTTAATAAGAGGTTATTGAATATTCTTTAGAGCTGCATGATATTCAGGTAAATGGATGACTCACCTAATTGATTTAACAATTTGTAGTGTTTCCAAACTTTTGCTCTTCCAAACAAAGCTACAGAAAATAACCTTGTACACGTGTCACAAAATGAGCATTTACTTTCTGAACACAGAGAATTTCTTCATAGTCAGGTCTGCTGACTCCTAATCCTACCATTGCTATTTTTCCTAAACCATACTAAGTAATTTAGTACTCCATTTAGAAAGGTTAAAAAAAATACCAGAATTTGAAAGTGTATAATAGTATTCAAATTAACTGAAGCTTCACCTAGTAACTCTGTAGGTTTTCAAAACTCTAGAACTTTTTTCTTAGGCTTCTACATGGCTCCTTCCTTTCCAGGTTCACATCTAATTCCTTAAACCTCTTCCCCAGATCTACCTTCCATCTTTTATCATCTCTGTCCAATATATTAGCCATTAAGGGTGCTTATCATTTATTGAGGACTTGTTACATATTAGATACATGTTACCCCTGTTTATTCCTCCCAAGAAACCAATGAAATTGGAATTCAAGGAGGAAATTAAAGCTCAGAGAGGTTAGGTGACTTGCCCAAGGCCATAATGTGACTAGGCAAAGATAGGGCTGGTCCTCCTGTCTCTCTGATTTCAGAGCCTGTGTCCCCCCTTGCCACCCTCCTTGCTACGGTCCCTCTCTTGAAACATAGGATATTATGAGATAATAAGTCAAGCATAAGTGAAACCCAAAGAATCTTCATTCTTCTCCCTTTCTCTGTCCTTTGGTTAAAACACGTCATTTTTTGTTTTACTATAAATACCACTATAAGCTCCATGTAAACAGAGACCAGTTTGTTTAACATTATTTATTTGGAGCATAGAAATAATATATTCTTGTTAGTTGCTCAGATATGTCCTCCCACTGAAATCCATTTAATCAGAATTTAGTATTCATACTCTTTATAGCTTAGCAATTGCTTTGAAAATGACTTGCTTTTCTGTCTAGATTCCCAAAGAAATCTCTGTCTTTAAGATTTAAAAACAGCCAAGATGTATCTGTGTCAATCATTTTATCACCAGTGTTTTCTGAGATTATATTCCTCTTAGCTCTCAGAGATTTTCTGTTCCATGTATAAGGAGGACCCACCACTTCTTTTGATCAGGCTGACGGATGACAAACGCATCTACTCACTCTAATCCAGTGTGATAAATCTGTCTTCCCTTCAGAGCTGTGATTTGAGTTCTGAGTATTGCTTTTAATCCCCTCATTTGTAAAATGAAGGTTAGCTGTGCTGGTCTTGAGGGCAGTCCTTGCTGGGGACCTGAATGCTGTTCCATTTTCTGACATCTCGTTCAGAGCCCTGTACCAGGACAAGGCCAACCATGCCAGCTCGTTCCCCCTTTGTCTCTGGGAAGATCCTGTTGTGGTATGTAGGGCTTTCATGCTATAGGTTTTGCCTTGACCTTCCCCAGGCTGTTCACCACCTCTGAGTCCACTTCTCCAACCTGGCGTGTATTAGGGAGAATCCACAGGTTTTTCTAGGGTCACTGTCTGCCCCCCGTATTGCTTCTCAGTCTGGGGAACAAGTGGGAAGCTTCACTTGCCTCCTGTGGCACCAGACTCTTTTGTTTCTTCCCTTAGCCACTAATTTTTGAAGTTCATTTAATGAAGTTATTTTCCTTTTCTTGTGCCATGGCTCCTACTGAGTTTGGGATCATGTTTATCTTGCCTTATTTTGTTTTTCCTATTTTATTTGGGAATTGGAGGAGGGACATCCTGTAAGTCCCTCCCTCGTTATGTAATACCAACTAAATATTTCAGTTATAATCCAGGAGTCAGCGGTATTTCCATAGGGACCGTAGGCTCACCCCTTCACAAGGCAGGCAGCAAGATGGCAGCAAGGAAACTCATGTGACTTTGAGTGCCCACTGAGAGCTGTGTTTCGTATCCTCTGGACTGTGCTCGCTGGTCATGGACACTTGGATGACCGCTCCCTATCCCCTCCCCAAGTCTCCTATTCTGAGGAGTCTTCAGGACACAATCAAGAAGGGGCTGGGGGGAGATCCAGCTACCCCATGCGGGCTTCACTCAGACTGTTGATAGCATCTGACCTCCACTAACCTGCAAATCCCTGAGAGCAGTCATATTTTAATCCTTTAACAGCCAATCAGTTTATACTTGGACTACGAGAGGATTCGAATACTGGCTAGGCAGATGAGCCAGGAAAAGGAAAGGACCACTGAACTGACCCCTGGGGAAGGCAGAGTCCCCCTCTTCAGGGCCACTGTCACCACTGAAAAGTCCCCTCAGCATACTGAGGTTCCTGGTTTCTTGCTGGGCGCTCAGTTGGGCCACCAAAATTCTTTCTTAACGGCCTGGGCACCAGCTAGTCTTTTAATATTAATTTTGACATGATAAACCACACTTATTATTTAATTTACAGGAAAAAGTTTCCTTACGGTGATATTCACCAGGCCTGTAAGACAGACTATTGTTTTCTTAACTATGAGAAGAGAAATTTCTGTAAACCCAATTTGGAGCAGCATACCATGATTTACCCTGATGTAATAATAACTCTTCCTGTGATCAAGAGGCTAGAAGTTGGTATATTTTTAAGCCACTTACAAAGGAAAATTTGGAAATATTGCCCAACCAACTGGCATTACATCAACGTTTGTAACATGCGCTAGATCAAAGAAGCTATGACCACTTGTAATATAAATGCATATTTTGTTTTACAGTGGCTGACTTACCCTTAAAGTATAAAATGCATATGAGGTGATTTAATATATAAAAAATTTGATCAACATTATTTAATTCTTAAAATAGGCATGCAAAGTTAAGAGAGTAAATCTTAAGAGTTCTCACACAAGAAGAGACTTTTTTTCTATTTCTTTAATTTTTAGCCATATTCAGATGATGGATGTTCATTAAACCTATTTTGGTAATCTTTTCATGCAGTATATAAGTTAAATTATTATGTTTCTGTAGACTCCTTAAAGTTATACAGTACTGTATGTCAATTATATTTCAATAAAACTGGAAAAAAAACAGGCATGCAACCCATAGAGGTAAAAGCATTAAAATGAAATTGCAATTTACTTGAGGAAGGAAGGGGGTAAAAAAGAAAGTCACATCTAAGAGTCAAATAAAAATACATATGAGTCAAGTAATCAAATACCTGAAAGCTTTTCCTGATTTACTTTCAATTGTGCTTACACATAAAAATTTTTTTAAAGAAAAGCATTAGTTAGGAAGATTGGGACAAATGTACGTGTTATAATTAGGTCCAGTTACTGGGCATGAGATGCCTTGCTTCGTATAATTTGCTAAAATAATCTCCAATTCAAGCCAAATAAAACCTTTTGTTTTTAAAGAATTGGAATTCCAGAATATTCATTTGCCATTGAAGGCTCCTTTTTTCCCCTGATGACAACTGTTTCTGAATATGATGAGTTCATATGCAAAAAGTACCTCTTTGTGCATATGTGTTTTATTCTCAAAACAAAACGAATTAACTTTTATAACACAAGAATAACTTCAATTATTAGAAGAGCAAAAGTATGCCTCAGGAGCAGAAATCCAGCTACCTGATTTTACAAAAATATCTGGAAATGTTTTATCCTTTCAGAGTGAGCACAGTCATGATAGTTGTGGCGTGGCTCTAAAGCCCAGAGACACATCTAGAGCACTAGATTGTTTGTTCTTCCAATATATGAGAAACAAGGAAGAGGAAAAAAGTCCACATGCTGGAGAATGTAACTGCTATATACAGTTTACACTAGTAAATTTACACTAGTAAATACACAGGCAAGAAACCTATTTCTCTTCCGTTAAATTGCCACTAAAGAAAAAAGACTATACTTCATTTTGTCTGGCATAGCAAGGTAGAAAAAAACATCTAGAACAGCTGATAGCAATAGATACCATCAGGAAAAAGTAACCAAAGATGAGACATCTGGTTGTAGAAAAAGAAGTGTGAACAAAAACCCATGTGAGGTTTTTCTTTCCCCCAAGTAAGAACTTGCATTGTCAAATCAGCTGTTCGTATTTGTTACAAAAGTCTGCATCTCTCTGCAGCTGCGCTCCTGCACACCACAACAGCTCTTTCCGCCAACATGCTCCTAGCAACTGGGCAGGTGTTTCTCCAGGGGTGGCAGTAGGTCTGTTGAGGTAAAGAGGGGCACAGGGACGTTCTTGCCACATAACACGCCTTGCTCTCTTTTCTTGATTTTCTTATAATTCTTAGAGCAGTAAGATAGCTCATCTGATTTTCCAAAGCAGCCTGTGTGGTGACAGTATTATTGCGACCAGGCAGCTAAAAATCTGTCGCCGCAAAATGGCAAGGCAGATAAATATCACAGAGATCCAAAGTATGTTTGAGTATTTGTTCCCCTCATCTGGAATGAAAGTTGTTCAACTGTTATTAGGTGGAGAAGGAAGCCTAGATTAATGCCCAAAAGAGTCCGTATTTAGTGGTTTATTTTTAAATCCTACAGTAGTTCCTATTTCTCTTCCAAATTGTCACCTTAAAGAAGTTGAGATACATCATGTGTTCTCAGTTACTGAGGGTCTGGAGTGTGGCTTCTCCTTGCTTTCCAGCCTTTAGCTTCTGGTTCATCTAGAGTGGGTAAAGCTACACACACACACACACACACACACACAACATAGCCTTGACTTGCTCCTCAGCCATTTTTTCAAAAGCTGTTTTATATGAAAGGAGGATAAGGTAAGTCTATAAAATACATTTCAGTCATTCATGTTACTCTAAATTAAAGAGAATTTTCTAGACCTGATATGAACAGTTTGACAAGCAGGAAATCTCACTAAGAGGCTGTCTTTGATTTCTCTGAAGGCTTGAGCTCTTAGTCCTCAGGAGGAGAAGTTAGTTGTGCTCTGGCTGAGTAGCGTGCAACCAGATGATGTTTCCAGATCACTATCTTCTGCTAGATCTCTGTCTACCACAACACCTACTTTTTCCACTGACTCTGAGTGATTATCTAATGGACCTTGGATGAACTATTACAAAGTGCAGTAGTATCTTAGTCAGTGCAGCCTGCTATTACAAAAATCCCATAGATTGGTGGCTCTGCAACAACACAAATTTATTTCTCACAATTCTGGAGGATGGCAAGCCCAAGATCAAGGCACCGACAGATTCATCATCTAGTGAGAACCCACTTCCTGGTTCATAGATGGCTGTCTTCTCTCTGTGTCCTCACATGGCAGAAGGAGCTAGAAAGCTCTCTGGGGTCTCTTTGATAAGGGCACTAATCCCATTCATGAGGGCTCCACTCTCATGACGATGTAATTACCTCCCAAAGGCTCTGCCTCCAAATATCATCACATTAGTGATTAGGTTTCATGTAAATTTTGGAGGAACACAAACATTCCTGTGCCACTCAAACTTTCAAATGAGAGTCTACTACTCCCCAACCATCTGTTTCCCTCCTATTTTCTTGTTTTCTTCTTCATTCTCATCTTCTAACCTATGGTTCCTTTTTAAAAATCTTATTTTTTTCCATCCCTCCACACCGTCACCACAAATCTGTTTTCTTTTGGGACAATGAAGCCTGGGAGTAAAACCTACAGAAAATGCTGAGCTTTATGAAGGCATGAGGATCAAAGAGTTTGCTGATTCTAAACTACTAAGAAAACATGGCTAATTACATGTGTCAACATGATTTTGAAATGGAAAAGCTAAAGTAGGAAATTTAAAAAAGCTGCTAGTGTGCTCCTGAAAATCTGGATAAAGTTCATTCCAAATGCTAGCCCATGTTTCATGGACAAATTTAATGGTCCCCACAGAAGATAAATGAATAACCAGTGGCTTGAATTCTCAAGGTCATTTCTGTCTTTCAGCTCCTGCTTCTAACTTGGATTGGTTTAGCAATTGCCCCCCTGACCTTGTGCTGTACTGCAGTCACCCAAACAAGACCAGCTATTCTCCTTAACTTTCACTGCAAACCACTCACTGAAGGCATTTGTGTGCGTGAGTGACAGACTTCAGTGAAGGTCTGTGGAGACAGGAGTTCACGTTGCGTTGAGGCTAGAAATGTAAAATGGAACACTGGCAACCACGGTTCTTCAAAAGCAACTGTGCATTTTGCAGCTCAGCTTCCTGTCCCCCGCACTGTGACTCACCTTCTTCTGTCTTTTCCTCACTTCTTTGACCCCTCCTTCTCAATGGCGAAGAAAAATGAGAACACACTTTCCATTTTCTTATTCAGAAAAGTTCAGCTGCCTCTAACCCAAACCCTTGAACTCAGCTGGTGTCTTCCCTTGCACATAAGCAGGAGTTTCTTATTCAAAGGCCATTTCACCATCTCTTTTAAGAATGCAAGGAGGGCTTCCCTGGTGGCTCAGTGGTTGAGAATCTGCCTGCCAATGCAGGCAGGGGACACGGGTTTGAGCCCTGGTCTGGGAAGATCCCACATGCCGCGAAGCAACTGGGCCCGTGAGCCACAATTACTGAGCCTGCGTGTCTGGAGCCTGTGCTCCGCAACAAGAGAGGCCACGATAGTGAGAGGCCCACGCACCGCGATGAAGAGTGGCCCCCGCTTGCCACAACTAGAGAAAGCCCTTGCACAGAAACGAAGACCCAACACAGCCATAAATAAAATAAATAAATAAAATTAAAAAAAAAAAAAAAAGAATGCAAGGAGTTTGTGGGATGGGATGGCTGGGGGGTGGAAGTGGTTTTATTTTTTATTGTGATTGGTAGCCATTTTATTACTAGAAACAAACTGCTGATGAATAGAATACATCCAAGAGAGTTTGGTCTATCCTGATAGAAGTATAGGAACGGAATTGTTCCAAATTGATGTGAGAGTCAGGTTGTTTCATCCTTTTGTCTATTTTCAGTGCCTAATAACCAGAGATGCTTTAAAAATAAGAGTGCTGGAGAGCAGTTTTCTTCTATCAGATCTGGGATTTGCAAGTTTTCAGACTTTTGCCTTAATATAAGGACAACCATGCAAACTAATGTCTCTTACTTGTCTTCATGATCATTGTGACACTAAATGGGTCCTAAAGAGAAAGATGACCAACATGAATAGTGGCTCTGATCAACAATGTGTACATCATATGTATTCGGAAGGAGCAAGATGACATAAAAATTAGGCCTTAGTCTTTCAAAAGTTCTCAAACTTTAAATTGCTTTAGGAATGCCCCCAAAGTTTCTAGTTCAAGAAGCCTGAGATGAAACCCAGAAACTGGAATAGTTAACAACATCATCAAGTGGTTCTAATGCAAGTTGTTCCCTGACCGCAGTTGAGAAATACTGCCATTTATGAGAACTATTACAGTGGGGGAGGAGTAAAAGGGATGATGGGGAGAAGAAGGGTTTCTAAACCAGAGGTATTTTCCTGAAAACGAAAGAAATGCTGTAACACTGAGACAGGATCTTAGAAGTTAGTGATTATATCAAAACATGGAAATGAGTGAGTGATCTCGTTAAGCAAACAAGTAGTATCCTAGGGTTGAACTTAAACATTTGCTTAGTTAGGGAAAGTGCAAAGATGCTATTCAAATATCTAACATCTGGGTGGCTGGCACCAGAGTCCTGAAAGTCTTTTGTTATATCAGGCATTAACCTGTTCGTTGATGGATTGCAAAGACATCCAGGGGTTACTGAGGGGCATCTGGGACCCTCAGAGGGCTTCAGCTAGTTAGAGTGTTTTAAAAGTTGATGGTTAAATCGTACATACCAGCTGGCTGGTACACCCCAGCTCACCCTGCCCATCAGCCTGGAGGAGTGTAGGGCTCCCCATCTCCCCCACAGAACACCTGTAATCAAGGACTCTCACTACTCTCTCCCTTTCTTTCCTGTCTTCCTTTTTTCTGCTCTCTATTCCCTTCTATTTTCATTTCTTTTCTCCCCTTCTGCCCTGTAGTGGCCTTCAGGTTAGTTCAGCAGTGTTTTTCACATGGCACATATTCTTACTATTCATCAAATTGAAAAGCCGTATTTAGCACAACTGGTGGTACTCAAGGCAAAGGAAAAACAATGTAAGTGCTAAAATAAACAGACTTTGGAAACCTGAATAATTGTGTATCACTGTAAGAACTACCACTATATTGATGGAGGGCAGGATGACAGGAGAGCCCACAGTCCTGCCCACAGTGGCTGTACTTGTTCCCTTGGGAGGTCTCCATGCTTGGAGATGGAGGGCCCCCTCCACTGAAACTGACCAGGAGGGCCAGGGGATAAGCAGAGTTAAAAGCACTGGGTTTTTCTATGCTCTGAATCTCATCAGCACCCAAGTGCAATTGTACTGGCCTAGTTACCCCACTACCTGTATAACTCATCACTTGGTAACAACATTCATCTTTTTCTTTAACAATATGTAGTGTATTAAGTTACTAATCTTCAAAATAGGCCTATGTTCATATAGTACTTAAGAGAAATTAAGCCAATGCAAAAGAAAGCTGGGCATTTGTCCCAAAATAAAGGGTGGATTTCCTCTGTAATGCTGTTTAGTTGATGTTCAAAGCTATTCGAGTTTGGAGAAAAGCTCTCTCAAGTTCCGATGCTGCAAACAGAGTCCTGCATTTGTGAGCCTAATGATAAAAGGAGAGGGTGGATGTGGCATGGATAAAAACAGAGATTTTTTTCAAGCTTGTCACTGTATTTTTGAAGGCTGGAAACTTTCTTTTTAATCTTGCTGTGAAGTTGATAGGTGAGCTTACAGAAAGCGCTGTGAACACTTATGATCTATGAGAAGTGAGAAGTATTCTAAAGACAGTAGTGCTTTTTTTGTTTTGAAAAATGTAGTTGTTTATACAATTGTTTCTCATCAGAGAGAGTTCAGAGCAGTTGCTTTGTTGCTAGAGAGACTCGGGGTCTAGTAAAAGCTCCGTTACTTACTGTGGGACCCCGCGGAGGGTTCTTAACCTCTCCAAGCCTCAGTTTTCTCATCTGTTAATGGAAATAAGAAATCAATTCTGTCATTAGATTATTGTGAGGATTAAATGAAAATGTATATAATGTACTTTAAAAGTTCCTGGTGTATCCTGAAAACTCAAACCATTAGCAGTAATTTAATTACATTTATTAAAGGGGAAACAGAGATAATGTTCAAATAAAGACCTCATTGAAAAATACATGAGTAATAGATGGCAGTCATCAGAAGTCGCCTCAGGTATCAATCAGTACTAGTAAGAACATCATCCAATTGTTGCAGACTTTAAATCATAGTTTAGTTTGTTTCAACACAACATACAAGACTTTCATTATCACAGCATCAACTTGGTCCTCTTTGAGATGCAGCATCGCCTTGCACCCCTCTTGCAGTATTACTGTCTCCTTAGGTGTGAGTTCTACTATTTGTTCACTACAGAGTTCTCCTTTCTTGGCGCTGGCTTTTCTTGAATTTTGGAGGTTCTTTGTTTGTGCGCAGGTTGGTAGTGGCGATGCAGTTAGACTGTTAGCCGTTTCTGTTTGTGCAGCCAGCTCTGGGGGAGACAGAGTTCAGTGGAGTGAGGGAGTGGCTGAGCGCTGAGGGGTAGGGCCTTGATGGCTAGTCTTCCCCAGGACAGCCCCTGCCTCCTGGGCGTTGCAGCCCCCAGAGTTCTGCTCCACTTCGCCCACCCAAGGGCTCAGTCATTGCTCCCTTGATTCCTGGCCATATCTATACTGCTTCTTCCCCTCCAAGTACTCCCCCAAAGCCCCTTCCCGTCCCCCGCATTCTCTGTCTTTTGAGTGCAGAGCACTCTGGGTGGGGTCCCACTCTCTCGTGTGCTCTGGTTGGGCTTCTGTTTCTTCTTTCAACAGATCTCTCTTCAAATCTGTTTTTTAGGGATTCCTCATGGCTTCTGGTCCATTGTGGATTTACTTTCTTGTTTTCCAGTATGTTTGTCATTTGTTTGTTTGTTTGCTTGCTTGTTTTCATTAATTATCTTTTCCATCATTTCTAGAGATCTGGGGTGAGCAGAGCTTGCTATGGCGTGTACTCAACCGGCCATCTTGACTGGGAACTTTTGATCATATATCTAAGGGGGAAAACATTAGTAAGGCATATAACTGTTGAAAAGCATCAGTATCAGAAAAAGTACTTAATGGGTTATCGTAAATGAATCATCTAAAGTTTGGATTTACACAATGTAAAAAACAGTGAAAAATTCAACCATCCTCATGTATTGATAGTATGTATGTGTCAATGTAGACTTTGCACCTGGTCATAATAAATGACAACCATCCTAAAGAAGATAGTTGTTTACGTGGGTTTTTCACTTCTTGAATTATGTTACAAGAAAAACAATGTTTGTATATACTGAGTACTCTTCCCTATTTACAAGGATTTGTAAGATCTAAAGAAAGAACTTTGAGAAATGTGTTTGAGTGCCTTAAAGGGAAACATAGTTCATTATTTGGAATTTTAAAAATTACATACTCTCCAAAAAAGATTTTTACTTAAATTCCAGACTTAAGGCATAAATGCTAACAGCACATGAGCTGGAATCAAGATTAACTAAAACTGGGGCAAAATTGTTTTTACTTAAGGTGCTTTCCATTTAATTGAGGGGAAAATAATATAAATTCATGTTGAAAGATATCCATGGGATACAGATTAATTAATCTTTGATAAGTAAAATCGATATAATTTCTGTAAGATTTTATAGGTCTATAGGTCAGAATAGGTTGTGCATCATCTCTCACTTTAAAATGAACACTGACTCAAAGCATGTATTCAACAAGTATCTCTCTATAACACTATTAAATAAATCTCGGGGCGAAAGGTGAACTATCAAAAAATATACGCAATTACTGAAGAGTTTTTTTTTAAGTCACAGCAGCAAACTGATGGGAGTTACTTCAGCATCTTGATTCAACAAAGAATATTTAAGTGAAAGCCCAGTTTGCAGTAGCACATTTGATAGCATACTCTGCAAATATGAAATGTCTTTCCTTCAAATGGACTTATCACCCAATGTGAAAATTCTTTGAGAATTTTCTTGGAATTTTTTGCAGTCTGTGAGTGAAGAGAAAAAAGAGAGATTTGACTTAATTATACTACCCAATAGTTTAGGATTTTCACATTCAAACTCACCAAAATAACCCGTTTAACTTTTGTTTTCAAATTTTCACCTTTTAGTAATTTAAAATAATTTAAACAGGCAACAACATTACTGATTTTATTAAGATAAGTATACCTTCCTTGTAGAAGAAAACTCATCAAGCTTTCTTTTGGTTAAAATACTTGAATTGTTTATTATTTTAACTTTTGTTATTCTGTTCCACATACAGCAACACAAAATGTTTTAGACTTCATTGATCAATTTGTTAAATTATAATTTACCTCATAACTTTGGCAACTATCTGCTTTAGATAGTTTTATGAATATTATAATCACATTTTCTGATATGGGCAAAAAATTAGCCTAACAAATCAATTTATAATACATTTTTCTGTTTTCTCTAATAATTGAAAATTGGGTTTTCTTCTAAGTTGCTAAATAGGACTGGGTCTGCCATTAGGTGAAGTAAATTTTCATCATCTCAAAATATCTCACCTGACAACTGTTATAAAATTTCCTTTTTACCCATTGTTTCTCAAGGCAATGTTTCTCCCAGTGTGGCCTGTTGACCATCTACATCAGAATGGGCTTAGGCACTTTACAAAACTTAAAATCACTGCATCCCCTCAATTCTACCACCACCATAGCCACCTTTCTGAATGAGAACTTCTGGCTTTGGGGCCAAGGTTATCTCCATTTTTTTAATAACTGCCCTGGAGATGCTTGTGCACGTTGACAATGGAAAAATTTTAACTCAGATCAGCCCTTCTTTAACTGGCAAATACTTTTTTGTGTGTTATAAAGTAAATAATAACTTGTTTCGAGCAGTGCTAGAAACTCATGTTCCTTAGGGTAGCCCTGGACTGAGTAGAAATGGAAAGGTAGAGATATCAAGGAAAAGGACAACTGGTAAACCAGGCAGTTGGCCTGAACCATTCCACACAGCCTTGTCATAGACACTGGCCTGAAGTGCTGTGAGAGCTGGCATTTGACAGTTAGCTTGTGTAGAATCAGTAGAGGCTGCTGGATAACATTCATTCTCCCATCATGCTAGGAATTCCAGACAATCTTCCTAAAAAAGCTAAGTGCTCTTAGGATACGTCTAAACAGGTCAAATGCATAGATTATGCTTGGTTTTGGTTGTGACTAAACCAAACCAACCCCTTTCCTTCCTGGGCCAGAGTTTGAGAGTACCTAAAAGGAGAAACAAATACCAATTAGGGGACATGGGTGCCTTTGAAGATGAACTTTGTCAACTCAGTTTTGCTTAGAGCTAGGCCTGTCTACACTTATTTCCTTTTGCCTAAGAAGACAGTTCTGCCCTGAACAACTTTTGAGGATAATGAAATTTTCCTGAAACACCTAAAAAAATTAATAATAACAACAACAAACAGGAAAGAAACAATAGCACGAAAGTATGTCGGACTGAGGTGCCAACTATTATAGAGAAAGTGTTGTGAAGAGAGCCTTCTCCTACTCCTCTATCTCCAGATGGGTACTTTATTTTACCAAACGTTTCACATCCCCCACATGCTAAGTACTCTGACCTTCAAGGATCTTACATTTTGGCTCCTTGTTTTCACCCTGATTTGGGTCTGTGATGAACCAGTTAGCAAGGGATATGATCATGCTAAAATAAGCTCACTTTTCCCACGTTGTACCTCCTCAGTTCACACTAACCTAGTAAAAAGGATGTATATGACCTGAGTCTCTTTGAAAGCCTTCTATTTAATTAAAGCTTTTTTAAAACAGAGATAGACCTCAGGCCTAAATAAAAGCATCTGTTTTTCTTGGTTAGAGCCACCTGCACAGTGCCTCTTGGAGCTTCCTCAAATTTTAGTGAAACCAAATGGTAGTGGTAGATAATATTTGACCACACACACCCATGCAAACACACACACACATTAATGGCATCTGTACATGCCACCTGCTCTCCATGCACACCAGCATTGTTTAATGAGCAATAAAAAGGTAAATGAGAAGGACCTACTGTATAGCACAAGGAACTTTATTCAATATTTTATAATAACATACAAGGGAAAAGAATCTGAAAAAGAATAGATATATACATATGTATAACTGAATCACTGTGCTGAACTCCTGAAACTAATACAACATTGTAAATCAACTATAATTCAATTTAAAAAGGAGGAAAAAAATGGTTAAAATGGTAAATTTTATATGTATTTTACCACAATAAATAAAACTTCAAACTTTAAAAAAATAAAATTAAAAAAAAAAGATTTCTGACACATGCTCCTAAGTGTGTAAAACAGCTAGTAGCTAAATGTTAAGTTTTTTGGCTACTCCTTTTTAAAAAGGCAAAAATATCAAAATAAACTATTATTTTTAATGTGAGAATGATGCTATTTTAAAATATTTTGTATACTTTATTCTTTATTAAAAGATCCAAAAAAGAATGCAAAAAAAAAAAGAAATGAAAGCAGTAAAAGATGGGACCAGGGAGGTAGGCAGGGGTCAGACTTTATAGGCCATGTTAAAGACTTAGGACTTTTGCCTAAATATGAGGTGACCTGGTTAGATTTGATGTTTGGGAAGGATTGTTCTAGGAGCAGTATAAAGAAGTAGGAGACCATTGCAGTAATCCAGGCAAGAGCTTGGACTACAGAGGTGGCAGTAGAGATCGCAAAGGAGAGTGAATCTGAGAGATATCTAGACTAGGAAATGATGGATTAACTATGTGAGAAGACCACGGTCTTTATATTGTACATGTTCAATTAGAGGAGTCTTTGAGACGTCACATAGGCAGATAATTACAAGGGTCTGGAACTCATAGGAACTTCAGTTCTCTCTCTGCATTGTTGACACTTCAGCCTGTCTCTTGGGACCCAATGCTCTTCTGAGTGTTTACATTCCCACTTGTCTGATAGACTGTTATCTAGGTTTGTCCTGTCCAATATAGTAGCCACTAGCCACAGGGAGCTTTTTAAATTTAAATTAATCAAATAAATGTAAAATTCAGTTCCTCAGTTGCACTAGCCACATTTTAAGTGCTCAGTAGCCACCTATGGCTAGTGGCTATAGTATAAGACAGCACAGATATTAAACATTTCCATCATCCCAGAACATTCTACTGAACAACACTCATCTAATGACCTCCTGGTGCCTCAGCTACATCTCCAAAACTGAATTAATATCACCAACAATATCACACCAATTACATGTTATATGGTGCTGGTTATTTCTGTACCTAAACTCTTGAAAACTGTGAGTTCCATGAAAGCAAGAACCATGCCCTGCTCAATCTCAAGCCCCCCCATACCAGCAAAATGCTTTTGCACTATGTGCTCGGCAAGCATTGGTTGATTGAATGAGTAACTGAGCAAGGCAGTATTTAAAATTCTGTCCCAAAAATATGTAGAAAAATAATCACTTATGTAATCTCTTAGATTTATACTGATGAGATAACTACTGAAATTTGGAACCATGGAATAATATAGCCTGGTTTATAAGACAGCTTCAGTAAAAGGGTTTATTACACATACTTATAACATAATTAGAGTAGAGGCAGGAGAGGTAGAAAGTAAATGGTGTACTCCCGAGCTACCTTCTGCCTCTACTGTACTCAGTTTTAACGAGACCAGCATTCAGTGGGTAACACCTACCACCATGTACCACTTCACGGAGACAGCAGCAGTAATAGCATCTGTTGCTATAGCATCTCTGTTTCCAGCCCTCAAGTGTTCTGCCCCTAAATGGCCAGAATACCTTGCCAGATAACTGTGGTGGTGTTGAGAGTTCTGGCCACATAGTCTTCCTGGGACTGGTCAGTGTC
This sequence comes from Balaenoptera borealis, assembly GCF_965194805.1. Lineage (NCBI taxonomy): Eukaryota > Metazoa > Chordata > Mammalia > Artiodactyla > Balaenopteridae > Balaenoptera > Balaenoptera borealis. The sequence goes on along the minus strand of NC_138867.1, from coordinate 34,414,099 downwards.
ACCATAGGGATTTCCCCAAGAGCCTTAGTCAACACCCGATCTGCATACGCTCATCACAATGTTGCTGCAAGGGATTGCCTCCTCACACATAAGAATGGGAGGGTCGGAATAGCAATTAAACATCGGTGGAGGCCCCAGGAGGAATGCTGAGGCACATGAAAATGGAATAGGACAGGAGTGGCAAAGTCTGAGTAGAAACGTACTTCTCCTCCTTTATCCCAGCAGCACAATGTTCTGATATAATTTTCCTGTTTGTGCACAAGGAAGAAGGAAATTGTAGGTGAGGGATAATTATTTTGGACATGGTAAATCATTGGGTAGTGATACAGTGTGGACAGCAGCAAATAGTTATTTAGCACTGAGCATGCCCTAGGTACTGTGCAGGACCCTAGGGATCCAACAGAGACGAGACAGATGTGTCTCTACTCTCCTGATGCTTGTCTTGTACTAGGAGCCACGGACAAGTCAGTGGGCACATAAACTACCCCTGACAAATGCTAAGGAAAGGAGAGCACGGGCTAGATGCTGTGAGACTTAAATATTCCTGGAGACTTAGAGGAGGAGGCTTCCTATTGGAATTGACACCCAAGCAGAGCCCTCAGAAAAGAGTGTCAATCAGGCCAGCGAGGGAAGAGTGGGGAGATAGATGAGCACGTGCAGATGTCTGAAGAGAAGTGAGAGCTGGCAGGGGCCCCAAAGTGGACTTCTCTGTAACTCAGAGTATCAGTGGGAGAAGTGGCAAGGTGTGGGAAGTACAAAAAAGTACTGAAAAGTTAAAGCCTACATACTGTTCTCTGTCCCCTGGAAATGGAAAAGATCTCATCTTTTTTTTTTTCTCTTTTCCTACTCTGCCCCGAGTTTCTTCCTCCCCCACAGGAATCTAAATCAACCCTGCCATTCAGTCACACCACGTGGTTGCACAGTGGTTAAATGCACACGCTCTAGAGCCAGGTTGCGTGGGTGTGATTCCCAGCTCTGCGCACCAGTAGCTGTCAGACTTCGGGCAAGTTATAATAATTTGCATGTTTCCTCACCTACAAATGAGTACAATAATGCTACCTACCTTCTGAGGTTTTTGAGGAATTACAGGAATATTTCCAAAAGCAGAGCTTTGAGAACATATGTGCCTGGCACATAGGAAGCACCCTACAAAAGCTATTAGCATGGGCTAAAAAAGACTCTCGTTAGCTAGTATGGAAACAAGCATTTAACCTACATTTCCATGGGAAACAACTTACAAACTTCTCTGTGTCCCAATCCACTAGGAGTCGGGGCTAGGAAGATTTTTAAACTTAGCAAATTTTCTGTGTGTTCCATGAGATGATATGTTTTTTAGGGATTTCCCAAGATTTTGAGAAAATTATCAGGTACCTTAGAAAACTATTGCAACATGTTAAAAGATCTGAGGAAAAAGAAAAATCTGTCTTACCACACCCAACAATAAATTCCTGAGTGATATTTCTTTAGAGATTAAAAATTGTTAACCTCGGTTGTTATCAGAAACATAATGACAGGCCTTCTGTACTTTTTTGAATCTTGGTTCAGTTAAAAGAACGCAAGTATTGCTCAAGTTCTTTTACTTTATTTGGATATTCTACCAGTATTTCTTTCTTTTCTCCTAATATTATATGGCAATCCATTCTTATTCTCCCCATTTTGCAATGAAGACACTGAGGCTCAGAAATTAAGTAATTTACCCAAACTTACGCAACTAGTAAGAGATGTAGCCAAAATTGAACCCTGAGCCTTTTGACTATAGAGTCTGAATTTGTATTCTGATATTTGAGCCTTAAAAAAACTTCATTATCATATGGTGCTTGGAACAGTGAGACATACTGATAGGTTAGTGTTATCTCAGAATTGCCCATCTACTGAGATTTCCGCAGGATGTTATAAATGTTATGGGGAAAAGTAATTCAAGTATGTTTGGGAAATCCTGGGTTAAGCAAATTTAAATTAGTTTTTTAGTGTAAGGTCTTAATATACTACTGAGCACTATGAATATCAAACGGAGAATATAATTTGCAGCAATTTCCAAATCATATTTGACTACAGACCTCTTTCTTTTTTCCTCCCTCTCTCAAAATAGCTCAGTAAGACCGATGTTCTCAGGAACTAACTTTGAAGGAAATGCTGCATGACATAAATGCAGAGTAACATAATACTTACAATTCAAATTCACTGGTGAAAAATATTTTGTGTTTGCTAGGAAAGAGGTTTCACTGTACAGAGCAGAAATTGCATAAAAAGGAATTTGAAGGCATTGTTCTAAATCTTAATTTGCTTGAGATGGGGAAGCTGAGTGAGAACAACTTTGCAAAAATATGTCGCCAGTAAAGTAGGAAGTGGGTATTCTTGCAGCTTCTAACAGCTTCAGCAGCTTTGTTGTTCAGAGTCAGAGCTGTAAGATGCCTTATCTCAGAGAGCACGCACACATGCACACACAACCTCAAGGACCAGAGAGAGGTGATGAAGAACGTTGGGGATTTTGGTGGCACCCTTTTATATATAAAAGTTGAGGTTCAAAAGCTGGACGTAAAGCAATTGCAAAGTTTAAAAACTCACTGGAAAAAAAAGTAGTTTTGCACTCTAAATGATTCACTAATTCTATGACAACCAGCAGTTTCATCATCATAAGTTGCAGTGACTATGATCAACCCACAGTTATTAACAATCTTTAATGTCAAGAGTTCCTTTCTGGGCCCAATTCTGTCAACTTTGGGTGATCTTGGACAAGCAATTTCTTTGACCGCCTTCTCATTTGCAAAAGGAGAGGGTTGAATTGGATCACCCCTAAGGTACCTTCCTGCTCTGGAAATCTGTGAAATTAAAGGAAGAGGTGGGTCACAGACCTCTTCTGGTCGTTAATTCCCCAAGAAAATAGAGACCTATCTGGATAGCAGGGGCATGGCAGTAAGGAGGCAGCAACAGAAACAACAAACTTTGGAGGTTAGCCACAGCCCTGAGGAAACCAGATAGGTGTCTAGGCTGTAGCCTGCAGGCCGCTGTGTCATGTTACTAAATTCAGGATGGACCTGAAATAGTAAGTGTAGGCCATGAATGGCTGGAAATAATGACAGCTGTGATCTTCCAGTGTTGCCAGGGCAAAAGCTCCTAAGACAGAGTCCACAAAATCAGAAATACTATATATATGAGGAGGATCACTGGCTTCCTCCCATGGGTTCATGATGCCTGATTGAAATTGTAACCACCCAGTCTCTGGAAATTAGGCTAACCTCTTACCTTCCTGTTTTTGCTCCTGTCTCTCAGGGTGAAACTTCACCGTAGTTTCACCGGTGCAGTTTTCACTGCCTACACCATCTCAATTAAACTGGGCTTGGGAAGGCAAACCAAATGACTAGTGCATGAAACGACTTGAATCAGAAAATCAGGAAGTTGCATCACTATTTTTATTTTACTCTGAACTTGAAGAAAAAGGCTCATTTCTGAAAAACTTGAAGGTTTCCATCTTTGTTTCTTCTCCTACCATTTATGACTGTCTTGAGAGATCAATGGTGTTTATCTTTTCAAAGATTGGCACTTTCAAAGTAAAGCCACTCCTAATCGTTGATGCCAAAGGAAGACTAATCATATGATCATCCAGAGTTGTGAGTTATTATATGTTTAGTTGTTTGAAAATATAGATTTGCTTTTGCTGATGATGGGGAGTATAGCAGCTGTGTACCTTTATAATCACACCGTCCTTAGGTGGATATAAAAACAACTTGGGATTTTCTGAATCAAAGAGGACAACCGTGAGGGGGCCACTTTGGGGCAGGGATGTTACATTGCTGTATTTAGAGGGGGCTGCTCCGTGCTCTGCACCTGCCTCTAGAGCACTTAACACCCTGGATCTCATGTATAAAATGAGGTCTTCAGTTTTCTGGAATGCCACCAGCAGGCTGGGACACACTATTCCTCCTCAAGTAGAGCTGTCTTGCCTAGTTCAGGAATTTTAGTCTCCTTGATCTCTAGCCACTGAAAAGCCAGTAGCCATTGGAATAGCCAAAATCAACCCCTTCTCCCCCACCCCATCCCCAATTCCAAATGCTTCTTTGGAAGCTTGTACTGCCCACCCCCATTTGGACCCTTGAGCAGATAGATGCACATGGATATTCTTTTCTGCCTAGCATCCTATCAGGATGGCCAAGAAGAGCACTGGGCAGTGTGAGCGTGCAGTTAAAAATCTTTTGGAAACATCCTACACAGCAGGAAACCTGCACGTAAAAGGCACATTAAGAGTTGAGCTCGTTATGAAATTATAGAGTGGCGATTCCACATACTTTCACAGCAACTTTTGTCATACTTCTCTTTTTGTCTCCAGAAGAAGGCAGGTGTTTTGCTCAATGAGGTCAAAAGAAGTCCCTCGCTAGTTCCGACCATCACACACCCATACTCCAGTCCATGTGAGACATTCTCATTTCAGAACCATTTCAACTCAATCCAACCCAGCTCACTGCTTATATCAGGAACATCAATCAACTAGGGTCTTCTCCAAGCCCCATCGAATAGATGTCTAACCCAGTTGCTGTTGACACATGACCATCCCCCCCACCAACCGGGTCCCTTCTTTGAAGTTTTCTTGGATTCTCTGTAAAGAAGGCTCAACAGCCAACGTAGAATCTGCCTGGGTGAATCTCCACTCTGCTCTATCTTCCCACCCTACATTCCTTCTTCCTCCCCTCAACTCAGAGATCTGGCTATCAACAATTCCCCTCCTTCCCGGAAGTTAGTTATCAACCTTGCTCACAGCCAGAATCATCTCAGCACACACATGCACACAAATGTATGAGCAAGCAAACATATACTCATGACTTTGGGGAATTATTAAGGTCCTCCCCTTCACAAAAACAACTGGGAGAACTGTTTCTGTGTGGGGGAAGAGTTCTGCCTGCTATGCTTGCCTTTAGTCTATTAGTTGTTGATTTTTCTGTTTTGCCTAGTCTCTCCGTAGCTGCTTCTTTCATCTTGAAGAGTAACATGTACATTTTCAGTTATTTCACCATTGAGATACTGAAAAAACTTTCAAAAGGAAGATGTTAAGCTTTTATCTCCTTAGGGTTTTGGAAAAAATGAGGTAGAGAGTAAGATAGAGAGAGATTTGGTTTCCTGGGATGGTAGAAAGAACATAAGACTTGAATAAGGAAAAAGGATTCTAGTATCAGGATCTCATGATTTTAAGATTTGCGTTCCTTCATGAATCACTAAACTTCTCTGGACCTCAGATTTCTTATCTTCGATCAGAACTGAGGATACTTTAAAGAGTTATTCTGTGCTTTGTCATCCATAAGGCTAAATGATTCATTCTGTGTTTCAAAGTCCTATGCAGAAGCAGGAAGATGGCTTCATAAAGAATCAACAATCAATTTTTTATGCCAAATGATGTGAAAGGTACAGAAACAGTAAACTCACAAGAACTTCCAGTCCTACAACTTTATGGTTGTCTTTAGGAACAGAGGTTCTAATTCCTTGGCCATTTGCACCATAAAAGGTATAGGGTAGGTAGTCAAAATGGATCCTACCCTCTTGATGAATCCACTTTGCCTGGTTCTTTCTCTCTTTCTGGGTAGAAAACTGGTGGTCAGTATTCTATAAACTGTACATTAAAGATTGCTCCTGATCACTTTGTCTTCCTTTCTCCAATCTTTTCAGTCTGCCATATCCTAAAGTTATCTTCTGATCTTCCCCTTTGCCTTTATCACTCTCCACCCCTACTTGTCACTTCCCCATCCATCCAATTATAAAAGGGGTAGTGTGGTGGATTTTTTTTTAATTGAAGTATAGTTGATTTACAATGTCATGTTAGTTTCAGGTATACAACATAGTGATTCATTTATATATATATATTCTTTTTCAGATTCTTTTCCCTTATAGGTTATTATAAAATATTGAGTATAGTTCCCTATGCTACAGAGTAGGTCCTTCTTGGTTGTCTATTTTATATTTAATAGTGTGTATATGTTAATCCCAATCTCCTAATTCAGTGTGGTGTCATCTTAATGAGGTTTTTCCCATTTCATAATCACCAGGTTCTCTTATTTCAGCTATGGGTGGATCATGTAAGGTTTGGTTCTTGTAGACAGGACAAGAAATAACCAGAAGGAACTCTTAGAAAATGAAGTACAAACTGAAAGCCTCAGCTAGTAGCCAATATGATATTATTGAGGGTCAAAACTAAACAAGTTGTGCTTTAAGAAAGAGAGGTTGTGATAATAATACATTTCAGGCAACAAGTTACACACCTTAGTAGCACAATGACTACTTAAAATTACCAGTCTCTTCACAGCCCTGGTCTACCACCATTTAGTCTGCACCAGGATTCTCAAACTTGACTGTGCATCAGAACAACCCCAGAACTTGCTAAGATGCAGATTTCTGGGTCCCAGCCCCAAAATCTCTAATTCATTAGATCTGGGATGGGGCCTGAGAATTTGTATTTCTAACTAGTTCTCAGATGATGCTGATACTACTTACTGGTGCTGGGTCTACACATCAAGAAATACTGTCCTATGCTAAATAGAAGAAAATGGACAAATACTATCTCTAAGTTATTTTTTTAAATTCTTTTAAGCAATCTACTTAAAGCGTCTCTTCATACCTTAATCTAAACCTCTTACCACATCAGTAGTGCCAATATTAGCTGGCTTGAGTTTCACTATTTCTTTAAAGGAAAAGAAAGCAAAATTAGCGTTTCTCAAAATGTGGTCCATAGTCTACATGCATCAGAACTCCCTGAGATTCTAGGCAAGAATGCAGATCACTGAGCTCCATCCAAGAGCATCTTTGAATCAGAATCTCTAAGGATGGGTTCCTAGAACCTGTTTATTAAATATGCACCCGAGTTATTCTTAAATTTTGAAACTACTGCTGTAGATCTAAGTTCAATAATCAGCCTTATACTCAATTTCTGAATAATTAAATTCTGACAAATTAATAAGAGCCTAAAAGGTGATTCCTTTTTGAAACTAGGGGTCATATTTCAGTTGAAATATCTACAATATTAAATATTTTAAGTTTTAAAATAGCTATGCTATATAATTTATTAATATTTGATCTATGATGAAATAAGGGTACCCTAAAAGTTTTTCTGTGATTGCTGTACGTACTTGATTTTTCCTCATCACGTACTAAATTTTTGGTCACTGAGTAATTAACTTGTACTTTTTCTGTTTAATGTCATTCATTCTAGTTAGAGCTCTCTAACTTACTGGGGTTTCTTTAAATATAATTCTTAGCTTCTAAAGTAGCAGTAGGCCCTTCAACAAGGTGTTATCAACAATCTAAGTTAAGTGTGCTCCTTTGATGCAGTCCTGCAAAAGACTGCATTGGAAGTTTGGTCAAAATGAACACTATGACACAATTTGTAGCTGTCAAAGTTTACCAAGACAAGTAATACAGTTTTAGCAAAGCATATCAGAAGAAATCAGACTGGGGCAGTTTAGGTGGTCATAGCTTTCTATATCTCCCGGTTCCTCAAGATAACTTTGGCTTGGTTCCATTATAGGTTGGACATGTACTGTTTTGTTTGTGAATTCCTGGCACGTGTGGAAAGAGAAAAATGGGGTCTTACCAAGCCCCTTATCCTCCCCCCTTCCCAGTTTCATCATGCTAAAACTCCAGTATGGACAAGAGCATAAATTATGTGCAAGGTCAAGAGGATTTGACTCCAAGTCTGATTGACTCCAAAGTACATGGTTTTGACTGGAACTCTACATTGGCTGGCTATCTTGGACTCTTTTCTCCTTCCTGGCTGACCTTTCTGGGTGAACTTTGACCAGTCCAATTCTGATCTATTCAGAATCCTTAGTGTTGATCCTATACTGCTTACTGGCCTTGCTCTCTTATTACCAAAGATTTCCTTTCTTTCAGTCAAGTCAGTGATTTAAATTTTAATTGTATTTAGACCCAGTGAATTTTTCTACTGGATGACTTCGTATTCCAACTCCAAGTCTGATATTAAATGTTATTCTTTCTACTAATTATATGACTTATGCCTATATTTGACTGTCATTCTTTCTGTTCAGTGCCCTGTAACATTCAATTTCACTACTGTGTGCAAAAATTGATAACCCTTCATGTGAATATTAATGATAAACATGAATTACATAATAAATTCTTTATTGTGTTTAATCTTTGCTTTGTTCCAAGAGTGACAAGATCCAAGAGGATTTGACATTTTTTTTTTTCTATTTTTTTTCTAGCAGAAGATTATTTATTCATATATCCATTCAACAAATATTTAGTGAGTGACTACCATGTGTTTATGCCTGGGAATATAGTAATAAGAATGAGTATATGGTTTTTGCTTTCATACAGCTTACATCCTAGTTGGAGGAGCAGATAATACACAAGTAAATGGATAAACAAATTCAGAGAATGCTTAGTGTTGTGAATGAAATAAAAACAATGATGTGACTGAGAGGTAGCAGACAAAGTGAAGCTACTTTAGTTGAGATTGTCAGTGAAGACCTCTCTGAGAAGATAATATTTAAGCAGAGTCATGAATGATGAGAGAGTCCAACTATACAATGGTATGGGAGAGGAATGTCTGGCCAGAAAGCAGTGCAAATTCCTTAGGCAAGAATCAGCCTATTTCTTGGTTAAAGAAATTGTAAGACCTCAGTCAGGTGGAATACCATAAGTGAAGGGGGAGTGGTTCAAGATGAGGCTGGAACAGTAGGCACTGACCAAATCCAATGGGTCCTAGCAGGTCATGGTTCAGAATTTGTAAAAGGAAGCCATTGAAATTGGAGCCATTATGAAGAAGGGTATTATAATCTGGTTTACATTTTGGGGCTTCTCTTTGACTGCTGTGTGGAGTATAAAATGTAGGCACATAAGAATGAAGCTGAAAGACAGGTTAGAAGATTTTCAGGTGGGAAATGATGTGGCTTGGACCAGGGTGGAAGGGAGACAAGTAGATGAATTTAGAATATGTTTCAGAGGTAGCGTTGATAGGAATTGTTCACGTACTGGATATAGGGAGTAAGAAAACACAAAACAGGAATCAATATGAGTGGTTGTTAAATATTATACATTGATTTCACCAATTTACTATTATATTTGGACTTCATACAGGATTAGATGCACAATGTAAATGTGACTATATTATTTTAATTTAATTTGCATACTATAGTGAAGAAATTTATGAATTAGATTTAGAAACAGTAAAACTTGGTATTGTTTGATCAGTTAGAATCAGTAAGCAGAGCACACAGATGAGATAAATGAGGTGGAGAAATCTTTATTTGCAATTCGTAAACCTGACTGAGCTGTGGAGATACAAGGTAGTATATTTCAATGTGAGGTCTTCAGACATTCTCAGAGTTCCTTAGATCATCAATACAAACTTTTAAATTATCATGTTAGTGAAAATCTAAAAAAAAATTAATGTAAGCATACATTTACATTAATTTTCATTAAAATACACCTTTATTTACCCCAGACTAATGAAAAGTACAAGTGAAGGCCAAAAAATGTCACAATGAAAATAAAAACAAAGGTTTCACAGTAACTGAAAAAAGAATGTAGTGGTAAAATTGGGTTATAACACAGGACATAATACTATAGCAATACTAAACTCTAAAAGAAATATTCCTCATTAGAGCACTTTAATTAAAAATAGACTGTGAATATGGGTTAAAAATTAAAAATGGGTTTGCTCAATGGTTAAACACATGTTACTAATTGCAAAGGTTTATTAGCACCATAAGAAAATTATACAAATACAGCTAACTAGATTAAATTGTCCTTCACTGAAGGATCCATAATGAGGGAGGGGAATGAAAGTTCGTGGATTACCTACTGTGAGCTAGGCGCTTGTGACAGGCACTTTTGTTAATTAATGTAATTATCCTAACACTGGGAAGTAGGATTTTTATCATTTTACAGATGAAATTGAGGCTCAGAAAAGTTAAGTGATGGTGTTGACACAACTGAAAAAAATGATTAAAAATGTCCAGTGGTAGAGAGGGTATGAGGAGGCAAGCCTTCAGAGAGTCTCTACTGGTAAAGCTCCGCTGGAGGACAATTTGACAGAAATCATGTGAATATAAAATGTCCAAATCCTTCATCTCAATAATTCTACTTTTACATACCTAGTCTAGAAAACTACTGCCACGGATATACGGAGAAGCATTTAGGTAGCTGCTCACGGCTGCATTGTTAGTAGAAAGTGGGTAAAGACTAAACAAACCATGAAATATCCTGATCACAAAGCACTCTGCCACAGTTACAAAGAATGAACTAGGCCCATGCTATGCAATATGACGCTCAGCATACAGCAATATTTAGGCTTTTAATCAGCTATTTCTATGCATACATCCCTAGGTGAGTAAATGCATAGAAAAAGTTTTGCAAAGATAAACAATGGTTGGAATGGGGAGTGAGATGTCATGTGAAATTTTATATTTTCTGTTCTAAAACTTCTTCAAGAAATAATGTTATTTGTGTAAATTAAAATACCTTTTATTAAGAAAAGAAGGAAGAGGGCAAGACCTGCCTGAGGTCACACCTCTGGTAGGAGCTTCTCTGTGGCTTTTATATTTTCTCTCTTGGGTCTTCTCTTCTTCTATGTCTTTCTCTCCTCTAGGTCTTGATTTATCACCTGATGCTTTTGTGCTGTCTCTTGATTCAGGGACCCTTCTCTCTTCTCCCTTGGTGATCTTCCAAAACTAGCAATGACAAGAATAGTCATTGCCATAGAAATGACAAACATTAATTGAACTGAACTTTCTGTTTACATCCATCTGTCTACATAGTTGTGCTTCTTTCAGCTACACTGGGTCGTGGTCACTTTGCCTCTCCAGCACTTCTTCCTTTGGAGTCTCTGTTCAGGCGCTGCAGGGAAGCTCTGTCTTCTTTGTTGGCAGTTCTGGTCCTCTTTCCTCAATTCATGATTCTACCTGGTCTGGTGGTCTAATTTACCCCTTTCAAACCCTTATAGTTTTAGCAGGAAAAAAACTGGGTTCCTGGAGGAACCTATGATCAGGCAATTTCCCTTAATAGACCTTTTCTTTATGGCACTTCCTCTCACTTAACTTAAAAAAAGGTGTCTATCGCAAAGCAATTTAATCCAAAAGTGCGCTTTGTTTGGTGTGCAGAATTTGGGGGATGTTGTTTGTTTTATGTATTTGTTTTGTTTTGTTTACTTAGTTGCCAACATTCAAAAATTGAAAGATTTCACAGAAAAATCTAGACAAATTTACAGTCAGCTGGAGCCCTGCAGTAGCCACTCCACTGAGCCAGGGCATGAATCTCCTGCTCACCAGTCGATTCCCAGAGCTACGTACAAATGCATGCTCCTGTCTGGCTTCCACTGACAGCTGTGTTTGAAGCATCTGCTTTAGTTGTCCCTCTATTTGCTCACATTCTGAAGCTGTACTATTGTCTCTGCATCAACAATGTTTACCCCTTCTCTGCTTATAGATGTTATGTTTCTGAATTATACTGATTTTTATTTTAAAAGTATTGATTTACTCAAAACACTCACTATTCCTTCAACATATAAAACAGTTCATATGAGGATTTTCTAAACCTTGAGTTCTAGTACTTCCTTTACTCCTATATGAGTTTTAGTATACTTTTAAAACAATTTTAGCATTTGAAGAAAAGAAATTCAGTTATTGTCTTCTGCCCAAATATGCTCTATCTCAGAACAAGAAAGGCACCTTGTAAGCTATCAGTATCTGACAAAAAACTTTTCCTATATACTGACTTTTTTCCTTTTAATATAATACTTAACATTCTTTTAAAAGGAAAGGTTCAGAAGTCAGCAATCTTCAGTCAAATTACTGCCTGATTTGATTTCATGTTATTTTATGAATTGAAAATAAATAAAAACATTTATAAAAACAACTTACATTTCATGATTATGTCTAATTATGAAAATAATGATATAAACAAATGGATAGCTAACAAAGTTATTGGGCAAGTGAAGTTTTAAGAATTAAAAAAGTATTCAGAGACATTGAATGTTACAGTTAGATCTGAGATAGGGAAGTTTAAGGTAGTGATCAAAGGCTTTCTTTACTTATTTTCCTCTAATTGATCATATTTGTTTTGATCTCTACCTCTTCACCTTCTTTTTAATTTCTGCCTTGATTATCTACAAAAACATGAACGTTTCAGTATTACTTTTCTTTCCATGTTGATAGACTATTCTAAGCTGGCCAACATTTTCTTGGCAGCTTGCTTTCAAAGCAAAGGTTTTTTTTTTTTTTTACTTATATAGTTACAGTACTTTGTTTTCAACTAAATTGGTTTTCAAAATTTCCCATCCTCTATGGGTTCACATCCACTATGGGTTTATAAATTCTTTGAAGATAAGAATAGATGGCTTTGAATCAGGCAAGAAAAAAATTCTGTAAAACAGGATTTTCTAAGCCTGTGACCCAGGGGTTTCAAATCCTTACCTTTGAAAGCTACTGAGGATCTTCTGAAAAATTTTATGATTTGACATAAATGGCAATACTACTTATATGCCTATATTGTAAATGATATTCTATACTAGATCAAATGTCAATCGTAATAGAGTATGATTATCCCAGTCTCAGTACACAGAGAGACATAAACGTACCCTCGGAGGTTTAATGAGAGCCTGTCCCATGTAGAACACAACGGTTCTAGGTTCTAAGATAATTCTTAAGTAGAACACCAACTATGTGCTGGGTAGGTACACATATCATTTCTAATTCTCATAACCATCCTGCATGTTAGGAAACAGTAGTCCCATTTTAACAGGCAGGGAATATAAAACCCAAAGAAGCAAATTACATTACCCAGTGTCCTACAGCTAGTACTAGTTGGGATTGGTAGTCAAACCCAGATCTGAATGACTCCAGCACAAGTATTGTTTCTACCAAACCATTCTACTTCCCATGTTGAAAACTTGCTTCTGGTGTTGTTTAGGAATCAAGAAAGTGAAAGTAATGTTTGTTTGTTTGGTACCTAACAGGCTGGATAAAGAGTTGTTAAACTTCCTGATTCTTAACCCATTCTAAGATATCTTAACAGAACCAAGATTATGCATAGTTGGTTTGGGGAAAAGGTTTTGGTTTTTACAGTTAAGGTGGGCAGACTGCCATACATCAATGATGCAGCCAGATCAAGTAATAGTTAAGAACAGGAATGTTTATTAAGAGCTGCAATGTTCAGGTGCTTCTGCAAGGTGGGTGTATATGACCATTTCACAGATGAGAAAATGAAGACTTGGAGAAGTCAAGCAACTTACTTAAGGCCCCAAATTGAGTAATAAACAATTAAATAAAGGTTAACATAAGAGTGGTGAAGTCTGATTTCTAACCCAAGCCTCTCTACCTCAGAACTTTTCATTCTTCCCTCTGCCATGAAGCCACCCAAGCACAATAAAAGCATAGAAGTGGCAAATATAGACTTGTGTTCCAAGAAGTGTGGCTGTGAAGGGAAGGAGAAAATGCAGCTAGTAACTAGAGTGGGGGACAAAGAAGAAAGGATATTGTTGTGTTTCTTTAGAGTAGAGGAGATCAAACCATGTTTAAGATGGGAAGTGCATCGTAAAGGATGAAACACACAGTCCAGAGCACATAGTAATTTCATAATAAATGTTTCTTACCTGATGCAAGTGAAGGAGTTGGTGATTAATGAAGCAGAGTCTATAAGGAAGCGGGCACTGATACGAACCAAGAATGGCAGCTAGTATTGGTAAGACTGATGTTTTTCCAGAGAATCAGTGGTAAAGGAAATGGGGGAAGCAAGATGTAAGGAGACTTTAAGTTAGAATGAAGGGTAAGTGGGGATGGTCAGGTAGAGTGTTCTCCATGCTGTTAGTAAAATAAGAGGTAAGAAAATCTGTGGTGAATGAGGAAGGCATGAGTAGGGTCCGGTAATGTGGGGAACTTTGAAACCACTATTATGGTAAACGTGATAAGATCTCAGTGAGACTTGGTCCTGAAAAAGCCCATGTTTAGTTAGGTGTAAATGACTGCGCATGGGCAGGCAACTGCTAGGGGTTCCATCAAGTGTGCACTTAGATTGTTCTTAGTGCAGAATTCACCAGTCCAGACTCTGGAAATGCCATACAATTGCTAGAGCTTTTCATCCTGTTTGGATGGGCAATAGCCATACGCTTATCCAGGCCTAGAGAAAATAAAAGTCTATATTCCATGTTGCCAGTTCAATGGCTAAATCTTGGGGCAGGCACATAATAATTCCTAAATAAATAAATGACCTTATATAAATGATTTTAAAATATTTCAAATCAGGATAAACTTAGTAATGATTTTACTTGTGGCACCCCCTCATCATTGTGTGATCATCTTTTATGTTTATATAATGCTTCAGACTTTTCAAGATGCTTTCATACATATCAGCTCACCTAATCCTTAAACCTATGTGAAGTAGTTGGGGTCATATAACTCCCTTTTGACAGTTGGAAAAACTAAATCACGTGGAAGTTAAATGATTTGCCAACGACAAAGAGCTCTTTGGTGACAGAGCTGGTGGTAAAATCAAAGTTTTCTAACTTCTGGCTCAGTTCTAAGACAACCCAACAAAACCATAATTAGAAATTAGGTCTAGAGTCAGGGTTTTATGGCAATTGGGTGATAGTGTCTTTGGTTTTGTAGAGGAATCCATGGATTAAAAAGGAAATCCAGAACCACAACTCAAGATGCTCCTTAGACGCCTTGGGACATGAAGGTTACAAGCACCTTCTTAATCAAAAGTCATAAATGTCAGAATCTGTGGGGTAGATTTCCCGAGTCCTCATAGATATTTGTGTTACAAGATTATTTTTACAATATCAGGAACCAGTATTTAGTTGTCAAAAAAATCTAAAGTGCAAAGTTTGTGAAATAATACAATTTCTATTTTCTATAACTTGAGTACATTACCACCATCACCATTTCTTCATTAATCACCCCCTCCCCTTCTCTGCATCTCTTCTTTCCTTCCCTCTCAACTCTGTTTTTCCGTTTATAGTTTTTTTTCTTTTCTCACATTTATTTAATTTATTTATTTATTTTATTTTTTGGCTGCGTTGGGTCTTCATTGCTGCACACGGGCTTTCTCTAGTTGCAGCAAGCAGGGGCTACTCTTCGTTGCGGTGCAAGGGCTTCTCATTGCGGTGGCTTCTCTTGTTGAGCACAGGCTCTAGGCGCACAGGCTTCAGAAGTTGTGGCACCCGGCCTTCAGTAGCTGCAGCACGTGGGCTCAGTAGTTGTGGCTCATGGGCTCTAGAGCGCAAGCTCAGTGGTTGTGGTGCACAGGCCCAGCCGCTCCGCGGCAAGTGGGATCCTCCCGGACCAGGGCCTGAACCTGTGTCCCCTGCATTGCCAGGTGATTCCCAACCACTGCGCCACTAGGGAAGCCCCCCATTTATAGCTTTAAATCCTGACATAATGTCACCACTTTGGGTAGTTTGAGTTTCAGTGAACCTGGAGCCACCCTTCAGGGCAAGGCCAGATAACCCTTAGGCACCGCTGACTCATGGAAGCCTCTCCCAGTAGTTTGCTCCTGGTAAAATGGCCCTTGTGTTCCACCCATCCAGGCTGGCCTGAGCCAGGGCACATGACTTGCGCAAGACCTCTTCTGAGCTTCCAAAATTAAAGAGAATGAAGTTTGAATCAGAGGTTGTTAACTTCCCAGATTCTTGAGAGTTGTTTTCATGCTCTAGAAGGTTTTGCAAGTTCTCTCCCCTTCATTCCCAACTCTCCCCATTTTTTCTGTAACCAGTATGAACTGTTCTCTGCTATAAGTACAGTCAGTTCTATTAGTCACATTTTTTAAATTATGGCTAAGAATTTTATTATCAAAATTACATCTCTTGTGGAAGTTCAAGTGTTACAGCAAGGTGTAAGTCAAGCTTCCATTCGGCTTTTTAGCAAAATGCTCAGTATCTCCTTCTTGAAGCCTTGGGCTCCAGTTAAAAGGCCCAGGAACACAGTTCCTGAATCTGACTTGGGATGAGAGTGGGCAGTAGGTTGCATATTCACCTGATTAGCTCACTGCCACTGAGCTGTCCTATACTGTCCAAGAGACTAGCTCTGCCTACTGCTATGAGGCATATCCTTACACAATCCTGTCATTCTTTGGGGAAGAAATTCCAAATGGTCTTTTCAATTCTTGTAAAGCCACAGACTACCTAGGTGATATCCCCTGAGACTTGGGGGATAAGACATATATATATATATATATATATATATATACACACACATACATATAGATAGATGGATAGATAGATAGATGGATGGATAGATGGATGGATGCATGGATAGACAGATAGAGAGATAAATAGATAGATCAGAATTTTGTGTGTTAGGTCTCAAATTTTACATTTCTAATTCTTGATGCCAACCAAACTCTAAACTTGTTGTTCTTTCCCTTTATTTTATTTATTTCATATCTTTTAAATCCTTTCATGATTTTATTTCAAACTCCTCAATTCCAATTCATGAGACTTTTTTTTTCCTGTCAGCCCACATCAGTCATCCATCTTTGGGTGCCCATTTTCCACTAACTCCTGAATATCAACTTTCCTGCTATCTGGTTTCCAAGATCAAATTCTGAAACATATATCCAAAACACCAATATATTTGAATTCCTTTACAGATTACTTTATAGTCTCCAGAGCTAGTACTGCCCTAATGAAACTGAAAACAGTTGTCAAAACTGCACTAAGAGGAAAAGTACCAATTAGAAAAGCCGGACTTACAAAAATGTGTTAATATGTCCATTTGAACTTATCACTAATTTCCATTTCATCACTTTGAGGGCATGAGCAGAACATAGCAGAAAGGGCACAGACATCATAAGAAATCAACTAAGGTTCAAATTCTGGCTGAGTTTGAATTCCACCTCTATTGCTTACTGACTCTCTGAACTTGGGTAGTTTTCTTAATTATCAAATGGAAACTAGATAATAATATATACCCAAAGGAATGTTATGAAAGTTAAATAAAATTTCATATGCAAAATGCCTAAAACGGTTCCTAGCAAAAAAGTGATTTATTAATGTTATCATTAATCTCAGAAATTTCCTATAGATTTATTGTTTTTGTTTCTTCTTTACTTGCTTTATTATAGTTCAATATCCACCCTTTTCTTTCCACCACATGAGACTAGATTTTTGCTTTTGAGAATTCCAATATTACTAATTATATTTTGGTATATTTTATAAAGTCCACATTAAGATTTTAGAGCCATATTATAGTAAGGTAAGTCTACCTGTTTTTTTCCTCCTGAAATACTAAGATGCTTTTCCTTAGAATTATTTTGTATACATGCAAATATATTCTCTGCAGTATTTGAAAGTGACCATAAATTTTGCAAAGCAAAACATTCCACTGCTAAATACTAGTGTAACATAGGAAGACTTTAACATGTGTTCTCCCAAGCTTAATGAGGAATAAGACACTTACACAGTTTAGTGTCTCATTAAGCCTGTCAAATTATCTCTAACAATTTTCCAAAAGTAAAAAAAAAAATCCAACCAATCCCTCTCCATCTCCCAGCCTTGCTTTCCTCTGGTTTTGCTGTACCCTCAGGCAAGCCCCCTGGTGGTGGTGGTGAGATGACTGCAGAATTCCCAGAGGACCCCCTTGGAGTTCCAAGTCCAGTGGAAAAACAGTGACACCCCTTTCTGGGCAGTTCAAATTATTCTAACCAGGGGAGGGAGAGTAGATGCTGGGCAGGCAGAAGAGCAGGGGCGCATCCCAGCTCCCATCAGAAAGCCACACCGTAAGGCTTGTGGGGCTTTCGGGATCTTAGTTGCCCCACCAGGGATCAAACCCGGGCCCCTGGCAATGAGAGCACCAAGTCCTAACCACTGGACCACCAGGGAATTCCCAAGAATTTACTAATTGAACTAGAGAAAAAGTAGTAAGTCCTATATATCAAAAAAAAAAAAAAAAAATTAACTTTATAACAAAAATGAACTAGACAAAATATTTTTAACATAAATGTAATCAGTTAGAAATTTGTATTTTTCAGATTTATAAGGGAACTAATTCTCCCTACCTCAACCCAAAAAAATAGGTGCCAAAAGAGAAAATGAGCTATTCCTGTGAGATTTGTGCCTTGCAAGAAGTGTCGCAAGTCAGGGGTGCAGGGACTGAGCAATTTTTAAAACTCCAAAAGGACTGTGAGAGAAAGGAGAGAGGGTAGTATTTTTAATAATCACCATAAGTGAAAAATTTTGGAGAGAGGCAGAAATATCTAAAAGGAATTCGGAAGCTTTTTGTACAATCTATAAATAGTAGAAAAGTGGTTGCCAGGGGCTGGGATGGGGAAAAAAAGGAAGAAGTGGTTGGTCAAAGGGTAGAAACTTTCAGTTATAAGATGTGTAAAGTCTGAGGATCTAAAATAAAACATGGTGACTATAGTAGATAATACTGTATTGCATAACTGAAATTTGCTAAAATAATAGAACTTAAATGTTCTCAACACCACCCCCAAAAAAGGTCAATATGTGAGGTGATGGATGTTAATTAACTGGATGGGGGGAAACCTTTCACAATATATATGTATATCAAATCATCACATATACACTTTAAATATCTTACAATTTTATTTGTCAATTATATGTACAAACTGGGGGTGGGGGGGAGGTAGGGAAAGAAATAGAATATTTAAAAAACCATGTCGAGTATATGAGGGGAGGAACCAAGATGGCAAGGTAGAAGGACGTGCTCTCACTCCCTCTTGCAAGAACACCAGAATCACAACTAGCTGCTGGACAATCATTGACAGGAAGACACTGGAACTCACCAAAAAAGATACCTCACATCCAAAGACAAAGGAGTAGCCACAATGAGACGGTAGGAGGGGCGCAATCACAGTCAAATCAAATCCCATAACTGCTGGTGGGTGACTCACAGACTGGAGAACACTTATACCACAGAAGTCCACCCACTGGAGTGAAGGTTCTGAGCCCCTCGTCAGGCTTCCCAACCTGGGGTTCTGGCAACGGGAGGAGGAATTCCTAGAGAATCACACTTTGAAGCCTAGTGGGAACTGATCGCAGGACTTCGACAGGATTGGGGAAACAGAGACTCCACTCTTGGAGGGCACACACAAAGTAGTGTGCGCATTGGGACCCAGGGGAAAGAGCAGTGACCCCACAGGAGACTGAACCAGACCTACGTGCTAGTGTTGGACGGTCTCCTGCAGAGGTGCGGGGTGGCTGTGGCTCACCGTGGGGACAAGGACACTAGCAGCAGAAGTTCTGGGAAGTACTCCTTGGCATGAGCCCTCCCAGAGGGTGTCATTAGCCCCACCAAAGAGCCCAGGTAGGCTCCAGTGTTGGGTTGCCTCAGGCCAAACAACCAACAGGGAGGGAACCCAGCCTCACACATCAATAGTCAAGTGGATTAAAGTTTTACTGAGCTCTGCCCACCAGAGCAACAGTCAGCTCTACCCACCACCAGTCCCTCCCATCAGGAAACTTACACAAGCCTCTTAGATAGCCTCATCCACCAGAGGGCAGACAGCAGAAGCAAGAAGAACTACAATCCTGCAGCCTGTGGAACAAAAACCACATTCAGAGAAAGATAGACAAGATGAAAAGGCAGAGGGCTATGTACCAGATGAAGGAACAAGATAAAACCCCAGAAAAACAACTAAATGAAGTGGAGATAGGCAACCTTCCAGAAAAAGAATTCAGAATAATGATAGTGAAGATGATCCAGGACCTCGGAAAAAGAATGGAGGCAAAGATCGAGAAGATACAAGAAATGTTTAACAAAGACCTAGAAGAATTAAAGAACAAACAAACAGAGATGAACAATACAATAACTGAAATTGAAACTGCACTAGAAGGAATCAGTAGCAGAATAACTGAGGCAGAAGAACGGGTAAGTGACCTGGAAGACAGAATGGTGGAATTCACTGCTGTGGAACAGAATAAAGAAAAAAGAATGAGAAGAAATGAAGACAGCCTAAGAGACCTCCGGGACAACATTAAATGCAACAACATTCGCATTATAGGGGTCCCAGAAGGAGAAGAGAGAGAGAAAGGACCAGAGAAAATATTTGAAGAGATTATAGTCGAAAACTTCCCTAACATGGGAAAGGAAATAGCCACCCAAGTCCAGGAAGCGCAGTGAGTCCCATACAGAATGAACCCAAAGAGAAACACGCCAAGACACGTAGTAATCAAACTGGCAAAAATTAAAGACAAAGAAAAATTATTGAAAGCAGCAAGGGAAAAACGACAAATAATGTACAAGGGAACTCCCATAAGGTTAACAGCTGATTTCTCAGCAGAAACTCTACAAGCCAGAAGGGAGTGGCATGATATACTTAAAGTGATGAAAGGGAAGAACTTACAACCAAGATTACTCTACCCGGCAAGGACCTCATTCAGATTCGATGGAGAAATCAAAAGCTTTACAGACAAGCAAAAGCTAAGAGAATTCAGCACTGCCAAACCAGCTCTACAACAAATGCTAAGGGAACTTCTCTAAGTGGGAAACACAAGAGAAGGAAAGGATCTACAAAACAAACCCAAAACAATTAAGAAAATGGTCATAGGAATATACATATCGATAATTACCTTAAACGTGAATGGATTAAATGCTCCATCCAAAAGACACAGGTTTGCTGAATGGATACAAAAACAATACCCATATATATGCTGTCTACAAGAGACCCACTTCAGACCTAGGGACACATACAGACTGAAAGTGAGGGGATGGAAAAAGATATTCCACGCAAATGGAAATCAAAAGAAAGCTGGAATAGCTATACTCATTTCAGATAAAATAGACTTTAAAATAAAAAATGTTACAAGAGACAAGGAAGGACACTACATAATGATCAAGGGATCAACACAAGAAGAAGATATAACAATTATAAATATATATGCACCCAACATAGGAGCACCTGAATATATAAGGCAACTGCTAATAGCTATAAAAGAGGAAATCAGGAATAACACAATAATAGTGGGGGACTTCAACACCTCACTTACACCAATGGACAGATCATCCAAATGAAAATAAATAAGGAAACAGAAGCTTTAAATGACACAATAGACCAGATAGATTTAATTGATATTTATAGGACATTCCATCCAAAAACAGCAGATTATACTTTCTTCTCAAGTGCGCACAGAACATTCTCCAGGATAGATCACATCTTGGGTCACAAATCAAGCCTCAGAAAAATTTAAGAAAATTGAAATCATATCAAGCATCTTTTCTGACCACAATGTTATGAGATTAGAAATGAATTACAGGGGAAAGAAACGTAAAAAAACACAAGCACATGGAGGCTAAACAATACTTTACTAAATAACCAAGAGATCACTGAAGAAATCAAAGAGGAAATCACAAAATACCTAGAGACAAATGACAATGAAAACACGACTATCCAAAACCTATGGGATGCAGCAAAAGCAGTTCTAAGAGGGAAGTTTATAGCTATACAAGCCTACCTCAAGAAACAAGAAAAATCTCAAGTAAAAAATCTAACCTTACACCTAAAGGAACTAGAGAAAGAAGAACAAACAAAACCCAAAGTTAGCAGAAGGAAAGAAATCATAAAGATCAGAGCAGAAATAAATGAAATAGAAACAAAGAAAACAATAACAAAGATCAAAAAAACTAAAAGGTGGTTCTTTGAGAAGATAAACAAAATTGATAAACCATTAGCCAGACTCATCAAGAAAAAGAGGGAGAGGACTCAGATCAATAAAATTAGAAATGAAAAAGGAGAAGTTACAACAGACACCACAGAAATACAAAGCATCGTAAGAGACTACTACAAGCAACTCTATGCCAATAAAATGGACAACCTGGAAGAAATGGACAAATTCTTAGAAAGATATAACCTTCCAAGACTGAACCAGGAAGAAACAGAAAATATGAACAGACCAATCACAAGTAATGAAATTGAAACTGTGATTAAAAATCTTCCAACAGGGCAGAAGACCTAAATAGACATTTCTCCAAAGAGGACATACAGATGGCCAAGAAGCACATGAAAAGCTGCTCAACATCACTAATTATTAGAGAAATGCAAATCAAAACTACAGTGAGGTATCACCTCACACCAGTTAGAATGGGCATCATCAGAAAATCTACAAACAACAAATGCTGGAGAGGGTGTGGAGAAAAGTCAACCCTCTTGCACTGTTGGTGGGAACATAAATTGATACAGCCACTATGGAGAACAATATGGAGGTTCCTCAAAAAACTAAAAGTAGAGCTACCATATGACCCAGCAATCCCACTCCTGGGCATACACCTGGAGAAAACCATAAATCAAAAAGATACATGCACCCCAATGTTCATTGCAGCACTATTTACAATAGCCAGGACATGGAAGCAACCTAAATGTCCATCAACAGAGGAGTGGATAAAGAAGATGTGATTCATATATATAATGGAATATTACTCAGCCATAAAAAGGAATGAAATAGTGGCATTTGCAGAGACGTGAATAGACCTAGAGACTCTTATACAGAGTGAAATAAGTCAGAAAGAGAAAAACAAGTATCGTATATTAATGCATGTATGTGGAACCTAGAAAAATGTTACAGATGAATGGGTTTGCAGGGCAGATTTGAGACACAGATGTAGAGAACAAACGTATGGACACCAAGGGGGGAAAACCGCGGTGGGGTTGGGATGGTGGTGTGCTGAATTGAGTGATTGGGATTGACATGTATACACTGATGTGTATAAAATTGATGACTAATAAGAACCTGCAGTATAAGAAAACAAACAAACAAACAAAAAACAACTAATACTAAACTTTCTTTGGGTTATTTGTATGGAAATATGTTAATATAAATGTTTCAGACATTACATGAAATTTCTAAAAATCTTATATATTCTGGTATAATGTTATAAGTTATATTTCTAGTTATTACTTTAAAATGTATATCTCAGAAATAACTAAATTTCTTTGCCATTTCCATTATTATGAACTTTCGTCAAATCTTTAACCGTGGTCATTTTTTAAGTCTTTTGTCATTTACAGACAGTTCTGGGTGTACTCTGATGGTTTTGCCAAAATGTTCCTATAAAAGGGTTTCATCTTCAAGGAATTCATGGAAAAGGCTCTGACAGGTACAGGTTTCTGGTAACTGACTATACTGCTGAACTGAATGAATAAGCATTTTCAGAACTCTAATGGAAAACTGATGAATTCATAAAAGTGCTAACAAAAGTTCAAGATGAAAAAAAATTAATTACATGGGACTGAGTGAACTGATGAGGATGATTATAATTTTTGTGACTTTCTGTTTGAATAAAAAAAAAATCCCACAAGTACTCAGAGGCAAAAAATATACAAATCAATTTTCACTGCAAAGTAAAAGAGCAGTTACAGTGGAGGATTACTGGACTGAATGTCAATACTATGACATAGTATGAGTGTGTTTCGTGTTTGGTAATTGCAATCATTGTTGCTTTTGTTGTGGTCCTCCATTTACAATGCTTGGTGTCAGCTTATTTATCTCTTGTAAAAATAAAATACAGTGTGTGTGTGTGTGTGTGTGTGAAAAAAAAAAGAACTTAAAAAGAAAAAAAAGAAAGAAAAAATAATTGACTTTATGAAGGCAAGAGGGTTGAGGAGGATTCAGAGAATCATGATCCTATAGAGATTTTGTAAGCATTTAAGAATAAAAATATGTAGATGTTTTAATTGTGTAAATATAAAAGCTGGTATGCAGAAAAAAAAAAAGCCATGTCCCATGATTCTGAGAGTATTAAACTCTTTAAAGCATTAATTGGAATAATTAGAATGCATTTCTTACATATTTATGTTTAAAATCCTCATTTCTACGTACTTGGAATAGCCAGTTCTTATAGTTTGAAGATTTGTCTTAATTCACAGTATTTTTTGCTTTGCTTCTTAGGTACCAGCAAAGTCCCAACGTCTTACTCAACAACTTCCCTACCACCACCTCCACCATCCCATCCGGCCAGCCAGCCACCATTGCCAGCATCTCACCCAACACAGTCGCCAGTCCCAAGTCTACCTCCCAGAAACATTAAATCTCCCTTAGATCTCAAGTAAGCAAAAGGTTATCTTGCCATTTCTTTGTCAATCTCTTGCCATGGATTTTCAGACTATGCTTGGCTGAATGCTGAGGGTTCCATGGTAAACTAATGGAGCCACAAAGGTGAGCAGTTGGCAGGGGGAAGACATGGCTGAGCAAGCTGCTCTTACACCACCATACGCCTTAGCAGCTCTTATTTCTCTGTTTTTTCAGTGGTTTTCCCCTTAAGAGTTCATTTGAAGAAATTTTCCTGTGCCTTTTTAGAAGTTCTGAAGCATTCTTCAGGTCAGCACCACCACCACCACCATTAGCATCACCACAACCACCATTAACATCATCACCACCATTATCATCACCAACACCATAGCCATCACTGTCATCATCACCACCATCACCATTATCATCATCACCACCACCATCATTATCACCACCACCAGCACCATCATTGCCATCATCACCACTATCACAACCACCATCACCACCATTATCATCACCACCACCACCACCATATTTTACTCACTGCCTATGATGTGCTAGCACGTTACATGTATAATCCTTATAACTTTATTGAGTGGATAGTGTTATCATCCTGTCACAGATGAGTAAATGGAACTTTACAGAGGCTAAGTAACTTCTCCAAATGTGAGTCAATGTCAGTCTGAGTCCAAAGAAAATGTGAGCTTTTAACCACTCTGCTAAATAATCTCCTTTAAGTAAAAAATGGAGGTTTCCTCTGAATATTCAGATTTTTTGGCTGTGTATTAAAAAACTAGGAAACTTATTCAAGCCCACTCTCACTTTTCTTAGATGGTAGTTTTAGAAATGTCAAAACTGTATGGGTTGTATGCACGGGCTCTTTATCTGTGATTTACCAGAATAGCTGGTTGAGGAAAAAGCAAGCAGAAGATTGGGATAGATGAAATGTTTTAAAAAGAAATAGCCAGACGATGGCAAGCATAGATTCCTTTGGCAAGTCAGAGTAGATCTTCCGTTTCCTCTTCTAGAAAATTGTTTTGCATGATTCTCCTTTACCGCAAGTAAGTAATATGCCAAAATATTTAGCTACGTTTGTTTTTCCTTCACTTCAATCCCCTACCAGATTGATATTCATTACATTTAAAGTACTTAATATCCTTAATCCTTCTGATAGAATCTATTAATATCAAAATCCGATTGACAGCTTTCCTTTAATGCTGATGATTACAATTTAGAGCAGAGGTTGAAAACGTGTTTGTCATGGGTAGCCAGCACTACATTTCACTTTATTAGGCTTTGGGTGGGGGGGGGGGGTGGTTAAAGGCATAACTGCAACTAACTAGAAGATGTTAGAGCAGCTTAGTGGCTACAATCTTCCGTATAAGCTGCATTGTGCATTTATGTTAACTACATGCTCTTCCAGGCATTTGAGTTTATGAATCCTAATTTATGATAACCAGCTACCAAATAAGAGTGTAAGCCATCTGCCTACTAACGTATGTGTCAAATAAATATGAGTTTAATTAAAATAACTCATATGTGTTCTTATATACACTTGATTTCTGTGTAAATTACTTTCCTTTCACATGTATTAAATCCTGTGTCTTTTTCCTAATTTTGTTCCTACTCTGATGAATTTAACCCATTAGATTTTGATCTTAGTACTTTTGAATTTCATTATATGACTCTATCCCAGCTCCTGGCTTCAATTAGGCTTCTGGATCCTGTTTAATTCTAGTGAGAAATTTCAGCAAATAGCTTGAGCATGAATTCCTGATAATTTCTAAGGCATAAAGACTGGTAACTCTTTGATTGAAGAAATCATGGAGAGGAGGAGGGTTTGGCATTTTTCCTGCTGTTTGGGAGTCCCCAAGACCACCCATACGTTTGATGATCCACTAAAAGGACACACGGGACTCAGCACATAGTAGTACTCGTGGCTAAGATTTATCCCAGTCACACTCTCCTTCTAAACCTGGCAGTGGACAGAGTAGGACTGCTCCTTTCTCCAGGTACAAAAATGCAATACAAGTGTAATGTTGCTTCCCAGGAAAGCCTTTTAGAGGCAGCTTTTACTGAAAGCTGGCACCTAGGCACCTTCTGCCTAGCAACTACCAAAATACCAGACTTCTAGAAGGAAAGCAGGTGTTCACTGTAAGTCATGTTGTTTATACAATCTAGGCACAGCAAAGCATTCTTATCATTAGGCAACTTTTCCTATCAGTGCAGGAAATGCTTTCGGAGCTGAGTTCCCAGATACAAACCAACAGCCCATCTTGATAGAAGATTCTTTTAAAAATAGCAGCTTCAGGCCTGCTATGTTAACTCTTTTCTGTAAGTCTACACCCTAGAATCCACTGTGATAAGGTGGAGAATAAAAAGTTATAAAAAGAAGAAAGGATTTCAAAAAGAGACCAGTAGCCTGGACTACACCATCATACCAATGCTGGTCAATTTCCCAACTTTGTAGGAAATTCGTGCCAAGTTGAAAAGAGCCCGCCAACCAGCCAGGTTCAAATTTTTACTTGTAATAGTGTTTTCATCAGAAATCAGCAAAATCCACCAATCGTAATAAACTTAACCTCATCCCTATTTCCATCTTATTAAGGACTCCTAATTAGAAAGTTTGATTCATCTAAGAGTTACTCTTACTCTCAGAAAAAAGATGGAGAGAAACAAGAATCTTAGATGTTACATTGCCTAGATAAGCTAGAACTGGCACATCTGAAAGTTAAATGTCAAATGAAGAGAACAGAGAAAATGAAAGCCAAGGGACATCTATAAGATGATTTTTTTTTTTTTAAGTAAAAATGTGGTGTATGGTATAAGACTTTCAAGCTCCCATCAGAGAGCTCAAGTAAAATCCAAAATGAAGAAATATCTGGGTTGGAAACTTTCCCCCGAGCAGGGGAAGCTAGAAAAGACACAAAAAGGAAATGAAAGTAACATCGGTCTTGATATTCAGTCTCACAAATTTATATTTCATGTGAGAGGGAAATTTATGGAATGATTTTTAAGTAAAATTGTGAGTGATGTGTGTTCTATGCTTTTTCTTCTCACCACCACCCTCCCAATAATAGTTTTTTGAGCCACTACTTTGTGCCTTTACATTAGAAATTCACAAAATATCAGTGAACAAAATAAAGACTCCTGCCCACATAAAACAGGGGGCAAGAGACACAAGGGGGAAAAAAATAATAAACAAGTAAAGGATATAGCATGTTAGGAAATATCAAGTGCTATAGGAGAAAGTAGAGCAGATTAGGTGGTGTAGCGTGAGGGTTGGGGACAGTGTGTTGCAACTTTAAAGGGACAGGTGAGGGTCGCTCCCCTTATAGGAAGTTATACTGGAGCAAAGACTCAAGGAACTGAAGGAGTTAGTCACACAGATATCTGGAGGAAGACCATTCCAGGCAGAGAGGACAGACAGAACAGAGCCCTAGAATGTCCAGGAACTCAGAAGGAGGTAGCGGGGGCTGGAGTAAATGAACAAGGGAAGGAGTAGGAGAGAAAGACTCAGCTCATGCAGGGTCCTGCGGGTCATGATAGAGATTGCAGCTCTTATCATAAGTGAAATGGGAAACCCTGAAGAGCTAGAGCAGAGCAGTGACGTGCTCACACTTATGTTTTGTAAATATCACCTTAACAGCTGTCTGAAAAGGGACAGTTGGCAAAAATTGAAGAAGGGAAACCAGTTAGGCAGATAGTGCAGAAATGCAGGCAAGGTGCGGAGGTGGCTGTAACCAGGAGGGTACAGTGCAAGTGGTACGAGGTCCAGATTCTGGATATATTTTGAAGGTAGAGACTACAGGATTTGGGGTATGAAAGAAAAAGAGGATCCAATGTGCCTCCAAGGTTTGAGCCTGAGTAACTCCAAGGCTGATGTGTCCATCAACCGAAATGGGATTGGCTGAAGGTGAGCAAGTTTGGGCGTGGGGAAGATCAGGAGAGCCCAGCTATGTTAAGCTTGTGGCATCTCTTAAACATGCAAGCGCAGATGTTGAGGAGGCAATTAGGTATAAGAAGTGAAGAGTTTGGGAGAGAGTTCTTGGTTAAAGATATTTATTTGAGAGTCATGGGTGTATATTCCACACTTAAAGTCCTGACACTGTTAAGATCACTAAGGAAGTGAATTCCTAGAACCAAGAATTAGAACAATGAAGAACTAGTGCTCAGGTGAGGGACTGGCTTCCCAAAGGCATAAATGACTGATAAGGTTCACAGTTCTCCCCAGGGTATAGAGTCTGTATTGCTTAAGGCAAGAAAACGAATTGGGATCAAAGAAAGAATTTCAGGAGATCTCGAGGCCTTTATCACCTGCCTACTTCCCAGAAGTCACTTGTAATTATATCTTTCACGTCAGTATGCCTTAAGAATGTGAAGAATTGGAGGCAGGTGAGAATTACAAATAATAAACATCTTCAAAAAGAAAGTAGTTGAGGCCAAAGTTATACTGTATTTTAAATTGTATTGTTTCCCCACCTAGTGGTCAGAAATCAGCTAGTTCCATTTTCTATTTTACTCAGACATCTGAAGAGGAACTGAAATGGGTCAAAGGAGCTCGTTGATCAGTTTTAGTGTTCAAATCAATATCTTTAGGGTAACGCATTTCTTGGTACCATTTTAAAAAATTAATTATAATTTTAACAGTATAACTCATTCATATGAACACAGAACCAATGGCTGAATATTGTGGTATACAAAGCAAATTACATGGTTACTAATAGTAATGAAACAGGAAACGTGAAGTAGTAAGAAATAATAAATAATGGAAATGACTAAGGTTGGAAAAGGAAAGGTCAAGCAGTTCTTACCCTGAGGTCATTCTTAGTCAGTGTGAGATTTTTCTTTTCCTGGCTCTAAAATTAGAGGAAAAGTAAGAATTTACCATTATAACCTTTTTGTTAGTTAGAAATGCTTAACACTTTTGACAAAATTCAAAACCCATTTATGATAAAAACCCTCCAGAAAGTAGGCATAGAGGGAACTTACCTCAACATAATAAAGGCCATATATGACAAAACCACAGCCAACATTATTCTCAATGGTGAAAAACTTAAACCATTTCCACTAAGA
The DNA here is from genome assembly GCF_965194805.1 of Balaenoptera borealis. Lineage (NCBI taxonomy): Eukaryota > Metazoa > Chordata > Mammalia > Artiodactyla > Balaenopteridae > Balaenoptera > Balaenoptera borealis. Next base: position 34,385,061 of record NC_138867.1, on the reverse strand, counting down.
TCAGGAACAAGACAAGGTTGCCCACTCTCACCACTATTATTCAACATAGTTTTGGAAGTTTTAGCCACAGCAATCAGAGAAGAAAAAGAAATAAAAGGCATCCAAATTGGAAAAGAAGAAGTAAAGCTGTCACTGTTTGCAGATGACATGATGCTATACATAGAGAATCCTAAAGATGCTACCAGAAAACTACTAGAGCTAATCAATGAATTTGGTAAAGTAGCAGGATACAAAATTAATGCACAGGAATCTCTTGCATTCCTATACACTAATGATGAAAAATCTGAAAGTGAAATTAACAAAACACTCCCATTTACCATTGCAACAAAAAGAATAAAATACCTAGGAATAAACCTAGCTAAGGAGACAAAAGACCTGTATGCAGAAAATTATAAGACACTGATGAAAGAAATTAAAGATGATACAAATAGGTGGAGAGATATACCATGTTCTTGGATTGGAAGAATCAACATTGTGAAAATGACTCTACTACCCAAAGCAATCTACAGATTCAATGCAATCCCTATCAAACTACCACTGGCATTTTTCACAGAACTAGAACAAAAAAATCTCACAATTTGTATGGAAACACAAAAGACCCCGAATAGCCAAAGCAATCTTGAGAAAGGAAAATGGAGCTGGAGGAATCAGGCTCCCTGACTTCAGACTATACTACAAAGCGACAGTAATGAAGACAGTATGGTACTGGCACAAAAACAGAAATATAGATCAATGGAACAGGATAGAAAGCCCAGAGATAAACCCACGCACAATGGTCACCTTATCTTTGATAAAGGAGGCAAGATTATACAATGGACAAAAGAAAACCTCTGCAATAAGTGGTGCTGGGAAAACTGGACAGCTACATGTAAAAGAATGAAATTAGAACACTCCCTAACACCATACACAAAAATAAACTCAAAATGGATTAAAGACCTAAATGTAAGGCCAGACACTATAAAACTCTTAGAGGAAAACATAGGCAGAACACTTTATGACATTAATCACAGCAAGATCCTTTTTGACCCACCTCCTAGAGAAATGGAAATAAAAACAAAAATAAACAAATGGGACGTAATGAAACTTCAAAGCTTTTGCACAGCAAAGGAAACCATAAACAAGATGAAAAGATAACCCTCAGAATGGGAGAAAATATTTGCAAATGAAGCAACTGACAAAGGATCAATCTCCAAAATATGCACGCAGCTCCTGCAGCTCAATATCAAAAAAACAAACAACCCAATCCAAAAATGAAGACCTAAACAGACATTTCTCAAAGAAGATATACAGATTGCCAACAAACGCATGAAAGAATGCTCAACATCATTAATCATTAGAGAAATGCAAATCAAAACTACAATGAGATATCATCTCACACCGGTCAGAATGGCCATCATCAAAAAATCTACAAACAATAAATGCTGGCGAGGGTGTGGAGGAAAAGGAACCTCTTGCACTGTTGGTGGGATTGTAAATTGATACAGCCACTATGGAGAACAGTATGGAGATTCTTTTAAAAACTAAAAATAGAACTACCATACGACCCAGCAATTCCACTACTGGCATATACCCTGAGAAAACCATAATTCAAAAAGAGTCATGTACCACAATGTTCCTTGCAGCTCTATGTACAATAGCCAGGACATGGAAGCAACCTAAGTGTCCATCGACAGATGAATGGATAAAGAAGATGTGGCACATATATACAATGGAATATTACTCAGCCATATAAAGAAATGAAACTGAGTTATTTGTAGTGAGGCGGATGGACCTAGAGTCTGTCATACAGAGTGAAGCAAGTCAGAAAGAGAAAAACAAATACCGTATGCTAACACATATATATGGAATCTAAAAAAAAAAAAAAAAAAAAGGTCATGAAGAACCTAGGGGCAAGACAGGAATAAAGACACAGACCTACTAGAGAATGGACTTGAGGATACGGGGAGGGGGAAGGGTAAGCTGGGACAAAGTGAGAGAGTGGCATGGACATATATACACTACCAAACGTAAAATAGATTGCTAGTGGGAAGCAGCCACATAGCACAGGGAGATCAGCTCGGTGCTTTGTGACCACCTGGAGGGGTGGGATAGGGAGGGTGGGAGGGAGGGAGACGCAAGAGGGAGGAGATATGGGGACATGTATATGTATAACTGATTCACTTTGTTATAAAGCAGCAACTAACACACCATTGTAAAGCAATTATACTCCAATAAAGATGTTAAAAAAAAAAAAAGCAACTTTCTTCAACATTTTTTGAACATTAAAAAAGAAAAATAGAAATGCTTAACACTTTCTGGAATTTGAGACTTGCTATATCAGTCATGCACTCCCAGACAGTCTTACCTAAGTCCATTAGCTTAAAGAAGTCACAGTTTTATAATTTATCATGTGTTAAATACAGGAAGTCGTGTTCAGAGAAAAATTCATGGGATTTCGTTTTCAGTGAGGTCAGGTATAGAACAAAGTTTTATATGTCACTTAGATTTCCTCCTTCTTTAAAAAACAAACTGACAATTAAGAGCTAAAGTCACGGAATAAAGGTCATGAATAACGAATAAGGTATAAAGGTCAACAGTTCCCATCTTTAAAAGTCAGGAAATAGAGCTCTAATAGCTTTCTAAACATGACAGTCATAACATTAAATTAATTTTGCTTTTCCTATTTAATTCTGTATGCTTTGTTTATACTAAAACAAAGAACTATGGTGAAAGGCCTTCTTGAATAGACGTCCTTGTTGTAACAACTGATAAGCTTCCTTTTCTTCTTTACCTGCTCCCTCTGCTTACTTTTCTAGGACTTCGGTTGTGGCTAGTGTCGTTGTCTGTCTATCTCTCTGTGTGGCTTTTCTCAATGCCTGGAACACTTTTTTGAGCAGTTGGTGACAGTTTGATCTGGGTCTATCCTTGACACTCACCTATTTCTCCCCCTCATCTTTCTTCCTTTTATTCTTCACTGTTATTCCTATTCTTAACACTATTTCATATTTAGTGACTATATTAATGTTCTATATATGGTGAATTCAGACCCATATAAAACTAAAATTTATATGCTATAATGTTGGTTCCATTAATATATGTATGCATACAAACATTATCTACAAGTAATAAATGGTTTACATTAAAGTACAGGCGTATATGTATGAATGTGCTATGCAGATCCCCTTCATTTTGCAAATATTTGTTATTCATCCAAGTGTTTCAGGAAGTAAACTGCAAGTCCAGTAGTCTTTTTAACTTATATTCTTCTTCAAAAATGATAATAAACAATTCACCTTAGTAATAAGTGTTTGTTTCTTAGTATTACTAAGACATCGTTAATTTGGCCAAAAAAATCAAAGTTCTATACATAACAGGAATTATTCTAATAGCTTCCTAAAAATGACAGTCATAATAATAAATTAACTAACAGAGTGATAATCTCTTTATTCCAAGGGCTTATGGTCTTGTAGTAGGAAGAGAGACCTGAAAGTAATTGCTCTATAATTATAGCAATCCAGAATAATCTCTGTAGTGAGCAATGTATGACATATGGAAGCAGCAACTGTGTGAGCTTGGGGGAGTTGGGATAACTTCACAGAGCAGGGACTGTTTAAGAAGAAGCTTAAAGATTTAAGGATTAAGGAGGGCCACAGCAGGGGATGATGAGAAGGGAGAATTATTCCAGAGAAGGCAAACAGCAGGGGCTAAGCATGGCGGAAAAAGAAACCAGTGTTCAGAGAATAAGTGAATTCAGTATTAATATGTGAGAAGAAGACAGTGTAAGAAGAGGAAATATGGAAATTAAAACTGTAAAAGAGGAGGACTGATCTTAAGAACTGCATACCATGAAAAGAACTATAGATTTTATTCTGTAGAATGTCAGTGTATTTTGATGTCTAAGGTATTTATATCTTGTGCTTTTAATTAATATTCAATTCACTAAAGTTAATAATGCAAAGGCCTAAATTATTTTAAATACTTAAATTCACATAATATAACTTGCTATGCAATTTATACACCTAGCAATTTTTATTTGAATAAGAATAATTATTTTCAGGGGGATCTCTGATTAATGATTGGAAAACTCAGACTAAATTCTTTCAAATCAATAGTTATGTTTATAATAAATTTAAGTAATTAAACTCCCTTACATGTTTCACATTACGTGTATAAATTTACATATGGAATTTTGTTTTTAAGCATTTCCAATATGTGAATGAATAAATTTCATAACTCCACTCAGCAAAACCTCACAAGAACTTAAAAAACTCTTGTAAATCTATTACACCATATCCACTTCTCTTATATACTCCAACTGCATTTGCAATTGGATTTTTCTTATACTTTTTTTTTAATTTTTGAATTTTATTTTATTTATTTTTTTATACAACAGGTTATTAGTCATCAATTTTATATGCATCAGTGTATACATGTCAATCCCAATCGCCCAATTCAGCACACCACCATCCCCACCCCCCCACAGCTTTCCCCCCTTGGTGTCCATACGTTTGTTCTCTACATCTGGGTCTCAACTTCTGTCCTGCAAACCAGTTCATCTGCACCATTGTTCTCGGTTCCACATACATGCATTGATATACAATATTTGTTTTTCTCTTTCTGACTTACTTCACTCGGTATGACAGTCTCTAGATCCATCCACGTCTCAACAAATGACCCAATTTCATTCCTTTTCATGGCTGAGTAATATTCCATTGTATATATGTACCACATCTTCTTTATCCATTCTTCTGTCGATGGGCATTTAGGTTGCTTCCATAACCTGGCTATTGTAGATAGTGCTGCAATGAACATTGGGGTACATGTGTCTTTTTGAATTATGGTTTTCGCTGGGTATATGCCCAGTAGTGGGATTGCTGGATCATATGGTAATTCTATTTTTAGTTTTTTAAGGAACCTCCATACTGTTCTCCATAGTGGCTGTATCAATTTACATTCCCACCAACAGTGCAAGAGGGTTGACTTTTCTCCACACCCTCTCCAGCATTTGTTGTTTGTAGATCTTCTGATGATGCCCATTCTAACCGGTGTGAGGTGATACCTCATTGTAGTTTTGATTTGCATTTCTCTAATAATTAGTGATGTTGAACAGTTTTTCATGTGCTTCTTGGCCATCTGTATGTCTTCTTTGGAGAAATGTCTATTTAGGTCTTCTGCCCATTTTTGGATTGGGTTGTTTGTTTCTTTAATGTTGAGCTGCATGAGCTGTTTATATATTTTGGAGATTAATCCTTTATCCGTTGACTCATTTGCAAAAATTTTCTCCCATTCTGAGGGTTGTCTTTTTGTCTTGTTTATGGTTTCCTTTGCTGTGCAAAAGCTTTGAAGTTTCATTAGGTCCCACTTGTTTATTTTTGTTTTTATTTCCATTCCTCTAGGAAGTGGATCAAAAAAGATCTTGCTGTGATTTATGTCAAAGAGTGTTCTTCCTATGTTTTCCTCTAAGAGTTTTATAGTGTCCGGTCTTACATTTAGGTCTCTTATCCATTTTGAGTTTATTTTTGTGTATGGTGTTAGGGAGTGTTCTAATTTCTTTCTTTTACATGTAGCTGTCCAATTTTCCCAGCACCACTTATTGAAGAGACTGTCTTTTCTCCATTGTATATCCTTGCCTCCTTTGTCATAGATTGACCATAGGTGCGTGGGTTTACCTCTGGGCTTTCTATCTTGTTCCATTGATCTATGTTTCTGTTTTTGTGCCAGTACCATATTGTCTTGATTACTGTAGCTTTGTAGTACAGCCTGAAGTCAGGGAGTCTGATTCCTCCCGCTCCGTTTTTTTCCCTCCAGACTGATTTTGCTATTCGGTGTCTTTTGTGTCTCCATACAAATTTTAAGATTTTTTGTTCTAGTTCCGTAAAAAATGTCATTGGTAATTTGATAGGGATTGAATTGAATCTGTAGATTGCTTTGGGTAGTATAGTCAATTTCACAATATTGATTCTTCCAATCTGAGAACATGGTATATCTCTCCATCTGTTGGTACCATCTTTAATTTCTTTCATCAGTGTCTTATAGTTTTCTGCATACAGGTCTTTTCTCTCCCTCAGTAGGTTTATTCCTAGGTATTATATTCTTTTAGTTGCAATGGTAAATGGGAGTGTTTCCTTAATTTCTCTTTCAGATTTTTCATCATTAGTGTATAGGAATGCAAGAGATTTCTGTGCATTAATTTTGTTTCTTGCTACTTTACCAAATTCATTGATTAGCTCTAGTAGTTTTCTGGTGGCATTTTTAGCATTCTCTATGTATAGCATCATGTCATCTGCAAACAGTGACAGCTTTACTTTTTCTTTTCCAATTTGTATTCCTTTTATTTATTTTACTTCTCTGATTGCCGTGGCTAGGACTTCCAAAACTATGTTGAATAATAGTGGTGAGAGTGGATATCTTTGTCTTGGTCCTGATCTTAGAGGAAATGCTTTCAGTTTTTCACCATTGAGAATGATGTTTGCTGTGGGTTTGTCATATATGACCTTTATTATGTTGAGGTAGGTTCCCTCTATGCCCACTTTCTGGAGAGTGTTTATCATAAATGGGTGTTGAATTTTGTCAAAAGCTTTTTCTGCATCTATTGAGATGATCATATGGTTTTTATTCTTCAATTTGCCAATATGGTGTATCACACTGATTGATTTGCATATATTGAAGAATCCTTGCATCCCTGGGATAAATCCCACTTGATCGTGGTGTATGATCCTTTTAATGTGTTGTTGGATCCTGTTTGCTAGTAGTTTGTTGAGGATTTTTGCATCTATATTCATCAGTGATATTGGTCTGTAATTTTCTTTTTTTGTAGTGTCTTTGTCTGGTTTTGGTATCAGGGTGATGGTGGCCTCATAGAATGAGTTTGGGAGTGTTCCTTCCTCTGCAGTTTTTTGGAAGAGTTTGAGAAGGATGGGTGTTAGCTCTTCTCTAAATGTTTGATAGAATTCAACTGTGAAGCCATGTGGTCCTGGACTTTTGCTTGTTGGAAGATTTTTAATCACAGCTTCAATTTCATTACTTGTGATTGGTCTGTTCATATTTTCTGTTTCTTGCTGGTTCAGTCTTGGAAGGTTATAACTTTCTAAGAATTTGTCCATTTCTTCCAAGTTGTCCATTTTATTAGCATACAGTTGCTTGTAGTAGTCTCTTAGGATGCTTTGTATTATTGTGGTGTCTGTTGTAACTTCTCCTTTTTCATTTCTAATTTTATTGATCTGAGTTCTCTCCTTTTTCTTGATGAGTCTGGCTAATGGTTTATCAATTTTGTTTATCTTCTCAAAGAATCACCTTTTAGCTTTTTTGATGTTTGCTCTTGTTTTCTTTGCTTCTATTTCATTTATTTCTGCTCTGATTTTTATGATTTCTTTCCTTCTGCTAACTTTGTGGTTTGTTTGTTCTTCTTTCTCTAGTTCCTTTAGGTGTAAGGTTAGATTTTTTATTTGAGATTTTTCTTGTTTTTTGAGGTAGGCTTGTATAGCTATAAAGCTATAAAATTCCCTCTTAGAACTGCTTTTGCTGCATCCCATAGGTTTTGGATAGTCATGTTTTCATTGTCATTTGTCTCTAGGTATTTTTTGATTTCCTCTTTGATTTCTTCAGTGATCTCTTGGTTATTTAGTAACGTATTGTTTAGCCTCCATATGTTTGTGTTTTTTACATTTTTTCCCCTGTAATTCATTTCTAATCTCATAGCGTTGTGGTCAGAAAAGATGCTTGATATGATTTCAATTTTCTTAAATTTACTGAGGCTTGATTTGCGACCCAAGATGTGATCTATCCTGGAGAATTTTCCATGCGCACTTGAGAAGAAAGTGTAATCTGCTGTTTTTGGATGGAATATCCTATAAATATCAATTAAATCTATCTAGTCTATTGTGTCATTTAAAGCTTCTGTTTCCTTATTTATTTTCATTTTGGATGATCTGTCCATTGGTGTAAGTGAGGTGTTAAAGTCCCCCACTATTACTGTGTTACTCTAGATTTCCTCTTTTACAGCTGTTAGCAGTTCCTTATGTATTGACGTGCTCCTATGTTAGGTGCATATATATTTATAATTGTTATATCTTCTTCTTGTGTTGATCCCTTGATCATTATGTAGTGTCCTTCCTTGTCTCTTGTAACATTCTTTATTTTGAAGTCTATTTTATCTGATAGGAGTATAGCTACTGCAGCTTTCTTTTGATTTCCATTTGCATGGAATATCTTTTTCCATCCCCTCACTTTCAGTCTGTATGTGTCCCTAGGTCTGAAGTGGGTCTCTTGTAGACAGCATATATATGGGTCTTGTTTTTGTATCCATTCAGTGAGCCTGTGTCTTTTGGATGGAGCATTTAATCCATTCACATTTAAGGTAATTATTGATATGTATGTTCCTATGACCATTTTCTTAATTGTTTTGGGTTTGTTTTTGTAAATCCTTTTCTTCTCTTGTGTTTCCCAGTTAGAGAAGTTCCTTTTGCATTTGTTGTAGAGCTAGTTTGGTGGTGCTGAATTCTCTTAGCTTTTGCTTGTCTGAAAAGCTTTTGATTTCTCCATTGAATCTGAATGAGATCCTTGCCAGGTAGAGTAATCTTGGTTGTAGGTTTTTCCCTTTCATCACTTTAAGTATATCATGCCACTCCCTTCTGGCTTGTAGAGTTTCTGCTGAGAAATCAGCTGTTAACCTTATGGGAGTTCCCTTGTATGTTATTTGTCGTTTTTCCCTTGCTGCTTTCAATAATTTTTCTTTGTCTTTAATTTTTGCCAATTTGATTACTATGTGTCTCGGCGTGTTTCTCCTTGGGTTCATTCTGTATGGGACTCACTGTGCTTCCTGGACTTGGGTAGCTATTTCCTTTCCCATGTTAGGGAAATTTTCAACTATAATCTCTTCAAATATTTTCTCTGGTCCTTTCTCTCTCTCTTCTCCTTCTGGGACCCCTATAATGTGAACGTTGTTGCATTGAATGTTGTCCCAGAGGTCTCTTAGGCTGTCTTCATTTCTTTTCATTCTTTTTTCTTTATTCTGGTCTGCGGCAGTGAATTCCACCATTCTGTCTTCCAGGTCACTTATCCGTTCTTCTGCCTCAGTTATTCTGCTGTTGATTCCTTCTAGTGTAGTTTTCATTTCAGTTATTGTATTGTTCATCTGTGTTTGTTTGTTCTTTAATTCTTCTAGGTCTTTGTTAAACATTTCTTGTATCTTCTCGATCTTTGCCTCCATTCTTTTTCCGAGGTCCTGGATCATCTTCACTATCATTATTCTGAATTCTTTTTCTGGAAGGTTGCCTATCTCCACTTCATTTAGTTGTTTTTCTGGGGTTTTATCTTGTTCCTTCATCTGGTACATAGCCCTCTGCCTTTTCATCTTGTCTATCTTTCTCTGAATGTGGTTTTTGTTCCACAGGCTGCAGGATTGTAGTTCTTCTTGCTTCTGCTGTCTGCCCTCTGGTGGATGAGGCTATCTAAGAGGCTTGTGTAAGTTTCCTGATGGGAGGGACTGGTGGTGGGTAGAGCTGACTGTTGCTCTGGTGGGCAGAGCTCAGTAAAACTTTAATCCACTTGATTGTTGATGTGTGGAGCTGGGTTCCCTCCCTGTTGGTTGCTTTGCCTGAGGCAACCCAACACTGGAGTTTACCTGGGCTCTTTGGTGGGGCTAATGACAGACTCTGTGAGGGCTCACGCCAAGGAGTACTTCCCAGAACTTCTGCTGCTAGTGTTCTTGTCCCCACAGTGAGCCACATCCACCCCCGCCTCTGCAGGAGACTCTCCAACACTAGCAGGGAGGTCTGGTTCAGTCTCCTGTGGGGTCACTGCTCCTTCCCCTGGGTCCTGATGCACACACTACTTTGTGTGTGCCCTCCAAGAGTGGAGTCTCCATTTCCCCCAGTCCTGTTGAAGTCCTGCAATCAAATCCCACTGTGCTTCAAAGTCTGATTCTCTAGGAATTCCTCCTCCTGTTGCCGGACCCCCAGGTTGGGAAGCCTGACGAGGGGCTCAGAACCTTCAATCCAGTGGGTGGACTTCTGTGGTATAAGTGTTCTCCAGTCTGTGTATCACCCACCCAGCAGTTATGGGATTTGATTTGACTGTGATTGCGCCCCTCCTACCATCTCATTGTGGCTTCTCCTTTTTCTTTGGATGTGGGGTGCCTTTTTTGGTGAGTTCCAGTGTCTTCCTGTTGATGATTGTCCAGCAGCTAGTTGTGATTCTGGTGTTCTCGCAAGAGGGAGTGAGAGCACGTCCTTCTACTCTGCCATCTTGGTTCCTAGTCCTCTTCTTATACTTTTTAAGAAACATTTATTTAAAAAAATTTTAAGCATATAAAAGGCAAGGAGAATAGCATAGTATGCACCCATGCACCCTTCCCCAACTTCAACAATTATTAACTCACTACCAATCTTGTTTCATCTATACCCCACCCACTTCTCTCTTCTCATATGACTTTGAAACTAATACCAAGCATCATGTAATAACAACCATAAATATTTCAGTAGGTTTCCCTAAAAATAGACTCTATGTATTAATATAAAACTTTAGGTCTTCAAATTTCCAGTTTTCTCTTAAATTGTATGTGGGTTTTCTTGTTTGTTTGAATAAGAATCCAAGCAAAGTCTATGGCTTATATGTTTTGTAATTCTCTTTCAATCTCTAGGTTCACCCTGTATTACTTTCTTTTTACTTATTGCAATTTATTTGTTGAGCAAATCAAGTTGTTCATGGGCGTTATAGTTGCCCACAGTCTAGATTGCGCTGATCGCTTCCTCACAGTATAGCTTATGTGTTCCCCATTCCTCTACAAATTGGTAGTTGGATACAGATGGGGGCTTGATCAAATTTAGTTCTATTTTCTAAATATACTTCTTTCTTTATTTAGGTAAGACTCCTTCCTGGATGATGGTATATTTTTTTATTAGGAGCTCATAATTTTGGCTGACTCTGTTTTGTGAGGCCAACAGCCATTGACATTAACACTTAGAGTCCTTACTTTTCAACTAAAATATTAAGTCTAACTGACAAATTTTTAAGTAATGTGATGCAGAATATTCAACTGAATATCTAATGTAGTAAATCTCTTAAATACTACAAATACTTAAAATATTGAACATACATATATTGTCCCAATGATTAGAAACAGATTTTTGTACCATGGGCTTGAATTATTTCATCATTTCTGTATTTCATTCTGAATCATCCAAGATCTAAAAAAGGCTTACTAAGAAAAACAAGTGTCATGTCATGATCAATTTCACCAGGCCTTTACACTTACCTAGGTAGTAAGCTATGCATATGTGTTAAATTTTAAATGTTTGATTTTTTTAAAAAGTGAGTTTATTAGATAGCAGTTTATGACCACATATGTTTATCATCTCAGGTGGAAACTGAGACATGTATATCCATGGCAATTCTTCCTGGGCTACAAGAGTACCCACTAAGCCCTTTTTTATGGTCTCAGTGATAGCAAGGCACTTCCTGCTCACATTCTCCAGATGGTGTCAATTTCATGTTAGAAAGATCACTTTGGCAGCAGCATGGAGAAGGGACTTTAAGGGTAGAAAAGATGAAGAGCAATTCTCATCACTAGAAGACTGTCCAGAAGGCTACTGCATGGGTCCACACTAGCAATGATAGAATCCTATTCTTGTGTCTAGCAGGATAGAGGAGAGAGACAGAAGGGGAGGTGCATTATAGGAGACACTAAATACGCAGAACTTGCAGAACTTACAGAACTTGATTAATTCGATGTGGGACTGTAGAAGAGTGAGAAATAAAGGATGACTTAAGGCTTAGGTGGTTAAGGGAATTGTGGTGCGATTGACCAAGGTAAGAAACTTAGTAGGAAAAACAGGTTTAGGCTGGGATGAAAGAGGGAAACCTCAGCTTCTGGGATGTTAATATAGAACCATCAGCGGGACATACAAATAAAGATAGATAGGAAGATGAATGGATGGATGGATAGATAGATAGATAGATAGATCGGTAGATAGATGAGTCTGAAACTCAGAAGTGAGGTCTGGGCTAGAGAGTTCAACATGAAGTCACCAACATTAAGATAATATGTGAAGCTGTGGAGTTATATGAGAATATGAGACCATCTAGGGGCAAATGTAGAGTGAAAATAAAAATGAGGAAGCCAAGACCGGAACACAAAAGAACACCATCACTTAAAAGGGGAAGTCAGAGCAAATTAACCCACAAAGGAAATTGTGGGGTAGTGACCAGAGAGACAAGAAGTGAGCAGGAGAGATTTCTCATGGAAACAAAGGAGACTCCAGGAAGGCAAAATAGCCAATACTGTGATAAGAGCCACAAAGCAATCAAGTAAGGTGCAAGCTGAGAAGTGTTTAATGGATTTGGTAATCAAATCTTTTAAGAATAGTTTCAGTGAAGGATTAGCAAGGGAAGCCAGATTGTAGTCAATGAAGAAATGAGTAGGAGGAGAGCAAGTAAGGTCAGTGAGTATGGACAGCTTTTTCTACTTTGGGAAAAGGAGGATGGACTTGTGGTAATGTGGAGCATTTAGAAAGGTGGAGAGAAGTGTTTGTCCTTTATGAATGAGAGTAACTTGGGCTGAGGGAGAAAACAGTAGTGAGATATTTAGGGATGGGGAGTGAAAGAAGAAGAACAATAATAGTAATATAAATAATATGATGACACAGAAGAAAGCGAATAAAAGGAGTAAAATATCTGATCATTCAGATAGGATTCAGAACACAGATGGAAAGAAGAACTTCGGTAGGGACAGGTAAGGATGTGCGTAACTGTAGATAAGCTTGGGAGTTAAAGGAATGTATTTTAAGAGAGTTCACCCCCAATAAGTGCTATTTTATTGGTGAAATAAGAAACAAGATTATCTGATGAAAAGAGAAAGGAGAGGAATAGGAGATCTGAGGGAAGTAATGAACGTTTTGAATAGCCATTGGGAAGAAAGATGCAAGAGAGGGTTGACTAGAAAAAAAGTGTAATGAGATTATACAATAGTGTTGGGGGTATAGCTGAGACTGAATAGCAATTATTGGTAATACCCTAAATCAGTAAAATGGCAATTTTCCCCAGCTATGCAAATCAACCCAAGAATAGAAATAGAAAATATAGATGGTTCCATAAATCATTGGGGATTCATGCAGCCCAGGTATTGATAGCTGTTATGAGCAGTTGGAGTGAAGTGATTTGGAATGAAACACCTTGGAGTCCAAGCCACAAGTGATGGAAGCAAAACCAGATGGAGAACATCTGGAAAAGAGTGATGAGTCAGGATTGGAACTAATGATCTTTGGAATCTGTACCATACAGCCAATCATATACCTTCAGAACCCAGAATTGACTTATTGACATACTGTCATTTTAACAGAAAAATATTTCTGCCCTGAAACTAAACTACTGATTAATTGTAGATGCTCACTTTGAATGGGCAGTGCTGTGCTCAAGCTCCCCGATTCTCCATTTTTTGCAGCAGTAGTGGCATCAATACAAGGCTGAAGCCTATTCTACTGACTTCTGAAGTTTTAAATCAGAGCAGATATGAAAGAGAAGAGTTATTTTTAAATGATCCTTTTATTCTTTTTTCTTTTTCATTGTAAGGGGAGCATCTACTTGTTCCATTTTCACTTTTCTTCTCTCTTGTTTTCAGAAGCCCTGTAAATGAAGAAAATCAAGATAGTGTCATACACTTTGATGGTAAGAGACGAAAGATGCTTTACTTATTTGTTCCCTCAGATACGGAAGTTTGAGTTAATCATTCTCATAGGATCATTAATGGGTCATTATCATCATTGGTCCATGCAAGACCCCTCTCTTGTTTTACTTATTAATTTATTTCCTTTTATCTCCATGACCCACTCCCTTTCCTTCCTCCCCCTTACCAGAGACAAATATTCTAATGTACTTAGTGTGTGTCTTTTGTACGTATTCTTTGCATGCTGTTGTATGTGTATATGTACATATTTCAATTTACATAAACTGTATATTATAGCTCACTCTGGCCTTTTTTTAATACTCAACTGTGTTGAGTGTTTTGGGGGGCTCCTCCATGTTGTATATGTATATTGAATTTCTTTCTGTTAACTACTGCACAGCACTCCATGGTATGCATCCTATGCATTCACATTTCACCTTCAACTCGCTGGTACCACAAATAATAGTTCAATGCACCTTCTTGTCCATATCCCCATGTGGACCTCTGAGAGCCTTCCTTTATGTATATCCAGCAGTAGAGTGGCTGCTTGTAAGCAATGGCATATTCATTTCAACTGAGTAGGATTAGAGTGCTCTCCAGAAGAGCTGCATCTCTGTGTACTCCCGTCACAGGGCATGAAGCTTCCAAGATGCCTACCTTTCGCCAGTGCATGGTACTATGCAGCTGTCCAGTTGTTTCCAGTCTTACATGCATAAAATGATGTCTTGTTTCATTTTCATATCTCTGCTTGCTGCTGAGTTCGAATACTTGATTTGTTTATTAGCCTTTGTGGTTTTCTCTTCTGTAGGTTTCCAGTTCCTATTCCTTGACCATTTTTTTCTTGGGGTTGGTATCCTTTTCTGGCTGACTTGCAGGAGTTCCTTTGTATTCCAGATATTTATCCTATGTCAGTTGTAGACATTGCAAATATCTTCTCTCATTCTGTCCATTGTCTATTAACTTAGTCCATGCTGTCCTTCACTGAACATAAATATATTTTGATATAATCAAATTCATTAATATTTACTTTGTAATTTATACTTCTTAAGTTTTATTTAAGAAGTCCTATCCCTAGGAAATGCAAATATTATCTTCTGTTTTCTTCTATGAACTTTATCCGTTACAGTTAGGTCTTTGATCTCTTTGCAGTCCACTTTTGAGGCGTTAGTAGAAATCTAGATTTGTTGTCTCATGGACAAAGCCAGTTTTCCCATTACCATACTCTGAAATCCACCCTTTTCTCATTAATTTATAATGCCACATTTACTATATTAACTCTATCGGTGTGTTTGTGTCTTTGCATATATAGGTGTGTATGTGTGTGCATGTGTGTTTCTATTTGTGTGTGTGTAAATTTGTGTATCTGTCTCTGAGCTCTCTGCTCTATTCCACTGGTCTATTCATTTGTATATCAGTTCCACACTGTTTTTATTATTATTGTTTTAGATGATGTCCTAGTACCTGGTAATTTATTGATATTACCAAACCCTTGAGCAGTAAAATATCTTTTAAAAAAATCTCATGAACTTGATTTGTTCGACACATGAAAGCAAATCCTTGGGAACAAGTAAGTTGAAAAGTGTGAACTAGTTGTGATTTTCTGGTAAAATCTTTGTTCCATACTGCAAGCCCACAAAACCAAATGTGCATGCTTTTCATAAAGAGAATAAAGAATGTCTTCATTAATTTTTGGCTTTTGCATTATTTTATGAAAGTCAGTGAAATGATTTTATAATTAAATTACAAGATTCAAAAAAGCCATAGTAAGAATCTAAACTACATATTCTATTTTGTACTTCTATACCTTTGGTAAATTATAAGTTCTGTTACATGATGAACTGTTTTGAATATTATATTACATCTAATAATCCTGTATTAAAGCACTTCTTAATTACAGTATATTAAATTGTATTCTTTTTTTAAACACTTTAGGAACTGGAAATCTGGATGAGGTCAGTTTTTTTTCCTTCTCATATTATATTGCTGTAACTAGAATATGTAACAATTATTGTGATTCATTTTCTATTGATATAAACCAACAAATGAAAATCCTTATGAGTAATGGTGATTGTTTTCCATTTATAATCTTATTTCATCTAAAATGCTTGAGACATTAAACACCCATTATTACACTGACTCATAGTAATTTTGTAATGCTAAACATAGACTGAAGTCTGGCTACACATCTGAATTACATAGCAAGATATAAAATGAAATCTTTCTGTGCTTCCTTTTCCAGTCTATCTCTAAAAAGGAAACAAAAATATTTTAAATAAGCCAAATTGACACACAAATGTATGCTTGTTTTACTGATTATTTGAGCAATGTAATATGTGTATGTTCCCTTATTAAATAATTACAATTAATCATTATTAATGTTTTTCTTGACAGGAACAAGAGAGTGAAGGAGAAACATATGAAGACATGTATGAGTTACATTTTTTTACCATGATATTTTCCTTCTAAGATGAATATAATGATTTGTATGAGGGAGAGTGGAGGGATATTCAACACTGGGAGGGAAAAGCTGTATTGTTCAAATGACTGGCATATAATGATAACCTTTATTTCAATACAAAGGACTAAATATTCTTTTCTTGTCTAAGGATTTTACAGAGGACTCTATTAAAATGCCATCCCCGGAGAGGTCAGAGGCCTGCAGCCCACTAGATAGCCCACAGGCAGGGAATCACAGGGGCCGGGAATCTGATTTCTTGCTCTCGGTGTGTCCTTGGGCACATGAATTCGTGTATATGTTACAATGTCCTCACCTAGACAGCACTTCACCTCACAACCTTGCTATGAGAGACGATTTAACACAGCACCAGATGCCAAAGTTTTAGCCTGCTAAACAGAAAGGTGTTAGAAAGGGTTCCAAAATGGGTTTCTGGGTAGCCCAAGACTAAGAAATTTCTTGGAAAATGAGTAGAGGTAGAATGAATATGTTATTTTATCTTTTGTTGATTCAAATATGTTAATTTTCCCTACCCAGTTCTTATTCAACTAATTCTGACTAAAGTTTCTGAATTAAGGTTTGTACATGTGTGTACAAGTGCATGTGTGTACGTGAACTTGTACTAGTGAGTGCATGAGAGAGAGAGAGAGAGGAGAGATTAATTCTATTCATGCCGACAGGCCGCGAGAACCTTTATAAACAGTGCTTTCCACTTGCCTGCCCGAGCTGTAAGGGCAGCAGAACCTTAGGAAGGCATCCTCATTTGAATGCCTCCTGCTGGCTCTAAGCACAGTCTCATACACCCAGGAATTTTGACAAGCCTTGGCTTTATACCTTCACCTATACTTCTTCACATACTATCTTCTGCTCTGGGTAGAAACCTCTCTGGATAGGGAGCCCTGACACATCAATGCCCGTGGATGCTAAAACAAACTTACAATTTTAATCCACAGAGAAACATCCAAAGAAAGAGAGAAGAAAAGGGAAAAGGAGGAAAAGAAGAGATTAGAGCTGGAGAAAAAGGAACAGAAAGAGAGAGAAAAGAAAGAACAAGAAATAAAGAAGAAATTTAAAGTAAGAGCTTTCTTGCCGAAGGGTGAAGAACAGTAACCTCTTTTTATAACTTCCACACAAAAGGGGCACAATCCTTGAAACCTTACATGGTCGGAGAATTACTTAATCATTGTTTTCTAAAGAGTAACTACCTTCACAATCGTAATGTTTTTGTCCAATAATCTCCTTTACCCCTGCACTAAAAAACGAATGCAATAAAATCCAAATAAAATATGATGGGAGCTCAGGAAATTTTATGTCGATGGAGTGAAAGAGTACTTGATACTCAGACCCATCTTGACTCTCCTTGTTATGCATTTCCTTTTATCCTACTCATAATATGAGCTCAGGACCACACACATACACATCCCTGTGGCATGTATTATAGTGGTACGAGGGACAGAAGTGTCTCTGGATTAACCAGACCTGTCGCAATAAAGCTCCGTGAGCTACCCTGACTGCTGCTGTCTAGACCTGACTTACATTTTTGCCTTTATTTTAAGCCGATGTACATGCTGACTTTTGATACCTGCTGTTTCTCCTCCCTCTTCATCCACCTGGATTTCTGACCTCTGTCTTCTCTGATCTCTGATTTCTAATTGTGTGATTTCTATTACTACCACCACTACCACTATACTTGCGGCCTATACTCTTTTGGCCAGTATGTCTTTGATGACATGGCCCATCTGGGGTGGGTCTAGTATGTCAGCTATAGCATGATTATCTAGTTACAAAACTATTCTTCACTATAAAAAGGATTCATATCAAGTTTCCTTTAAATATTTAATTCCTCCTGAACATTTACAATATGGTTTGAATTATAAAAATGTGATTTATATATAATTTCCCAGTATATTGATTATAGTAAAACAAAGATTCAACAGCAGGACAAAGGGAAAATGTAAAGCTTAGAGTCAGTTGGACAGATGTGGATTCAAAGTCCAACTGCACATGCAAATTATGTGATCATGGGCATATTACTAAACTTCTCTGAACCTCAGATTCTTATTTTTAAAGTGAGTCAATGATACCTCTCCTGAAAGTTTTTTATGGAATTAAATAAAATAATGCACAGAAGGCACTGTATCTATTATAGGATCTCATTCAATTTTGCTTACTACATATAAGCAAAATTAAGATTACAGTATGAATACTAAAACATTTTACTCATACAGAATGTATGGCTACCAATGTTTACAGTTTTCAAGTGGAAAACATGAAAAATTAATTTCTTAAATGAAAATCTTTATAACATACTTTTTATGAAGAGATTGTTTGTAGTTTTGAAGGAATTGTGTGAAGCTTTCCCTTGTGGGTTTTTTTTGAGAAATCAGTTTTGCATTGTTTCACTCATTCACTTGAATAATATTTGTTAGTAAGAAAAAAATAGGATATGGAAGACATACCACCAAATGTGAACTCAAAAGTTTGTCAAGACTGGGACTTCACACGCTATATTCCTTCCACAAAATGTTAATAGATGTTCCAATTAAATAAATAAATGTGAGAACTGTTACATAGCTTCACATTTCATTATTTCCAAGACAAAATATTTCACATTTTAAAATTCTGATATTAAGATGCATTTTAACATCGTTGGCATATCAAAATTTAAATTAAGCTATTTTCTTTCTTTCTTGGTGGTGCATAATTAATGATATGTCTCACAATTCATCGCATCACAAGTTCAATAAAATAAAGTAGAGCTTCTTCAAAACTCACAATGCATATTTGTATATCAAAAGGTCCAAGAAATTCTGTTGAAAAGACACCAATTTAGGATTAGGATATGTTTAGGATTCATGACCTCTAAACTAGATTATTCCCCTGCTGTCAAGAAAACACTGTACTATTCAGGATATTAATTTAAAAACCTCTCATAATATTTGTTTGTTATTTTTATTATTCACAAAGCTATTTCTAAACTGTTGTCTGTTTATAGCAGGTAATGTCTTCTCCAAGTTTATAGATAGACAAGTATCACAAAGTTAAAAAAAAAAAAAGAAAGAAAGAAAGAAAATGCTTTTCCCACAAGTACAACCCACCACCACCAACCCTTGCTGTTTTAGGCCTGCAGAGAACCATCAGAATAATTGCACAAAGCACAGAGGGGAATAACCTCTGTCTACCAAGCAAACCACCAGCATACCCCATAAAAACACATAGCACCCAGCATGTCGTACATAAGTGGTATTCGGTTATCAGTGGCTTTCTCTGCAAATCTTCCACAGAGTTCCCGAGGTCAACAGATCACTGCCACTCTCTCCTGGCCCCCGAGCATGTGCTTACCTGTTCTTTGCTGGTTCTGTCTGACCTCTGCAATTTTCCCCTAACCCCTCCTCTAAGAACATTCACCAGGAATGACATTCACCCTCAACTTCTAGTTCAAACTTGTAAATGTTGGAAATAGGCAGGTTGGCAAGTGGTGGACATACTGTCTTTCAAAACCACATTCCTTAAAGATGTTCTGAATAGTAAAGAAGCCAGTCGTGATTTTTTTTTTCCCTCTTTGCAGCTAACAGGCCCTATTCAAGTCATCCACCAAGCAAAAGCTTGCTGTGATGTCAAAGGAGGAAAGAATGAACTGAGCTTCAAGCAAGGAGAGCAAATTGAAATAATCCGAATCACAGACAACCCTGAAGGAAAATGGCTGGGCAGAACAGCCAGGGGGTCATGTGAGTGCACATTTTCCTACAACTTCGAAGTGTTTTCTATTTGAGCCAATATTAATGTGAAAATTCTTCCAAAGCTACTCATAAGCATTAAGTTGGGAGCACGTTACAGGGTGGACAAAGATAGGAAGGTTTTAAATGACAGGTAGAGCTCCATCTTCACCTCATCTGTGTAATCTTTTTAGTGGGGAAAAATGTAAATATTTATAGTATCCCAGGGAGGAACAAAGAGCATTAGGTTCTTCATCGATGTTAAAAGGCAAAAATGATTCATATGAATCACTTTGGAATCTTGAAAATAGACTCTAGGCTTACCCCAAACCACAACAGCGTAAGACTTTGACAAAGTACAGTGAAACATGTGTCAACAAGTCTATAAATCAGAATTGCAAGCAAAGAAATAAAGGGAAAATTTAAAGAGTAAGTGTGCAATTAATATTTTATTCACAACTTTATGATATTTAAGCTACAGTTACCCGAACATAAATTGTTCCCCTTTTGGTAGACGGCTATATTAAAACAACGGCTGTAGAGATTGACTATGATTCCTTGAAACGGAAAAAAAACTCGCTCGGTGCTCTTTCATCAAGACCTTTTGAAGATGACCAGGAAGTATATGATGATGTCGCAGAGCAGGAAGATGTTAACAGGTATGTGTAAGTACAAATTGTAAAGCAAATCACATCATCTCTTTGTCAGAGATTGTGGATTTTAAGGTGCCAGAATTTTACTTTCCCTATTTCCTACTGCTCTCTATCACTAAACTAAATTACCATTTACAATCACTTCAATATGGATGAAAAGTCATTGGAAACTCCATAGTCTTTTATTTTACTATTTGGTTGTATGTATCAAATACTACTTAAAATATAATGGGCCATTTGCCAGATATTGCCAAACGTGTTGTCAATCCAAAATGCTGTTTTACAGTATTTATTCTGATTTGATCTTAAGGATATGCCTAAAGTAAGTATGACTTTGTAAAATTGAAGGATGAGATGTAGAAGTTAGCTCTGAAAAATATAAAGTGTTTTTCTCTGAAATCTGAGTCTAAATATATTCGTCGTTCTTATTTAAAAACATAACAGACAAAAATGCTTTTTAAAGCCAACTCTACTTTGCTCTTTAAGAGTAAAAATGTAAAATCCCCTATGATCCCTGGCAATCAACTAAGGGTCCAACTTTCCATTCATTCCACTAGAATGGCATGACCTTCCCCACAAGAATTATGGGAACATCTTTCTTGGGTAGAGGAGCCCAGAGGAGAGTCTGGCCATCTTCTCCCACGTACCTTTCCTTCCCTTCTCTCTTTTCTCTGTCTCCAGCTCCCTTTATCCTTGCCTCCTCTTCTGTCTCTTTTTCCTAGCTCTGATCTTCCTTGTCCTTTCTTCTCCTTCCTTTTCCATTCCCCTTTTCTTTCCATTCCTTTTTGCCTCCAATAGCTCCCTTTCCTGGTAAAGCCATGATCCCTTCAAGTTGAAGGAAAAGGAGAAGGAAAATCTCCAGCACAGTGAAGAATCCTCTTTTTTTTAATGCCCATTTGTGGAATTGGGAAACCCCCCACGTGATCCCAAAACACATGATCTGAGCTAGATCTTCACTTGGGAAAAAATGTGTCTGCATTCTTCATAACTCAAATTTTAAAGGAAAAATGTTTTCATTATCAACCATTTTAAAAATGTAAAATGATCAAAACAGTAATATACTTATGAAATATATGAAGAATTAAATTTCCCTCTTGTGGACTTTGAGCTCATGGCATCAATTAAACTTATGTTGCTCTCTGGCAGTTTTGTCTTTCTAAAATGAATAATAGGGAATTCCCTGGCGGACTTGTGGTTAGGATTCTGGGTTTTCACTGCCTGGGGCCTGGGTTCAATCCCTGGTTGGGGAACTAAGATCCTACAAGCCACATGGCATAGCCAAAAAAAAAAAAGAATGATGGCCTTCCATGCCTTCTTACCATGGTATGATCATAAATTATGCAATATATATCAAAACATGCGATGTATGCACTGGAGTTTACAGATTGTAAATTGGCCTTAGTAATAAGAAACACCTTGACCTAATTTGAAAGTCAGTAAATGCTAATTTGGGGGTCAAAGTTCCAAATGGCCATATTCTGAGGGTTACAGAATTTTCTGGACATGAGTATTCCATACCATGTATATTAGCAACATATATACTTTATGTTTGCCTTTTATCTTTTTTAAAAAAAACACACACATTTCTCTTATTTTGGAATTAAAGAACCCCAGTTATATTAATATATACATATTTACACTGATGAACATACTCAAGAAAAAAATGATAAATCTACAAAAAGGGATGATAGCCTTAAAATGAAGCATTATTTTCCATAACAGGTGACTATTTCCCAAAACTAATGCTATTACCTTTTCCTTTTATCTAGTCTATACATACCACAGCTCTAAAAGACATCTCTAGTTAGTAAACATGTAGCAGAAAAAGAATCTTCCATTTAATAAACTGGGGTTGGAGGAGGTGTATGGTTTTAATGCTTAATATTTTAAACAAGTATAGCCCCACAATATTTACTAGCATCTATTCCTCCCTTATGCATGTTTAATAAGAAAATGGAATAAGAGACATCACTTCTACACAAGTTTTTTTTCTTGAAACTACAGCTGCTGCTGGCAGAGATCTCATAACAGAATATGCTTTGTCCTTAGTAGAACAAGGAGAGACGCTGAGTATAGCTGGCAGCTTGTCCTGGCAAGAATAAGAGAAGGCACCATCCTCTCCTCTCCCTCCCCCAGATGCCTCCTGGTTCCTTGCACTCTTTACCAGCTCTTTCCCAATTCCTCCAGGGTAAGGAGAGCTGACTGTGTACTTCAGATTCTGCGAGCAGACAGGAGGCTTAAAAGCACAGGTCCCGACAGCGGTTCTTCTCCCTTTCTTCTCAACTAAGCAATGTTTTGTACTAAATGTGAAACGTTGAACAAAAGGAAATTACAAGTGCAAATACCACTCCTCCATCACATAAAAAAACTTTCTTCTATGTATGTTTCCAACCTTTTCCCTGCCATTTATCCTTTCCTCTTTCTCTTTCTTCCTCTTTTCTCACACTCTCCTCTCCTTACCTCTCATTCATCTGATCAATGGTTTGTATTCCAAAAAGACCATTAATAGGAAATTGAAGAACGGCTCTAGAAATGAAATAATGGATGGTGGCTTTGCTCCTGATTATAACTCTGTTCTTTAGGAATTGGGTAGGAGACTCTCCAAGGGAATATATTGTATTTGCCAGAAGTGGCAGCCAACCCAAACTGCAATTTTTCACATAATTCTATCTGCTTGCTTCATGCTCACAGGGAAGTGTTGAGGGCAATAAATGTGAAAATAGTTTGTAAGCAAGTAGAGAATATACTAAAAATTCATCAAAAATCAGTTCTTATTTATATATTAGGACATTTATAACATGTTTTTTTCCAAAGTTCCATTATCAAACGTACTTTTTATTTCTAGATTAGCAGTAGATCTGCGTCAGACCAATTTCTTTTATTCTGACTTAAAGGTTGAGGAATCAGATATGAGTGTATAATTACACTATGCGATTGTAATATCAGACTGATATCTGTTACTGGCAGGTTATCCAAAAGGCAAAAACGGCGACACGGGGAGCGCAGCAAGGTGTAGCCAAAAGGATATTGTAAGGGAAGGCAGGATGCTGAAGTTCTCCTCTCATCTCTTCATTTACTTAAAAGTGGGCTTGGTCATATCACGTCATTTCTCAGAGCCTGAATTTCTTTCTGCAAAATGAATTAGATGACTTCTGAGATTTTTTTTTTTTAGTTCTCACACTCTACACTTCCTTTGTTCTCACAGAACCCATATTTTAGTGGGAGAAATGGACAAGAAAACAGACAATTATAAAAGAGGGGAAATATAGAATGTTATCAAAATAAATTAAAAATCAGAATTCTGGATTTAGACAATCAGGAGCCACACTCTACAAAGGCCCCGTGAAGAGGATTTCAATTTTTTTTAAGTTCTCCCTTTTAAAAAAATGTAATGCTATTGGACTAAGAGTTAAATGCTGTGACTATAAGATAGCAAAAGAAAATTGAATTTAATGCAGTAATGGTTCTGGAATAATACTCTCTTTTTATAAATAAGTCCATCTATGGAATGATGTAATACTGTATAATCTGAAAACTGCCTCATGGGAAAGTGCTAGAAGCAGACAGTATCATTGTTTAGAATACTTTATGGTACTGAATCTCACTTGATTCTTATTAGGTTTGTTTTGCTTTGAGTTTTGCTTTGTTACTACTCATCTATTACAATAAGGAACAGTTTTTCTTCCTTTTCACATATAACATCTGATAACTTTTTTTCTAACTAAAATATAGTTGATTTACAATACTATATTAGTTTCAGGTATACAACATAGTGATTCAATGTTTTTATAGGTTATACTCCATTTAAAGTTATTATAAAATATTGGCTATATTTTCTACGCTGTACAATATATCCTTGTAGTTTATTTATTTTATACATAGTAGTTTGTACCTCTTAAACCCCTATCCCCAACTTGCCCCTCCAGCCTATCCCCTCGTTACTGATAACCAGTACTTTGTTCTCCATATCTGCAAGTCTCTTTCTGTCTTGTAATATTCATTCATTTGTTTTATTTTTTTTAGATTCCACATATAAGTGATAACGTACAGTATGTGTCTTTAACTATCTTTATTTCACTAAGTACAATACCCTCTAGGTCCACCAGTGTTGTTGCAAATGACAAAATCTCATTCTTTTTATGACTGAGTGACATTCCATTGTGTATATATACTACGTCTTCTTTATCCATTCATCTGTCGACGGACACTTAGGTTGCTTCTATTGATATATCTTGGCTATTGTAAATAACATCCTGATAAACTTTTGATTGGAATGTTATTTTTTCTTTTGTATAACTGCTCAATGTATGTACTTCTCTCCCTGATAGCTAAATACTTCATATATTAATTTAATTGGTCCACTTTTTTTTTCCTAGCCACAGTCAGAGTGGAAGTGGAGGTAAGCCACACACTTTCATCAGCAGTTTCTGCAAGTCTTCAACGTTTTTGTGTGTACTAATGACAAAATGCTTTTGTCTGCAAATAATGAGGAGGATCTTAATGTGGTAGGAAGAACACAGGACTGGGAACCAATGACCTGGAGCCCAGCCCTGGACACTGAGTGACCCTGAGCAAGTCAGTTCTTTCTTCCAAGCTTCTTATGGGTCATAGGGTGACTCCACTTCCAGTATGCCCAGGGCAGTCTTGATTTATGCCAATTGTCTGAGCACAATTTTTAGTAGTATCCCCCTTCACTTTCAGAAGTATCCTTGTTTGGGTGATAACTTACATGGTCACCTTAACTATGACTCCTAAAGTCTCCTCGTTATCTCATCAACAAAATAAGGGTTACTAATACCTGGCAGTGCTAAAATTCTCATCCTAAAAATCAAATTTCAAGTTTATTGTACATATTCTTGTACAGAGAAGGTACTCAGTAAAGATTTGTTAAATAAATATCTGTCAAATAGAAAGGTTCCTAAGGACTATAGGATAACAAATCAAATAAAGGTTTAACTTTTAAAATATCACATTGATGAAATGAAATAAAGAAATGAAAAGTCAGCCCATCAATGTTTACAAATTCACCTTTCATTTTATTTGCTTTTCTTTACTTATATCTTGATCAGTAGCTTTTTCTGAATGTCTCCTCAGTATTAATTACATTTTTCTTATCACCTCTCCCTTCTTTTTCCGCAAAAAATTCTAACTCCATCGTTATTTAATTTTACTTTTTTCATAGTTATTTTCCCCCATTTCTTTCATCTCCCATGCATACTACTCTTTATCTTCCCTCATATTTTTGTTACATTTCACATCTAAGAATTCCTTATAAAATAATGTTAAAAATAATTAATTTACCTACTACCTATGTGAGAGTGGGAAATAAAGCTACTTTTTATTTCAATAGTTGATATGAAAGTAGGATGCTTTCTGCAATTAAATAAGACAGATTTATTATCAAATTTTGAGTGAACATTTGTGACCAAATTATAAAATTCACAGAAGACTTTTTCCTCCCTAATTCACATGAAGGGATGTTCCCACCTCCCCCAGACGATGATATTTATGATGGGATAGAAGAGGAAGATTCTGTTAATGGGTAAGAATGATCAGCGAACTGCCTTTTTGCAAAGTATTGTATGTACTGGAATTGTATAGTCTTGATTTCTATTTAAAATAAAAAGCAGAAATAGCATTCCCTGTTACGTTACCAAAAATTATTTGAATGTTTAACAGCATTAGTAAATGTGGAAGTGTAACTGCACCACACTTCAAATGAAGTGGTATATTGTTTGGAATAACCTTGACAACTACGTCAAAAGAAGTGAAATGAAAAAGGGATAAAGGATTAGAAGTGTTGCAGATTTTTTTTCAAACTTTTCCCTATCATTTATTTATCAATCAATAATTTATTTTTCTAATTATGTCTCTGATATTCACAGTTGTGGTTAATGAATCAGAGACTGTGGCATCACTAGTTAAAAATGAGCTTGTTAAAAAAATAGAACTCAGGCCCACCGGACCTACTGAATCACAATCTGCACTTTTACAATCTCCCCAGTGTACTTGTGTACCCATGAATAGTTGAAAGGTACATTTCTACCTCGACGTGTCTTTTCTGTATGAGAAATACACACATTTTATCCAGTTTGATATAAATAAAACACTCAAAAATGCAAAAAAAAAAAATTTATTTTTACGACAATCTGGAAAGTTAATCAGTCGCATGGCTATCCTTTGTATGTTAATCATAGTTGTAGGCAACCCAAATAAACTGAGGTCATATGCTATCTGTGGCAAAACCAGTATTGAATCCTTTAGGTGTTTAAACTTTTGAAATGGCGTATTTT
The DNA here is from genome assembly GCF_965194805.1 of Balaenoptera borealis. NCBI lineage: Eukaryota > Metazoa > Chordata > Mammalia > Artiodactyla > Balaenopteridae > Balaenoptera > Balaenoptera borealis. Next base: position 34,358,305 of record NC_138867.1, on the reverse strand, counting down.
AAAATTTAAATACATATTTAAAAATTTTTAATCTATTAACAACTTACTTTTAATACAGTAAAGCTAAATTGATGTTTAAAACTTAATCCTGACTCAGCTCGCTAGTTTAAGAACCAGGAGAAATCTACCAAATAGGAAAAAATAACTTACCTGCTATTTACCTAGTAGCAGCAGTATTCAAAGGCCATAACCTATAAACATAACAGCTTCATTTTGTTCAATACAATGAGTAGCTTACAGCCTGAATGATCAAAGCAGTATAATTATAAAAAATCTGATCAATGCCTGCATGCTCCAAAGCTCCACGCTACAGGTTGAAGAGAAGAGTAACACGTGGTCCTGGGGGATTTTGAAGATGTTAAAGGGAAAAGATGACAGAAAGAAAAGTATACGAGAGAAACCAAAAGACTCTGAGTCAGACAATGAAGGTTCATCGTAAGAGTCGACCAACCACCAAATCCAGTGCATGATAACAACACTAATAATTTAATCAAATGCTGCTAATATTTTATAACCAATAACCAAATTCTGACAGACTTTTAAGCCATTTTAATGTGTTTTTCCATTAGTCATTCTAGCCTCATTTACTGTGTCACCCTTAAACTCATGCATTTATATGAGAGGAGCACAAAGTATTCGAAAACCATCGTATGGTTCAAAAATATATTTTGCTTTCCATTCAAACATGTACAAGCACACACACGCACAAGTGCACACATACACACCCTCACACACTCATACACACTCACCCTCCATTTAGTAAGACTTTTTTTAACTGTGGCATCAATCTGAATGTTCACAATTCCAATGCCACATTTTATTATATAATATTGTATACTGACTAGTCTTCAAAATATACATTCTCTTTTAAAAATTAATTGCTAGAAATAAAGGACACAATTTGGAATTTCTTTTCTCTAAGTACAGTATTTAAAGTCTTTGTAACTATATCACAATTGTGATATATTAATTCTACTTGAATTACATATTTATCCTATAATAAAATTATTCTAAACATCTTCAGTTTGTATAAATAAAACTAAAGCATAAATTTTATCTTTCCATCCAAAAATAACCCTTTAGTATAAGTTCCATGCGTATGAATTTGAAGGATCTTAATTACACTCGCCGGTACAGGATATCCTTATTTTATATGTGCCTAATAGATTCACCACACTTAACTGAAGTCTTTATAAGATGTTAATTCCACATAGAAGTCCTAATTTTAAACCCTTTTGTGAGACACTAAAACAACACTCAATAAACAGGACTCTTAAAATTATAAGTAAACATAGCAAATCTTCCCTTCATGCAGCATTACTCAAATGTAGTCCTTAGAAATAAAAGCAGAGATTTTTTTTTTTTTTTTGCTCTAATTACACACCAGCTAATTCTGGTTTTAGATCACTTGAACTAATGACCTTTCACACTTTACTGTAACTGTGCACCATTCTTCCAGTGATGTGTGTGTGTGTGTTTAAAGCTCAGAAAGTAATAAAAGCAAAGGTCTTTTTCTGTTGCAACTAAAAGCCACCCAATCCTGATTTCAAATCACTTCTGTTAATAAGCTCTTACTCTCTAGTTTCAGTGGATATTCCTCTCTTATTCACCATTCTTCTGTTTGGAGATATACATGTACATATTGTTGAAACATGGTCATATAAAGATTCCTATGACCTCTGCTGATTTTGACTCGGCATTTCTATTCTTTGAGTCAAATAAACAGTTTTGGGCCTGAGCTATGCCACAATGACTCCAGAATACTGAGACCATTTAATTACTCTGGTATGATAATATGCCCAAACTTCATAGAACACATCTGCAAACATTGGTCTAATGGCTGTGAGCAAAATAAACCACTGGATATCTTGACTCTTGACTTTTTTGGTCAACACTGGAGTTCACAAAAAGTCTTGCTAAATTCCGGATTGATGGACAAAAACTTGGGACTTAGCAGAGAAATGGAGGATGAGAAAGGAATGACAGTCAACAGATTAATTAGACTGTATAAGCCTCCAGGCTATTACTTATTCATGTCTCTCCTAAATAAAAGACTCAATTTCTGTGTTTATATTGGTCTGATTATAACTGTGTTCTCATTTTCTTTCCAGTTTCCCTTCTCCTCCTAAACAAGTGGGTAAGTAATAAAAGCTAATTGTATATTTTATATCTCACTTCTTGCAGTTGAGGTAGTGGAAAGGATTGGCTATAGTCACGCTGTCTGAATTAAAGTCCTGACTCTGAAAATAATAAATTGTGTAACCTTGTCAAGTAACTGCACCTGGGGTCGCCATAGTTTCTCAACAGTAAAATAGTGGGAAGAGGAAATTTTAAAATATCAACGATTTTTAAACAGTTCTTCCAGCCATAGGATCACTATGGAGAAAGGGACAAGTGAATAGGGTTGGACCCCAACATTCCCCATGGACCCCCCCCACCCCAATTCAGTCAGAGCTTGATGTACTGGACTTCTGCATAAAGATTTCTGAAAACATGCCACATTATATGCCACGAAGGTCCTTCTAAATCTAAATTTCTTTGATTTTTTAAATGTATCACTTATATTGTCTTTGGAAAATTTTCCACTGCTCAATGTGAAACAGTTTCTTCTTTGTACAATTTTGATCAGCTTATTTTTTTTACCCCTGCTGAGACAGATCTTTAAAGGAGTTTTCTTAAATTTACTTTGAACAAAATAAAATGTCTCACAAGAATATTCAGGGGCTTTCAAAAAGTTTATTTTAACTTGTAAATAAATTGAAAGAGCAAACCAAACACAAAGATAATCTATTCTTCCAAACTGTTTATCTGACTTTGTTTTCAGTTATCAATTTGAAAATATGTAAGGCTCTAACTCAAATTGATCAATAACTGATAAGCTTATATCTTAATCTATAATTTTCAAAAAGTACTCAAGAAACTTAGCTCCACAAATAGTAGGCATAAAATGGAAAAAATGTGATCAATTAAGTAAAAAATGTGTTTCTTGTTTTAATTTTCTTTCATTCTCAAAGGTGTATTAAGTGCATGTGCATGGAATAGTAACTTTTCCCTTTCTGGAAACCAGTGATATGTCATATTTTTACATATTTATTATAGATCCTTCATGTAGTTGAGCAAGTTTTATCCTGTGAAATTAGTTAACCTGAGTGGGAGGAAAATACACACACATGCACACACACACACAAACATATATACATACATATACAGAGCATATATATATATGTGTACATATATACAGAAGGGGGGGATTTTTTTTTTTTGGTCATGCCGGGTCTTAGTTGCGGCAAGTGGGCTCCTTAGTTGTGGCATGTGAACTCTTAGTTGTTGCATGCATGTGGGATCTAGTTCCCTGACCAGGGATGAACCCAGGCCCCCTGCATTGGGAGCATAGAGTCTTATCCACTGTGCCACCAGGGAAGTCCCAAGGTGGGGGGGGGGGGATTTTTTAAAGGAAATCAAATCCTTACCACTACCAGAGAGCATTTTAAACTTTCTGTGATAATCATTCCTTAAAACATTTGTACTCTCTTCAACTCATCTCTTTAGCTTAATTTGCTGTGGAGCAACTTAATAGGTATAGAGAGGACGCATTCCTCCTGACTTTATTAACAAGAAGTCTAGAAGCAAGAAAAATGTCTACACATTGGAAAAGCCATTGAACCAGTTCAGGTCATAGCAACTTTTCCACCAATACTGATTCTCAAGACCTGCTGGTACCAAAAGTGTCGTTTATTTTACAATAGTGCCACACATAATATTCCTATAAGGTAAAAGTTAATAAAGACAGATCAATGAGCAAAAGAGAGGATAGATAGATAGATAGATAGATGATAGATAGATAGATAGATAGATAGATAGATAGATAGATAGATGATAGATAGATAGGCACAAAGACAAAGACATATAAATAAAATGATATATATTATCCTAGCACCTCAAATCCCATAAAAATCTTGACTTCAATCTCTACCTGCAGCCAGTGGCCAGTAATATTGATTTGCTTGTCAGCAATCTACTAATCTTACAATTCATCACCCTTGTGGATATTCAAATAATCTCAGTCACTGCTTTAGGGGTTTTTCCCTGATAACAATAGTTATAATCGTTGCCACTGTTTTGTTGTTGTTGTTGTTTTTCTTTTTGAGGGATATTTAACACAAGCATCAAGGAAGATAAGAACCTCTCCCTTTTAAGGAATAGGCAGTGCTTCCAGGAGAAATGTACAGAGACCTCAGGAAAACTTATTTTGTTGTCCTTGAAACAGTCTTTATATTAAAATACCATTGAATGCTCATATCAAAATGTACACTAACAGTGTTTCAACATTGGCTATTCTGTCTTTCGTTAGACATGGGAGATGAAGTTTATGATGATGTGGATGCCTCTGACTTCCCTGCTCCACCACCAGAGATGAGGTAATTTAAATGTTCTCATTACAATGAAGTAATGAAAATCAGACCGTTCAAGAAAATCCAGCTGGAATAAAACCCCAGTGAGGGCGTGTGTACTGTGTGCCATCCTGTTGGCTCTGTCCTCCTCTCCCTGATCCCAACTCTGACCTGTCTGACAGGTTTGTGAATGGATGGATAGCCCAGGTCCTCCTCCTCGTTCTCTCTCTCGCTTCCCCTCACCCCTTCCCAGTGGTCCTTCTCCCTGTTCCCTGATTATCTTCTGACCTATGACTCACCAATGTCTTCATTCATTTATTCACTCATTCACTGGGAAAATATTTGAGAGCCTGATTGCAACTCATCTCACTGATTCATTCGCTCCCTTTTTTACTTTTTTCTCAAAACATTTTTTGTCTTGAACACACTGCTTAGTTTATGTCTCGAACACACTGCTTAGTTTATGTCTCGATCCTAACCCACCTGCTTCAAGCCTCCTCCATCCTCCACAAGAAGATCGTTTCCTTTTATGAAAAAAAAAAAAAGAGAGAGAAGATTTGTGTTTTGAAAGGACTTTTAAGAGTTATGTCACTTTTTCACAAAATCATCTGATTCTCAAAGGTTCCATTCAAACAAACAAAAACAGTCAACAGTGAATAGTGACATTCTTTAGCTTACCTAAGGCTTCAATTTAATTTTAGACAAAAGTTGTAAGAAAATCTAAAATCAGTTAATAGAAGAGGAGTACCTTTTGAAAATTCTTTTGTAATAGAAAATAACATGTTAGTATGCTTTTTTATACTCCAATAAATATGTGAAATGATCTGATACATGCTATGTATGGAAGCAAGAACACCTCTCTAGCTTTTTCAAGAAAAAAGAAAGATGAATAAAAAGACCTTGAAGTTGATCAGTTAAAGGATAAAAGTAACATCAATGGAATACAGTAAGTGGTGTCTTCTGAGCTGTACTGGTAAAAATGCATGAGTGAACTCTAAGTTTCTGTTTTTGTCATTTTTGGTTATTTTACCAACATTGTTAAACTAATTTTACAGAACAAGAGCAAGATCAAAGAAACTGAGGGGAAAATATCCTGTTATTTATATAAGAAGATCAAGTTCTACAGACAAAACACACCAGAAATATGAAAGGAGAATCATTCTCCTTTTTCAGTTCTCCATGAAAGGAAAATCTAATCTTCAGAAATATGTTAAGGTTTAATATTCCTCACCATTGGGAAGTCGCTTCTATTCCTGACAGTTTTAAGCACATTTTTGTGTTTAATATTACTGTAGAAATGCCACCACATTCCATTAAATAGCTCTCTAGGAACCCAGAGTCACCCACTGGCCCTTTTCTTTAAGCAAAATAAACCCCAGCTGATTAAACTTTGTGCGATATGTACTAATTTCTTTCCCGTTGCTTACTTTCAGAGTTTAAGGCAATCGTGTGTCTCTAACACAGCATTCTATTTTTTTAAATAAATTTCAATAAATTACCTTTAAAGAGAGCTTGTGGGGCATTTTTAACATTCATGCATATTCTGATCGCTCCAGAGTGCTAATCCGGGCCAGCAATTCCACTACTACCCAGGTACCACCAGAGAGAAGGTATGAGGGACAATGCAGAACCTAGGGCAGGACAGTGTGATAATTCATTTCCCAGTGAATGAACTAAATTCTAAGATTCAAAAATTTTAAATAAATCAGTTACAAACAAAACTTTACCTTAGGTAACCAAAATTTTGGTTACCTTAGGTAATCAAAATTAATGTCAGTGTTTAAAATTTTTCATTATTCACAAATATTCTTATTTTTAAAATTCCCTCCTACAGAGAGTCACAGCCTTTCCCTAAGATCCATACTTAACCCAGGAATTGTTCACAACCTTGGTTGCAAATTAATATCACCTGGGAGCTTTTAAAATATATATGTCAGTACCTGGACCTCACTCAATTTAATTAATTAGAATTTTTAACTAATTTAATTTCTGGGAATTAGAAAAGGGCAGTGGTATTTTTTAAAAACTTCCCAGGTGGTCCTATATGCGGCCAGGCTGGAGAATCACTACCTCAGAGCTGTTCACCTCTCTTATAATAATTGGCTTTAGTTGGTATCATGAGATATGACCCTGGCTTTGTTTTAAGTCGATTATATATAGATAAATTTTTTAAGCCATAAAAATCAGTCTTTCACAAAGTGTTCTTTTTTAAAAAGCCTTTTCTATGACATTAGCCAAACCACTTAATTATCTAGGAAGGGTTGAAAAATATAAGGGGTTCAAGACTAGGTTGAATCATATGAAACTGCTGATATGTAACCATGTTTAAACTATACTTCAGTCATTTTATACCATTCAACATAATACATTATCTCTCACTTCCATTTTAACTCAGTCTGTATTCTCTTGAAGATCTATTCTGCATTATGAAATGTCATCATTTATTACAATGAATGTACTAGATTTCTAACACAGATAATTGAAAATGAAATTTAACAAAAATGTAATGTTATGAATTGTCTGTTATACACTATTCTTCTTATATTTTGAAACTAAATGCCATTTTATGTGTGTTCTGCCATCCTAGTCAAGGAGCCAAGGCCAAGGCAGAAGAAAAAGACCCTAAGAAACTGAAAAAGCAAGAAAAAGAAGAAAAAGACTTCAGGAAAAAATTTAAAGTATGTTTACATTTAAATATCATACAAAGTTCAAAGTGCTAATGAAAAAATTGATGATTTTTCAAAGTGTAATTATCAATATCACAGTTCTCCATCACAACTCCTTTATTTTCTACAAAATTTATTTTAGATTTAAATTTATTCCTATAAGAAATTAAGTAAACTCTCATACATGCACAATATATGTACTGTGATAATCATCTAAATTTAGCTGTCCTTTGAAACTTAATAAAAAGGTAAGCTAAAAGTAGAATAGATAAAAAAGATGTGAGATAGATATATGTGAAATATTATTCAGCCATGAAAAGCAAGGAAATCCTGCCATTTGTGACAACATGGACAGACCTTGAGAGCATTATACTAAGTGAAATAAGTCAGAATGACAGAGACAAATACTGTATGACATCACTTATATGTGGAATCTAAAAAAACCAAACCCACAGAAATCAAGAGTAAAATCGTGGTTACCAGAGGAGGGGAGCATGGGGAGATGTCTGTCAAAGGGTACAAATACTCAGCAGTTAGATCGGTGCTTATAGTTAGCAATACTGTGTTATATACATGGAAGTCCCTAACGGAGCAAATCTTAAATGTTCTCTCTATAAAAAAAGAAGTGGTAGTATTGCGAGGTGATCAAGCCAATAGAATTTAAGTTCTGATGGTTATCATTTTGCAATATATGAGTGAGACAAATCAACACATGCATTACATCTTAAATTTAAAAAAAAATTTATTTTAAAAATAATTATTAGGTTGGTGAGGTTATGAGTGATTTTTCTCCAAAGAAGTTTTTGTTATTTTTTGAAAACAAGGAACTAGTTATTTAACAAAGATTTTCTTAATAAATCTGTCAATAAATGAATTACTTTAATAATACACATCAATCAATAATGTAAATGTTTTTCCTTATTTTTCCAGTATGATGGTGAAATTAGAGTCCTCTATTCCACCAAAGTTGCACCCTACTTAACTTCTAAAAAGTGGGGGAACAGAGATCTACAGGTAAAGCCTGGAGAATCCCTGCAAGTTATACAAAACACAGATGATACAAAAGTTCTCTGCAGGAATGAAGAAGGAAAATGTAAGTCACTATTTACTCTTTATAGATAGGACACCCCAGAATTTAACGACTAAACAAGTTTTAGTGATCACTCCTATTTGTAGTAACTGTTTTTGCTCCATGCTTTGTGAATTGTGGAAAACATTAAGAAACTGGAGATCTTGCTGTGCTGGAATCAATGTATTTTATTTTAATTTTTTTTTTTTTTCATTTCCCACCTGCTATATTTGGCACTGAGTTACCAAAGTTATGCCAAATTAGTGCTTCTGAAAATGTGGTCCCACAGATCACCAGCATCAGAAAACTCCTGTGTGTATTACCATTCTAACACCCTGGACCCACCCGTGACTTGCTGAGTCATGTGCTCTGGGGGTCAGACAGAGTCTGATCATAACGGCTTCCCTAGTTTGCTCCTATGTACACTAAAGTGAGAACCACTCTGCTAAAGTAGTGAGTGGTTCTTGCTCTGGTCTGGTTTGAAATTATATCGCATATGTCACACCTAGAATCTCCAGTTTTCCTACCTTGCAAATTCACTTGTTTTCACTTCCTGTTCGGCCACATTTAATACGACATTCTATTCCAAATAAACATGAGAGAGTCCTGTCCTCTCTGACTTTCTCAGCTACCAAAGCTGGCAGATGGAAATGTTTTTGTCCAGTTTTAAAAGGAAGCTTATTTCATTTCAAGTCCAGGGAAGAGTAAGTCAAAATTACGTTGTCCTATATTTAAAATTGAATAGCCAGCAAGGCTGTCCCATATCAGCTCGGTATGTCTGCACGGAAAACACAAACTCTGAGCTCAGTTTTAATGACAGGAGGGTGACTCAGGGACAGGAACCAAAGTAGATTTTTTAAGAATAAAATACAGTGACTCAAAGGTGGGGAAAATGGATCTAAAGTTTTTATGGAAGGGGTGTGGTTGGCTTTAAAAGAAAAAAATGGAATGTGGGTGCAAAGGATAACAGGCAGGGGTACGTAGCGTTACGACTTGAAGGTCACTGGAGATAATTCAAAGATGGAGCTCCAGAAGACAAAGAAAAGCCCCATTCAGACCAGGATTTGTGAAGATGTACCCCCAAGGAATAGTCTTAAATGCAGAATAACTACATGCTTTAAAAGGTCATCAAAATATTTTTAAATGTTCAAATTTTTAAAATTATTAAATAAGTAATGATGAATATACAAACTGAGTATTTTCCAGGATGATTATGATAGCATGAGGAAATTCTCATGATACAACAGTAAGAGAAATAAGAAGCCTGCTTAAAGTAGGATAGGATTTATTTACAGCCATGTTAAAAAATATGTAAATAAAAGAAACCAAACTAAAATCCTAATAGTGGCTGATTAGGGTGATGGGCCTAAATGACATGTTTCCTTCCCTCTACTTTCCAAATTATTTCACATTTTTCACAACAGAGAATTGTTCTAGTACTTGTCATGTGGACCTTTCTCCAGAGGACAAGCTTCAGACTTATCTTGCCCTGCTGGCCTGAGATTTCTGTCCCCACAACAAATCCCATCTAGAGCAATACTCCTCGACTTCAAAGTACATACACTTCACGTGGGGATCTTGTTAAAAGTGCAGATTCTAACTTAGTAGGTCTGAGGTAAGGTGTTTTCCCAAGCTCCCAGGTAACTGATGCTGCTGGCCCACAGAACATGCTCTGAGTAACAGGATATAAATGACCTCAACAACAAACATGTATAGATACAGATGAGCAGATGTAGATTCAGCATCAAAAACAGAAATTCAGAGGAGACTCCTACCTAGGAACCAGTAGACCTTAAGAATGAGGAAAAGCAACAGCCATTCTGGGATAATTTGTAATCTGCTATCATTTTCTACTTCGACATCAATAATTCTAAATACTGCTATGAATACTGGAGGACTCCTATCCTCTTAGAATTTATCATCTGTTAAAAATGAGAGGTGAAAACATTACATGACATTCTGGTAGATAAAATCAAGGGTTCCTTGTAACTTTTATCTTCTTTTTTTTTTTTTTTTTTTCTGGTGCAGGACCAATGCACTTTACAATTCTCAAGCTCACTGATAACTAATTCAATTCTTAGGTGGTTTTGGGGTCCATCTCGAACAGAATGAAAACCAGGTGATTATATCGGTAGCACTTGCATACTAGTTGTTTTTTATTTATAGACTTTCTTTGGCCTGGACTTTGTCTTAGTTTGGCTTTCCCATTTGGGAGGAGATTCTGGGATACTCCCATGAGCACGTGGAGAAGTAGACTGGGAAGAGAAGGCAGCTAATAAAATCTTGTTAATAAACTAGGAAGAGAAGGAAGCTGATAAAATCTTGAGAAGGCAGCTAATAAAATCTTGTTATCAAAACAAGGTACACTTGAGTAGTAGGAGGTTAATCAGTTGGGAACTCGGAGTGGCAGTGTTATCCCATCTGGTGGGAAACAAACTGGGGTACTTATACATCAACTCCCTGTCCATCAGGAATTGAAGCCTACTCCTGGGCAGGTGGGAGGGCCACCAAGAGCATCTGCGATTGCATTATTCCACAATTCAATGATCATATCTGCTTAACTTCCCTTTTATTTTTCCAAATCTCTTGCTTTTCTTTATTTTTCTAAAACTGCTGGTTAGTCTTTCCTTGAACTGGATCCTTAACATGTTTAATTTTCTTAATTTCTGATCTATTCCTCAAATACCTCCATAGGATTTGGGACAATTGTTGTATGGATTTAACCCTTCCTCAGCTGGCTTATTGCAATAGCCTTTCAAATGATATGTCTCCCTTACCCTTCTCTCAGCCAATCCACTCACCATACTGTTACCCAAATATTATTTTTAAACACATGAAGTCTTTAGGGTTAGTCTATAAAACACTTTGTGATCTAGCCTCACCTTCATCAACTATTTCCCATCTGCAACTAACACCCCAGAAATATAAACTACTCATTTGTCATTCCCTGAATAAATTTTGCTATTTCATCCTTCCATGCTATTTTATTCTACTTGGAATGTCCATAAATTGTCTATTAAAAACAACCCAGTTGTCATCTAAAATTGGAAGCACACTCACTCACTCCTCCGCAGCCACCCTAACACAATTAATCTCTCCCTTGCTGCACCATGTCACTACTGTTATTGCTGCCACTGTCCTTACTGTTTTTCCAATCTATTACTCTTATGAGACTGAGCTTGAGAGTAGCTTCAGTGAAATGTTCTCAACGTTGTATTGCCAACACATTCTACACTGCCTGGCACCTTGTTTGGGGCTTGCTGAATTGTGTATAACAATTTGGAGATTGCAGTTGGATAACCAGATGAAAATCTGACATACTGACATTCACAGGAAGAAGTCCGTTGAATAGTTTAACTTGTTAGAAGACAGAAGTTCTCTGTCTTAGCCATAGTGATGTGGTTCACTTGTTGTGTATCATTTGGGAGACTCTGAATCTTTCAGTTCCTTTTTTCTACATCTGATTAGCAGTAACGACATTTGCAGTCCAACACCATGATGACCCTAACATTTTCCTTACTTCCTATTCTTCTTTAATCCAGCAAAAAAAAAAAAGAAAACCATAGTTTACTTAAACCTAATTTGTAATGATAGATATGAGAGGCTAAATCATTAACAGTAATCCCTTCCCACTGTGGAGTAGAGTACAAGCCACTTTTACAGGCATTATCACATTTGATCAAGTCTCACCCACTGACTTGTAGAAAAGCATATTGTAGAGGCATTGAGATCTTAAATATATATTTCTGGCACATTCCCAAATGTTTAGAATTTCTCGCTAATATTTGTGCATGTTCCTCAACTCAAAGTCTCATAAGCTGTGAGTTTTCCCACCTCCTGTCACTGGAGAAAATTTTTCTACAAAAAAGTAGAAAAATTTTTCTACAGAAAAGACATGAGCTGAGTTATTTGTGATCAAAATGTTGTCCATTTCCTTCGGGCATCAAAGGAAGGGGAATTTTAAAGATGCTTTGGGTGTCCCCAAATCCAGTTGATCATTTCTTTGCTTAGGTAATTTTGGTTTCGATTTTAAAACAACACATGTTCACTGAAGAAAATTTTTGTATTCAGAAATTTAATGTCACCTAATTTGAAGCCTTAAAAATAAGTAGGGAGAGAAAAAGAGAGAGGGAAACAGAACATTTTTATAGAACTAGGATAATAATTTATATTTAGCATTATACACTGCATTTCATTTTTAATTTCTATTACCTTATGAGCATTTTCTCTTGAAGTCGGACGTTGTTCCACTTGCCTTAGTAAATCTATGCAGTATGACTTTATTGTTTTTAAACTGCATGAGGGCAAATTGAGTAAGTTTAACTTTATTTCTGGACTTGCTCACAACAAACGAAATAATAAGGAAATAATAAAATTTGTCATTTTTATTGAGTAAAAAATTTGAAAATACTAGAACAAAGATATTTTTCATTTTTTCCAAAGATGGTTTTGTATATTCTTGGTAATTTTATATTCACAACACCCTTCTGAAAGGTGAGTCATTAGTCCTGGGACACATCTGCACTGTAGCAAGTAAATGTTTTGGGAAGAAATTAACTGGCACATATGGTGGGTGGGTGTTACTTTCTTAACCGACTCTACCCACCACATATTTCAAAACATTTGTTTCGAGTCACTGTGTTCTGTTCTATGAATGTGAGATTTCCTAATGATAATTTCATACTATGTGTGAGAATCCCTGGTGTGCCAGTGCCCACGATATTATAGAGCTAACTAAACACAGCAGCCACTCTGCATGTTACAGAACTATGATGAGGTTTTCTGTTTATTTCATTTGTTTGTATTTTTCATTACATTCCCTATGATGAATGTTCATGGAACATGTGAGCAGAGAACATTTTTCTACTGCAAAAAAAAAAAATTTGTGTCTAGGAACTATCATGGAGAAGTTGTTTAAAACTTCATGGTAAGACACTTGTTTTGACACTGTCATGAATCATGCTTGTAATAGAATGAAGTTTCAGCAGAAATTTTTAAAGGTACTAGACAGCAAAACCTATGCTGTATTAAAAGTCGTTAACCCTGCAAAGGTGCTACATAATGGTGATTTTATAGTTTATGAGCCCCAAATGATCACATCATTTCAGGGAACTAAAGTAGAGCAGCACAGTACCATCCCACACCCCAACCCCTTGATAAGTTTGTTCTTAAATAATATTCACAATCATTGATGTTTATGTAGCTCACACAACAACAAAAACAACAAAACAGCAACAACATTAGAGCTTTCAACAAAAGAAAAAGCTGCTCCATAGAACTCTTGAAGAGTAAAGATACAGGAGGAAATGTAATAGGGATTTGAGAAGCTAAGAAAATATATTTTTTTATAATAAATTTTGTGAGGTTAGGTAATTAAGCTGTATATCATGAGTTATTAACTTTGGTCATTGAAAGGACTGTTTTATGCCTAATTACAGATAGTGTTTTATCCAGGTCTACACAATTTTAGCATAACTAAGTTTTAAAAAGTAGATGACCTACAAGCACAAGAAAATAAAAACCTTTTATTTCCAGAAATAGTGATTAAATTCTCTTTGTTTTGGATTTTGTTTCTCTTGACCTTCTAAATATTTTTTACAAACAACAACAGAAATATATTTGAGGCCAGAATAATTCCAATCTCTGGCAATATTTTCTTACTTCTTATACATTTCTCTAATTGTCTACATTCTAATATTAGTTCAGACACTTTACAAAGCCCAGACAACTCACAATGAGATTGACTTCATTGTTAAAGGCTTCAGTCGTTATTTTTAAATTATTAATTTAAACATGAATATCATGGGAACACTTACTTGTATTGTTTTATTTTCCAAGTTGTTTTAAGAGAAAATTCAAAATGAAAACATAACCACCAATTTTAACTAACGAAAAAAAAAACTTTGTGACTCTTACTGTCTGTAGAAATGGTTCACACTTTATGTTAGCCCTAAACATAAGTACAAGTAAAGACAGACTTCAATTATTGGAAGCCTGACACAAAATCCACAATTTGTTCAAAAAGTCTGTTATTTGCACAGAGTTTCTCTTTTGAGAGACACACATAGAGTTGAATTTGTTAGAGATGAGATTATCCCCCTTTAAAAATTATGCTAAATGATGATGTCTACCTTAACTTTTTTTTAAGTTTTGTTAACGTGAAATGACTGAAAGAACTGTGGAATCAAAGTCTACCCAAGGATCATAGATATTAATTTTAGATGACCTTTATATTAATTTTTCCACTTCTTTAATTGAAATAAAAAGGAAGGTATAACATGGTCTAATTTTTCATACTTTGAGAAAAATATTACTTATTGTACTTTTATCATTTTGACATATGCTTCATTACTGCCATGCTGCAGGAATTCAAAGATAACCTTGATTCTTTATTTTACAAATATGATTCTTATGAACAATTTTCATCAACAAGTAGTTAATTTCTTGACAAAATATTTTGGTGGAATTTTTTTTACCCTGGAATATTTCAAGGGAAAGTTCATTTTCTTAAATTTTAATCCACAATTTCAGTTGTATGATTCTAACTTTAAAAAAATCTTGCATGTTAAATCAATGGCTATATGATATTAGTATGTTTACCTAAGTTTATTAACATTGGTATTAATTTTTGCTTGTGAGCTTCCTGCTTTATCAGTTTTTACACATTTACTCTGATTTAGAACCAAAACTAGATCTGAGGTGGAGCAAAAACAATAGATTGACTCAGCAAAAGAAGTTATTTAGAAGCTGTATTGACAAGACTATAAATGGTACTAATCTCAAGCATACAACAGTAGCTAGGCGCTAACACAAAACCAATAATTCCAAAGGTTAGTAACATTAATTAGATGTCAGCAGACATTTTCTTAAGAAAAATAGCCCATATTTTTTCTTAGGAGTATTTTGCACAAGAGGGGCAAAAATAAAGTGAAAAAAAACTTTGCTTTCTTGTATAAAATGTCTATTTTCCATTTAACAGAGGAATCACTAGAATCCCTGATACGTGCTCTTCTAATAATTATTTGTTCCATGAAAGATGAAAATGCAAACGTTGATGCTCTGTCAAATGGCAAAAGCAATAGTGAAAGATCTTTCACGCTGATTATAAGAGAGCTGTTTTGAAACCATTTAGAATGCACACTTCCCCAAGTAAACACTAGATTGCGGATCTGAAAGGGTAATGGAACACAGTTCTGACTGTTCAGTATAATAAAATTTGAAAAGTTAAGTCTTAGACCTGGTGATATTTAAAATCCCTACCTGTGACCTACTTTTGTCATAGGAGAAATTATGCTTAATAAATTCTTAAAACTGTGTCACATGGGTAACACCTTAAAGAAATAGAGTAAAATGTGAAAGAAGCTTGTGCTACAACCTACAGTAGCTTAGAAAAGAAAATCTTGGTTTTTAATTTAAGGGGGAAAGGAGGAAAGATTGTAAATGGAGGAAAAGAGTCATGTAGGAGAGAGAGAGAAAAAAAGTTAGAGAGAAGAGGAAAAGTTATAAAGCAGAAACTAACACTCCATTGTAAAGCAATTATACTCCAATAAAGATGTTAAAAAAAAGGAAGGAGAGAAAAGTGGACACAAATAAGAAAAATAAGTCATATTTGGAGACAGAAATAATTATTCAATATATTATATCATATTCTTTTAATTAGTAAATTTTATTTCAATTTCTTTAAAAATAGTAGGGATTTTTCAAGGTTGTACTGTTAATAAAATTTATTTTCTTTTTCTTTCTTAGATGGTTATGTCCTTCGGAGTTACTTGGTGGACAAGTAAGCCCATTTTCTTCTACTACTATACTTCCAAAAATAATTATATGCTTTTCTTTAAGAAAGATTCCTAATATCACTTACATAATATAATCTACTAAACTATCATAAATAAATTTTAAAACAATATGCTATACTAATGTCAATATGGTAGTACCCATAACGAAGTTAGTTTTGATAAAGTGTCACTCTTTTAAATATAAAGGAGGAGCCCTTCTCATTCATGATTATACAGTTCATAGTTTTATATATTCATTGGATACAGACATTGCAAATATCGCAGACAGGTCAAAACCACTAACACTTTCATTAATACTTTGCATTTCGCTAGCTATTAATGCAGTTGATTGAATTGAATTAATCAGGTATCTATTAGTGTCTGCAGAGTAGGTACAAATATCACCTGTTAACGGTTTATAGCTTGGCCCCTAATTGAAGGCTTTTCTTTACTCACACCAGGCATAGTAGACTATTAAGTTGCCTTTTTTGGAAGCATGCCAGAAAAAGATAGTGGTCAATGATTCTTCTATTTTTATGAATAGGACATTGTCACAGTCTGGTACTAGTGCTATTAGAGTCCACCTCCAATGTAATAAGACTCTATTCCAAGTAAACCAGTGCAAGAAATGAACTCCATTATCAGGGTAGGTCATATACCAATACAGAGATTTACAGAATTCAGCATGATTAAGAAATCAAGGAAGATTCACAAACTGTATCCATAAACAACCTGACACCAATCAGAAAGAGGCAAAGCAATGTTAAGGGCTCTGTCAGCAAACCAGGAAAGAGTCAAAAGAAAAATAATCACAATACTTTTATTTTCCTCAGAGCATTAATCACAGTAGTAGGCATGGGACTTTTCAATAGGTTTTACTCTATGAAAGATACAAATTTCAAGGAAAGAATGTGTGACAAATAACGGGACCATGTCTTCATCAGTGATTACTACAGGATGATTAAGAGAGAATTCAGAAAGTGTACTCTCTAAGTAATTATTGCTTTACCACCTATTGAAGTGAATACTTGATAAAAGTTTATTGAATGAATGATAGAAAAAAATCTGTCCTCTTTGCATTTGTATCAGATTTCCATTAGCCAAATCCTCCCTCAATCTCAGAGAAAGGATCCAAACAGAAGACATAGGGAACTCACAGCATCTGCCATAGTTGGCAGCAATTTGAAAAGCCTGCTGCTGCTTCCATGATAAATGCACAGAGGTAGTATAGGAACCAAGAGTAGGTCTGGTCTAAATGACAAAGTCACCTTACATTTGTGTATCCTATGTTTCAAGGCTATATTAATATTTATAATTCTTTCTATTTTAATTATTTGCATATCATTCTCTCCTCCATTAGATTATAAGTTTCTTGAAATAAAAGCTGTGTCTTACTCATATCTCCTGGTACATAGGAGGGACTCAGTGTGTGTGTGGAATAGAATATTTCACAAAGATTCAGGGCAAGATAAAACCTAAAATGTGTAAAACTCACCAGAACTATTATTATGGATGCCTCCTATAACCACAAATATTTTTAAAATTATATAACATAAGAATCACCATACAGTGACTTCCTTGGCAATCCAGTGGTTAAGACTCCATGCTTCCAATGCAGGGGACATGGGTTCAATCCCTGGTCGGGAAACTAAGATCCCACATGCCGTGCGGCATGGCCAAAAAATTTTTAAAATAAAAAATAGGACTTCCCTGGTGGCGCAGTGGTTAAGAATCCACCTGCCAATGCAGGTGACATGGGTTTGAGCCCTGGTCCGGGAAGATCCCACATGCTGCGGAGCAACTAAGCCTGTGCGCCACAACTACTGAGCCTGCGCTCTAGAGCCCATGAGCCACAACTACTGAAGCCCACGGGCCTAGAGCCCGCGAGCCACAACTACGGAGACCGATTGCCACAACTACTGAAGCCCGCATGCCTGGAGCCCGTGCTCCGCAACAAGAGAAGCCACCGCAATGAGAAGCCCATGCACCACAACGAAGAGTAGCCCCCATTCGCCACAACTAGAGAAAGCCTGGCGTGCAGCAATGAAGGCCCAACGCAGCCAAAAATAAAATTAATTAATTAATTAATTAATTATAAATAAATAAATAAAATATATAAATAAAAAAAGAATCACCATACAAACCATATACTGGCTGCTTATTTTGCAACCAATATTTATATATGTTAAATTAATATTTACAAATTATAATTAGAAACATTGCAAAAATGATGCACCCATTTCCTATGCCAAATATTTTTGTATTTGCTTCAACATTTGAAGTTCAAGTGAAAGTAGTATAAATCTGATATTACTGAACATAAAGAATCCATCGCAGTTTTGGATTAGGGCCCCCAGTGGAGTACTGTGCCATGATTTTTCAGTTTGTTCAGGTCAACAAACACTATTGACCAAGGACAGCCGTATGCTAGGCTTATAGTTCTATCTAAAGATGAGTAAGGTATGGTCTATGCTCCTGGGGCATGTTTTCATTATTCTGTATGTCTATGATATGGAATAAATTGTGTGTGTGTGTGTGTGTGTGTGTGTGTGTGTGTGTGTGTGTGCACGCTTTAAGAATGAAACAGAGGATTAGATTAAGTCAATGAAAGGAGATACAGATGCATATGAAATTTCTTCCCACCTATAAATGTAACTTCTCACCCTTAAATGCTTTGTGTCACATAAAATCACATTATAAAACTTATAACCTAAATATTGCTTTAATGTTAAGAAGATTCTTTCTTTAAAATAAAATTTATTTTCTACATTTACAGTGATGGAGAGATTTATGATGATATTGCTGATGGTAAGTCTCACGTGGCACCCAGCACAGAGAACAGTCATGGTGAACTTACTGTTCTTACAAATACTGAAAATAGCTTGCTAGATTAATTAGAGCCTTCCAATCTGATTAGAATTTGAATCACCTGAAAATGTTAAGAAAGGCAAATGCCATGGTATAATGAAATAAAATTATTTTTGAACATGACTGAAAATCAAGGAAAAATCTCTTATTTATTTTCTTTGAAAAAAAAGAATGAAATATTAGTGTATTTTTCATTATACCATGAATCTTAATAAGAATTGCTTTTATCCACAAAAATATTTGTGCTTCGACAGTAAGTAGGTACTTATTTCATAACCTGTATTACTCACTAGTATTATCTAAGCATTGTACATTTCTAAATTATGATCTAAAAAATTAATTTCACCTGAAATGAAGCATAGTGTTAATTATGTTCCTTTTAGTCTCCTTTTAAATGTATGATTCTTACTAATACCTAATATTTTCAACCTCATTCAGAATTACTATCAAAAAGTACATTTAATTAAGTACCAGGTAAAATAATCTTGAGTCTCATTTTGATAGAGAATAGATTTGTCCAGAAACTTTACTTGGAAAAGTACACTGAGCAATGAATGTTAAATAAATATATGGCCTTCCATTTAACTGCTTTTTCATAAAGTGAGCCAATTCTCCTGTTTTTATCCTAAACCAGGAGAGTATGAATCATTTACATTTACAACGTTGGAACACTTAGAGGATATGTATTTTGTGTAACTAATTTAAATTTGTATTTTCTTCTTTTAGATTGCATCTATGACAATGACTAGTTCTCAGCTTTGGTCATTCTGCTATGTTCATTTGATGCCAATGTGAAGTCTGGGTTTTAATTGGCCTATGTTATCAGGTATCATAGAAAATGAATGCACAAAACTAGTTATTACCATTTGTTATAAAATTCTGATTATTTTTATACATTTTGAGATTTTGGACTTAGAAAATGATTTCTCTGCTTAATCAACATCTTGGAAGACTGCATCAATGAGATGTAAGAAATATTAAATACCAGTTCTGCCTCAGCTACAATTATGTAAGCACTTCTTTTAGACCATCAATAGACAACTCTCCCTTCCTAAAAAAAAAAATCATTTGAGAAAAAATGGCTGTTGTCTAAAGAAATATAAAGAACAACAAAAATATAAGGAAGGAAATTTTTAAACTTTTCATAAGAAGAAAAATTCTTGTTTATACTTCTAATGATCCTATCTTATATTCTCTATTCAAATTATCTATCTTTTAAAAGGCAGGGCTGTCTCCACTCTTACTGGTGGGTTAAATGTTTTCAAAAATTATAGTAGTAGCAGAACTTTTGTATAAAGTTTGTCCCTATTTGTTAATTATGAATATTTTTTAATTATTTGACGAGAATGTGTGCAATTAGTATGCACACCTAAGATTAAAACTGTAGAAGGGTCTAAAATGTTTTCTTTTTGTAGATTCATATGCTAACCATATAATTCTGTTTAAAGTACTGTTGTAACTAGAGCAAATATGAATGAAGACTACCCTAAAATTATGAAGAATGGAAGAATGGAGTTCAAAATTAACTAGCCTTTTATGGCACCTCTTTACTATGAAGACTCTTTTAAAGGTTTCTGTTTTTGTTTCTCAATTACCTCTATGGAAAAAAATTTTTAAACCACTTTACTGGAAAGTTGACCAGCAGAGGAAATACAAATTAATAAACCTTAGCGTTTGGGCTGGGGTGTTTCCTATTGGTACATACTCAACCAAAAACAACCCAAGAACAAAATGTGAAGCATTTGGGGTCCAAATGGTAAGAACACTAAACACCACAATACAAAATGCAGAAACCTAACACCCAAGAAAATAGCATATTAGGAAATTTTTTCACAGCTTCCAAAATATGAATTGAGCAAATCCTAATGCTGGCTCTGCTACTAATGAACCATGATGTGTTATTGGATAAATTATTTATCCTCCTCCTAGTTTTCTCATCTGCAAATTTCAGGATTAGACTAAGTCAATTTTTCCCAACGTTTTCACTATCAGTTACCTCAGATTTCTATAATCCTCCCTCTACCCGAGCCCTGTGTTTCAGAAGTTTAGCTGATTTTTAAAACTCATTGATTAAATAATGATTAATGCATTATCCATGTTTTAATATTGCAAAGGCCAATTGGAGAGTCTAAAGAGTAGCCCCACTGAATTGAAATAATTTCAAGTAATTGTAAAGGAAGTCAAAGTCTTCATGTGGGTAAAGTGGGATTTCTATTAGGTGCTTTGAAATTTAAAAATAGATCATCAACTACTATTGTTCAATGTACATATTCTGGGGGTCTGAGGCCCCCAGAATAGAAGTCACTGATCTCAAAGACCCCCTCCAATTATGAAATATTTTGATGTCTACTTTTTGATAGGGAGAGCCAGTATTTGCTCACGTGATGAATTTATTTTAATACTAGATAAAATTACATCATTCAAAAGTGGTTTTTGTTTGTTACATTTGGTAACAAATATACAAAATACACTGACATTATGTTTCCAGTAATTTTATCTTCTGATTGAGAATGGTATAAACGCAATACAATGTCAGTTTTTAAAATTCTAAATTATATCAAGGGAATCTTTCAGAGTTATGGTTTATACACCAAGAAACAGACACGTCTATGAAAGATTTATGTAATAGACAATCATCTTAATATAAAAGAAATATCTGAAGTATTAATTTTAATATACTAAATATTATTTCTGTTATGGTTTTATGTGAGGAATTTTGTCGTGTGAGAAGAGCGGGAAATAAATAATAACTTCAGCAGATAACTTTGCCTCCTACTTATCGAGAAATCAAGGCCATCAGCCTTTCTGTCCTGTAACTTGATCCCAAATCTATGAGTCTTTGAGCCCATTTTTACCTCTTTTGATTTCCGCCTCAGCGGATGGGGTGGTACCTCCTGTTCAAGACCAAACCTTCCACCACTGGTGCCCTTGATACTTTGCCTCCTGTTTTGCGGTAGAAGTTGAGACAACCAAGTACAGTTCCCTTTAACTTCCTACAACGTTCAACCTTAACCCTATCCAGACACTATCCCAGAAAATAAGATGTCACTGCTTGGAGTCAAAGCCACAACCTGTTATCTCACGTCTTTCTACCTTCTCTGGAGTCTTCTTCCTCCACAATTAATTCATTCTCAACATCCCTCTTGCACCTCTTCCCCATCCCTCTTTCCCTCCTTCCCTTCCTCTCTTCTATCTTTAACATCTTCCATTCTGCAGATTCCCTCCTCTAGGCTTACAAACATACCGAAGTCTTTCCTATTTGAAAAACAGCAGGAAACCTTGCCTCGGATCCAAATACCTCTCTAACTACAGCCTATTTCTATCTTCCTTTCCTCATCTCATTGGCTTAAAATAGTAGGGTATATGGAATTCCCTGGTGGTCCAGTGGTTAGGGCTCCCATGCTTCCACCACAGGGGGCACAGGTTCAATCCCTGGTTGGGGAACTAAGATCCCTACATGCCACCCGGCGTGGCCCAAAAAAAAAAAAAAAAAAAATTGTAGGGTATATGTGGCAACGAGGAGAATGTGCCTCACAGACTTTCAACCACGGAGAGCTTAATTAACCAAAGGCCCCAGCTTCTACACTCTGAAATCCATCCCCACAGTTACGCCAATGCCACGTTTCCCACAGACTGCTCCTGTGTAGCCAGCAATTGAGCACGGCAGGCCTGTTCCTGAAAGATGCATAAGCTTCCAGCAGCCTGGCTAACCTTTCCTTACCCCACATAGCACTCTGAGATGCTTCTTCCCAATCATCTCCCCCTCCTCCCTTCATGAGGTCAGACTTGCGTTGCTGCCTGATGGCTCCTACAGCCTTCCCGGGCTCCCTCCCATTTCCTCTGACACGTGTATTTGTGCCACCCTCCCCCCCACAAAAAAGTTATTACACTTTCACTCCATCTTGGTGTTTGCTTTCCAGAGGACCTGCACTGAACACAGTAGCGCTGGAGAGTTTGTAAAAATACACATCCTCCTCAAATCAACTGAATCAGAATCTCTGGGGAAGAAACTTTTCAATCATTATTTTTAATTGAAGTATAGTTGATTTATAATGTTGTGTTAGTTTCAGGTGTACAGCAAAGTGATTCGGTTATACATATATATAATCTATCTATTTTTCAGATTCTTTTCCCTTATACGTTATTATAAAATATTGAGTATATTTCCTTGTGCTATACAGTAGATCCTTGCTGGTTTCAATCAATTTTTAATTAACTCTAAATATGAGTTTAATGCTTAGCCAGGTTTGGGAACCCCTGGCCTCTATTCACCCTCTGCCACATTCTCAAGTTATATTCAATCTTCAACTTGCTGCAGTCTGGTCTCTGCTACAATTACTCTCAAGTCCGCTCTATGTGGATATCCCACAAGTACCTCTAACTCACATGACTCAAAACTGAGCTCATTCTCTTCCCCCTTTCAGTTGATGATCCTCTTGTAGATTCTATCTCAGTGACAAATGTATCATCCATTTGCCCAAGCTCAAAACCAGAAGTTTCTCTGCTTCTGCTCATTCATTCTCAGTGTCCAATGACTCATCATTAAACAGAGCTCCCCAAAATACTCTCTCTTACTTGTTTTATACTCCTATACTTTACATGGTATTTGAAGCCTTTTATTATATATTTGATAATGAAAGTATAAATGATGTCTGCAAAGAATGTGTTAATCCAGTAGGCTGCCACTGTAATTTTTCCTTAATTGCTGTTTCAAATGCCATAAGAGGTTGAGTAAATTGATGGCTGAGAAATGCCAATTCGATTTATCAACATGTGGATAATAGGTGACCTTAGAAAGACTGAAGCAATCAAGACCAAGCTGACTGCAATGGTGCCCTGTGTTAGGAAGCAGATTCTGGGATAGAGTTTGGAGTATCTATTAGGGATCAACATCTGTGAAAGGAAGAGGAAGAAACATGGCTGAGCAGAGAAAGCAGTTAAACTGGGATCCAAGCCCAACATCCTCAGCCAACCAGATGGGGGCCTTCAGAATAAACTCTACCCATCAGCTGTATCACCCTTCAGGCCAAAATGGTCAGTCTTTTTACCTCTACCTCACTCATCACCATACATGGGCCACCCTGGGAAGGGCATAACCTTGTGCAAGATGACACTGAGTCTGAGGCAGACCCTGAAGAAGCAGACAGTTTGAGGGAGTCTGCAGACCACATTCCCCTCAGCTGGGCAGCAAGTACTTCCCTGAAGGAGGTTAGCATCCCATGTCCACAAATGGACTGAGAGGTGAATGGAAGGTTAGAAAATTGAGACAGACATAATGGACACCTCTTTCCAGAAATTTTACTGTAAAAGTGAGGAAAATGATGTAAGTAATAGGCAGATGGGAAAATGAAGTGAAGACAGGGCTTTAGTATTTTGTTCTGGGGAATAGTTTGTTTGTTTCTAAGAAAGAAAAGACTTGAGCTTATTCAAAACCTGATGGGAAGGATCCAGTTGGGAGAAAAAGGTAAAAAGATGATACAGGTAATGGACGATCAAAGATCTAAGTTTCTTAAAAAGATGGAGGATTGGACAAAAATAGACTGCAAATTACAATTATTTTCCCTGGCAAATTGTGTGTCATGACATCTGTAAAATGCTAAGCATTGTTCTGGACACATCATAAGGACTCAAATATTATCACATTATTATTATGACTAATTTTGAAATACATGCTGATGCTTGTCACAATTATGCCACATACTTAAGGGTTTATTTTAGTGACTACGTATGTCATTTCTTCTGCCTCCTGCTTGAGATTATCAGCTAAGTTACATAACCTTGAATAAGAATCTAAACTTTGCTAAGACTCAGGATCTTCATTTATAAAATATGAAAGTACGTACTTTACAGCGCTGTGAAAATTAATTGAAACTATGTACTTAAGCATTTAGTACAGTGTCTGAGCCACATTAACTTTTTTTTAAAGGTATCTAGATACACTGTTTTATCTTTTTTTAATATTTATTTATTTTATTTATGATTTATTTTCCTTTTTTTTTTTTGGCTGCGTCAGGTCTTAGTTGCGGCACATGGGGTCTTTGTTGAGGCATGCGGGATCTCTTCAACACGGCACGCAGTCTGCTCGGGCTTCTCTCTAGTTGTGGCGTGCGGGTTTTCTCTCTCTAGTTGTGGTGCGCAGACTCCAGAGTGTGTGGGCTCTGTAGTTTGTGTCACACATGCTCTCTAGTTGAGGTGCGTGAGCTCAATAGTTGTGGCATGCGGGCTTAGTTGCCCCGAGGCATGTGGGATCTCAGTTCCCCAACCAGGGATTGAACCCGTGTCCCCTGCAATGGAAGGCGGATTCTTTACCACTGGACCACCAGGGAAGTCCCTGACCCATGTTAATTTTATCATTATCACCTTGCTTGCTTGTTTGCTATTATACGTTTTGAACATGTCAACTGAATGGAATTCTGTTGAGATGAGCATTATTTTAATGATGGCAAACTTGCTCTGACTCCCAGTTATTTACCAGCTGATATTTGAGAGTAATATAGAAACAATATTAAACAAAATAAACAAAAATAAAAAAATAATAAATAAACCCAATGTCTGAGCCAGGTCCAGTTCCTGCATCTGAGTTTCAGGTTACAGTGTGGACATCTTTTTTTATTTGACATTTCCTGCAACTCTTAGGGAGACAGTCATCCTGGTTTTCATAGTAGAAACATCTGTTTTCTAATTCAGTGACAGTTTTCACCCTGTTTCATTGAGGAAAACATTAGGCTGTGTATATGTTCTCCTAGAGTAGGCTGGGGCATAGTCACAATCTTCAGCTTTAACTGCAAATTTGGCAAAATAATGGATGTGCAACAGGCACCTCTCGTCTCTGGGGGTTCATCTGCATGCAGCAATTCCTCTCCGTCTCCACAGCCTATTGAAGTAGAAGAGTTTTCCAAATGTCAAAAAACCTGTTTAAACACCAACTTATTAATGGTCTTCCTACTGAAGTTTAGATAAAGATTCAGAGTTCTTGGCTGCAAGCAACAGAAATTAACTATTGCCTTTGCATAACTCACTCATGAATCCAAGTCCCTAGAGAGAGAACTCCATTGACTGTGGTTAAGCCATGTGCCTGCCCACATGGTGGGGGCAGGGAGGGTCCTAATGCTTCAGCTCCCAAGTGAACAAAAGTCACCTAGAATTATCCTCTCAAGCAAGACTATACTCAAGATAACTTCCCAATACAAAAATCAGAATGCTACCAAGAAAAGGGGACCTAACCTTGTCAGTAAAGCAGGCAAGGTATGTATGTGTGTATATGTGTATATATATATATACACATATCTATATATTTATTTATATATATTTATATGAAAGACAAAGATATATTTTGTTTATATATTAAACACATAGTAATATTTCTCTTCTACAAGAAATATATATATATATATATATATATATATATATATATTCTCAGTTTTCTTGAAGAATTTGGTCTTCTATCTTTCCTTGCTCACTTTTGATAGAGACATAGAGCAATGGTTCTGTCCTATAAGAAACACCATAGTGCCAACCTGATGATCACTGGCAACTGATCCTCATCTCTGATGTGGGGAAAATAGAGAATGGTAGGGACTGTGGCAAACAGTAGAATATAAGCTCTGTCTACAGGAGTGAGTGGCTAATTATACTGGATATCTCCTGCTTGGCCCTCCAGATCCCCCCTCCAATCCTTTCCACCCTGCTCTGTGCCCCTCAGGACTACCCTTTATGGGCTGACTCAAGAGGCTCCCTTGACTTATAGCTTCCAGTTTCATTCGGCCATTGAGGAGCACTACCAGACACAGACAGAGAGTGAGGTTTGGATATTTATTCCTCTGGCTTCCTCCCTGAGGCATTGTCATGAGCTGGCTGAGTCCTTCACCCAAAGTCACAGCTCTGTCAGACAGCCTTCTCCATTGTGCTGCCTCTCTGGTTCCATTGCTTCTCCCTCTGCTTCCTCTGAGGTTGCAATCGCTCCCTGAGGTTACCGGTTCCAGGGTACTACTCTTTACACCGTGGTTTCCCAACACACTGTCCACACATGTGTAATCAATCCCTTTATTAAGCCTTCCTCAAATTCCCCAGTTTGAGTTTGCCATTTGTTTCCCACTTGGGCCCTACTGATATATGACTCAAATCCGATGGATTATGGGCCTGGTGTCGGTAGAGTCTCCAATTTTTCAAAAGAAGCGATATCAAGGTTTATATATATAATTCCTACTTTTTTTTTTTTTTACTGCTGATTCAAGTTTTCTTGAAAGCACTATTCAGACCAATCAAATTATCCTAATTATTATTCCAAATTATTATGGGCCAGATTCGACCCATGGGGTCCATCTGTAACGTCAGCCATTTATGATGGGAAATAGGTGGAGCACAGGCCACTCTATAGCTATCCAACTTGCCAATAATGAGGAGCCTTTTTGTGTGAGTGAGTGGTGGACAAAATTTATTTAGTGTCTATAACAGCCAGATTCCATTTCTGTTAAGAGCACCAAATGCCACTGAGAGGTCTAATAGGAATACAATCATCAAAAAACTAATGCTGCTGCACACAAATTCCTTAGCATCTGATATACTACAAATGCCACGGCCTGGAACCAAATAGAAATCTAGAGTCAAATTGTGGTTTGGGACTTGCCCAACTGAGAATGATATTCAATGGCTAATATAAGCTATTTTCTTTGTTTGTGACCAAGTTTTTATAAGCAAAGGAGAGTAAAGAAATACTTTCTATGCCTACCGATGTCAACCCTCTCATCTCAGTTCTTAGAAATAGATCTTTGAAATATGGTAATACTGTTCCAAAACTTTAAGTTGATGAAGGGTTTTATCCAGGCATGTAAACTCTCTCTTCCCTTTCAAATTCATGATTTAACAAACACATGTCATCAGCTACTGAAGCTTAACTCACCATCATTATCTCTAGCAGCACTATTGAAAGTAAGCCTTTTTTAAGTTAGGATGAAATTTAGGTTATTGTACTTTAACTAATATGACATGCTTGTCAGAGCTTCACCCTAAACAGTAGAAACTGTGTTAAGAAAAGCACTGAAATGCTGTTGCCAGCCACACACCTCAGGGGACCGAAGTTTTCTTTGGCTTTCTCATCTTTAATAAGTATAGATGTAAAAGAGGTGTGCTAAGCTATGCTGGTTACTAACCTCCAAGACCTAAATAAACGTATAGGACTAGAAAACCAAAACCACAGAGTATTCAAGGACACGTAAAGGTTTTCTGTGCATTTGTCTAGAAGAGAAACAACACAAAAATCTCTCCTATTCCTAATATGGCTATAGAAGTAGACTTAGGAAGGTTTCTTAGGTTGGGTCCCCTAGAAACAGAACTTGAGATTGGAACTCTTGTGTGAAGGATTTGCTGAGGGGAACCTCCCAGGAGAAACCTGGAAGGAGTAAGGAAGCAGGACAGTGCAGGAAGAGAAGGTAGGCAAAGACATGGATCCCAGCCCAGGCTCAGCCGGATTCCAGAAGGAAGGTCTGGAGCAGGAATGGCTCCACTGAGTCATGCCACACTGAAGCCAGGTATCTGGGCTTGTATCCCCCCGTCAACAGTCATTGGCTACCAGAGGCTTCCTCCTCCTCCAGTCTCATTCTCCAATACATCTCTGGGCAACACTGCTCCTTTGAGATGCAGGCAGTACCTTGGAGGGAGGTACAGCTGTGAGTTTTAGCAGCCATTTTTAAAAAAAATTTTTACTGAAGTATAGTTTACTTATAATGTTGTGTTAGTATCTTGTGTACAGCAAAGTGATTCAGTTTTATATATATATATTTTTTTTCCACTATGGTTTATTGTAGAATATTGAGTATAATTCCCTGTGCTATACAATAGGACCTTGTTGTTTATCTATTCTCTATATGATAGTTTACATCTGCTAGTCCCAAACTCCCAATCCATCCCTCCCTCACCCCCTCTCCCCCTTGGTAAGCACAAGTCTGTTCTCTATATCTGTGAGTCTGTTTCTGTTTCATAGATAAGTTCATTTGTGTCATATTTTAGATTCCACATATAAGTGATATCTTAACGGTATTTGTCTTTCTCTTTCTGATTTACTTTGCTTCGTATGATAATCTCTAGGTTCATGCATGTAGCTGCAAATGGCGTTATTTCCTTCTTTTCTATAGCAACCACTTCTTATAGCAGCTGAGGGATGGATGCACCTGCCAGTAAAACTACCAGGAATAGATCAGAAGTCAATTTTCTGCAGAAATAGTAGTTCTCTCATCAAATAGGAAGGGGTATGAAAGTGTATATTTTATGAGCCAAACACTAAAGTAGGGCCTCCTCACACCCCAGTTTGTCAGGGTCCTGTCAGCATCCTGAATCATTTCAGCTGCAATATCACCTGTCACCAAATCTACACTGGGTCAGTAAGCTGAGAGGCAGTTAAAGGTGAATGTTCATTTTAAGCCTATTTGTTATTATTCCATGTCTATTACTCATTTATTTGAATGGCAAAATCACCCAATCTCAGTATTTTAGTCAGTTTTGTATATATGCTGCATTGTCATCATCATCGTCACCATCCATTAGCATTCACGGAATGAAAGCTTACTACGTGCTAGACGCTGTACCGAGTGCCATGCACCTTGTCCCATTTAAACCTAACATCAACCCTATCAAATCCAGCTCATTTAATTGTAAAGAAACGAGGCTTAAGATGATACATGCTTTGCCCAAGTTACATGGTCAATGGGGCTTACACTTCGCACTCAAGACCTTATTACTGTGATAACCTGCTTTCTGTGTGTATCTGATACACACTTCTCCCTATGCTTCCTGAATAATAAAAAAGGAAAAAGAAAGAAAGAAAAACGTGAAAATTATCACTAGGACACGAAGGAGTCAGAAACTAGGAAAATTGTTGGTTCTTTTTTATTATGTTACAGATGACAAACAGAAATGTTAGTGTTGAATAAGGTAACAGAGCCCAGTTTCAAGAGAAAGACTTACAAGACTGAAATATAAATGTAATTAATATTAGGTAAACTTGGAGAATATGAGATGTAAAGTCTATGATAACTTCAGAAAAAAATGATAACATATAGTGAATGACTCTTTAACAAACATACCAAAATTTACACATTCAGCGTAGTATTTGTTCCCTTCAAAGTAGTCAGTTGTAGGTATCTATACGTGTTTCAATTATTTGTGGGAGATTAAGATTTGTTATTATGCCCCAAAGGAGGAATTTCACTTCAAATTTGCCTTTAGAACTTACAAATAATTATTTTTAATATCTTTGTTATTGAAAGATAATAAATGTTTATGCTTAGAAAGTGGATTTGATTTTCGCAAATAGGCTAAAACCATTTAAACTTCATCTAGGGTATAAAGTGGGTAAACAATAAACCAGTAGGGCAAGTCTTTTTTTACAATTAAGCTATGACTATAAGTTAATGGTAGTTTCTTGTTCATCATAAATTGCCTCTAACCTTTTTTAGTATCTAAAGATAAATTTCATTGAATATTTAAAATTTGTTTACAATGAAGATATAACAGTTTTCCATCTCTCCCTCAGCCACCTTTTAAAAATAAATTTTATCATTAAATAAAATATTATAAACATATAAAGCTTCCTGTGTGCTTCATCCTAATTACATTCTATTCCTTCCTTCCCTCCTTCTCAGAGAAAACCAGTGCCTGATTTTGGTGTTCGCCATTCCCATGCATTTCTTTATACTTTCATTACATATGTATGTATCTCTCAAAATTTATCAAGTACTATTTTTTATTTGTTAAAATTTGGTATAACTAGTATCATACTGTATTTACCTATCTACAACCTACTTTTGTCACCCCTCATTAGGTTGGAAAAGGTATATCATACTTCGAATGAATAAACCACAGATATTTCTATTTTTATACTGAAGTCCATGTTAGATTGTTCCCAGTTTTTGCCGTCATAAATAATGCTGCTGTAGACATTCATGTCACAGTTTCTGTGGGCACACATATGAGGGTTCTCTAGGGCATTATGCCCAGGAGTGGAACTGTTAAATGGTAGGATGGGGCATCTTCCACATGAATAGATATCGCCAAGTGGTTTTCTGTGCCTTATTTTAGAAACTCTTAGCTTTACCAGTTCATGAAGATAATCTATATTTTCTTCTAAAGTTTTAAAGTTTTGCTTTTCACTTTTAATTCTCTGAACCCACTTGGGGATGTGGATCTACCCCCACTCAGATAAGCTCTTCCTCCAGCCCACTTATTGACTAGCTCAACCCTCCCCATTAATATGCAAGACCAACTCTCCATCATATGCCAAGGTCCCATTTATATCTGTTGTGAGACTCATTTCCAGGACTTCACAACTGTGTTTATTTCCACTATATTCATGCTGAGCTTTGCTTGCTATTTGACTGGATAATTTCAAAACTCTGAGCACTTCTTACAAAAAATTTAAAGAATTCAATAGCATCAATACATTAGTAAAAGAGAAGCTATGATAATTTTTAAAATCTCCATTATGGCAGTAAATTAAAAGAATTAATTATCATTTGTAGGAATACTATAGGAAAAAATTAATAGAAGTAAAAAACACAAATTAGAAATATACAAAGGTCAGAAAAGTTAATGCAGAATATTAGTCACAATTTGTGAAAACCTAAAGTAGCAAAATATTCTTTAAAAACCCAACTATTAATATTTCTCTGATTTCATGTTGACAAAGTAACCTCAGTTTCCAGGGTATATATGAAAAGAAGGTACTATAGGAGAATAGAAATAGATGCTTCAGTCCCTGGAAGTTATTCTACTTAACAAATTGCTTTCTTATACAAAAAATTCTTATGAGTATCTGTTATAGAGTGATCTTCAAGAAAATTCTAAAATAGGATCTGAAAATCATGGGCACCAAACATATAATGATTTTTCCTTCTTTTGAAAAAATGGAATCTCGCAGACCGTGACCTTTGATTTTAAAATTGGCTGAGCCATGTCCCAGGGCTCCTCTCCTGATTGACAAGTAGTATGTCTGCCCTGAAAGTGAATGAAAACTTAAGCAAACCACCTTTTTGAAGCTCTTTTCTAAGGAATCCTACTTACTTCCTCTTCTGTGCTTGCTTTTTCTGATAAGTATCCTCGCAGGAAAATCAAGTTTTAACAGCATTCATCAGGAAAGAAATCCGCCTAAACTAACAATAATTACAGAAGTGTCTTGGACTCTCCCTGTGATGACCAGCAAGTTGATTTCTTCATTTATTTCCATTATTTTTTTTGTTTTGTATTGTGACTATTTTATTAAGTACATATGCATTTATAATTTTAAATCTTCCTTATAGCTGAGCCTCTTTTCACTCTGTTGGGACATTTTTGATCACTAATTATGCTTTTTGACCTAGTCTATTTTCTCTCATATTAATACAACCACCAGCTTTTTTTCGTTTTCTGAACAATTTTAAACTTTTAATTTTAAACTTTTAAAAAATGTTAGTGGATCTCCAGCAAACAGCATAGAGTTGAATTTTTAAAATTAGTTTAATAATCTCTGACTTTTAACTGGTCAATTTACAATTAATTACAAATAAAGCATTACATTCATGTACATGTAATTAGATGTGTTTTTTAATCTTGCATTGTACTTTCTGTCAGGCTTCCTTGTTATTTGTCTTATGCTCCTTTGTAATCCTTCTTGCCTTTTTTGGAGACTGATTTATTTCTTCCTTTGCTATTTTTCTTAGTTCATTCCCCATAACCCCATACCACTCATGTGTAAGCTCTGTAGTCTGTTGCTCTTCTTTTAGTGGTTATCATTGCATTTTTTTCTGCATACTTCACAAACTCTAAAGTTGATTAATTACTTAACCTCTCCCTCAGAAGAATATGAGTTTTTGGACAGATTAATTCAGATCACCACTCCTACATAACAAGCTATTATTGTCCAGCTATTTATTTCTTTCCTTTTTAATCCCTAACATTAAAATATTCTGAAATGCAGACTGTTTTTGTTTAAATTTGTTTACATGATTTACTAATTTCTTTCCTCATCATTCTTTCGTATATCTTAGACAATCCTTCCAAAACCATTTTATTCTTCTTGAAATGCATATAATGAAAGGTCCTATGGTCAAGTCTTTTGGTGGTGAATGCTCCCATTGTTTATCTAGAATTGTCTTTGATTTTCCATATTCTTTAAAGATAGTTTCTTTTTTTTAAAGGTACAGACATTTTGGTTGACAGTCATATCTGTTTACCATTTTAAAGATAATTTTCCTCTGTCCTCTGACATCTATTACTTCTGCTGAGGATTCCTGTAGGTTATCTGGCTTCCTTCTGCAACTGCCTTTAAGATCTCTTTGTCTTCGATGTTCTGTACTTTCACTATGTAGTGTCTAGGTGTGGATTTCATTTTATTTATACTGATTGCCATACTTTATCCCTCCCATATTTGTTATTTTGTATCCCTTAGAAATCCTGGAAGATGTAAACGATTATCTCTTCAAATATTGAATCTTCTTTATTCTCTCAATTCTTTCTTTCTGGGAATCCTATTAAAGTATGTTAGAACTTATACTATATATAGTCCTGTAAGTTTAACAAACACATGCAGTCACATAATCACCACTATGAATAAAAAATAGAACCATTCCATCACTCCTAAAAATTTCTCTGTGCCATGTTGTAGTGAACTCCTCTTCCAAACTCCAGATCCTGGCAACTACTGATCTCTTTTCTGTCACTATAGTTTTGCCTTTTTCAGAATGTCATATAAATAAAATCACACAATATATAGTATTTTAAGTCTGGATTTTTCAATTTAATTCTTAAATTAAAATTTTAATTCAGTGAAGTGATAGGATACAAAATCAATATACAAAAATCACAGCATTTCTATAACACTGACAATGAACTATGTATTGGAACGAGAAATTAACAAAAAAAAATCAATAGCATCAAAAATGATAAAATACTTAGGAATAAGTTTAACCAAGAAGGTGGAAGATCTGTACACTAAATCTATAAAGCACTGATGAAATAAATTGAAGAATACACAAATAAATGGAAAGATATTCCATGTTCATGGAACGGAAGGATTAATATTGTTAAAGTGTCCATACTACCCAAAGTGATCTGCAGATTCAGTGCAATCCCTAGCAACATTCCAATGGCATTTTTCACAGAAATTGAAAAAAAATCCCAAATTTAATAACGAGCCACAAAAGACCCCAAATAGTAAAAGTAACTTTGAGAAAGAAGAACAAAGCTGGAGACATTACACTTACTTATTTCAAACTATATTACAAAGCTGTAGCTATCAAAAGAGTATAGTATTGGCATAAAAACAAATGCATAGATCAATGGAACAGAATTGAGAGCCCAGAAATAAACCTATGCATATATGAGGAAAGGATAGTCTCTTCAATAAGTGGTATTGGGGAAACTGGATATCTACTTGTAAAAGAATGAAACTGGACCCAATTTACACCATACACAAAAATCAACTCAAAAGGGACTAAAGACTTGAACATAAGACCTGAAATCATAAAACTTCTAGAAGAAAACATATGGGGTAAGTTCCTTAACATTGATCTTGGCAATGATTTTTTGGATTGGATGACTAAAAGCAAAGGCGACAAAATAAAATAAAATTAAAAAATCAGTTAGGACTACATCAGACTAAAAAGCTTCTGCCCAGCAAAGGAAACCATCAATAAGATGAAAAGGCAACATACGGAATGGGAGAAAATATTTGCAAACCACATATCCAATAAGCAGCTAATATCCAAAATATACAAGGAATTCATACAATTCAATAGCAAAGAAATAAATAACCCAATTAATAAATGGGCAAAAGACCTGAATAGACATTTTTCCCAAGAAGACATACAAGTGGCCAAAAAGTACATGAAAGGATGCTGAGCAACACTAATCATTAGGGAAATGCAAATCAAAACCACAATGAAATCACCTCACACTTAGTGAGAAATGTGTTAATTAACTCAATGGTAGGAATCCTTTTATTTGTTAATTGTACATTAATTTAAGAAAGAAAATATTTTCTCAAAGTCTATAATTTGTCTTTTTATTCTCTTAAAATTGTTTTTCTAAGAGCAGAAGCTCTTCTTTTTCATGAAATCCAATCTATCAGTTTTTTCTCATAATGACCATGCTTCTGGTATCATATCT
Organism: Balaenoptera borealis; assembly: GCF_965194805.1. NCBI lineage: Eukaryota > Metazoa > Chordata > Mammalia > Artiodactyla > Balaenopteridae > Balaenoptera > Balaenoptera borealis. The sequence continues at coordinate 34,323,402 of NC_138867.1, read as the reverse complement.
GAGAAATCTTTGCCTCACCAAAGGTTACAAAGATTTTCTCCTGTTTTCTTCTAGAAGTTTTGTAGTTTCAGATTTTATACTTAGGTCTATGATCCATTTTGAATTAACTTTTATATAGAGTGTGAAATATAGATCAAAGTTATTATTTTGTATGTGGATATCCAATTTATTCAACACCATTTGTTGAAAAGTCTATCCTTTCTACATTGAATTATCTTTGCAACTTTGTAAAAAATTAATTGAAGATATAGATATAGCTATATCTGAGCTCTTTATTTCTGTTCATTTAATTTATATATCTATCCTTCTCTATAAAATTACCATCTTGGGAATTCCCTGGTGGTCCAGTGGTTAGGTCTTGGTGCTCTCACTGCCAGGGGCCCAGGTTCAGTCCTTGGATGGGGAACTAAGATCCCACAAACTACGTAGCACTGCAAAAAAAAAAAAAAAAAAAAATTATGCTGCCTTCACTGTAGCTTTATAGTAAATCTTGAAATTAGATAGTATGGGCCCTCCAACTTTATTCTTCACTATTGTTTTGGCTATTCTATGTTTTTTGCCTTTCCTTATAAACTTTAGAGTCATTTTGTTAATATCTACAAATTAGCTTCTTGAATAAGCTTTGGTATTTTGTATCTTTCAAGGAATCAGTCCATTTCATCTAAGTTGTCAAATTTATTGGCATCAAGTTGTTGATATTCCCTTTGTATTCTTTTAATATCTGTAAGTTCTACAGTAATGTCTTACCTTTCACTTTTGATATTTGTGATTTGCAGCTTCTCTCTTTTTTCTTGACCAGTCTGGCTAGAAGTTTATCACCTGTTCATTTCAAAGAAACAGCTTTTGATTTCATTGTTTTTCTCTGTTTTCCTGTTCTCATTAATTTCTGCACTTAACTTTTTTATTGCCTTCTGCTTGCTTTGAGTTTAATTTGCTGTTCTTTTTCTAGTTTTTTAAGGTAGTAGCTTAAACAACTGATTTGAAACCTTTCTTCTTTTAATTTAAGTATTTAATACTATTAATTTCCCTGCTTTAGCTCCATGCAAAAATTTTGGTATGTTTTCATTTTTATTTAATTCAAAATACATTTTAATTTACCTTTTGACTATTCTATAAGTTATTTAGAAGTATGCTGTTTTTTGCTTAATTTCTAAATATTTAGAATTTTTCTAAACCTTTTTGTGCTATTGATTTCTAGTTTAACTGTAATATGGTCCAAGAACATGTTTCATATGATTTCAATTTTTCAGATTTGTCAAAATTTGTTTTATGGCCCAGACTGTGGTCTATCTTGTATTATTCTGTTTGCATTGAACGGAATGTGTATTCTGCTGTTGTCGAGTGCATTGTTCTATAAATATACATCAGGTAAAGTGGTTGATAGCATTGTTCAGGTCTTCTATACCTTCTCTGATTTTCTATTTATTTGTTCTCTTGATTACTGAGGAAGGAGAGTTGAAGTCTTTGACTGTACCTGTGTATTTATTTCTTTTTCCTTGCAGTTCTTTTGGCTTTTGCGTCTGTTTTTGTCTATCCTTACGTCAGCACTACACTGTCCTAATTACTGTCTGTTTGTAGTAAGTTTTGAAGTCAGGAAGTGTATAATTTACTTACTTTTAATATAGTAATTGATATGGAAGGGAAGAAATCTCTTATGTAGCTATTTATATAATATACATTCTTAACTAATCACTGTATACTTTGAACAAATATTGCACCATTTCATATATACTATAAGAACGTTATAACAGTCCAGTTTTGTCATACATTTTACTTCTATAATTTAAACCCACAATACATTGTTGTTGCCCTTGCTTTAAATGAGAAATTATCTTTTAAATGCATCTTTTAAATTTACCTATATATTAACCATTTTTGTATGCATTCTTTGTCCCTTCATGTAGATCTGAATTTCCATCTGGTATTATTTCTCTTAAGTGTGAAGAACTTCCTTTAGCATTTATTGTAGAACACACCCGTTCATGAAAAATTCTTCCAAAGTTTTGAAAATCTGAAAATGTCTTTATTTTGCTTGGATTTTTGAAAACTGATTTTACTAGATATAGAATTCTAGATTGTGGTTATTTCTTTCCTTTTTCACTTTAAAGATGTCATTTAATTGATATCTTACATTCTTTCTGACTGGCTTACTTTCTTTCTCACTAAAAGTCATCAGTAATTCTTATTGTTGTTGCTTGTAGTTAATTTGCATTTTGTTCTCTTCTCTACTTTTAAGATTTTTCTCTTGGGAATTCCCTGGTGGTCCAGTGGTTAGGACTCTGCTCTTTCACTGCCAAGGGTGTGGGTTCAATCCGTGGTCAGGGAACTAAGGTCCTGCAAGCTATGTGGCACAGCTAAAGATTTTTCTCTTTATCTTTGATTTTTGGAAATTTGACTATGATATACCTGGGAATGGTTTTCTTTGTGTTTATCTTGCTTGTGATTCTTTCCGCTTCTTCGATCTGTGTTTTGATGGTTTTCATCAAATTTGGAACACTTCAGCCATTATTTCTTTGTACATTTTTCTCTGTCCCAATCTCTCTCTACTTCTCTTGGGACTCCAATTACTGTTTCAGGCAGCTTTTTTTTTTTTTTTTTTTTTTTTTAATATGGATCACAGAGGCTTGCTCTTCCTTCCTTCTTTCCTTCCTTCCTTCCTTTCTCCCTTTCTTTCTTTCTTTCTTTCTTTCTTTCTTTTTCTTCTCTAGTCATTCTATTGATCTGTCTTCAAATTCCTTTCTTTTTTAGTGTCCAATATGTCATCATCTAATGGAGTTTTACAATTTTAATATTGTATTTTTCATTTCTAGAATTTTCACTTGGTTCTTTAATCTTTAATCTTCACTTTAATCTTTCTTTCCTCTATTCAGTGAGACTACTGTTCTCTATTTGGTTTCCACAGCTTTGTGTTTTACTTTGAAAGGTGTCCTCAGGCAAAAAGCCAGAGAGAATGTTGAGTTCACCCTATTTGTTTCTTATATCTCAAGGTCATGGTCCACACTATCTATTGTCCAATGCCTAAAAACGGTCGTTCATATATTTTGTCTAGATTAATAGTTGTTTATTGTGGGAAAGTAAATCCAATACCTATTCTCCATCATGGATGGATCAGAAATTGTTCATTAAAAAATAATTTCCTATCTATTTATCTATCTATCTATCAAGATATCTTTTTATATTCTGCTTCTGATCATGATATCTGAAGTCCATGGGCTATAATTCTGCTGATTTTTATTTCTATTGATTCTTACTCATGGTGACTTTTTCCTATGAGTTTAATGATCTTTGACCATGAACTTTTATTTGTTTGATCTTAAATGTGAAGAGCCTAGGAGTTATGTAGTGGGTATTTTTCTCCAGAAAGGATTTGTAATTGCTACTTCTGGAAGCCAGGGGGCACTACCAACCTGGGTCCACTTCGGTCCACTTCTAGGATACTGGGTTTAACGCAGAAGTGTCATGTTCTGCTTTTCTACCTTCTGGTAGTGGCTTAACCTTCAAAGCCCAGGTATACTATTGGCATTTGCCCTCTAGATAGCTGGGCTTTTCCAGTTTTCCATTTGTTCAGTGTTGTTCTAATTTTAGTACAGTGTTAGGTTTTTGGTTTTGGTGGAGAAGTTTTGGAGATTTTTTTTAGCCAAAAAAACAAAAAAAGAAAAGAAAGAATAAATTAAGCTATTGATGTTTATTATACAGATTAACAATCAAGCTGTCATTTGATTAGTAGGTTATATTGGCATGAGTCATGTAAGGTATCCTGAGGGAAAACTGGGGTTTCTGCAACTCAGGGGAGCTCACAACACTCGCCTAGGAAGTCTTTTCACTTGGGCATATGTCCATATATCACATCCAGATAACTGGATTTAAGGAGTATATTTTAAACTATCTTTAACAAAGTGGATACATGGTTTATAAAGAATCTTGCAAAGGAACTATGTGTATGTAACACAAAGAATGAAAGCACAAGCACAAGATTTTAAAATATGGAAGATCAGATATTCTTACTCCTGATATTAGCACTTTATCAACATCATTACAAGGAAAAAGCAATGATAATGTAATCAGATGTCACAATGTCAGCCAACATTTAAAAAAATTGAAATTATTAAGATTATGTGAAATATGAATTTATGCACATTATCCTTTAATATTATTTAACTCTAAGTGTATACTGTTCCTTAGGATGTTAGCTAATGATAGTATAAAGCTATCTGATTAGCAAAATATTTAAAAATATTATGCAGATCATTGAAGATATTATGAAAATAATTGTTTCCTGTAATGTTAGAAGCCATGCAGTATTGAATTCATTGCTTTGCAAAAAGACTCTTCTTTTTATCAACAAAGAGGTCCGTACCAGTGGGGAATATAGTGGCATTTCCTGCTATGGTAAAAAAAAAAATAGCTTAAAAAACACACAAAGAAAACAATTTGTTGACAAAACTAAAATGCAGTCCCATTGATCAACCAAAACAGAAAAAGGAAAAGAAAAAGCAAACAAACTGAAGATTTGAAGAAAAAGGTACTTGAACAAATAGGCATTATGGAAGCTTTTCAGTGCAGTTGGATGGAAGCATAGATGTTTCTACACGTCTCAGTTTATGGTGTTTGCTAAATTCTGTTCAGTGGTAAAATACACCAATAACTACTCTTTTTCTGCACGACCAAAGTAAAGATGTATCAAAGAATATATATATTCTTATCAGTAAACAACTTCCTTAATAAAAACAATGTTTTATGAAAAAATCAACAAAGCAGTTGTTATAAATGATAATTTAAAAGGGATTCACAGAAGAATAGAAAAATGCAGTTTAGTTTTCACACACTTTGAAATGAGGAGTGACTATGAAAATCTTTTGTACCATGCAGATGTTTGGTATTTATATAGTGCCAAACTGTTTTTCATGATGACGGATGACTTCCAGTAGCACTGTATCTTAACAGAAATTTTTAAAAAATATTAAATCTAAACTTTCCCTTCAAGGTAAACATGATAACAATAGCTAAGAAAGTTATTAATTTTCAGAGAAATTTGTGCTAGGAAGAGAGCATTTAGATAATAGGCATTTGGAAACACTTCCATAATTTTGTGGGGTTATTTTGAAAACAAAAATATAAATGTGTCATCTACATAAAGTTTTATATCTACACTTAAAAATCATGGAAACAGAGTTTCTAACATGCTTAGAATCTTTCAGATTAAGAGTTTCAAAACCATTTTGAGATCATTTGCTAAACATTTCTAAATGTTATGCCTTCCAGTTTGCTATGAAAATGAATTGACATTAGGGAAGATGGACATTTAGTAGCCAAATTACATTAAAAAATTTTTTTGAATGGGTGGAGTTTGGATGAATTTGAAAAATGAGTGTTATGATTTAGAAACTGCAGCCAACAGAGTAATTCTTCCACTTTTAACTTTGTATTTTGTGATTTCAGCCACTAAAACTCAATATACAAATAAACTCTTCTTAGAATTAGACTTTTGAATTGCTGTACCACAAAGATTTTAACAACAGATTTTTAAAATAATGAAGTATATTCAGCTCCTTTGCTTTTATTTCTGCCACTAGTAAAGCAACATAAAAATTACTTTGAACCATTTTAATTTCATCTTTATATTTTATATTTTAGTAAATAAGAAAGTTAATACACATGTATTGGAGTATGGGCACAAATGCACTTTTTAAATGATTTGTTTGTTTATACATAAACAAATTTTGATAGGTCCACTGCTTAACAAATTATTATAATCAAATGTTTATAATTGTGGTTTAGGATAGCCAACAAAATTTCTCTAAGACAGTTTTCCTTAAAAAATTTTTTCACAAGTAAAAATTTGTTTTAGAACAATTAAAATGAGAAAAAAGAAAGATAAAATCACTCAAAATTCTACCAACCAGAGATAATCACTGTTGAAATTTTAGTGCATACCCTTCCAGATTTTATGAATTTATGCATCTTCTTTCACAAACATATGCTTATACTTCATTTAAAGCTGTTTTCATTGAGGGCCTTTATATCTTACAGAATTTTTAAAAATTAAATTTACATGAGATTTTGGGACAGAGATAAAATTTAAAGGAACAATACTAAGAGGCAACTTTGTGCTGTGACCAAGGCTGAATCTTCATAATTAACCCTGTGTAGGATTATAATATCTGTTTAATTTAGTCTGTTGCCTGTCATTTTAATGGCCTTTATCTAGATGTTAAATGTGTGGTTTAACTAAGAAGAGAAATTACCAAAAAATAGACTGACCAAATGTTGTGGTTTTTGACTTGCTTTATCTTCGTATGGCCTATGTAGTAAGGCAGATAGATAAAGGGAACTAAGATTTTGGCAAGGCTTTGTTTCTCTTCAGTGTTATCACTGTATCTGAAACATATAACTTGGTGTATAAACTAGAATTATTAACTGTATGTAATTGGATAGGGAATAGAACCCAGAGTGACTATCAATGAAGTCATTGTATCTTCCAAAACAAGCAGTTATCTTTTAGAGGTGTGGTCCTGGACCTAATCTCATATAACACTTTTTATCAATGACTAATACTATGAGAAAAAACAGTCATTCACACAGTAAATGAAACCTAATTGGGAAATGAAAACTAAGAAGAGGAAGTCACTTTCTCAATGACCAGATTAGAACCAAAATGACCTGGAAAATTGGAGAAGTAGTAAGAAGTAAACGAAATGAGTAAGACAGAGGGGTGGGCTAAAATAAACAGGGAAGAAAAACAAGTTTCAAAAAGAGGAATGGCTAGCTATTGGCAAGTTTAGAAAATAACTTAGAGATTTTAACAACAAGCTGACTAAGATTGATAATGTAGTGTTATGGTTTAAAAAGCAAACATAACATTGTAAAATGTGTTCCTTACTAAAATTTACCGAAACTCCTGCTTCCTAGTTGAATGTCTTTTGCAAACACTAAGAACGTGTTCTTTTTACCAGAAATGCTATTCACCTTAAGAACAAACATGGAGATCTCAGCCGGTCAAATGACTGGGATAGTAACAGAGGAAAAAACTAGTTTCACTGTAAGATGTAAGTCTTGGAGAAAGATGATTTTTTTTCTCCTGAAAGAGATGGAGTAATTGAATAATGATCTTTAAATAGGAGCATATAGTTACAAAGATGAAAGACTATTAGATTCAGGCTCTCATGTACCCTAAGTAATTTAAAAGTGGATCAGTTGTACTCAGTTTTCATGAAGACTGAAAAAGAAAATGAAGTTAAATTGTACTGGGAAAGGGTTAATTCAGGATAGGAATTTCAGGAATAGGGTAAAAGGGGTTGTTGAAAATTGAAACCATTCTAAGAATCTGGTAGAATTTTCATTGACAGATTTTCTACTTTTCTAAATGGTGAAATGTGATACATGAAGAGATGAAATACAAAAATTTAATGTCCTATCCAGACCTCAAGTTTTGTGATTTTTGCCTTAGGCTGTAACTGCTTGGTAATGTCAGAGGACATTTTTAAAAAGCACTCTAATTGTGTTGCCTCCTTGAATCTAAGAGCAGTGTCAGCAGCAGATACTGATTGCAGCTCTCCTAAGAAAAGGACCTGGAATATACAGAGAATAGTATCCTAAGGAAGCAGTGTTCCTCTTTTATTTTCTTGATGATGCTACCCTATGCTGCTTTTATTTTTCTCGTTAAAGTTTTTACTTATTTTACAATTGATATGTATTAATTATAGGACATTTAAAAAGTACAGACAAACAAGAACAAAAACCGTATGTGTAATTCCACAATTTAAGGAGGAAAAAAAAGTTAACATTTTGATGTACATCTCAGATTTTTCTCTCCATACATAGACATGTAAGATATTTTATAAAGTATACTTTTAATTTGTTATGTATTTTAAGTGTTTATAAAAAAGGGAACTTTGTAATTTCTTGCTTGATTTAATATCATGAACAGTATTTCCTGTAAACTAGACCTGCATCGTCATTTTTAATGGCTGCAATAATTTGCATAATCCCTACTTTGGTTATTTAAGTGTTTCCAATTGTTCCCTGTTTTTAACGACTGCAATTGATATCTCCAAATAGCTTTTTTTTAAAAAAAAAAAAAACAGCAAAAAGAGCATTGAAACAAAGAAGGAATCCAGGGCATTTACTCAGCTACCTCATTATTTATTGAACACTTATTTATGCTGGGCACTGCATTAACTGGTAGCTGGGATAAGACAGGTTAAGGTAAGATCTCCACTGTTAATTAACTTCCAGTCTCATGGAATATAGAAAGACAAGTGTTGAGGAACAGGAAGCGACAAAACGCTCACCCCTCTCTTCAAAATTAATCTAGTTTAAGAGAAAGTTGCTGGGTCAGGGGCCAGGTGTATGTATATTGATTAAAGTCTCTACACTTAATACTTGTTAGGTTCATCTGTAAAAAATATTAATCCACAACATCCACATTGCCCATTGTTTCAGGAGCTACACAGCGGGGAAAACCCAGACAGAGCCTTTAGCAGCTTCTCCTCTTTCCAGGCGGAGAGGAAACCCTCTCCTCGGGCCTCCAGGCGCCCGCGCGTGCGCGGGAGCAATCCCACCCACCGCCAGGGACCACCACCCGGCACTCCCGACTTTTCATCCAGTTCTCGGGTCCTACGCCAAGCGGTCAAAAGCAAAACTTCCACCCGACTACTTCCACTTAGAGAAGCCAGCCTGGCTGAGTGTGGCTTTGAAGATCAAGTGCAAGGCTGCTTAGCCCGGTGGTCAGAGTGAGGTTGGAAAACAAACTTTGTTACGTGTTAACTTGGTTGGAACAAAGCGACTCTAGGCAGGATTTAGTTACGTTACAACTGCGCAGTGTTTTGTATTGTTTTTTTTGTTGTTGTTTTAATAAAATCGTTTTAATTGACGAATAAGGAAGGAGGGCTGTCTATCTCAGGGCTTGAAAACAATCATGCAGGATGGTTTCAGCAGGTGGCCAGCCTGGCGCATGAAGGCCTCCTCCCACTTCGTGTCGATTTTGACTACGGTTTCCGCGGCGGCTGGAGGGGAAGCATCCTCCACGCTGCAAACTCGCATCAATGGGATTCCCCTCGTGGGAAATGCCCCCTCCTGGCGGACGTGCTCCCGGAGGGCCGAGCGCGTCGCCGCGCCCTCCGCCTCCGGGACGGGCGGGCGCGCGCGCGCGCGCGCTCCGCAGGCTCTATCAAGATCCCGACTTGGCATCGCGCTCCCTCCGCGCCCCGGGCTAAGCCGGCACCACCCGCCGCCCGCCGCCAGCCGCCGCGGGGGGCGGGCGCGGCGCGAGGGGAGGGGAAGGGGTTCTCGCGCGATTGGGCGAGGTTTCCGGTGTTGTGACTGAAACCCGTCAATATGGCGGCGGTCGGCCGCGGCCGCTCGCTGAAGAACCTCCGAATACGAGGTAAGTCCGCTGCGGCCCTCACCCCTCGCCGCCGGGCAACCGCCACCCCTGGCACTTGCCTCCCCCTGGTCATGGGCGGGGGGAACGAGCCGGGGCGCTGGCCGGAGCCAGGGCTGCCTCCGCTGGCCTGGGAGCGAATCCTAATTGGGGCTATGTGTCTGTTTCGCGCAGGGCGGAATGACAGCGGCGAGGAGAACGTCCCGCTGGATCTGACCCGAGGTAACGCGGGGCGCCGCGGGCGCCGGCGAGGGCATCCTAGTGGGGAGGAGCCGGGGGCTCGGGGCCGTGAGCAGGGGCCGGCCCCGCACGGGACCCGCGGGGGTGCGGGAGGCAGAGCCCGAGCCCCGCCTGCCGGCCCGCGGGAGCCGAGCCGGGGGCAGTCTCCCCGGACCCATCCCCCTTCCCGGTGCCCGCTTTCCTCGCTCCGAGCCCTTCTCCGGGCCTCTGGGTGCTGCGGGGAGCAGCGAGCGGGACTCGGCGGAGTCGCCGACCCTCTGGGTTCTCTAGACCCGCGGGGGAGCGTTGTCCTCCTGTGCCGGAGCTTGAGCAGCTGAATCCCAGGGGCGGCCGGAGGGAGCTAGAGGCTGTTACTTAGGTTGCCGGAGGACGTCTGAGGGAAGAGCGACCACATCCTGCCCTCCCCGTCCCCCAGCGCCGAAGCCGGACCTGCTCGGTCCTTGCTCACTGCGTGACTGTTTTTCCTCTTTGCCCACTGCCCTGGGGGACCCGCAGCATTGATAACTCGGTAGTGAAACCTGGAGCCCGTGATTTCTGCGAAGTGTCTGGTTTACGCTGTATTTCCCTCTTGTTTCCCTTTCCCGGGCCTCTGAGACTGTAGTTGGCAAAAACCGGCCCCTCACCCTCGTTGCAGGTTCATTGTTTACCTTCTGCAGTGGCGATGGGTTTGTTTACACCTTCGGAACTGGGTAAACCCCTGTTATATTTTTAAGGACCCCAGCCAGCTACTGGCCAGTATATCTTCTATCAGTCACCATACTGGAGTTTATTCGACAATATCTCGTTGAGGGTTTAGTAGTTATATACAAGGTTTCTCTTTTCTCTTCCACGGTAAACAAGATTTGGTCTATTGATTCCGAAGAAGTCGTGTTTCGCACGGGCTGTAACTTAGCGTGTAACTTGGTTCAGCTGTGTAGAATCAGTTTCCTTTTGAGATCTGAAAAGCACTTTAGGAAGTTTAAAAAAACGTCGTTTTAAACATTCTATATAAAATTAAAAAAAATTTTTTTAACCTACGTTCTACTTGACATAATGACTATTATCTACAGTATTTGTTAGATGCGGGCTCATTGTTGAGGATCATCTCTGTATTTAAAGCATAGCGCATTCTCTAATTTGTTTTATTTTGTGTATCATAATGTAAGATTACTGTTTTGTAAACTAAAAGGCTAGTTTTTATTTAGCTACAAGAGTACATTTTTGTAACAACATTTTATTCTGAAAGTTCTAGGACTTTGTTTCGGGTGAACTAGGTCCTTTTACAGGCAGAAGAGTTTCTAAAATAAAATAGGGCTTAAGTAATAGAAATGACAACTAATTAGATCACTAATGCACTAAATTAGAACATTTTTTCAGCAGATAGGGTTTGAATATTAATGTAGGGAGATGTAAAACTTGACTTTCGTGTAACTGTTTGGAAACTTCACTGTGTATAACACACATATGAAAAGTCTATATGAAATATATGTGGAAAAAGATTTTCTAGTAAATTTGCTAACAAAATAAGCAAAATTCCCACAGGGCTCAATTTAGCATTTGAGTTTTGTAACAGATGTAGTTTTAGTGATTTAATTTATACATGCGCATATGTTTTAGATGGAGGTGAAAAGACCATTTGTTAGATAGATCTTGGGTCTAATTTGTGTATTAAAGACCTGTTTGAATGTGGTGCTAGAAATAAGTTGTAGTTGTGCTTTAAATTGACTTTGCTGGGCTCCTATATATAGTGGTTTCTCTGGTTGGTGTCAAAATTATGGGTAGTAAAAGAGCTTATGTACAAATTTGATACCTTTGGTTTACTCCGGTTTTACTCAAGTACACAGATAACTGTATATTTACTATTTAAAATGCTATATTTCCTGAGAATTTAGTAAACACCTATGTCCTTAGGTGTTTTTAGGATGATACAGATAGCGCAGAAAATGCTATTTCTGCTTGCCCTGACAAGATGTATTTCAGTTTGGAATGAAATGTACACAGCCAATTGAATCTGATTGCAAAAGCAATATACAAGTAGGAGTGAGAGGGCATTTGAGAGCTGTGTTCCAGAGTCTTAAGGAAGTTTTGAAAAAGTAATCTGAGTTAGATTCATTGTATAGTGACTCTATTGTTTGAGAAATTGCTATTCTGACAAACATTCATTGTTAGAAGAAGGCTTGTGGATCTAACATGAAGAAAGTTCATGAGGAATTAAACTTTAGTAATCATTTGAGAACTGTGGGGCAGTCTGGGTTGCAGCTGAAGGGCAGCTGTTTGTGGATTGGATTACGGCATGTTTTAGATAAAGTGTGGGTAACCAAAAAATTTTTTTTAATGCTAAGGCAGTGTTTGCTCTCATTCTCATTATTTTTATGTAACCTTTGAGAAATTCACTGTGTAGCTGTATAACAAAGTTCATTATAAAATAGAGGCCATGGTCATTGTAATTCCTGAAGGAGCCATCAATGTGTAGTATAAAGTCAAATAGTTCTGAGTTGTAATCTCAGCTGTGATACATAATAGGTGATTTGGGGCAGGTTATTTGACCTTGATTAACTCTTGGTTTCTTCAGCTCAAAAAAAGAGAGAGAGATTCATTTCAGGTTATTCTTGAAGGTGGTTAAGAATGTGATAAGTAAATGAGCTAGGCCATATAGTACTCAGCATGGGATCTAGTACTTTGTGAGTAATGTTAACTAAATGTTAGTTGCTTTCCTAAACTATGAAATCAGAATTATTTATATCACATTTAAAATATTTCAGATGATTGTTTTGAATATTATAAACTTGTTAATAAGGAATTATGGTATTGAAGCTTTCTTTTTTTGAGACATACAGTTAATTGGGTATAGTCTTTCTGAACTAGAGTTCTTTTTATTTTTTTTAATTTATTAAGAAAAGCTTCAAAATATATAAAGTATATGTGAATGTATGAATATAATAAATATAAGGAGCTCTTATATGTCCCCCATCATTTAGTTTCCTCGTGCCCCCACCCCAACTGTGATCATTTTTTTCTTCCAGTTTTACTGAGACGTAATTGACATACAGCCCTGTATAAGTTCTTGAATGTAACAACTCTAAAAAAAAAAAATCTGTAACATTACCAGAATTAGGCCTAAGCAAGGAACAATCTATTATATGTACTTAAGAAAAAATGTGATATTTTCTTTAATAGAACCTTAGAATTTTTCTCCCTGACTCCAGAAAATTTCTTAGTAATAAGACGTGGCCAGCCTTGCAAGCTTCTTGAAGCCCAGGAGAGGCTTAAGGTTCTTTGGTTTTCTTATTGATGTTAGTGCTATGGTTTATACGAAAGTGCTTTAATTAAAAATTGTTTTTGGATTAATTTTGATCTAGTTCAGGAACTTCATTGTAGGAGATCCTATAGTCGATATATTGGTGATTGTTGCTTTAAGTTTTGTTCAGACAACTACTGTACTTAATCATGAAAGTCCCTGATACTTGCTGTTGGTATCATTAAATACTCTCTATGTTTTGCATGCCAAAATTTATTTTGAAACCAAAATGCTTCCCTTAACCACTTCCACTGCAAGGATAGTCTGTTTTTTTTATCAGTCCACTAGTACATCTCTTCCTGGTACTGAATAACTTGAAGAGAGACACAGTATTCTTCCTGTGTAAGCCCTTCCTAGTATAATTTAATTACTGTGTTCAAGGTGAATTTCCAGGACATGGAAACATGTATATTCAAATATAACTGTTAGACTATAATTTATTTTTAAGTATTGAGTTTTGTATTTTTTGACTATCCAATCCTTTTACTTTTCCATTAGTAGGAATAAAAAGATTGACTGTCTTAGCTGCTGTTTAATACTTAGGAAAGTAGGAAGGTTATCTGAATGATGCAGATTTGAACACTTAACTTTTTGTTTTGTGATTCTTTCTAGTTAGGAGATTACTCATGTTGTTTAATCCCTTACTTCAGTTAGACAAAACAAACATTGACTGCTTTTTATATAATAAATGCTGAATTAAGTGCTGGAGGAGTAAAGATGAGGAAGATGTTACTCCCTTTTTAGGAGTTTACTGGAACAGACATAAAGAAGTGATTGCGATATGGAACAGTAAACTGAGTTATCAAACTGTACAAGGAACAGAAGTAGCCTAGAGGAGAGAATGATTAACTCTGGTGGGTAGAGAATCAGGCAGCTTCACAGAGGGCTTGATGTCTCATAAGAATTGTGGACATAGTGGAAGGAAATGTGGGCTCTCAAGAGAATATACCACACCTTGGGAAAGGTAAAGTCCGTAGGAAGAGGAGCTGCTCTGGAGGCCCCTGATAGAATCTAAGAGATCGTGGGACACTAGACCAGGGTATTGGAGACAGAAATGAAGTTGAATATATATTGGAATGGAGGAAGCAACTAATTTGTTTTCTCCACATTCTAAACTGACTTTGGAATCCTCGTACTCTGGGCAGAGAACTGTTATTTCTTTATTAGGATGACAGAAGCTGTCTAATGTGAATCCCCTTGTCTTCTCCCCTTTATATTTCACCTATACTTACTTCTGTTTTCCTGAGTCAGAGGATAAAGCATTTCTGTTCATTTTGAAGGCTAAACTGGAAAGGAATTTTATGCTCCTAATTCTGTTTCCCCTAAGATTCTTTGTGGAACTAAGATTTCTTGCTTCTTCATTTCTTCCTTCTTTTGGCTCAGTTTTCTCATATTCAGCATTTGTTGTTGTATTCATATGGAGCAGGTACTTTGCTAAGCATGGAATGATGGTGAGACACGTGGAATGATAAGGACAAAGATTTCAAAACAGTTATTTTTTCCTAGGCTCTACACACAGAGCAGTTTATCTTCACTCCACAGTTTTCTTCCTTAACTCTTTTAGTCTTGTAAACACAGCTCTCCCCCGTACTTAAAATAGTTTCTTAAGGGATGCTAGTAACCTCATGCAAAATTCATTGGCATTTTTAAGTTCCCTATTCTATTATTAGTACTACTACTGTATTAGTAGTTTTGTTCCAGGCACTAAAACATATTATTTTTCTTAATCTTCGACAACTCTTTGAGGTACTCTTATTGTCTGTATTTTACAGTTGAAGGTATAGGCTTTCAAATTCTAACAGACTGAAACTCAGAAAGGTAAGTTATTCAGCCAGGGTCACAGGGCTAGTGAGTGACTAACTGCAGATCATGCACTTGTAGCTACTACACTATTGCTATTCTTATAACTCCTTGTTCTTTTCCTAGCTCTCCTTCTCTGTTTACTGGCTGGACTTCCAGCTCCTTAAGCAGGTGTGCCCTAAGGTTCTGTCCTTGATTTTCTTGTCTGCTCTCTTATTGATGCTAGCTCCCTGAGCACCCTTTTCACTCATGGATTCAAGAATCCATGAATTGAGATGGTTACAGTAATTGCATTTTTATTCATACTTTCTCTTCTAAGCTTGCAAAACATATTAGCATGTATGTCTGGTAATCATCTCAGAGTTGTGGTTTATAAAATTTTGCACTCCAACGCATACCCACTTTTCACTTTCTAGGTACCACCACCGTCCTCTGTTATTCAAGCTAGAGACCTATTGCTCATCTTCTTGGTTCATTTGCCATGTTCCCCCAATTTGCCTCTGACATCTCTCTCTCCTTCTATTCTCATTGTCATTGGTCTAGTTCACATCCTCATTATCTCATTTGGATGACAGTAAAATATTTTTTTCTCTTTTTTTCACTTCCTCTGCTGTATGATTGCCAGGATTATTTCCCTGAAATCTGGAACTGATCTCATTCCCTTACATAAAACAAAACAAAACCAACAACAACAAAAACAAACAAAAAACTGTATACACACACTTTACACGTTTCATTTTTGCTCACAAAATAAAGTCCAAATTTCCTAGCTTGGCATTGAAGGCCTTTTATGATTTATTCTAGAATTATTTTCTTCTGTACTGTCTTAACCATACTATTCTAAATCAGTCTGCCTCTCCACATAGTTCACTGTGTAACGCACTCCCTCCCTTCTTTTCACACAGTGATTTTCAAAGGGGGTTGGGGAGAATTTGCTAGCCTAAAGTACCTACCTCCCCATTCCTGTTCTTTCCCCTTGGAGATTGTGTTATGCCCGTGATTGAGAATCCCTGCTTTAGTCAAAGACGACTGTTTGTTCTTCCTTGCACATGGCATGCAGTGTCTATTTACTTTTCTTTGCATAGGTTGTTTTCTCTGCCAAGAATTCCATTTTCAGCACTCTTTAGAGAAATCCTAATTCTTTAAGGTCTAGGTCATATGCCACTTCTGGGAAAATCCTTCCTTATCATCCCAGTGGGAATTCATTGCTTCCTCCTCTACTTTTCCACATTTTTGTTTATTACTTTCTAAATATCACTTACCATTGCCTATTTAAGTTCCTTGTTCACTACTTCTCTCACTAGAATTTAAGTTTCTTCCCCAGCATATATCATATAATAATAACTGAAACATTTATTGTAAGGAGGAGTGGAGAGAGAGATGAGAGAAAGAGCACAGTATTAAGGAGAGTAGAAGTAAAAGAGTATTTTAAGTTTGCAAACTTGAGGGACAATGAAAGCGATGGTGCCAAGAAATGGAGAAATCATTTTGGAAGAGATGATAATGAGTTCAGCTTTTCACTTTGAGTTTCAGATGATTGATTCTGTCAGAGATGTGTAAGAGGTAGCGAATGCTGAAATGGATGTTTTTGTAGTTGTTCTTGTGATCTGATTGTTTTCTGCTTTAGGGCCTTGAGAGAGGGAAGAATGTAAATGGAGGAGGAGCTGAAGATCTGAATGTTAGAGGATACGCCGATTAGAGTGTATGTCACAGCATAAGAATCAATAAGAAGAAAGGGGCAAAAAAAAAAGAGAAGGAAGTTAAAAATTAGTAAGATTGTGATCTTTGAAGCCAAGTGGAGAATTTTGGGTTGAAGAGATTGAGAGACTGTAGCATTGAAGTTGGGTTCTGGAGAACTCAGTTCTTCTCTTCCTTAATCTGAGGATGATCTTGGCATGCTACTTTCTCTGGGCTTCAGTTTCCTGACCTCTGAAATGCGTACTACTTTCCATGCGTAGCACTTTCACCATCAGTCTTTGTGATTCTCAGATATCACGATGTTTCTGGGATATCGAAAGGTTAAAGAGAAAGCCTTGTTAAATCCCTTGTTAAATTACTGTGAGAAGGATTCCCATAAACAGCAATGAATACATGTAGCAGTATGGTGTTTCATAGCACTTTAAATGTAAATTATAGTCAACTCTGAATTTCCTTTTAAGTGATCATCTGCAGTGACTTGCTGCCTCCTCCCCCTCTCAGGTCTCAGGCTACTGAAATAGGGCTGTGAAAAGCACAGTGGGGTGAGTGACTGGTTTGCGTGCCTGTGTATCTGTACTTCTATTACAGTTAAATACAGTCCACTCTCAGTTACCTACACTTAAGAAAAAGGTGAATAATGGTGGAAGATTGCTAAATATAATTTCAACAGCATTATTTATATATGGTTTGGGAAGATTTTATATTCTTTCCTCCCCTACAGTAGATTGATGTATCTTTCATTTGAATTATTAGCATCAATTTTTATTTCCTAAGCAAATACTCTTAGAATAGTGGATGTAAACAGGCTAAAATATTTATTAGGTAATCCAAATATGAATTGTTGAGAGTTGACTGTTAATGCTTTTTGGATCATCCATTGTTTTGTATTATCTGTGCTTTTTTGTTAGTGTGGCCAGGTTAAAGCTGAATAGCTACTTTAAAATTATATCACTATGATGAATGTACTTACAAGATTATATAGATGCCAAACTAAATTGAAAATAATTGTGTAAAACTAGCTAAATATAACATTCATGTGTTCAGAGTCATGGGGTTGAAAGAGAACCTAAACCTAAGTACCTTCTTAAAATTCCTGTTACGAAGTCCTCTAGCCAGATAGATTGCATAAACTGAGCAATGTGCCTAGTAATGATGAAATTTATATATAATATAATAAAATTGAGGATGTGCCAGGGCTTCAAACATGCCTGTTCAAGGAGTCAGTTGAGTTTAGTAAGCAATATAGAAGAGCTTTTTAACCTTAATTACCTGGATTTTAAAGAATCTGGCCCCTTCAATTACTCTGCCATTTTTTTAATCCCAAAATGTTGAAGAATTTTTATTTGTAGTGGTTTGTTAATGTCAAGACAGCATATATTTAGTATATTATCAGGTTAGTAAGTGTTAATGTGAATCAGGAAGGCATAATTCTTGGCTTTAAGGAGTTTTATATTATATTTGGGATATACCTGTATCAGGGCATAGTATTTGAAGCACCTGCCAATTATCTTTATAAAGGAATCAAAAGCCAGAGTAATTCAGAAAAAAATGGGAGATAGGTAAGGAATGACCTAGAGGAGAGTCCTCATAGAAGTGTTGACACCTGTACAACCTTTGCATAAAAGTGTAGTATTTGAATAGTTAGAGCCCTGGATCAGTGTTTTAAAAATCATGCTTAGTTTTGGGAACTAACATATTCCTGGCATATTATTCAGTATTTGAAGATAATGTTGAGAAAAAGTTGATGATGAGTTCTGTATATAAATCTCTTAACTATTGAAGGCTGATTGTATTTCGGACTAGGGCTTTTCAAACCTTTGAAGGTAGTGCTGGACTGGACTGAGAGATTTTAGGCATATTGTGAAGTAATTGTGTGCTTCTGATTATGAGTATATAGACGCTTGGCTGCATTCCAAACCCAAGCATAAATGATTTTTTTCTTCCATTGTTTTGTAGTATGTGTGTCTCCTCTCCCCTTCATTAATACTGCATGTTCAAAGGGCTCTATAAATTTGTATCAAACTTATTTCTAGATGTGTGCAATTTGGAAATAGAGACTATAAGTGGGATGAGTAGTGTTTTTGTTATTTCCCATGCTAAAATGACCGTATTTTCTGATTTCAAAATTTAAACATGTGGCCTGACAGTTTATATTTGAGAGAGAATATTTGAAATTAAGCTTATCCTGAAAAACATGGACTGTTTCATTGCCGAATCCAGACACCCCTACCCTCTAGTTGTTTGGGTAAAGGATAAACAGTGTTTGGGGAAATTAACACTCTATTAAAGGAGCAAAACAAGAGGTGAATTGCCACTTGCAGGGATTTTAGTAATCTTGTTCAGAACCCAGTGTAATTTCACATGTTTCTTATAATGAATAAATAGTGAAGAGATACAAGCTGTAAACAAAGAAGATTGCCAAGTAATTTACTTCTGGTTGCTAAGAAGAAACAACTTGCCAAATGAAAGTGTATTTTAACTGTTTTTAGATGTGTGTACATATATATTTTTATCAATAGTTTCATACTTTGAGAAATCACATCTTAAAATAGTATCGCTAGTTATTTCCATGCTTAATGTTCATCCCTGTAAAACTTTTAATTGCCCTGGTTTTTTTTCCACTCATAATTCTGTATAATATACTCCCTAACCTTCACCACACCACCATCACCACAACCCTTTCCCCCAAGAAAAAAGAGAAAAAGAAAAACTGATGGGAATAGAGTTGCAGAAAGAGTGAGAAGACTCCAGGTTGGAGGTAGGTGAGCTGCGAACTCGAACCTTTAGCTATACAGCAGTATCTGGGGTGGCACATGGAATATTGTGGAATGTTTTATTTAACACATGTGTTGTAGGTAAGATTTTAATCATATCTGTCACATAACATTAGTATAAAGTCATGGTAATCGGATATTTGAATATAGATAGCTATTTCCTACCTTGTTTATTTAGAGTGACTTGTGGTTTTACTTTATAGGTTGTAATTTCTAATGGTATTTTCGAATGTCATACTTGGTATAAAGCAGGTCGGATTAATTCTTATGTTGTATAAGATTTCGTATGTCATGTAAGAATAATTCTTAATGTAAGATTTTATAACTTTTTGATGAGTTAAATTTTAGATTAGCGTAGTCTTAAAAAAGTTTAAATCACTTTTTATTTTTAATAAACCTTAAAATAGCCCTTTTCTCCTTTGTCACGGGAGAATTCAGTGTTGTGTGTTCATGTTTCAGCGTTGTTTTGAATATATAAGTGTATACTGTTTTACCTAGCATAACGGAAGAAATTTTTCAAAATGCTGGTTAGTTTTCAAAAGGAAATAAAAAGATTAAGAGATTTGGATAAACTATGGCAGTTGGCTTTTGCTATGTTATTGTTTCTTGTAATAGTTACTTTGTTTTGTTAAAAAAGTTTAGATTTAATTTTTGAGTCCTAGGAAAAACTTTTTACTTACATCAGTAATTGTGTCTCTATTATAAAAGTACCACAGGAAAAAGTGTAACTATTTTTAAAGTAAGTAACTATATTACCACTAAATATTCACCGGGGGTACTTGAATATGAGTAGATTTGGGGCAGGATATGTGTGTATAAATATTATTTCTATTTTTAAGCATATATGGAAGCTACTTTAAAAATTATTTTTTTACTTTTACTGTGCTGTAAAATACAAACTATATAACTGGACTTATTAACATTATATGGAAAATAGGGATAAATAGGTTGTGATTATGAGGAATTAAGGGGCTCTACTGTCAGTAACATATACTAACTGTAGTGAATAAACTTGGTGATGATACATACTTTGAATTTTTATTGGTATCTTTTGGAGTGCTTGCTTTTGCATCCTGATTGTTTTCCAGATAGGTGATTGCTTCATAGCATAGTTCAAGGTACGTGAGGTATGACTTGATAAAGTTGTTATATATGTCTACAATATGGATAGTAGGATTATATGTATAAAGATAGATAGTAGGGTACTAATATGGACAAAATAACATTTAATAACATGCTAACTGCATGATACACAGTCTAACACTGTAACTAAGGGCCTGAGCTTTGGAACCAGATAGATCTGGATTTGAATCTTGACCTTGCCTCTTAGAATTTTTTGACTCTGGACAAGCTGCCTTTTCTAATTTATTTATTTATTTTATTTTTGGCTGTGTTGGATCTTTGTTGCTGCACGTGGGCTTTCTTTAGTTGCGGTGAGTGGGGGCTACTCTTCGTTGCGGTGCGTGGGCTTCTCATTGCAGTGGCTTCTCTTGTTGTGGAGAACGGGCTCTAGGCACGCAGGCTTCAGTAGTTGTGGCACGCGGGCTCAGTAGCTGTGCCTCGCGGGCTCTAGAGCGCAGGCTCAGTAGTTGTGGCACACGGGCTTAGTTGCTCCGTGGCATGTGGGGTCTTCCGGGACCAGGGCTAAAACCCGTGTCCCCTGCATTGGCAGGCGGGTTCTTAACCACTGCGCCACCAGGGAAGCCCCAAGCTGCCTTTTCTGATCATGTTTTCTCATCTCTGTTGGAGACAGTTGTTTGAGGAGTGAAATGTTTGTAAAATGTTTATTACAGTTTTGGCATGTTAGATATAAATAGATATTAGGTGTTCTTTATGTGGTCAATTAAAGCAAAGGAGATGAGAGGAGGGGGAGATTAAGTGTGAACTGGGAAAAATTGTTTCAACGTTGAGTGAGTGAATGTGGTTAAATCAAGAGGAATATGGCATGAGTAAAGACATGAAATATTTTACTGAGAGCAGAATAAGAAAGATACAGAATTTTAGTATTCATATTGGATTTGTAGGATAAGGGTATTGTAGGATAGAGGGCCTCGTGGAGATGTTAGAACCTCCTTTTTTTGTTGTTAAAATATTTAACATAGTGAGAAAGCAGTAAATGTTATTTATATTTTTTAATTGAAAGAAAGCATAGATCCGAAAATTGTCATAAATGTACAGTTCTATGAAACTTGACAAATTGAACACATGGATAATCACAACCCAGATCAAGAATCAGAATATTGCAGTACCCTAGAAGTTCCCATTCTGTCTCCATCCAGGCACTACTTCCGCCACCAAGGACACCACTATTCTGACTTCTAATACCATAGCTTAGTTTTGCCTGTTTTTGAACTTTATATAATCTTCTCCTACACTAAATATACCCTTTTGTATTTGACTTCAATGTCCAATATTATGTTGTATCACTGTGTTGTATGTAAAGTTAAAGTTATTTTAATCCAAGTCTGCTTATGTGTGTTAGGTATGTCATGATGTGTATGGATTTTTTTCATTTGGATGGGCAGTGGATTTATATGAGTGGTTAGAGTTTGGAATAATTACACTAATTCCAACTTTAAAAAAACATTTAAAATCATTTTCTGAATATCTCTGTTTTTTCCTCTTCAGCCTGACCTTTTAATGTTTTAGCCATGAACACATCTAGATAGGTGAATTTTTTTTCTTTATTTTTTTTCATAATGACTATTTAAAGAAAAATTATAGATAATCAAATCACTATAAAGAGTTCAAAGCTACCAGTTAGAAAGTTGGAAAAACTAGAATTCCAATCCAATAAAAGCTTTGTGTTGACCTAATTAAATTGGTGGAATGGTTACGGAAATTGGCTTAGTATTTCTATGGAGAAAAAGGGAGGATGGTAAACAGTTCTTGGTCTTCACTGCAATAATCTCATGTGGAAGACATCATTAATAGTTTTAAAGTATCTTCGTGTGATTGTTTCTCCGTCTTTCCCTTGTTTTTTTTCAATTTCTCTCATCGATTTGTATTTCTCTTATTCTATTTCTAGTCTTCTGGTGACTCCTCACATTTTTCTTTTCCCGTACTTGATAGTGTTTTATATTCCTTGATTTAAAATAAATTTTAATTGTTTTTTTTTTTTTTTAATTAATTCTTCATGAATTTTAGGTTTTTGTCTCCGAGTTGGTGATGCTTTGTTAGAAAAAGATTCCACTGCCCATCTCTTGGTATGCATATCCCCAAGAAATTAGAACTGAGTATTGCATAGGAAATTGATTAAATACTTGACAGGAACTTGGCAACAAGTGCTTAGCATAGATGAGTAAAATAAAGAGCATTTTACATATTTCAATATGCAAAAGCAAGAGTAAATGTGAAAGTGAAACAAAAATATTCAACTATACTGAAGGTGAAGAAGTTTTGATGAAGTGCATTTTCTAAATGTTGGTAATTTTAAAGATATTAGCATTCACTCCATTTAAAATATTTTTATGCATCTGCTCTTTGGAATTATGGAAAACAATGACTGGAATTCCCTGAAGGTGGGAACATTTAATAACCTTGGAATATCCTTGCTGATTCTGAGTCTAGACTGTTCAGTTCACTGAACAGATTTAAACTGAGTGTGGATTATTAGCTCCCAAAAGAATACTTGTTTTGGGATTTCCCTAGTGGTGCAGTGCTGAAGAATCCGCCTGCCAATACAGGGGACACAGGTTCGAGCCCTGGTGCGGGAAGATCCCACATGCCGCGGAGCAACTAAGCCTGTGCACCACAACTACTGAGCCTGCGCTCTAGAGCCCGTGAGCTACAACTACTGAGCTCGTGTGCTGCAAATACTGAAGCCTGCGCGCCTGGAGCCCCTGCTCTGCAATAAGAGAAGCCACCGCATTGAGAAGCCCGCACACTGCAACGAAGAGTAGCCCCCATTCTCCACAACTAGAGAAAGCCCATGCGTAGCAGTGAAGACCCAATGCAGCCAAAAAAAAAAAAAAAAAAAAAAAAAGAAAGGATACTTGTTTTTAGTGGTGAATTTTGAGTGATTGCTTGTTTGATTCTATTAGGAGTGGTAAAATGCAGTAAATCTATATTTTTAACCATCTTTGTCAGGATTATATTAGTTATTGCTCTTGTACCTACTGGTACATGATTTTTTTTCCAAATTATTTTAAATGATTTTTCTTAGCCTAGAGCTGAACTAGTGTGGTAAATTTTTTGCTGTCTGATATGATCAGAACTTGTTCTAAAATGATATTTTGATTATCAGAACATTTCAAATTGTGTGAAGGATTTATCAAATGTTGTGTTGTTTTAGCAGGCAATCTAGAAATTATATACTTCGAAGTAGATGTTGTTTTCCTTCTAAGCAGTCCTCTTGGAAGGGCATGTACTTGTTCTAGTGGTGATGTCACTGTTCAAAACATTTAAAAAATTCTGCTTCCGAAGATTATTAAAGCTTAAAATGTTGACTTTTAAATTGGTATTTGGTTTGTCCTTTGGGATGAATTGGAGTTCAGGAAACGGTTAAATATAAATTGGATTCAAATGTAGTGGGAATTCATTAACTCAGTGATTTATTCACTCATTAATTTGAAAAGAATTCATCGAGCATCTGCTGTATTTTAGCACTGTACTGGAATATGTGTGAGAAGATAATTTTTCTAAAAAATATGCAACCACTATATGTGATGACTGCCATTATAATCTAGCCCCTGGCTTCCTCACAACCGTTGTCATTTCCTAACTCTTTTCCTTTTGTTCACTATATTTGGCAAAACAGCCTCCTTTTTATTCATTCCTACTCTTATTCTCTTTTCAGGGCCTTCGTACTTCTGTTACATTCTGTCTAGATTATTCTTCCCCTAATCTTGGGAGGCTTGCTCCCTCACTTTATTTAACTCTGTTCAAATATCACTTTGTCAGTGAGGCCTTCTCTGATCATCTTATCTAAAGTAGCCCTCATCTCCATTACTTTCTATTCTTTTATATTGTTTTCTTCTGTAGCCCTTGTCACTGCTGCCAATTACAGTGTTATTTGTCTGTCTCCCTGGAATGTAAGTTTTGTGAGGACAAGCACTTTGGGTTGTTCACCATTGTATCCCCAGAGCCTAGAACAGCTCCAGCACATTATATGTGCTTGATAAGTCTTTATTGGCTGAATAAATTACCATCAAATTTGTGTTTAGCTTGAGGGCTCCAGGCCCATTTTTTCATGGCTTACTCAGCATCTTAACAATGTAGTCATGTATATCAAGCTTTCTGTGTTTCATACTTAACTAATTATCTTACTATTCTAAAAATCTTTCTATATTTTCCATTTGGGTTTTAAGAGAATTACTTTAATGGGGCCATGTCACCCAGGAGGACACCCAGGAGACATTCTAGCCTCATTCTTTGTCCTTATTCTACACATCAAATCTGTGACCAGATAATAATGATTTTATCTCTGAAATACTGGTAAAATCTTTTTTTCATTTCTGTTGCCATGCCATTCTTGAGGCCTCATTTGCTTTCTTGGGTGATTGCATTGGCTTCATAACTACTATCCCTGTTCTAGTTCTATCCTTTCCCAATCTACTCTCTTCACTCTAGCTAGAAACACATTTTCTACAAAGTTAATCTTAATTTCCTCAGCTGGGTGGAATATCTTCCTTCTTTGTGCTTCTATAGTATATTGTATGTTACCTTTCTTGTAATATTGTTATAATTTGTTCACTCCTGCCTCCCTCAGTCGTAGTTGACAGATATTTATTTACCTTAACTGTGTGCTGGGTACTGTTCTTTTGCTGGTGATTCAGTGGTGAAAAACATTGACTCTTTCCCCTGAGGAGTTTATGTTCTAGTAAGGAGAACACAGATGGTAAACAGGTGAACACAGAATTTTAAGTATGAATAAATGCTCTGAATAATGTAAAATTGGAGTATGTGAAAGAGAGTTGATAGGTGGTTAGGGGGTTGGTCAGAGAAAACTTCTCTGAGGCAGTGATATTTAGTTGATCCAGGACCAATGGGGAGGCACCGAGTGAAGATGTAGGGGGAAAGTCTTCAACAAGTAGAAGGAACATAAAATATTGATCCAAAGGCCCAGAGATAGGAAAGAACCAGAGAAAGAAAGTGCTTGAGGAGAAGAAGAGTGGAGGATGTGAGGCTAGAAGAGGTAGGCAAGAAATAGTATAGTTGAAGTATAAGTATTACATGAGAAAATTTGTTCAAAGACCCCAGCATAGTGTCTGGCAAGTGCTAGGGTGAAAACCCAGAAGGCAAATGTTATTAAATAAATAATAGTGATTTATCCATTCTTTTAATCATGGACATTTGGCTGTTTGTAGTTTTTTGCTCTTATAAACAATGATTTTATATATGGTCTTGTACATGAATCCTGGTACTCATACGTAAGTTACTCTAGGTTATATAACTTGGTGTAGAATTACTGCTTATATGAAAAAATATATGTATATCATAGTAGCAATATGTAAGAGTTGCTCTTGATCCATACTTTTGTCAACACTTGGGATTATCAGACTTTCATTAAAAATATTTTATTATGAAAAATTTCAAACATACACATACACAGAGAAAAAAATATAAGGAACCCTCATGTATGCCTTATCCCACTTCAACTATTGTAAACATATGGGGCAGTCTTACTTCATGTGTATATCTTCCTCCTCCCTTTGTGGATAATTTTAAAGCAAATCCTAGGCAAGTATTATTTAATTTGTAAATACATCAGTGTGTATTTCTAAGGGATAAGGACTTTTAAATATATAACTGTAATACTATTAGCATAACTAAGTAAATTAACAATAATTTCTTTATATCATCTAGTATTTAGTGTTCAAATTTTCCTGATTGTCTTACAGATATCATTTTGAGTCAGGATTCATATACAAGGTTCACACACTTTTGATTTAATTTTTTTAATATGTCTATCACATTGCTTCTCTTTCTGCATAATCTGTCTTTTCAGTCTGTAGTATTTCTTTTGCTTTGGTCTGAAATATCTTGAATAAAATGTGTTTAGATGGTTATTTGTCCTACTTTGAAATTCATTGGGCATCCTGATTCTAAGTATTTTTCATGTTTTTGAACAATTTTGAAGAATTCTCAATCTGACTTTTTGAGTAGTGCATCTCCTGCATTTTTTCTTGTTTAGGAATTCTTATTAAATGCATGTTAGACTTTCTCATTATCTTTCTTGTTTTTTAAATTCTTTCATCTATTTTGTCTCCTTTTTTCTTGGGGATCATGTTATAATATCTTCAGATGTATCTTTCAGTTCATTAGTTCTCTCCACAGCTGTGTTTATTATGTTTATCCCCCCATTGAGTTTTTTAAATTTCAATCATGCTATTTTTATTTCAAGAAGTTCTGCTTGTATGTTTGTAAATTTTGAATCATATTTTCAGTCCTTTCTTTCCTTTAAGCCAGAAGCTTGCAAGTTATGGCCTGCAGATTTTGCAAGTAAGGCTTACAGATGCTGCATTTGTAAATAGTTTTATTGAGATATAACCTTGCTCATTTAAGTATTGCCTACAGCTGCTTTGGTGCTACGACTACTGAGTTTAGTTGCGAAAGAGACCTTATAGCTTTCAAAGCCTGAAATATTTAGTCTGACCCTTAATGGAACAAGTTTGCCAAACTCCCTGCTTTAGATATATAAAACATAATTATTTCATTGTTTGTATTATGTATATGGTAATTCTAATATTTATAGTCTTTTTAGATTTTTTTGTTTATTGTTTCTGTTGATAGTGGCTTGTTTTCACGTTTCCTTCTGTGTTTATGATTTTTGCTTGTGCACTTAAATTTTTTAGGTTACTCAGACTAAGGGTGGCTACCTAGTTGGGTGGGTGGGTGGGTGGGTTGAGGTGGCGGTTGATGGTTGAATTTGCTTCTGCTAGCTGCCCAGGAATATGGTATACCAAGGGCTACTTTAAATTAAAATTCTCACTTTGAGATTTTTTTTTGGATCATGCAAAAGAATATATCTAGGTTCCAAAGACACCTGCGGTTGGCTTAGAATCTCAGGGAAGTCTCTTTTTATTTGTTTTGTTTTTGTTTTCAGCTTTACCCAGAGATACTTTCTTTGTTCTCTGCCCCTTTTGCATGAGTGTTCTTTATGTTCTTTATGGCTGATGAATTCCTTGTCTTGCACTAGTGTGGGTAAGCCCACACTCCTCAAGGCATGCACTTAAGCTCTAGAGCAGTGTTTCTCAAGCTCTAGTCTTGTTTTGGAGGTCCCCACGACCTCAGTAATTTGCTAGGAACACTCATTATGGCAAAAGGATGCAAAGCAAAATTAGCAAAGAGGAAAGGTACATTGGGTGAAATCTGGGGGAATCCAGGCACAAGAGTCTAGTGTCTTCTCCCAGTGGGGTCACATAGGACATGCTTCATTCTCCCAGCAATGAATTGTGATAACACATGAAATATTGTCCACCAGGGAGGTTTGTTAGAGACTCAGCCCCCAGGTTTTTTATTGAGGACTTGAGAAGTAGGCAGCCTCTGCCTGGCAGGTAACAAAATTCCAGACTCACAGAATGAAAGCAGATGTTTGACATAAACCATATTGTTTGCATAAATGGTTTAGGCCCAGTGAGCCACTCTTACCAGTTAGGGTGGTAGGAACCCTCTGCAAGTATTTTTCCGGATGTAAGCCAGTGACTGACTTGGTAAGCAGACCTTTTTAAGGAAAAGCAGTTAGGCCTGTTAGGTTAACGTTTTCTGCGTAAATGTACAAATGAAGCACCTGGGGATGTTGATTTAATGAAGAGTCAGATTGGGTAGGTATGGGAGGGCCCAAGAGTCTGCATTTCTAACATGCAGCCAGGTAGTACCCATGTCGGTAGTTCACAGACGTACTTTAGTAACCAGGTAGTTGCCCTGAAGGCCAGAAGTCCTTCTTTCCAATAGTATTTTTATCATAAACAATAAGTCTTTATTCTGAATTGGTAGAAACGTTTTTTGTTGGGGGTTAAATTCTCTGTGCTGACAAACAAGTTTTTTTTCCTGGAGTGATATGGTTTATTTCGTATTAAACTTTACCCAACTTGAATAAGGAGATCTAAATTTATACTTCAATATTGGCATATTTTGTGTCATTGGGAGAATGGAAAAAGTGACAGTTTCAATGACTTTGTTGTAGAAAAGAATGAAGGATCTGGACTGTTGGTAATATTAATTGTACGGACCCACAATCTCTTATCCACAATTTTGAAAAACCAAAAACTCTGAAAATGAAAGCTGTTTTTCGGAAGTAATGTGACCTGACAAAACCTAACCTGACCTAAACTCATTTGGCAGCAAAACCTGACCAGAATTTGTATTATCTCAGTGTGTCTCCTCACATGTTTCATCTAAAAAATACTACCGTATGTGAATATGTAATACTGCCCCTAACCTTGTTGGGATTGTTAAATCTGTGGTATATTACCTTTAAAATTAAAAAATTTTGAATTCCTAAACCTATCTAACCCCAGCATGTCCGATGAAGGATCATCTGAAGGTTGTATAGTAGAAGTATGGAAAGAATTATGTTTAAAAGCACTACCAGAATGCATAAATAAATATAAAAATATTAGCAGTTAGGGTGGATCATATTCAGACCTCCTGTTCATGCAAGATATAACCAAAGAAACGCATTATATTGTTATATTTATAATAGTTCAGAGCTTTTAAAGGTTAAAATTCAAACAGCATTTGTAAATTTACTTTTAGATTTTGATTATTGGTGTTAATGCAATTATTTATGCATGCCCAAGTGGAATGTACAGAAGAATAACAAGTAGTAAATTTGTAATTAGAGGACTTGTTTGCACTTGAATTACACAGATCAATTGTGTGTTATGGCATTTTTGCACAATTAAGATCACCATTGCCCACGGTTCATGAAAAAGCTTAATTTATCATGTGTTTCCCATATGCATGGGACTCCAGATTAGTCAGTATGTTTTTGTCTTGATAATTTTAGATGAGGTGTGTCTTCTTTGATGTATATAACCATAAAAACATAAACAATGCTAAATATGGCAATATCAGCAAGGCACTGATTCATAACTTAGTAGTCTTATAAAAATAAGATACTATTGTGATTATAGAAGAGGTGCTGAAGATACATATGCTAAGATGTCTCAGTGATATTTGTTGACTACCTGAATGTAATTTTCTAGTTCAGACAATATTACTATTGCCTAAAGAAGGAAGTTTTGGAAAGGTTTTTTTTTTTTTTTCTTAAAGGATGAATTAATTTGATTACAGGACATACTGAATTCGAAGTAGACAGACCACCAAACATAAAAACAGAGATTTGTTTCTTTAGTTGAAGATAAAATGTAGAATTGAAATTTTGAGGCATTGTATTGAATTTGTTAGAGTTATGGAGACAGTGAAAAGAGAAACCTGAGGGCAAATGATACAACTTTAGGTAATATTAAAGAGTATAAAATAGGAGGAGGGAATGCAGACCTTTAAGAGAAGTACACAAGGAGCAGTGAAAAATAGGTATGAAGAGGGCCAAGACAGTGTAATTATAGCAACCAAGGGAGAGAAGGTGGATTTGGTTAGCATTGGCCAGTAGTTCTATAATGGAAAAGTCAAGGAGTTTGAAAAGCTGAGAAAAAGCCTTTGTATTGGGCAAATAGTAAACTCGTAGAGAACAACTTTAGTGGAATGGTGGCCTAGATACCTGATGGGTAGAATTTAGAAGATGAGGTAAGAATTAATTAACTTGAGCCTCAGAGAGATTTGGTAGAAGAAAGGTGTAATGTCACTTCAAAAAATGGGAAACAGTGGGCAGAAGCAATTTTTTTTTAAAGACGGGTAAAAGCTAGTGAGAGACTTAGGTCAATGAGAAATAGTGAATAATTAAATGATGGAAGTACTGGAATTAGGCAGTAAGATGTAGAACCAAGAATACAAATGGAAAGGTTAGAAAATAACATTGTAATAGCATTTTTCAGATTTCTAACCCACACTCAAATTGTGTCTTGCAGCCATAGTGTATTTGTGCCCTTTGCTCCTTTATTAGTTTCTAAGAGGGAAGTCCTTAATTACGTTCATAGAAGCCACCTGTCAGACAAATGATCTGAACTATAGTCATGTTTCATAAAAAACATGAAAGTAGCTGTACAAGCAAAATGTACAACTAACTTTGTAAATAAATCTAATAGGCTGGGTGTATATAACAATTAATTGCCTCAGCTTTTAGGCACAGCTGTTCAGTTCTTTTACAGGGTTCATTTACATAGTGAATTGTTTCAGAGAGAAACAGAATTTTTCTCTTACAATAAAAGATTTCTAATTAGGGGACTGTGGAAACCTAATGATTTAATAGATTAAGACATAGAAGTTTTAGCAGAACATCCAGTGATTGTAATCTTTATATAGTAATTGCTTTTAGTTATTTTTACTAACATTAGAAAATGTTCTAATTGCAGACAGTACTTTTCATACTGTTTTTCTGCAGAAAAATAGCATTAAAATAAATGCCATGACAAAGATTCTTTGAATCTTTTCTGTAGCCTGGTGAATGGCCTTTGTGTATTCTTTGTATATACTTGTGTATACTTTGTACGTGTGTACAAAGTAAAAGTGCTTTGTGAATTTGGTTACGGTTCTGTACTACAGTTGTCTCATAACAAGTGTTACAAGCCCAAGCATTCTACTGATCTCTAATTTTATTGTGAAAAAGGGAAAGAGATGAACTCTAAGAAAGCACTTCATATTTTTTTTCGTAACAAGCAGCTCTTCTTCATTTTCCACCACAAACATCTAAGCCATCTTTACCAGAAAAATCTTTAAAAATTCACAAATTACTTACCATGTAAAAATAGATAATGATGGAA
The DNA here is from genome assembly GCF_965194805.1 of Balaenoptera borealis. NCBI lineage: Eukaryota > Metazoa > Chordata > Mammalia > Artiodactyla > Balaenopteridae > Balaenoptera > Balaenoptera borealis. Next base: position 34,292,406 of record NC_138867.1, on the reverse strand, counting down.
TGATTAGAAGATTATTAGGTAAATAGTTAGGCTTCGGTTCTTTATCTAACTAGTACAGCCTGGGGACATGATTTCTAGTGCTGGTATGAATGTAAATATCGATATAATGCTTGGAGGGAGGGGGTGTGTAGACAAGGATCAGGAAGGTGATTTTCTGAAGGTAGATGGCAGGCTCAAATTTCTACCTTTTCTAGACATTGTCATTTAAAATTTTTATATTTGACAAATTTGAATGGGTCTTGGCAGTTACATTGCTAATTATATTAAATAGGTATGTTCTTACCTTAGAAGGTGAGATTCCTATTCAAGGCAATAGAAAGACGTTACTTATGGTTAGGTTTTGGGGGAGTAAATTTGTTTTGGTCCTCAGAATTTGAAAAATAGATACATTAAAGCAGTGTGATCTTTCTTATTTGCTCCTCTTTTATATACATCTCTACTACAGTTATTGTTATTGTAATCATAAGACAGTATTTCCATTGTAAATTCTTGTGTTTTAATATTCACAGTGTGACCTGGGGCATTCAATAAATATTTTTGGGGGTGGTTACTGTGTGTCAAACATCATTCTAGGTATTAGGATGACACCATAATGGTGAACCAAAGCTGACTTATGGGGAGATAAACGTCAACCAATCATACAAGTAAATGTATAATTGCAAACTGGTATCTGGTATGTACACTGAAGGTACATTCTCCTTTGAAAGGCAGAACAGTATAATGAGGTAGACTGTAGGGCGATTGCATTTTAGAGAGTGAGGTAGACTCTAGAGTCAGATTGCTTAGGTTCAAATCTTATTACCATGTCTGGTATTTGTGTGACTTCAGGCAAGTGAATTAATGTCTCTAAGACTCATTTTGTAGCATGAGGATGATAATAACAGCACCTACCTTCTATGGTTCGTATGGAGATTAAAACAGATTTTTCATGTAAAAATATTAGCACAGTATATTGTAGCATATAATGTACTAATAGTTATTATTTTTGTGTCACTGGATATTATTTCACATTGTAATATATTCTTATTTGAAAATGATACAGAAGCATATTTCATAGAGTAGATCTTATTTGTTCTTTAAAAGTTCAGATCAGATAAATCCAAAGGGATATCAGAATCTAGTTATATGACATTATGGTAGTCTTTATAGCATGTTTCAAATTTCAGTGTGCATAAGAATGACTGGGGTGCCTCCTACAAATGGTACAAATGTGGGTCACTTTCCAGGCATATTGATTCTGGAATCAGTATTTCTTATAATTCATGTATTTCTTAGAAACACAGGTTTGAAAACCACTGGTCTGTAAGTCTGTTTCCAGTGCAGGCCAAATAGTCAATTATTTTGTCTCATCATTTTAAGGTATAACATATAAGGTGTTTTTTGTTATTTTTGGTGCATATGCTCACTACAAATGGTAAAAAAAATTCCCCTAAATCTATACTTGCTCTAGGATTACTTATTAGTAAATAGTGTCATACATCAGTGTATCTAATCTAGAAACCTGGATTCATCCTTGATTACTCCTTCTACCTTTCCTTCCAGCTCTAATCCATTATTGATGAAGTTTCTTACATGGAAGGTTTTTGTAACCTCTATTTGAACTTGCCTTTCTTCTCCCCTACAGTCTTTCTAAAACACAGAGCTGATCATGCCATCCACTTGCATAAATGTCTTCCTTAATAATTATCCATTGCCCAAAGATGTCTAAATTTCTTAGTATATCTTATAAGGCCATTGGAATGCAGCTCCACTTTCCTATATTTCCTATCATCTTGTTTTCTGGGAATATTGAATTTCTTGCCATTCCTTGAGAAAATACCATATTTTTTCATGTTTACTTGTTGTGTACATTCTGCTTTTTCCTATCTTATATGCCTAGAAGATTTATTGCTTATGGTCAAGAATCAGTTCCCATGTCAATCCATCCCCAAATAACTGTCTCACTCTCTTGCCCAGTCTTTCACCCAGTGTTTATTGAGCACCCACCATGTGCCTGGCATTGTTTCCAGGCTAGGGATGCATGTGTGAACAAGACAGTTTTCCTGTCTTCACTTGTCATACAGTCTAAGTGAAGTCTCTAGCAAACACCCTCCTTTTATCTTATTCCCCCAGTGTTACTATGAAGTGTTATATGTACCTCTATTCCCATTTAATTTTGATCTCCAGGGCTGAGACCGTATCTTGTATTTATTAATATTCCTCACCTAAGCAGTTGGCACAGTATATGGCTTCTGGTGAGCCCTGAAATGTACAGTTGAATAAAACTTAGGAATCTAAATATAAAGCTATTCCCAGGATAGATCAAAACTAAACTTTATAGGAGACATTTGTACTTTTAGTTATATAAGTAATAAAATGACTAAATACAATCTAGAGGGGAAACCTATGTTCCCACTATACTGTCCCCACTATATAATGTCATTGTTATTTTATTCTTTACAGAAAATATTTAAGGAAAATTGGGAGGAATATTCTGTCATTTGAAACTTAAAAGTATTTTAAGCCATTTATATCAATTTATTTTGTGATTTATTCAAAATAATGATTTGAAATAAAGATTATAGACAGTATTCTAATTATTGATATTATATATCCATACAACTTTTAATAGAAGTTCTGTTCAAGTGAATTATTTACTATTTCCAGCTGACTTTATTTTTAATGTTTTGTGCCTAGGTCAGTCCTGGTCTGTATCTTACAGTTATGTAATGACATGCTTGTAATAAAGCAATTAAAGACATGGTTTTTGTTCATAGAATTTTTAAACTATCACATCAGTGAACTGGTAGATGTCACTTGTTTAATTTTTCCAGTCAAAGGTACAAATGAGAAGCCTCAAGAAGGACATTTCTGCCACCCCCCATTAGTGTTTTTATCCTTTTCCCTTGAAATCAAAATGAGCAATTCTTTGGGATTATAGAAAAAAAGACACATTTTTGTAAAAATAGAGAAATGTATAAAATGAGGTAATTTTAAATCCAAAATTGAAGTGGAGGAAAAGAGATCTGAACCCCTTGGTTACTGGGAAGACAATCTTAAAATGTTGCAGATCAACGGAAGCTGCCTTAACCTCTTCTTACAAAATTGTATCGATAAGAGTAGGACACTGGAACAGGAACCCAAACAAAACTATTCTCTTCCAGCCTCTGGGAAAAGGAGATAGAGAAAAGATCTAGTTGTAAGAAAATTTTACAAACAGTCATTGAATTTTAACTGTCTGCACTTATGGTGGTCATGTCATTTATAATACAACCTGGGATACTTTGGGAAGTGAAAGGAGGTGGTATTAATAATTACACTGGCACAATAGGTGTAAGTTAGAACCTAGGCAGTTGAGATAGTGTTCTGTCATAACTGCTGCAATAGTGGTATGAAGAACGTATCATGAGAACATAAAGAAGGGAGCTTGTAGGTTAAGGAAAACCTTTACACGTCTGAGTAAGACTCCTGAAGAATGAGGATTTCCTCCAAATTGGGTAGGGAAACAAAGGGCATGCCAGGCTGAAGAAACCTAGTGCCATCTTGCTGTCTGTGTAGTCTTGCCTCTGTACGCATCATTCACTCTCAAGAGGTGCTTCATGTCCATCATTCATCTAAAGTAGCCCTACGGAAGTGTTCAGTTTTTAGTATAATAAACCTAACGTTTAAGAAAGTTATAACTAAACTGATTTACTTGCAGTAGTAATTGATAGGTTTTCCTTGCCTATCTCTACTACAGTATTTATATTTAAAATATACCAATGATTAAAAAGGTTATCTGCTACAGTTGCTTGAGAGGAAAAATTATTATTTTCAGTATGTGAGGGTAGATAATACTTGTTCTGCATTCCAGATTGTTACACCAGAACAAATCGATGAAAATTACAAAGGGACAGAGTTTGGCATGAGTATAAGAGACAATATTTGACTACTCTATCAAAGATGGAATAGGCTCTCTTAGGAAGTTTTGAGTTCCTCTGCATTAGAGGTAAAACAAAGGCCCTTTTCCCAGGATGCTATCATTGGGATAGATCCTTTCCCTACTAAATTATATAACTCTTTGATATTAATAATTGTTAGAATTTCAGGAAATGTTAGAGAGATAGTTTGAAGCGGTGCTTCCTCAACTTTTGGACCTGTGGGTAATGGTGAGAAGGTGTACTCCCAGTGTCCTTGCTGGTAGAGGAGACAGATTTGCTGCTGGCTTTTACAGAGGTAATACCAACTATAGTTATGCCATATACTTTTAATCCTTTGTGTCTGCTCACAGTAATCATAGATAATATTAAATATATAATTAAATACATATCCAATTTATGTAGTCGTGTTTAATTTTGTTAAATTCTTATGCACCCAGCTTTTCTAGCTTGTTGCTTATTAGCATTTGTTCATGTATATTCACAAATAAATCACAGAAAATATTGCTCAACTCTGCTCCCACTCCTAATTCCTCTGACATTTTCAAGAAGGCATATAAGACAATAGAAGTTTTACTTCAAAAATGAGCAAATCTTGGATCATAAAAGTAATGCACAGGACTTCCCTGGTGGCGCAGTGGTCAAGAATCCGCCTGCCAATGCAAGGGACACGGGTTCGAGCCCTGGTCTGGGAAGATCCCACATGCCACGGAGCAACTGGGCCCGTGAGCCGCAATTACTGAGCCTGCGCGTCTGGAGCCTGTGCTGCGCAACAAGAGAGGCCGCGACAGAGAGGCCTGCGCACCGCGATGAAGAGTGGCCCCCGCTTGCCGCAAAGAGAGAAAGCCCTCGCACAGAAACGAAGACCCAACACAGCCATAAATAAATAAATGAATGAATAAATAAATACATACATATATACATACATACAAAGTTAAAAAAAAAAAAAAAGTAATGCACGGGATTTCCCTGGTGGCGCAGTGGTTAAGAATCCGCCTGCCATTGCAAGGGACACGGGTTCCATACCTGGTCTGGGAAGATCCCACATGCCGCGGAGGAACTAAGCCCGTGCGCCACAACTACTGAGCCTGCGCTCTAGAGCCCACAAGCCACAACTACTGAAGCCTGCACGCCTAGAGCCAGTGCTCCGCAACGGGAGAAGCCACTGCAGTGAGAAGCCTGTGCACCACAACGAAGAGTAGCCCCCGTGCGCTGCAACTAGAGAAAGCCCACGCACAGCAACAAAGACCCAACGCAGCCAAAAATAAATAAATAAAATAAATTTATAAAAAAAAATTAAATAAAAGTAATGCGCTAAAACTTATAACCAAAATTCATTAATTTAGACGCACTAATATGTGAATTAACCATTTGCCTGGGCTAGCCACATAACTTTCACATGATTGATTGATCCATAAAAATTGTTTTTGCTAAGCAAATAATAACTAATTTTAATTATAGTTGCTACTATTTATTGAATATCTGTTCTGGGCTAGGCACTGTGCTAAGTAAGTTGCACCTCACACCTTGTAACAATGCCTTCAAGGTTAGGTAATTAGTATATTCACTATAGGTATGAGAAAATGGATGCCTGTCAGGTTTAGTGACTTTGTCTAAGGCTACATGGTTTGTAGGTGATTAAGCTAGATTTGAATCCAGTTCTTTTTTATTTCAGAGTTGTTCTTTCTGTTATTCCCAAATAGATGTATGCCAGTAGTTTTTGGTCATTAATTTACTATGTGTACTTGAAACTAACTTTATTTAAAAATCAATTTTATGTTGTATATTTTTTGACAGGTAAAGCTATTAATATGATTTATTGCAGCATGTTACAAAGCAGTATATATTGAAAACATTTTAAAATAAATGCATGTTTACTCACATATATATACATATATGTGTGTGCGTGTGCATATGTGCACATACATGGAGAATTAAGCTAAAGGGGGAAAGAATATATTTATGTATGTGTGTATATGTCTGTAGATGTATAGAGATATAAAAGGTTTCTTTACTGTAGTTTTCTCTTGGTGGTTTTCTGTATGTATATATGTATACATGTATATGCTTATATAATATTAAATTGCTGAATATTGACTATAGTTATTCCATTACCTCCAGAAAGAGTCATTGGGAACACTCACAGGACTTACAAGTTACACAATAAGAGGAAAAGAGCAACTGTAATTTTAGCAGTTCTTTTGTGTTTTGCTTCCTTGCATTTGAATGGTTGGCCATCATCGCCAGCTAGCCACAATTTTTTTTTCTCTTTTTCCTAGCCACATTCCCCCCCCCCACCCCCCGCCTCCCTCTTTTTCCCTTAATGCAGCTCTGGGCTAAACCACTGGGCTTCAGAGAAATCCTAGTGGATTATCTCATTTGTTTTTTTATATCAATACTTCTCACATAGCACAGTTTTGGAGAGGCTGAACTGGAAACATTAAGTGAGAATAGGAAGAAATAGAGGTAAACCTCTCCTTAAAGTCTCTCCCCCGTTCTCCCCCCCACCCCCGCCAATAAAAAGCACATTGATCTCAGCTTGCTCATATAGTTTAATTTCTGACTGTCTAGCATAGGAGTTGGCAATCTACAGCTCATGAGGCCAGGTCTGTTTTACTGAAACATAGCCACATTCGTTTACTTATGTATTTTCTACTATTGCTTTCTTGGTTACAACAGAGTTGAGGTTACAACAGAAGAAGAGAGTTTATGGCCTAAAATACTTATTGTCTGGGCCTTTTTTAATTAAAAAGTTTGTATACTCCTAATCTAGCATGTAAAGAAGAAACCAGGGACTTCTTATTTCATTACCAGGGGAACTTTACCCTAATATTTCAAGTTAGAGTTCCTCATAGGAACATTGTAGCACATGAGCATTACATAGTATTTCATGTCTAAAATGGCCCTGAATACTATTTTTGAATTAGTCTGGGAAGTAACATAGTTTCTGGGAGGAAACATGTTCTGTCTTTCAGGAAATATATTATGAAGAAACTTTGAAATTCTTCCATATTACAATTCTAGTTGGGGGTTCCTGGTAATTAATTATATAAAAGAGAAAGGGGTAAGGAGGGCAAAGAAGAAAGGCTGATTCATTTTGATTTGGATTGACAACAACACCTGCATTGTATGTTAGGTTCATTTTATGTCATTATTCATCAGGCAAACATTTGACCCAATATTGGCTTCTCACCACCTGTCAATTTTCATATTGTGTGCATAGGGGTTTTTGTTGTTGTTGTTTATCAGTTTTCTTCCATTTGTATGTAAGGTCCAGTAAGGAACGATCTGTCTTGCTCATTGATGTATTTTCCCAGTACCTAAAACAGTACCTGACCATATAGGTGTTCAATTAATGTTTCTTGAACGAATGAACTCAGACTTGAGATTTTATTTTTGTCACAAAATTGTGGCTTTTCAAAAATGTCTGCAATCAGTTTGTACTTAGAAAATAGGCAATAATTAGAAATATGCCAGCCTTTGTGAAGAATGTATCTTCAGACTAATCATCTTAACTATTAGTCCTATCACATTGCATAGTAGTAACTATGTCCTCACGTTAGCGAAACTGTTTGATGCCTGACAATTATAAATTGATGTAAAATGGTTAGGTTATATATTTCCATTAGGTGGATTTCACACTGGCTTTAAAGATCCTTAACTCTGGTTTTGCAAACTACTGTAGGTTCTGAATTACTGTAAGGGTTGTTATAAAAATTGTATTAAGTTCTCAAGTATAGTTAAATCATTTAAAAATCATTGGCTTACTCATAATTTTTCTTCCTCAATGTCTCCAAACAGATACCATTTATAACAAAAAGATAACACTGAGTACTAGCAGTGATCTATTCATGGTCCCTTGCAGTTTTTTAATGAGCTCTGATCCCACCCAATGGTGAGCTGTTTTCATTCCATATTTAAGACAACCTAAAAGAGTCACTAATTTTAAAGACATACCCTAAACCATTTAAAAGTAGATCGAATTTCATTGGAGTTTAAAAAAAAAAAATCCAAAATTTGTAGGAAATGCTCTGAAATCAACTGAATGATCTGAGTATGTAGTAATTTCAAAGTGATTGGAATAACTGGGTTATGTAATATGCGTAGTGGTTTGACACTAACCAATTTGTGGTTGTCACGGCTTACACTGAGTATAACAGAATGGCGGAAGGTAGGCAGATGCAAGCTAAATTTATAGAACAATGTGACCAGTTTCCTTTGCTGAGGAAAAGACTGATTCAAAACAAATAGCCCCTTAGTTCTGTGTTAACATCTAAATATCTCAAAGGAAGGCATAATGGCTCTTAAACTAAAATATCAGTAATGTTATAGTTTTTTTTTCTTCTTTAGATTGTGCTTTTGTTTAAAGCAAATAGGATGCTGAATATATTAATAGAAAAATAGCTTGAGGAATATTGACACTGTATTCCAGGGGCTGGCAGACTACCAACCGCAGGGCAATTTTTGGCTTTGGCCTGTTTTTGTAAAACAAGTGAGCTAAGAATGGTGTTTACATTTTAAAAGCTTTTTTTTTTTCTTTCAGTATTTTTTTTTTTTTGAAATAATCTCACACAAGGTCATTAATCACTGCATAGTGCCCTGTTATATAGATGAACCTTTTTTAAAAAAATTTATTTATTTATACCTGCTGCATTGAGTCTTAGTTGCGGCATGTGGGATCTTCATCGCATGCAGGCTTCCCTGTAGTTGCGGCGTGCGGGCTCTAGAGTCCGTGGGCTCTCTAGTTGTGGTGTGCAGGCTCTTCATTGCAGCGCATGGTCTTCTATCTAGTTGCGGCGCACAGGGCTCTCTAGTTGTGGTGCGTGGGCTCTAGAGCATGCAGGCTTAGTTGCCCTGCGGCATCTTAGTTCCCCGACCAGAGATCGAACCCATGTCCCCTGCATTGGAAGGCGGATTCTTAACCACTAGACCACCAGGGAAGTCCCTCTTTCAGTATTTTAAAGATGTTGCTCCACTGTCTTCTCATTTGCCTGTTTTCCACGAGAAATTTGTCATTCTTCTTATTCCTCTGTATGTAACTTGTCTTCTTTTATCTGGTCGCTTTTAAGACTTTTCTCTACCAGTGGTTTTGAGCAATTTGATTATGATGTGCCTTGGTCTAATTTTGGTCCTGTTTCTTGTGCTTGGGGTTGATTGAGCTTCTTGGATTTATTGGCTTATTTTGATCAAATTTGGAAAGTTCTCATCTATTATTTCCTCAATTAATTCTTCTATCACCTAATTTTTTCCTCTGAGGACTCCAGTTACACTTATTGTAATTGTGTTAGGCTGCTTGAAGCTCCATAGTTCACTGATAGTCTTTTCATTTATTTTTTGTTCCCTTTGTGTTACATTTTGGATAGTTTTTATTGCTTTGTCTTCAAATTCACAATTCTTACTTTCTATAAAAGCCATTATGCTTTTATTCCCATCCAGTATATTTACATCTGAGACATTGTAGTTTTCATCTCCAGAAATTCAATTTGAGTGCTTTTTACACTTTTCATGCCTCTCCCTAAGTTTTTGAACATATAGACTACAGTTATAAATAAAAACTGTTTTAATGTCCTTTTCTGCTGATTTTAACAGTTCAGCTTTGGGTCATTTTCAGTTGATTAATTTTTCTGCTTACTATGAGTCATAGTATGACTTTGCTTCTTTGTATGTCTGATGATATTTGGATGCTAATCATTGTAAATTTTGCTTCATTAGGTGTTCCCTATTTTTTCTGTTCTTATGATTCTTCTTGAGCTTTGGTCTGAGACACATTTTAGTCACTTGGAAACAGTGTAATTCTTTCAAGTCTTGCTTTGGAGATTTGTTAGGTGGGATCAAAGAAATGTTTAGTCTGTATGTGATTGTTCCCCACCACTAAGCCAAGACTTTTCTGAATACTCTAACCAATGCCCCATGCACTGTTAAGGTTTTCAATATGGCCATTAGGAACAAGCACTGCTCCCTGTGCTGTGTGAACACAAGGTACTCATCCCTTTAATTCTTTCGAGTGGTAATTTCCTCACAAACATGCACCAATCATTGCTATATTGACTACATAAGGGATCCCTTTGCAGCTATCCAGTGTTCTCTCTCTGTGCAGTGCTCTCTTCTCTAACACTTTTTGGTCTCCTTGGACTCTGAGCTCTGTCTCTTAAACTCAGACAGTTTGGGTTTCTCCTCTCAGCACCAAGGCCTGGAAACTCTCTAAAGACAGTAAGCTGGGGCAGTTGTAGAGCATGGTTGCTTATTTCTCATTTCTCAGGGATTATTTTTCTTTACTTCTTGATGTCCAGTGTCTTGAACTATCATTTTATATGTTTTGTTACGTTTTTTGGTTGATTCAAATAGGACAGTATTTTTGGTGCCTGTTACTATTGTGTCAGTACATTGTGGCCAGAAGTGAAAGTTGTGCTTGGGGTTGGGGTTAAAATTTAAGAATGAGTGGTTGAATAATTCCAGGTGATGATACAGAGTTGCACCGTAGGTATAAGTGGAGTAGAGATGTGAAGGTCATTCAGTGAGTCATCCACATGGACTTTGAAGTCTCCTAAGTAGATAGATTTGAGAGAGAGTGTAAGACTTTAAAGAAACCAAGAGCCAAAGTTGTGAAGTTTTAATACTACACGGTTTGTGTGTTTGGTTAAGAAAATACTCTTTTAAAATTATGTTAAATTTCTTTTGTCTGTTCTAGAACCGTCTGATAACTTAAGGGAGATTCTCCAAAATGTGGCCAAATTGCAAGGAGTATCAAATATGAGAAAGCTAGGCCATCTGAATAACTTTACTAAGGTAAGTAAGTTCATTCTTTATATTACCATCTTAAATTCTTTTTTCCTTATTGTACTCATTAGATGCTTCTTAACCAACATTAACAAGAAATTCTTGAGTATTCCTTCAGTATTAGTGCTTTCCTCTGCTACTTCTCATGGATTTTTGTCATATGTTTTTAAATTTAAAAGTATATTTGAAAAATGGGAAGCATTATACGCTTGTAAAAAATTTGGTAGGTTCAGAAGCGAATAAAGAAAAAAAAACACTGAGAAGTCCATAATTCAGTCTCCACTGTTACTCACACAATGATGTATTTCTTTTGCCTTTTTATATTCATTTTTATGTGATACTATAGGATAAATATGTTTGTACATAAGTACGTGTGTGTTGCTTTTCATAGGTGTAATCATTTCCAGAGAAGTATTACAACTTCCTCTCTTTCCCTAATACTCTTTTCCCATTATCTGGATCTCAATTAGAGCTCAAGATAAATGTCGGGGCCCTTGTCCCAAATAAATATTGACTTGATCTCTGTTAGCAGCCAAGAATTCCCAAGTTTGATAGATGGATTGGTGTGCTTTTGAGCCTGGTAATGCTGGACAGCCAACTCTTGGAAACACTAAAATGCCTGTTATTTGAGGTGATGCCATAAATAGAGAGCAAAATGCCTTCTTTGGGAAATTTTTTTTCCCTTTTTAGTTTACTAAATATAAATTGTTATACATTTTATTTTATTGTTTTATTTTTAAATTTTTGTTGAAGTAGAGTTGATTTATATTGTCATGTTAGTTTCAGGTGTGCAGCACAGTGGTTCAGATTACATATATATGCGTACACATATATATGTATTCTTTTTCAGATTCTTTTCCCTTATAGGCTATTACAAAATACTGAGTATAGTTCCCTGTTGTACATTTTAAATGTAGGAATAACTGTTTGTTCTAACCCCTTACTACTCAAAGTGTGATCCATAGACCAGCAGCATTGGTGTCACCTTGGAGCTTGTTTGATATGTACAGTTTTTGACCCCACCCCAGACCTACCGAACGAGAATCTACATTTTAATGAATATCTCAGGTGAATTTGGGTGTACATTAAAGTTTGAGCGGCACTGTTTTAATCCTTCCAAAATGTTTAATTCTTTGCTACCTGGTAGTTAGACTGTGGCTTGGATTTGATTTTATTTCATAGAAATAGAAGGGGACGAGAATATAGTCACTATGTAACCAAGTTGTTTTTTTCAATATGGTGTTGTGTGATAAATATTTACAAAATAGATTAGTTTTTTTCTTTTCATAGTTAGGGAAACAGACATATGCATTTATTTTTTTCTTAGTGAAACTTTGAAATATTCTGGCATTTTATTTTTATATAACAGTTGAGAAAATTATTTTGTACGAGGGATGACAAAGTGATTTTTTTAAAAACAACTTTCAAAAACACTGAATGAGTGCTTGTGAAGGGGTTTTCAAAAATATCCCTGTGTATATTTTCATTTTTATCAATGTAATGAAAGTCTTCAAATACATTTCTTCAGTGTGCTAGTCAGATAATACCAAGATTTTAAGACCTAGAGTTGTTCCACGGTTGCAAATGGCATCTCCTGGTTTCACTCCCTCTATTAAATTTCTCAGTTTTATGTCATCATTCTTCACCCAACCCTAATAATAATACGTCTTACCACTTGCCTAGATTTAACTGTTAAAAACAATTAGTAGAGGTTTTTGTCCTGTTTGAACTCATGGTTCCTGTCACAGTCAGGTTGATATCTAGATACGTAGTTCCACATCTCTTGACAACTGGGATTCTGTAAGTTGGGAATGAATGTAAGAATTGCAATGATTTCTGTTATTCCACTTTGGCACCAGAATGGGTACTAAAGCAATCTAAAAAATCTACAGCAGCACTATGCAGTAGAAATATATGTGAGCCACGTGTGTAATTTTAAATTTCTAGTAGCCACACTAAAAAAAGTAAAAGGAAATGTGAAATTATTTTTAATATATATTTTCTTTAGTCCAGTATATCCACATTATTATCATTATGTAATTAGTATAAAATATTAATGAGATATTTAATATTTTTTCATGCTAAATCTTTGAAATCAAGTGTGTATGTTATGCTTATAGCACATCTCAATTCAGGCTAGCCGTATTTCCACGCTCACAGCCACCTGTGTGTGGCTAGTGACTACTAACCGTAATGGACAGTGCACATACAGAACTTTTTGGAATAGGAGTGCTTTAAACATCTGTTTCTAGGAATCTGTTGGACACCTCTCTTTTTCCCTTGTCTATTCTCCATTTATTTCTGTCTAGATCCCAGTTTCTCTAGGGTTAAGGTCAGTTGCCCTCTCTCCCTTTTTCCCTCCTCCATTTCTTTGTTTTTTTGAATTTTTCCCATAGTATTTCACTAAGTTGTTCCCTCCACTTGGTCTCTCCTTGATTTGTGTTCTCCCAGTCTCTTCTCCCGTTTCTCCTTCCCTCTACTCTCCTCCTCCCCTTTTACCTCCTTCCCTGCTTCATCTCCTCCCTCTTCACCCTTCCCTATCTGCTTCCCCCATTCCTCCTTCCTTCCCTGTTTCTTCTCTCCTTCCCTTCCGCCATCATACCACTGTAGAGTATAGAATGATGCGTCTCTGTAATGAAGGCCCTAGGCTTTTGAGCTTTTCATATTCTTGTTTGTTTTTTGTTTTGCCATATCCTTTGTTTACAGTTTTCATATTTCTCTCTGAAAAGGGCTTGTAGCAGCCCTCTTATATGCTGTTTTAAATTATTTATGGATTTAAAAATCAGATAAACATACTTACTGAAATTTTTCTACAATATGAGGGACTAAACCTTGGGTCAGGGTGTGAGGGGCTGTTCAGTTAGTAAAATCTATGAACATGAGACTTGATAAAAACTCACTTGGCTGCCTGGTGATACAGTGAGGAAAGCATGAACTTCAGATCAAGTAAACGGGGTCTTACAGCCCAGCTCTGACCCTAACAAGGCAGTCTCGGGCAGATTTCTTTACTCAGAGATAATTTTGCTGCAATTAGAAGCGAGGTGTCAGTACAGTGCCTGGTACATAATATATACTCCATAACAGGTAATGCCTTACAACCTAGGGTTTGTTTTTTGTTTCCTTTTGCATTTTTTGCCACTTTTCAGGAATTTTTGTTGACTCTAAAAAGGTGAGTCTGCTTAATAGCTTGAGTTGCAGGTTGGTAAGCTGTTACTGTAACAGGGTTTTTCAGCATGAGCAACATTGACATATTGGGCCAGATAATTATTTGTTTTGGGAAGCTGCCTTGTTCATTGTAGTGTGTTTAGCTGCATCCCTGGCCTCTACCCACTGGATACCAGTAGCACACCTCCACCAGTTGTCACAAGCAAAAATGTCTCAAAGCATTGCCGAATGTTTCCTAGGGGACAGAGTCATCCCCTAGGTGATAAATAAAGGTCTGTAGGTTTTATTATAAAATTTCTCCAAATACCTGGCACAAAATAAATGCTTATTGAATTTAATCATAATATAATGCGTCTTTGAATTCCATTTTGTTAGCGAGCTACGTTAATAAATATTTACAGAGCCGGTATTCTTTTAAAATCTGTAAGTTCATTAACTTACAGAGTAAAATTTATAAATTCTTAGAAATCTCTAAGAATAGCTCTATAGAATAAGAAAATAAGAAACAGGATTATGATTCCAGGAGACCAGTTAGACAGGAGTTGGTTGGTCACCCTTCACTGTGTTCCTATAATAGGTTATATATGTGTCTACTAAATTTTATCTGCTCTCTTATTATCATTATTATTTATTGTGTGTGACTATCTTATTAAACTGAGTTTATTAAATATAAGAAATATGTAGTATCTATTTTTTTACTCTTATATCCCTCTCTTCCCCAAATCCTGGCACATATCAAGTGTTTAATTAAAGGTATTGTATTACATTGGGATGATTTTGCAGTTTAAATAAGAGTTTTTGTTGTACTAGCATTTGTTTTGTTATTAAGTAACAAAACAAACCAGGATTAAGTTAATTTAGTAGATCAGTGGGGCTAAAATGTTGTAGAGGGTGGCCTTTATCTACAGAATTAAACCTCCTTTTAAGGTATGAAGAGAGGGTGCTAGTGTTGTGATCCTAGAACCATGTGAATGTCACACACCCATGCTTGCCTTCTGACATCATTTCACTAGATAAAGTAATGTGTATAACAGGCTGCTGATGAATATAATCTTAGTATTCTATTTTTAAAACTGACAACATGCTCATAATCTAAAGACTTGTTTTTAAAGATGAAAATATTTTAGCTCTTTTACATTTTAAAGTTCTCTTTTCCTATATTTAATCTCATATATTAAAAGCTCCAGAGGAATCTTTATTTTGTTCTGTTTTTAAAAACTTAAAAATTATATAAGTTAAATATAAAAATTTAAATGGTACTAAACAATATATGGTAAAAAGTGAAATTCCTCTCTCACATCTCCTTCCCATCCACCTCCTTACCCTGACAAAAATACCGTTCCTCACAGGTAACCACTAGAAAGTATTTATTCTTCTCTGATATAATTATAAATATGTGTGTGTGTGTATTTCAGTGAGTTGTGAGAATTAAATAAGCTAAACAAAACAAAGTGTCTAATATAACGCTCAGTTTATTTACCATTTATTATATGTATACATAAAGGTTTTTTTCAATGAGATCTTGAGATTTATGGATTTGTAGTTTGTGTTTTTTACACTTTCTGATATATCATAGAGTCCTTTCCTGTTCTATAAACGTAGATCTACTTTTTAGTAGCTGCATATGTGTGTTGGTAGATGTATGTGTGTGTGCATATCCATCCATATGTTTGTATATGTATGTGCATCCAAGTATACAGACATATGCGTAATACATATACTGTAATTTGTTTAATCATTCCATCATTAGAAAATACAAGTTTTTCCTCCTTTTTGCATTTTAAATTAATGCATTAGTAACACTCTTGTGTACTGTCTTGTGTAGAATAGAATTGTAAAACTGTAATTATTTAGCCAAGAGCATTTGTACTTTGTATTTTAAAACCTACTTATAAATTGCCTTCTGAAAAGACTATGCTGTGGAATTCTAATTTGTGATAAGATTTTTTGAAGTTTGGATTATTCTTTCTGTTGCTCATTGAGGAGAACTGTTTAGTTAACCTTCAGAGCCATATAAGTAAAATGGGAATAGCATTTAACTGCCCAGTTTTAACTGATCATTATATATTTTTTAAAGTTAATAATTTTAATAAGCAGCTCAGACATTTTTATTGCCTAGAGATGGTTTAGACTTCTATTTTAACTTTGTCAGAATATAATATTGTTGATAGCCCCCTTTGATTATTTTAGTATTTGTAAGAAAGTTCTATGGATTAATGATAACCAATAGATTGATGCTGCACATGGATTTTAATAGGCAAAATATACCAGTGACATGTTATCAAAACCTTTTCCTCATTCATTCATTCATTCATATTATTTTTTGGCCATGCTATGCGGCATGCAGGATCTTAGTTCCCCAACCAGGTATCGAACCAGTGCCCCCTGCAGTGGAAGTGTGGAGTCTTAACCACTGGACTTCCAGGGAAGCCCCATACCCCATTTAAAGATAAGATATTATGTAACAGTATTTGTTTTGTTTATATTAAAAAAATTAAATTTAATAGTTATGCTCATAAAATAATTGCAGACTTCTGATGATATTGAATGCTTAAGTTGGTTTATAAGTAACAAATTTAACAAACCTAATTCAACTGAGCTGAAGTATCAATAAAAGGAAGTTATTTACTCTCATGATGAGGAAGACCACATGTCAGGTCTTAATTTCAGGCAGAATGACCTAGGGGTTGAAAAAATGTTAATTGCATTCTGTCTTTCCATTTCTCAGCTCTTTTCTTTTAGGTTAGCTTCATTCTCAAACACTTTCCATATGACTAAGTAAGATACATCATCTTTATAGCTTTCAGTCATAAAAGGAGAGGGTAGCCCTCTCTTACAACTTCTGCATGAACTCTGGTCCTATTTAGTGACATTAAGCTAGGTATTGTGACTGATAGTCATAAAAACACATGGGGTGAGGAGTGACTGAACACCAGTGAAATATGTGATGTCTAATAATTTAGCATTTTAAGTCACTGTTAGGATGCTAATTCTTAACATTTTGAAAGGTCTTTAATGATTTCTAAGCATCAACAGTAATTTATTCTTAATATTAACAAACCTATGTGGTAAGGCAGGCATTTTTATAAGATAGAATTGAAGAAATTGCTACCTAATGATTGAAGGTTAATTAGTAATTCAGTCAGTAGTTGAGGTAGGATGAGATTCTCATTGTTTAAATTTACCAATTCAGCGTTCTTCTTGCTGTTTCTGCCTATCTCTTTCCCAGAGTTAAGAGTTAAAGGGTTTCAGCTCAATATCAAAAAAACAAACAACCCAATCCAAAAATGGGCAGAAGACCTAAATAGACATTTCTCCAAAGAAGATATACAGATTGCCAACAAACACATGAAAGGATGCTCAACATCATTAATCATTAGAGAAATGCAAATCAAAACTACAATGAGATATCATCTCACACCGGTCAGAATGGCCATCATCAAAAAATCTACAAACAATAAATGCTGGAGAGGGTGTGGAGAAAAGGGAACCCTCCTGCACCGTTGGTGGGAATGTAAATTGATACAGCCACTATGGACAACAGTATGGAGGTTCCTTAAAAAACTAAAAATAGAACTACCATACGACCCAGCAATCTCACTACTGGGCGTATACCCTGAGAAAAACATAATTCAAAAAGAATCATGTACCACAATGTTCATTGCAGCTCTATTTACAATAGTCAGGACATGGAAGCAAACTAAGTGTCCATCAACAGATGAATGGATAAAGAAGATGTGGCACATATATACAATGGAATATTACTCAGCCATAAAAAGAAACAAAATTGAGTTATTTGTAGTGAGGTGGATGGACCTAGAGTCTGTCATAGAGTGAAGTAAGTCAGAAAGAGAAAAACAAATACTGTATGTTAACACATATATATGGAATCTAAAAAACAAACGAACAAAAATGGTCATGAAGAACCTAGGGGCAAGATGGGAATAAAGACGGAGACCTACTAGAGAATGGACTTGAGGACACGGGGAGGGGGAAGTGTAAGCTGGGACAAAGTGAGAGAGTGGCGTGGACATATATACACTACCAAATGTAAAATAGATAGCTAGTGGGAAGCAGCCACATAGCACAGGGAGATCAGCTCAGTGCTCTGTGACCACCTAGAGGGGTGGGAAAGGGAGGGTGGGAGGGAGATGCAAGAGGCAGTAGATATGGGGATGTATGTATATGTATAGCTGATTCACTTTGTTATAAAGCAGAAACTAACACACCATTGTAAAGCAATTATACTCCAATAAAGATGTTAAAAAAAAAAAGAGTTAAAGGGTTTGATTTGTAGGGTTTATTTAAATCAGATGATTAGTAAGGTAGTGAGTCAGTCACTACAAAAAATTTTTATTAAAATAATTTATTCCTAATGTTTTGAAACTTAACAATAGATGAACTCCTGGTGATTAAAAGTGAAAGCGAATGCGTCTTTGATAATCGAAAATTTAGAATCTTATCAATGTCTTCTCTGATTTCTTATTCCTGATATATGTGAATTATTTACATATAGAAAATTTAGTCTCTGCGTGGGATAATTCTAATTCAAAAGGGATGTTTTCATTTAAGACTGATTAATAAGACCCTCTTCTATAATTCTGTAAACAATATGACAGCACAATTTAGCCACCATTGAAAGCATAGCCCTAATATCTCTTACTGTCCCTGGAAAATAGGCAGATGATTATGACTAATATGCTGTGTTCCATTGCAAAGTGTTTTTTAGTTGTTACTGGTGATTTTCCAGTTTCCAACTGAGTGGACATTTTTCTCAGAAACATTTCTTGCAGTTCAAATACATTTATATTAGGTAGTAGAAAATGAAACTCCTTTCTAAATAATTTCCTAATTGTGTGTGCTTTTTGGAAATCATAATAATAACTTTGAAAAAATTTTTACCTGTCAACAAAACTGCTAATTCTAGCAAATGTTAAATAGTGAACAGTCATACATTTTTTGGTTTGAGAAGGGGAGTAATTTTGAAATTATGTTTCTCTGAATCTATAGTTTTCTGCAAGGATATCTAGTAAGTGTGAAAAAGAAAATGCAGGAAAAGAGAACCAAGTACATACTTAGGGGAGAAACTAACCCTTGACAGGGTAAGATTTTTTTATACTTCTACATTTCAAAGCATTTCATTTTATTAACAAACTGTAGCAGAAGAATGGAAACACTGCCTTTTTAGAAATGGAGTTGTTTTAAGAAAGCAACATTTCTCCCATTTTAAAAGCACAGTATCTTATATGTTAATAATAGAAAAATGAAGCTTAGAATTTTTTTTTTAAGTTAATGAATTAGAATATATCCAAGGTCTAAGTGATAACACCATGATAAGGAGTCCTTTTATTTTTCCTTTTCATTAATATATGGTACCATATAGTGACAGTGCTAGTAATCTGAAATATCTGGGGAATCTCAAATGAATACTAAATTATTTTTAGTAGTGTAGTGATAAGGTTCTTTTTGTGTGTGTTTTAATCCTTTG
Organism: Balaenoptera borealis; assembly: GCF_965194805.1. Classification (NCBI taxonomy): domain Eukaryota; kingdom Metazoa; phylum Chordata; class Mammalia; order Artiodactyla; family Balaenopteridae; genus Balaenoptera; species Balaenoptera borealis. The sequence continues at coordinate 34,273,080 of NC_138867.1, read as the reverse complement.
AAATGGGCAATATTTGTATGTGTGTTTTTAGTTAGCTGTTCTGGGAAAAAAATAATAAATTCACTTACTCATTTTATGTGTTTATAGCCAGAGTGTGGTTCTCCAGACTCTTGATTCATACCATTTTTGAGGCTGGAGAAATGAAATAAGATGGTAATGTTCAGTTATTCTATTTTTAAATCCACCCCTTTCCCCCATGTACATTTTTTTGTTTGTTTGTTTTTGTTTTTTCTTTTCCCATGTAGATAATTTTAATACTAAAGTATAGTCACATTTCACTGGGCTCTGGACTTAGACTGGTTTGGTTTGATTTCTGGCTTTACCACTTAATAGCTTTGTGGTGTTTGGAAGTCATATTACCATCTCTAGCCTCAGTAGTCTTTATTTACCAAAATATTACTTACTTTCTAGGGTTGACAAGATTAATAGTCAATAAATGCTAATTCTGTTACTATTTATGAATACTGTACTGTATGTATAACCCTTCCCAGATTAGGTACGTAATAGATATTCATTGTAAACATTTATAAAATACAGAAAAGCACAGAAAGGAAAATAAATCACCTATGATTGTACTTCTTTTTTTTTCATTATTTATTTATTTATTTATTTAGAATTTTATTTTATTTATTTTTTTTAGGCAGCAGGTCCTTATTAGTGTACTTTCATTTTTTGATGTTAAAATGTTGATGTATAGACTTCTTTAAAAATGTATATATTTTTAAAAAATGTATATCTTTTAGAATATTTTCCCTAACCAATACATTATGCAGGTTATTCCTTGTGTTTCAGTATTATATAATATTAACATCTGCATAAGGTTCCTCCTTTATGAGCATTTTGTTTCTAGTTCCTTATTATTGTAAATTATGTCATAAGGATCTTGTGCTTGAACCTACTTTACATTTTAAATTATTAATATAAATCACCAAAAGCAGGTCCTGATTTTGGTGCATTTTTCCAATTTACTTTACAATATGTGTTTAGTTTATAATTCCATCAACAGTGTATTTTCTTATCTGGTATAATCATGTTAAAAAATAGTTTCTTGCGAGTTTGTTAAGCTTTATTTAAATAGCATTTTCCAATGTATTTGATTCAGATTTTAGGAAATAGGAAATATGTCATGTTTATTTATCAGTATTATTTCTTCAGTAAATTCTTTGTGCATTTTCTTTGCCTCTTCTGATAAATCTTTCTGCAGTTTGTTTAGACCTTCACATTATAAGGTCCTGCCCATATTACTTTGCTGTGAGGGTGGAGTGTTATGAGCTGAATTGTGCTTCATCCTCCGCCCCAACCCCCAAATTTGTTTGTTGAAGCTCTATCCCAGTACCTCAGAATGTGTCTCTATTTGGAGATAGGCCCATTAAAGAGGTAATTAAGGTAAAATGGAATTATATGGGTGGTCCCTAATCCAATATGACTGATGTACTGATAAGAAAAGCTAAAGACACAGACACACATAGAGGAAAGATCATGTGAAGACACACAGAGAGATGATAGCCATCTACAGGCCAAGGAGCGAGGCCCTCAGAATAAAGAAACTGTGTCAAGACACTTTGATATTGGACTTCTAGCATCCAAAATCATGAGAAAATAAATTTCTGTGTTACAAGCCACGAAATTTGCTGTATTTGTTACAGCAGCCCTAGCAAACTAATATAGGGCCTAAACCTTTTGCCTATCATGTTTTTCCAAATATTTTTGACTAATATATTATTTAACTTTTAAAATTTTAGGTATGCCATTGGTTTTCTAGAGGTATAGAAATTTTCCTGTCTTGTCCCAAAGCTTAGGAAATCTTACATTATTATTATTTTTTTTTAAACATCTTTATTGGAGTATAATTGCTTTACAGTGGTGTGTTAGTTCTATTGATATACGTATGTATAAAAAGTCTCATCCTTCTCAGTATTTAAGTACTTACAACATTGTATAACAAAACACAATAAAAACAATAAATAAAATTTTTTTCATACTCTTTGACACTCTAAACCTTCTTTGTTTATCATATTTCAGAATTTTAAGGAATTTATAGGAATACCAGTATAATCATTTTGGATAACGGCCTGTGAAGGAAAGCTTTTTAGCTTGTTTTGCCTATTTACCTATTTACACAGCAGTTTCCTGCCACATAAAGTGATCATTTTTATAGTCTTTTCCCCTGCTATGAAAATGTTACAGTATCTGAGGGTTCCTGTGTTCCTATCCCCTACCCTGTTCTATTTGCAACATCTTTTTTTTTTTTTTTGCCTCTGAAGAAGAAATTGGACAGGAAGTTTTACAAGGATCCTACCAATAGAACAGTGAGTTTATATCGTTAGTTTTTTTGCTACAATATTGTGCTTTTCACAGAGGCAGATGTGCTGGTCACTGGTTAGTTTATAACTTCATAACTTCTTACTGAGGGAGAGTAATAATAGCACTTGAAGACCCTTCTGATCCTTCATGTTAATGAAATGATCAACTTTCTCTTTAATCCTTTTCAGTTAGGCCCAATAAATAACTTGAGAAGCTTTATGTAACTTTTAGATAAAACTCAGTTTTCAAAACTCAGACTAGATCAACATAATATGTTGTCATCCAGGTGGGGTGCAAATAGCTAGTATTAGATCAGTATTCTTAATTAAAAAAAAAAAAAAAAAAAAAGGAAAGCCTGTTTGAAGGCATCAGGCAACTACTCTGGCTGTAAGTGGGGTAGGAACCAAGACTTCAGAGAAGAGAGAATCTTGTGGAGATGATCTAACTTCTCTAGCAACATTTACCTGGGGGATACTGGCTAATGTGGAATGTGGACAGGAAGCTAAAAATTTAGACTGTAGTCCCAGGAGTACTGTTGCTGAAACATGGGAAAAACAGCACAGAGCTTTTGATGGAGACCATCAAATGGGAGAAATCAAGTAAAAGGAGATTCTCCCCTCAGTACATTTATTTGTTGAATCCTGGGATGGGAAATATAAAATCCTAAGCAGAAAATCTTTGAAAATCAGGGTGGACTTTCTAGTGTGTTTATAAAACAAAAGTGAGACATGTCATCCTCTTGAGATTGGTCCCCTGAACAACAAGCTTTCAGTTGAAACCTGGGGGAAAAACCAGAGGTAGACTGAGTATTACCAGGGCAGCAGCCTAATATGGACTCACCATTGTCCATTGGCCTGACAAAGAGAAGGATGAACCCTTTGTGGAGAAAGATAACGTAGTCAGGAATCTCTGCAAGTTTTTATGTACAAAGATTATAGGATCCACCAAAAGACAGGACTACATGACCAGAACAAAAGGAAAAACAGATAATAAAAACAGACTCAGAGATTATCTACATCATTCATATCCATTTAGATGATAAGCACTTTAAATATTTAAAATGTAGTTAATATATCAAGAAAATAGAGGAAACTATGGAGAAAATAGGTGAAAAATGAAGATTTTTTCATTATGATATTGGACGTGTACAAAGTTAAATGGAAACACGGTATGTAAAATTAAAAACTCACTAGATAGGTATAATAGAAGATTAGACTTATCAGAAGATAAATAAATAGGAAATACCCAGCTGGAGGACAGAAAAAAAAGAGAAAGGAGAAAACAGAAAAGAGGACTTAGAGATTTGTGGTATACACAAAAAGATCGAACATTTGAATTACCAGAAAAAGAGGAGAGAGAATTGGGCAAAACTGCTTTTGAAGAGATACAGAATTTTCTAAAACTGATAAAATATATCAACCTAGAGGTTCGGAAATTTCTGTTTTCCCTAAGGAGGGATGCAAATAAAACCACCCTTCAACAGCAAGAGTGCTGAAATCAAAGATAAAAAAATCTTGAAAGGAGTCTGAAAAAAAGGATAAGACCTTCATAGGAGCCAACAGTAAGACTCATATCAGACTTCTCAACAAACAATGGAAGCCATCTTGAAATTGTTTTAAGAAAAGAGCAAACCTAAAAATTTATATAAATCCAGCAAAATGTCCTCCAAAAACATAAGTGGAAAAAAATCATTTCTGGACAAACAAAAACCAAAAAAATCCATTGCCAGCAACCTTGGCTATAAAACAAATGAAGATACCAATAAAACAGATCAACAACAATGAACTGAGGATTCTTTAGGCAGAAGAGAGAACATCCCATAAAGGTACCACTGGAGTGAAGAATAATGGAAGTGGTGAATTTGAGAGTAAATATAAATTGATATTGACTAAATGTTAACTAAAAACAAAAATAATGTCTTTTGGGGCTTAAAAGATAGAAAAAAAGAAAAGTGAAAGGTGAGAGGAGTAAATGGAGTTGAAGTATTAGAGTCTCATATTATTGAGAACATGGTAAAGTAGTAATTTCTGTTAGACTGTAGTAAGTCAAAAATGCATGTTGTAATCTCTATGGTAACCACTAAAAGAATAGTTTTTTTTAATAGATTAATTTATTATTTATTTATTTTATTTATTTTTGGCTGCGTCGGGTCTTAGTTGCAGCATGTGGGATCTTCATTGAGGCCTGCAGGATCTTTTGTTGCAGCACGCAGGCTTCTCTCTAGCTGTGGCGTGTGGGTTTTCTCTTCTGTGGTTGTGGCGCGTGGGCTCTGTAGTTTGCAGCATGTGGGCTCTAGTTGAGGTGCGTGAGCTCAGTAGTTGTGGCACACAGGCTTAGTTGCCCCGTGGCGTGTGGGATCCTAGTCCCCTGACCAGGGATCGAACCCATGTCCCCTGCATTGCAAGGTGGATTCTTTACCACTGGACCACCAGGGAAGTCCCAAGAATAGTTTTTAAAACAGTAAGAGTATGGAGGGGGAAAAAAGAATAATAAAAAACAGCTGGTTAATTCAGACAAAGGCAAGAAACCTAGAACTGTCAGGTCAAATAAATGATAAGATAATAGAAATAAATCATATTTAGACAGTAGAATCATACATTTTTCAAAATTTTATTAGAGAAAAATACCTTTTTTTCCAGTCTCAAAAAGTAATGTATGTAAATAAGCAAAAATACATGCTTATGTTTATGCATACTTGTTTTGTTTTTCTGACAGCTGCTTTGTGATATTGGCCACAATGAAGAAAAACTGGGTTTTAACTATGAGGATATCATAATTTGGTAAGTATAGTTAAGTTGCCTTCCTCATCCCTTCTGGATTTTAGTAATTTCAGTTTTAGTAATTTTAAACTAAAAATAGAGTATAACACCTTGTTTTGATTTTATAGAAACAGTTGTTTGAATGTTAGAAAAATTCAGGATCTCCAGCAGTTTTAACTGTTATCCTGTTGTTCTTACTGATATTTTGTAATTATCAAATATAAAGATCCAAAGCTAATATTGAAAAGTACCTGGACTTCTACAGTCTAAACTTCTAAGTTAAATCACAGAATAAAAGTTCTCATATTATTCCCAAGAGCAAGAAGAACCTGTACAGTTATCTCTAGATCTCACCTAAGACACAGTGTGCTTATGGCAAACTTGATTTGCTGAAGCCCACGAGAGGCGTAATGTTACAGTTTCATAGCCATCGTTTTGGCATGCTGAGGAATTAAAATTGGTATAAGTAGTTTCTTCCTGCTGTCATTATAAAGTATTTTTATTTATTGGTTTAAACCAATGATTCTTTGGGAGAAGTGAGACAAGTAAGTAGATAGATGGGGATAGACTGTAGAGGCATATGTGATACAGCTTGAAAAAGGCATATTTAATTTCCCACTGTTTATATAAAATAAACTACAGAAGGTAGAACAAAACTCTTAACATGGTCTTGATTGGTAGGAATATACCAAGGAGGCAAAAATTAAAAAATAACATTAGTGAAGTTCCATGGCTTACAGTGAATGATTTTTATATATGTAAAATGACTAGTAGCTTTGCTTATTTCAACTGAAGAAGGATTTGGCACCATAATTTTATGTGTATTTGAAACTCATGCAGCAAGACGTTTTGTTTGTTTTCATATAGCTTGCGGTTAGCTTTATTGAATGAAGCAAAAGAAGTGCGGGCAGCAGGGCTACGAGCTCTTCGGTATCTCATCCAAGACTCCAGTATTCTGCAGAAGGTGCTAAAATTGAAAGTGGACTATTTAATAGCTAGGTAATTTTCTTAGCGCTCCCTATGTTTTTATATGTTTTTTAAAATTGTGTATTAAGTTTTAGCATACGTACCATAAAGTATACAGATTTTTAGTGTAAAGCCTGATAATTTTTACACGTAGATACAACCAAGTACCCTATTATCCTGAATAAGATATGGAACATTTTCAGCATCCCAATCAAGTTCCCTTGTGTCCCCAGTCAGTAGTAAACATTACTCTGACTTTTTTCATCCTAGACTAGTTTTTCCTATTCTTGAGTATCATATATTGGAAGTATACATTACTCTTTTCTTTCCTCAGTGTTATCTGTGAGATTTATCCATGTTGCTTTAAAAAAAAAATTTCTGTGTAGTATTTTATGTTATGAATAGAGCACTATTTATTTAATCCATTCTGTTGATTTTTTTCTTGGTTGTTTTCAGTGTTTGGCTATTTTGAATAAAGCTGCCCTGAACATTCTTGCACAAGTTTGTTGGTGGACGCGTGCACTCATTTCTCTTAGGTATATATGTAGGAGTGGAATTGCTGGGTGATAAGTTTTATGTATATTTAACTTTAGTAGTTACTGCCAAACAGTTTTCCAAAGTGATTGTACTGATTTACACTCCTACCAGAAATGTTTGAGAGTTCCAATCCCTCCACATCCTCATCAGCATTTGCTCTTTACAGTTTTTAATTATACCCTTTTCTGCTGTGGTTTTCATTGTGAGTTTCATTGTGGTTTTAATTTCTGTTCCCCTTTCATTTGCTTGCTGACTATTTGGATATCCTCTTTGTCTTTTGCTCATTTGTAAATTGGATTGTCTATCTTTTTGCATAGGAGTTCTTGATGTCTTCTGGATATGATTCCTTTCGAGTATATGTATTGAGAATATCTTCTCAGTCTACCTTGTCTTCTTACTCTTCTTAATTAATAAAATCCAATATAGCAGTCTTTTATTTTATAGTTAATGTTTTTGGTCTCTTTGGACGATAATATCCTATTTTTTCTTCTAAAGGTTTTATTCCGTACATGTTGAAATAGGTGTCAGGTCACAATTCATTTTTATCAATATCCAGTAAATATTAGAGGCATTTAGTGAAAAGATTCTCCTTTCATGTCTAAATTAGTTTCATTTTTGTTGTAAGTCAGGTAACTGATAAGTATGGATCTGTTTTTGCTTTCCCTGTTCTCTTTGTTTGGTCTATTTGTCTATTCTTGCTCCATTTTCTCCCTGTTTTAAATGACTGCAGCTTGACAATAAGTGTTGATATGTTTTAGTATAAGTCCTCCAGCTTTTCTTCTATTTTGGGTTCTGTATTTCCATGTGAATTTTAGAAAATCAACTTGTCCATTTCCATAAAACTTTCTGGGATATCAATAGTAATTGCATTGAAGCTCTGTGTTAATTTGGGGTGAATTGATATTGTAGTAATATCGAATCTTCCAAACCTTTATTTATTTGGAACTTTAATTTCTCTCAACATTTTGTAGTTTTCTATGCAGAGAGGTCTTGCACATATTTGTAGGTTTATCCTAAGGCATTTATTACATGATATAGTATTAATGTAATTAAAATTTTTCTTTTTCATAGTTTTTGCTGCTAATATATAGAAAAATAATTGTAGGGTTTTATGTTTTGTTTTTGTATATTCTTATCTCGGTGATCTGACTAAATTCACTTTTTAATTCTAATTGTTTTTAAGGTTATTTTAGAGTTTCTATGTACATTAGCATTAATTGCAAATGATGACCCTTTTATTTCTTCCTTCCCAATCCTTATATTTTTCTTTTCCTCACCATATCGCACTGGTTAGAATATTGCACTGACTAGAAATGGTAATTGGATAACTATGTTTTGCTCCTGAACTCAAGTTGAAAGTGTTCAGTATTTTGCCATTATTTATGATACTTGCTGTAGACTCTTAGTGGATTTCTTTATATTCCTTGTTTGCATTCCTGAAGTAAACACCACTTTTTAATGATGTCTTTTTATTTTACATATAACTGTATTGGGTTTGCTAATATTCTGTGGAAAAATTTTTGCAGTTATGTTTATGAGAGGTATTGGCCTATATTTTTCCATTGTTCTAATATTTTTTTTGGTTTTGGTATCAAGAGTATGTTTATAAAACAACTAAGGAAATGTTGCCCTCTTTTTATATTCTCTGGAAGAATTTATGTAAGAACTTATGTAAGATACTGCTTTTTACCTTACATGATTAGTAGAGTTCACCAGCGAATCTGTCTGGCCCTGGGGTTTTCTTTTTCAGGAAGTTTTAATATTATGGCCTCAATTTTTTTTTTTTTTTTTTTTTTTTTTGGCTGCGTTGGATCTTTGTTGCTCCGCGTGGGCTTTCTCTAGTTGCGGCGAGTGGGGGGCTACTCTTCACTGTGGTGCGTGGGCTTCTCATTGCGGTAGCTTCTCTTGTTGCGGAGCATGAGCTCTAGGCATGTGGGCTTCAGTAGTTGCAGCACATAGGCTCAGTAGTTGCAGTGCGTGGGCTCTAGGGCACAAGGGCTTCAGTAGTTGTGACACATGGGTTTAGTTGCTCTGTGGCATGTGGGATCTTCCCAGACTAGAGCTCGAACCTGTGTCCCCTGCATTGGCAGGTGGATTCTTAACTACTGCGCCACCAGGGAAGTCGCCCTGTCAGTTCTTGCTTTATATATTTTGAAGCTTTGTTATTGCATTCATATTTAGAATTGTTAAACCTTCTCATTGGGCTAATCCTTTCATAGATATGAAATGTCTCTCTTTATTCCTAGTAATACTTGTTTTATGAGTGTTCATGTTATCTAATGTTAATATATTTGTTTTATGAGTGTTCATGTTATCTAATGTTAATATAGCTATACTAACTTTCTTTTATTTAGGGTTTGCACAATATATCCTCTTCTGTCCTTTCACTTTCTTTTTTTTTGTTCTTACATTTAAGTTTCTCTCCCGTTAACATCATATAGATTTTTTTAAAATCTAGTTTGACCATCTTTGTCTTCTAATTGGATTAGACTATGTCTAGTGGTTTTTTATATGCAGAGTCTATGTGCTTTATCTAATGTAATTATATTTATGAATTTGTCATCTTGCCATTAGTTTTCTCATATATTTGACTTTGCTGTCTTGCTGTTGGTATTCTATTTGTCATGTCTGTTCTTTGGTCTTGCATTGCTCCTTTTTTGTTTCTTTGGGAATAATCAAGAATGTTTTTCCTCTTCTATTAATGTCTTGGTTTTAAAGCCTTTTCTTCGATTAGCAGTTGCCGTAGAGATTACATTTATCCTTGATATGTTAAGGTTTACCACTTTTATTACACCCAGAACAATGCAGGAAACCTCTTCCAGCTTGACCATCACCTCCCCTCTGCCTTATTTCTACATGTATTTGTAACCCCACAGGATAGTCCTTTTATTGTATTAAATTGGAACTATTGATATTTACCTATGTTATTTACCCATTCCAATATTCTTCCTTCTTGCATTTCCACCCTTTTATCTTGGGTCACTTTCTTGAATTTCCTTTACTATTTTCTCATAATGTAGGTATACTGGAGTTTAATTCTCTCATATTTTATTTGTCTATAAATCCTCTATTTCCCTTCCCATTTGAAGGCTATTTTTTTGACCAGTTACTATTTTTCAATGCTTTAAATAAGTTATTGTCTTCTGGATTTTGTTTCTTTTTGTTGAACAGTAAGTAGTCTCTCTTCTTGTTGCTTCTTTTTCTCCTTTGGCTACTTTAAAGGTTTTTTTTCCTGTTACTTTCTCTCCTATCTCCTGGTACTCCAGCTATACAGTGTTGAATCTGTTCACTGTGCCACATGTCTCTAATGCCCTTACTGTATTTTCAATCTTTGTTGTTGTTAATCTTTGTGCGTCAATGTTGTTACTTTCTACTTACCTGTTTTTTTAATGGTCCTCCATCCTGCTAGTAAATCAGTCTTTTGAATTTTTAATTTCAGTTATTTCTGTAATTTATATTTTACTCTTACTTAAACATTCTAGGTCTCTGCTTTATTTTCTTGAGCATAATAATCATAGTTATTTATAGCCCTCTTATGACAACTCCAGTGTGTGAATCACCTGTGTTTTGTTTCTATTATCATTTTCTTTTCTTGGTTTTTGGTTACTTGACCCTTTGTTTGTTTTAAAGCATACCTCATATTATATGTGATTGGATGTGAACATTGTATGTTAAAAGTGTTTGGCTCTGGATCATGTTATTTTTCTCTTAAAAGAGTTAAGCTTTATTCTGGAATGTTGGCTTATCACACTGATTGTGTTAAAATTTGTTTTTTCCCTTTGCCTTTGCTCTAGGAAGTGGCTATATGGAGTCTCAAGTGAAAATGTAGATATTTAGCAGAACCTCTTCATCCTGACCAGCCTTGAGCCTTAACATCTTTCTTAGAATATTATGTACCTGCTAAAATTTCTGCTCAGTTCCTTGGCTTCTCAGCAGTAGCTTTTTGCTTGGTTTCTTGGACTTTAACTCTGCATTTGTACAACATAGAAATTGGCAAGTGCGTTGGAAAGGGGATTGCACGCAGATTCTTGCTTATGCTCCTATTTTCTTTTCTTTGAGATTTTTTTCCCTCAAGTCCCAGCCACTTTGGTTGCCCTAAAGTTGTCTGTCTCTCCAGTACAGGAAGATTTTTGCTTTCTTTTAGGACTCTATTCCCCTAAAACTGGGGATTGGCAAGTGTCCCCAGGGACAAAGCCTGAGTGGATACGGACTTGTGCTTCACTTTCCAGGGATTATTATCCATTGCCCTTTTAACAGTTGCTTTACAAAGTACTATATTTAGCCTTTATAGTTATTTTTGGCAGGAGGATTGGTCTGATCTGTTGTGGCCAGAAATGGAATTATATGTCTATTTGCTTCTTTTTAAAGTTGTTTTAGATTAATTATATTCAGATAGCAGAAATGCTTTTGAATAGCAAATTATCTATGTATTGATATATAAAGTATTGATTAGAATTGTGAACTGTCTAAACATAAGTAAAAATGAATTATTCTTCCACATAAACCAAAGACTCTTTAGAAATTGAATAATTTAATAAATTTTACAGAGAAATGTCAGTTAAGTGATATATGAGCATTAATTTTTGAAGTACAGTCACATTTCAAATTATATTTTGGTAAAATAGAATTATTGTGGCTAATATAAGACTTTTAACTTAGTTATAACATGTAACATTTAGGCTCTGGTTAAAATCGCAATTAAACGAAAACATAGGCTTTGAAATATTTTTCCTTCACAATTTTTATAAAATATTGGTGAACTTTATCAAAGATAGGTGAATGTTTTTTCAGTAGATTTCTGATATTTTGCTTTATAAATATGTTTATTATTTCTGTATAGATGTATATAATTCTATAAATTACTATATTCTTCTTTCCTGGAGTTTTAAATGAAATAGTTTTGAAATGTTTTATTATAATAAGTATCACTAGAGCTATTAAATTAAATAAATATTTGCTGGTACTGAAAAATAACTTGTATTAACATTTACAAATACTATATTGACATGAACATGGGTCTGATCATGGTATTATACAAAAAAATTGTTTAATAAGATTTTTATCAATAATTAAATATTTTATGTATTATTTAGGTGCATTGACATACAGCAGAGCAACGAGGTAGAGAGGACACAAGCACTTCGATTAGTCAGAAAGGTAGGCTCTATGTCTGAGAGTAAAGGCAGATTTATGATTTTCATGTTACGCATTTTACATTTTTAGATTTAGACTGTGAAATCTTTCTATTAAAATTGAAAGACTGAATTCTCATTAAACATTTTTATTTTGTTAAAATTATATATGAGTTATATATAGGTCTATTAAAACTTCAAGATAAGCATAGATATGTTGTGTAATTATTCTATGTGATTGGGTATAGGTAGGTCAGTATTTTTTATAAAATGTTTATTGTAAAGAATATTTCTTCCTGCAGTAGGCATATAAATGAAATTACTGCTTTGATATGTTATTGGAGAAAGAGGATTACTTGCCTCCAACCCTTTTTTTTTCTTAATTATATGCTTGGAGTTAATTCTATTAAATGAATGTCAAAAATAATTACAAGCTGACTGTTTTGAAGATGAATTTGGATACATCAGTAGGCACTTGCAATAAACAATTCAGGCCATTGTACAGAATAAAAGGTCAAAATCTAAACTCTCCAAGAGAGGGTGTTGAGGATAATCAATAATGCTTCTAATGAGAGGCCTTCCAGGAGTTTTTTTTTATTGTTATTTAATGTGATGTGATGCCCTAATGGCAGAGGAATAGAGTAAACTGAGAGTTAATTTGGTTAGGGTACAGTTTGTGTAAGAATTTTACCATGTTTCATTGTAAAGTATCATGTTTCATCTTAAAAAGTCATAAGACTCATGCAGTGTATGTTTGTTTTAATGTAAAAACATCTAAGATTATTTAGCAGATAACTTTTTTAGCTCTTCTCCTTTTTTCCCACCTTTGAATACAGTGCATGCTCCAGAATTGCAGACTGTTGAGTTTGTGCATTAACTAGATCTCCTCTTTTTCCTTTTTCTTCCAGTTGTTCAGCTTATGGTTAGTAATAGTACCCGCAGGTGAGCATAGTAAGGAAGAAGTAAATGGATGAGTTGTCTTAAAAGAAGTTTGCAGTTCTAGTTAAGAGTGGTATTGGAGATAGATTTAAAAAATGTTTGTTATAGGGTAAATTGTTATGTTGGCACCGTGATTTGACTCTTCATATTTAAATACAAAAATTAGGTTTATGTTTTTTACTTATACATACAGTCTCTTCTACTGCGTGATTTTGAGAATTCAAGATAAGAAAACAAAATTTGTTTCTGAAGAACCTAGAATAACTCTTTGGTTATTTGAGTTATATATATGTCAGTATTTATCATACTAGGAATTAAAAGTGAGAAATTTAAAAATATATTAACATATTAAAAAATAAACTCATTACAAGTAAATATAAATAACATATTTTTATAAAAATAACTATATTTTCCAAAAAGAAAGTTAATGAGTAGAGTGGCATTATTTTAGATTTATACAAATTTCTGTAGTGTTTGTCCTGATAGAAGATACCTGGATTGTCATATTTGCTTTTGTATTCAGTCTCTTGTGATTTCACATGCAGTGGAGCCTCTGGAAAACTTCCATATGTACTTGTGAGAGTAAAAAAGACAAATAATGTCTTAGAATTACTATGAAGATAGTTTTCACTTTGCAGAATCTCTGAAAATATCCTCGGGACCCTCAGTTTTCTGGACCACACTTCGAGAGTTGCTGCCTTAGAAACTACGTTCAGATGAAAAAAGAACCCTAAATGGATTAAATTAAATTCAGCTTCTTTGAATTATTCACTAAATATTTTATTTCTCTTTTGTACAGTGTTTTGTACAAGTTACAATTTAATTTATAAAATGGCCCAGTAAAAATAAACAGACCCTTGAAACAATTTAGAAATGCCATAACAAAAATGCAATTTTATTTTGTTATCTTTTGAAGAAGGCAGATATCGTTTGTGGATTCAAGGGCAGGAAGACTGCTTGTACCTGGTGGTAAAATACAGGCTCAAAGGAAGAGTTATGTCACAGGATTCCTCCCTGGTTTAGCTAAAAGCAGTTAGAGTAAAAGGGAAAGCAAGGTTGCTGAATGAACAGGGACCTCTATTGGCCAGAGGAACTATAATTTCACTAATACTTTTAACAATTGAAGCACATAGTTCTTTTTTTCCAGCAACATCTTGGCAACTGAGCTAGTAGAAATTAATATTAATAATATAATTGCTAGGTCACTGTGGGTTCTTTGTATGCATTCAGAACAGTTTTAAAATTTTCTGTGAAAGTATTAATCTTTTTTAAAGGAAAAGCAAAAACATTTGTTGCTTTAGGATAACTTGCTTTATGAATAATTAAGGAATACTCATGTTACTTTTTCTTTCACCTATTTCATTCATTTAGGAGATTTTGTTTGTTTGCTTGGTTTTTTTTCAATGTCTCTGATTTTTTCATGTCTCTTTCTTGCTCTAATCCAGGCAATCCTTCCTGATTCTTGTCTCTCTCATTATCTGTATTATTTTCACACTAGTCAGATCTTGCTACTCTTTATCCAACTTAAATTTTTCTTACTGCCTGCCTAATTAAGCCATTATTTTCTTCATATATCATTTCTTTATTCATGCAATATGAGATTAATATATCACAGATTTTTTTTTTTATAGTTGAAAGGGATTCATTTAAAGGAATCACTTGCCCTTGATACACAGCAAGATATTGTCAAAGCCAGCGTGAAAAACCCAGTTCTCCAAATTTCCAAACCTACACTGGCCCAGGAATCCTTTTGGTATTAAGCACAACCTGCTTATCTTGGCATTCAGAGCCCACTTTTGGGGCAGCCAATTATGACCCGTCTCATTATGCCATTATATGTGTAGACAAGCTGCCCTCCACCACTGCTGTGATCACTGCTTCTATCCTATTCTTTTCATTTCCACCCCTTTGTATATTATATTCATCTTGCAGTCTCAGCTGAAATTTTAAATATTTCCCTTAGAGAACTCAGTGTTTCTCTAATTCTTTTATAGCAGTTCTACAAATTTATTACCTACTTATGATCTTTGATTTGTTTTATATATGTCTGTTCTATCATGCAAAAAAGATGATTAAACTTTTATTTCAACAGAGACTAAATTCTATGACTTTTCCCTCATTGATAACTCACTGATTTACGAGAAAAGTATTCTCTGATTTACACAGAACTTAAGAGTTTCTTTGTGTATATTTTTCCTGAAAAATAAGAAGAGTGATTTCATTTATAAAAACTTTAAATTACCAATATCCATTTCATAGCTCTACACTTGAGATTCATAGAATAGAATTTTATACTTGAAATTCTAGAAATCATCGGATCCCATACATCCTCATTTACAAATGAGGAAACTAAGGCACAGAGAGGATTGGTTTGCCAAGGTAACAGTTTATTAATGGCAGATTTGGCCCTGGAAGCCACTTGGTCTGGCTTCTAGCCAGCTCTTTTTAAAATACATTACATACGTCTTATTGTCTTGGGAATTTTTCTTACAAGCCCCTTGTAAGTATAATAATAGATCAATAAGTATTAAAATACAAATTAATATCATAAGAAGTTAGAATTTTCTCACTGAGGAAGATCAGTTTCTTATACCTCTTTTCCCTTTCCTCCTTTCTTCTCCAACATGTTTGATTAATGAAAAATACTGTTTAGAAACAAATGTGAAAGTTTTTGTAGATTCTAAGGTTATTAGACATCTATTTTATGGTTGTGGAACAGTATTCTATAATTTCATTTGAAACTTGTCATATCACATAATGCTGCTTAAATGACATAAACCATTTACAAGTACTCTAGCCAATATAGATCTCTCCTTTGAACCTCCATAGGATTTAACTGGATATTAATTTAGTTATATTGTGTCCTCTAATTGTGTCATAGTATAAGTCTTATTTTTCAAAAGGATTATAAATATAGTAACACCCAGGACAGATTAATTATCCCCAGTATTTATCACTACCCAAACAGAATAAAACATTTTCTTCTACTCCCACTCCAAGGACCTGTTATTTTGAAATACTTCATCTACCAAATAGTCTTTTATTTATTAAAGAGTAATTACATAATTTTTCTTTCTGTTTTCCAAACTGAAGATACATTTTATCTGTTTTCAGTATTCCAAATATGTTATTGCCAGTTAAACTTTTCATTTAAAATGAGATTCGACAAAGGTTTTTATCACCAGAGACATACTGTTTCCATCACAGTTTTTGAAATATTAAAAATAGATTATGGAGAGACTGCTGCCTGCCTTGAAGTAGCAAATAACCATGAGTGAGCTGCCCATGACAGGGACCTGAGGGCAACCTCTAAGAGCTGAGGGTAGTCCCCATAACAACCGAAAAGAAAATGGGGACTTCAAAAAAAATAGATTATGGATTAGTAAGTTTGCCTTTCAGTATAGCAACAAGTGAGAGTTAGAGATAGGGAGATGATGAGGCATCGGTTGCAGCAATCAAAGTAAGAATGAGGACCCAAATCAGAGTTTGATGGTGGAAAGAGTTGAGTTAATGAGGTAAATTGATAGGATGTAGTGGTGATAATATATGGGGAAGGAGTCAGGAATGTAGTAGTACAGTAGTATGTTTGCAGCTGTTGTCACCACTGATTTACTTTGTCTATTTACTGAAAAGTTGTTTAAAATAGAGTTCCTATCCTAGAGGAGCTTAGAATGTCAGAAACATTGTATCTTGGTAGTCAACTAATTTATAGTCTGGACTATTAGGGAAAAAAAGCCAACTCTTTTTTCCATGGTAATGATTATTAACATTTATTGCATCAATTATTAGTTATATTAGTCCTTTGACATGTTCATTTGAAGCAGAAGATTAAAATTAGTGCCTGGATCTTATAAATATTCTACAGTCTTAAACACCTCAGTCTGAATAAAATAGGTTTTAAAAATGCATTATGAAGTAACTTCTTTTTCTGATTTCTCCCTGTTACAGATGATTACTGTGAATGCTTCCTTGTTTCCTAGCTCTGTGGCCAACTCATTAATAGCAGTTGGAAATGATGGACTCCAAGAAAGAGATAGAATGGTTCGAGCATGCATTGCCATTATCTGTGAACTAGGTCAGAATTTTCTTTGAGTAATGAAAATGTAGTATTTTAGAAAGAATATATAACACTTTTTAATGCCTTTAATACATTAATTCTTTAGGTATTGTAAAAAGATATGAAAAAGTAGGACATTCCTGATAGGGAAGTAGTGGACTTGTTTAAATAAATAATTTCAAAGTGACATTAAAATTCTATAAATTTTAAAGTTTTACTCATCATGAAATTTAATATATAGGAATTGTCCAGATTCTAGTAATTAGAATAAAATCTCTTAAAGTCTGGCTCTCAGACAATAATTAACCACACTGTATCTTGATGTGAGTGCAAAACAACAGTTCACTCTACATTAAAAAAAATTCTAAATGAAAAAGGATTTAAGAGTTAAATGGGGAAAATATGGGGGAGGGGAATGGATGACTATCTGAGCACGTAAGGAAAAGGAGTTTTGAATTATCAAAAGAAATCAAACAGATTTCAGCAGCTGTAGATGTTATTATAAGGAGCTAAGAAAACATGCAGTACCAGAACAAAGAAAAAAATAAATGTAATAAATAAGTTCTTTACCATGACAGGTAAAGAACTTACTTAATATACAGATCAGTAGGAAAAAAATAAATAATTCTCAAAGAAATGCATGGCTGGTCAAAGTATTTTAAAAGTTCAACCTCACTTATAACCAAACAAATATAATTTTTAATGACAAGAGAAGATAATATTTTTCCCCACCAAAAGCAGAAATGGTATAGGTTACATTCACTCTTGATATAATAAATAAATTAATAACAAAAGTTTAAAGAAACAAAAGAGCCAAGCCTTATCATTGAGAGTCTAAAAATACTGTCCACAATACCTGTTGATTTAGAGAAAAAGTCAGAAATTTGATTAAGGAAATTCTGAAAAATAATAAAAATTTGACTACATGTCAATGTATGGGATGCCTGGAAAGTTGTATACTCGAGTTAACTTCTCACTATAAGATGCTTTTATAATTAAGCAAAAAGTAATGAAAATAAGTGAGTGAACCCAAGAAATAGAAAAAGAAGAAAAAAAATAAATTTTAACATAAGCAGGAGGAAAGCAATAATGGTTCTGAGTCTTAGAGAGCAAGATAGATTAATCTAATCTCTGTTAATGGAAGAAGAAAAAAATGACACAGGCAAACATACACTATTGTTTAAAAAATGCAAAAGAGAAACAAAAGATTAATAGAATGAGAAAGAGAATTAATAGGAGTTTTAAAAATTGAGATAATTTTTTTATATATTTGAAAATCTTATTGAAATGAATGGGTTTTCAGAGAAAATTTTAATTTCCAGTTGACTCAAAAGAGTAGAACACATGATGGATCAAAAACCATAGAAGTACTTGATGAATTAATTGCCTCCAAAAAGACTCAGTTAGTTTTGTCTTAAAAAAATTATTTCAAGGAACAAATAATTCTCATATAGTATAATCTAATTGAGAGCATTAAAAATGTGGAAATTTACCAATTTTAATTTAAATGAAACTAGCATTTTATATATATAAACACAGATATGCACATACACACAAATACACGCATACATAAAATGAAATAATTAGAATGCTACTATGTTAACATTGTAGAAGATTTATCTCAAATCACCACTCATACTCTTTCTTAAATAAATTTGTTTATTTATTTATTTATTTATGGCTGCATTGGGTCTTCATTGCTGTGCGTGGGTTTTCTCTAGGTGCGACGAGTGTGGGCTACTCTTCCTTGCGGTGCGCGGGCTTCTCATTGCAGTGGCTTCTCTTGTTGTGGAGCATGGGCTCTAGGCACATGGGCTTTGGTAGTTGTGGCATGTGAGCCCAGTAGTTGTGACTCACGGGCTCTAGAGCACAGGCTCAGTAGTTGTGGCGCACGGGCTTAGTTGCTTGGTGGCATGTGGGACCGTCCCAGACCAGGGCTCGAACCCATGTCCCCTGCATTGGCAGGCGGATTCTTAACCACTGTGCCACCAGGGAAGTCCACAAATCATATTCTTAATAGTGGATCTCTACAAATACTACATCCTTTTAAAAACTCTTAATGTTTTAACCAGGTTAGCAAGACAAAATAATAAATGAGTTTTACATATTGGAAAGAAGACATTATACATTGTAGATGATATGTCTAGAAAACTCTGAATCAACTGAAGAACAACTTCAGTAATTCGGTACAGTGGAAACCTGAAAATATAGATGTAATAGATATATTTTGTTTCAGCAATAATCAGTAAATATAATGGAAAAAAATGGTACTATTTCCAAAGTAGACAAGAAAACTATATAAAACAAATAAACTTAATAAGAAATGTGGAAGACATGTGTGTGTGTGTTTAGGGGATACTTTTCAATTTGTTTAATTGATTTTCAAGAAGGCAGAGCTAATCTATAGGTAGAAATGAGAATATTTGTTGCCTTTGTTGTGGAGGGGGACTGATTGAAAAGTGGTGTGGAGGAACTTTCTACGATGATGAAAGTGCTATACCTTGATTGAGGTATTGGTTACAGGGGTATAGATATTGTTCAGAACTTACTGAACTGTACCATTAAAATCTGTGTATTTTACTGTAAGTAATTATACCTCAATTTAGAAAAAATGGAGAAGAAACCTAAATCTAAAGTTCAACTAGAATAAACAGGAAAAATTCAACTATGAAACATTTTTGAAAAAGATTAAATGGAGGAGAAGGGAAAGATTTTTTTCTCATATTTGAAAAAACTTAAGCTGGGTTATTAAGAGAGAAAAAAATGAAAAAGAATCAAGGGTTGCAGACCCTGATATATAGAAGACTTCAGTATATCAAAAGTATAAAAATCAGTTTGGAAAGCATGCTGGGATAGTTGAATAAACATTTGGGAAAAAATGAGTTTATCAATATTAAGCCAAAGTCTATTTCCTGAGAGATTGAAAACTGAAATGTTAATCATGAACTCATTTAAAACACACATGTGAGTGTGCGTGCATTCAAAGAAAATGCCTGATCTTTGAAGTAAGGGAGGAGTTTCTGAGTTTAAAATCTAAAGTTAAATTACAAATCAGATAAAAGATTTGAAACAGATAAAAGGCTAATACTCCCACTATATAAAGAACTCCTTGCAATTGATAGGAAAGAAGAACCATTCAGTAAAACATGAACAAAAGATATGAAAAAATTCAGAGACATTAAGGAAAAAAATCAGTTTTGGGAAGTATATTCAGTGACTCTTATTAGGTAATTTATCCACGTGTCCTTTTAAATGTCATTGAGTAGAAAGTTTTTCAAGTCAGAAAGGAAATTAAGTATTAAAATCCAAGTTTTCTGATTACATTTTATTAATTATCCCCTATATAATATATTAAGTTTTTCTTTTTTATTTTAGCACTTCAGAATCCAGAGGTGGTGGCCCTTCGAGGTGGACTAAACACCATCTTGAAAAATGTGATCGATTGCCAATTAAGTCGAATAAATGAGGCTCTCATTACTACAATTTTACACCTCCTTAATCATCCAAAGACCCGACAGTATGTACGAGCTGATGTAGAATTAGAGGTAGGAACTTTAATATTCTTTTCTAGTTTTAAAATATGACTTTAAATACATACTCTTACTTTGAAATTTTAAAGTTAATATGCAGCACAGCATTAATTATTAAACCTAAATTAACTAATAAGATTGGCTTATCCCAGCAGTATTTTATAGCTCATTCAATTTGGACTGAATTGAAAAAATTCTCAAGAATATTTCATCAACATGTAAAGTGAAGTTTATTTTCTTTTATTATCTATGAAAACTTGACTGAGCAAATTAGAGCACAAGTAAGGTTTCATAGACATTTATGTATTTATTTAAGAAGACCATTTCTTTTTAAGGACTATAGTATGTTAATTGTGTGTGAATAGCTCCTGCTAATTATATACTATTTATTAAACCATGCTAAAACTCTCTGAACTTGGAGACACTTGTTGGCAACTAATGACCATATATAATTGAAAGAAATAGAAGACATATCTTTTTTAAAATGCTCTACAATTTCTTTTTTTTTTTTTACTAATTCAGGTTTTTTTTTTTTTTTTTTTACAGTTGGTCTAAAATAATAAGGCTACCATATACCTTTTTCTATAATAAAGTATATAGTAGAGGTTGGAACAGAATTATCACAAACTGTATTCTTTTTTTTTTCCCCTTCATTTTTGGCCATGCCCCGTGGCTTGTGGGATCTTAGTTCCCCTGACCAGGGATTAAACCTGCGCCCTCGGCAGTAAGAGCACGGAGTCCTAACCTCTGGACCACCAGGGAGTTACCACAAAATGTATTCTTATAGGTTATTTGTGTGAATGTATTACATAGTTGTCCATTGCAGATATCATTCAGAGTAAGTTTAAACCAAGGCTTTATTTGGGTATGAAATTATGCAAATTATAAAAGATTTATTGTTCCTTACTTTGCCTGTTTAAATCGTTTTATGAAACTTGTCTTAAATGTTATAGTTCTGGTTTTATTAGGGCTACTAGAAATATTTTGAGATTATAAAATTGACATTAGCCTGTATCATTAACTAACAAATTTAAGTACAATATTCTCCTTAATAAGTGATTTTAAATACATTATTCATGGGAGTCCAGTGGGAATAAGCTGGCATTTTTGATATTTTACAGTGTATTTCGATTTAAGTTTTTTCTTTATCAAGTGGAGAAAATGATGTTTTAAGATTGGAGAGATGATAGCAGTAAAGGAAGATATTGTGTATAGGCCTGTTTTTTATTCCTATATAGTTGTACAGCAGATTAGTAAAGCCTTTGTGTAAATGAAAAAACCTCAAAGAATATGGTAGGTATTTAAGTACACGACTATATTTGCATAAGTTCTTTAAAGCCACAGACGTTCTTTTTTTCCTTAACAAGATCCCCCTAAAGTAGCATAGTGATTGAGAGCATAGACTTTGGGCTATACAGATCTGGTTTTGGTTTTTTGTTCTGTAACCTACTAGGTTTATGATTTTGGGCAAGTTATTAGCCTGTCTTGGACCCATTTTTTCCTAGGTAAAATAAAAGTCATGATTTTTACCTTAATTATTGTGAAGAATAAATACTATAATAATAATAGTAGTAGTGGTAATAGCAGCAACTAACACTCTTGTAAAGCTTATAATGAGTTAGGCAATATTTCCAGGTGCTTTACATATATTCATTCTAATCTACATAAATGTTTTATTTAGTACCTGGCACATAATAAGTATTCAATAAATACTGATTGCCTTGGATATTAATCATTATCATCATCTTCTACTTTATCATTATCTTCATCCTAGAGTCTGCTGTTATGAGAATATTATCCTCATTTTTATTAATTATGTTTTATAAATTTTCACTCTAACTTGATAACTTTGGTTTTTCTTTTCCACATACAAAGGAACTATTTTCATTGCTACTGTCTTGTTAGGCCCAAATCTTTCTTCTGTTAAAAAAAAAAAAAAAAAAATCCCTTTTAAAATTTACCCTGGCTTCTATTTCTATAATCTGTAATATATTTTGACCTCACACAGGAAAAAAAAAGGTACATTTAATATGATAATGTTATTAGAATAGGCAGTCAGTAAGGATTGTAAAATTGTAATTTTAATTTTTTATAATAAATTTTAAAAACAACATTTTTTAAACTTATACTTCAGAGTAGGATAGTGTAGTTCATAGCATCTGCTATGGAAAACTAGAAAAGTTGAATAATTATGGAAATCATATATTTAAAGCAGTATAGAGCTGTGAAAGCAATAAGGACCAGAGGGAGTGAAAAATCTAGAGATGCCCTTGGGGGCACTGTAGATTTAGGCCACAGGCTAGAGGTTAAGAATATGACCTAGGCTTAGGTAGAAGACCAGACTATTTGGCAGGCATATGTGTATGTGGAGTTGACAAGCCTAGAGATGTGAAAAGTCCCCAGATCAAGTCTGATTTACCCTTCTAGAAGTTTGCTGAAATAAGAATCTGTGGAGAGCAGAAGTTAAAATGTTTCCACTGAGGAAAACACAGTGGAATAGGCTATGGTCTCCAGTGCATAGGACACAGAGGCCTCCCACAAAGGGGGGTCATGGGCAGAAGTTGAAAGGCCTCTAAGAAGTAGTGAATTTACACTGATTATATGCAGTTGCTTTTTTTCCCTGGGGTCACTTACTGATCAGGACATAATTAGAAGCTGAAAATCCAGGTACGCTTTTCCTGGGACCTGAAAAATCAGAACAGCTTTTGGCAGTTATGTAGTATTCAAGTGACAAACTGGGTATTTCATAGCTGATTTCCTGTTCTTGACATGTCCCAAATTCTGAAGTAATTCTGGATGAGTACCTAAAGATCTAAGTTCAAAACTTATGAAGTATGTAGAAAAAAATCCCCAATTTCTCACGGCTAAGGAAAAAAAAAAAAAAACTAGCTAAAGTCTCTTGAAAGTTTTGGAGGTCCATACTTTAGAAACACAAGAAAACCAAAGGTACACTCAAATCTTAACAAAATTGCAGCATAGTCTCAATTTAACTCAGTTGGTGACTAGGATAAGCTCATCAGTCCCTTTAATCTACCTGACTAACAGAGGAAAGGATAAACCTTCTCTGAGGGAGATAACATAACTTGGAACCTTCAATAAAATTTACAGTGTCTGACATTCAGTCAGAAATTTGATTGAGTGTCATACAAAAAGACATGAATATGTAACTGAAAACTCAAAAGAAATTCCATAGAAGCATGTCCACAGGTGATCCAGATATTACAGCTAGAGGGAAAAGACTTTAAAACAACCATGATTAACTTGTTAAGGAAAATGGAGAAAAAGAAGAAGAAAATAGATGAAATAATGGAGAATTTCACCATATAATTGGAATGTGCAAAATGAATCAAATGGAACTAGTACAGAAAAATATAAAACCTGAAATTCTGAACTCAATGAAATTAAAAATCCATTTTGGATGAGAAGATATCATTAGTAAGTTGAAAGAAAAGTCAATAAAAATATCAAGTAAAACATTGAGGGGTGGGGAAGAGAAAGGAAATGAACAGAACAAAAAGGATAAAACATAATTGTTGTCTTTGGAGAAGAGAGAGAAAATGAGCAGAAGCAAATATCCAAAGAAGGAGTGGTCAAAACTTTTGTTTCTAAAACTGATGAAACTTCATAAAGCTCAAAAGCTCAAGATAATACAAAGAAAACAACATGTACGCACATCATGGTAAGGTTGTCGAAAACCAAGATAAATAAAAATCTTAAAATCAGCTTGAGAAAAAAGACTCTACTTTCAAAGGAACAAGTCTGACAGCTGATTTCCCAACAGAAATAATGGAACCAGAAGACAGTAGAATGGCATCTTTAGAGTGCAGAAAGAAAATAATGTCAACCTACCCCAGAGAAAATGTCTTTCAAAAACAAAGGTAAAAAAGATTTTTTAGACTAAAGAAAAAAGACCCAAGGAAATTTAAAGAAACACTATTCTTTCTTGGAGTCCTTGCCTTTATGTCATGAAGACAGTAAAGCAGCCTATCCTGCTTTGGTGAGGCACACGTGGGAAAGAACTGAGGCCTTTTGCCAACAATTAGCACGTTGTGAGTAAACCATCTTGAAGCAGATTCTACAGCTTCAGTCAAGCCTTGAGATGACTGCAGCCCTGACCAATATTTTGACTACAATTTTATGAGGCACCCTGAGCCATAACTGCACAACTGAACTCTTCTAGATTCCTGACTCACAGAAACGTTGTGAGATAATAAATATTTATTGTTTTTTAAAAAATGAGACAAACTCAAAGGAAGGTTAAAGTGAATCCTTAAAAGGAAAATGATTCGAGACAAACAAGGAAATACAGGAAGGAATGAAGGGTGGCAAAAAAGGTACACATGACAAAATATAAAAGACTACTCATTGTCAAAAACAATATTTGTAATGTCTTAGGTATTTTAAATTATTTTAAAATTAAAATTCAGGCCACAGTAATGCAGTCAGCGCAAGGCGGGGGTGGGGGGGTTGGTAAATGAGATAACAGTGGTTTAAGTTCTAAAATGAGTGAGCCTAACAGGGTTGCTAAATACAAGGACAATACACAAAAATAACTTGGATTTCTTTATACTAGTAACAAAAAGGGGAACGTAATTTATAAAGTAAAAACATTTAAATAATGTTCAAAAATAGGCAAAACAAGTCATAGTGTTAGAAATCAGGATAGTAGTCCTGGGGTGAGAACAAAGGGGAGAATAAGGAGGCTTTGAGGATTATAGGGAATGTGCTTAGTTTGAGAAAATCTATCAAACCTCACATTCATGGTTTGTGCACTGCTTAATATGCATGTTAAATGTCAGTTTAGAAGTTCAAAAATTCAGTTTGTACATTTAAAAAAATCACTCAAATATATTCCTTGATGATGAGTTTGAAGAAATAAGTCTCTCAAGCAGTGTACCCAGTCAGAGATACAGAGAAGTGGAATTAATTTTAGCTTGTTAACAGGAAGAATACATTTTATAACAAGGACTCTTTTTCTTCTTCTTTTTTTGCCTTTTCTTTTTATTAGCGAATTTTAGCACCCTATACTGATTTTCACTACAGACATAGTCCAGATACAGCTGAAGGACAGCTTAAGTAAGTACCATGCGTGTTACTGTTAAAACTTTTAGATTTGCCTGATTGTACGTAGAGCCAGAGAAAAATGAGTTTAAGTAAATTTCCTATTTCATGGAGTTACAGTTCTCTCATAATTAGCTGTGGTTTAAAAAATTAAAAGTAAGCTTCGGGAAATTTAAAGACTTGGAATTAGTTTCTTATTATAAAAAATGTAAGATAGGTGGGAGTAGAAACCTAGATCTTTAATCATTTTTCTATTGTACATGTTTTTAGTGCAATTACATTGAGAGACTAAAGAATTATTTAATAGTGAGTAGAATGAAGAGTGGCCTAAATTGAGTAAGCAGAAAGATATACTGTGTAGAATTTTGAGAGTAAGGTTCATAGGAAAGTAAAAGGAGATAGAGTAAAGATTATTTTCTAGAAATGAGGCAGGATAATTTTCAGTCTTTTTGGAGAGAAATGCACATGTTCACTAGGTATCCTGGGATAACTATATATAAATTGATTTATGGATCAAATAATGTACTGTCTGTGAAGATTTTGCCAATGACACAGTTCCAATAAATACGCTATCAGGTGTAGCATAGTAGGATTGTTGGATTGTAGAAACACTTATTTTGAGAGATAGTATGTTTTTAAAATTCCTCACTAAGTTTGGGAACATTGTGAAATGGGCATATTTTTGTTGTTTTTCATTTTTCTCCTGAATTAAAAATAGTGGTTTCATATCTTTAATCACCTCCATCACTGTGGACTCATTGCATGCTAACATATCATGACCTGAGCTAAGAAATTAGAGTAGTCATTCTCTGTTTAAGACTTCTCAGACCTTATTCTTGCTAACTAAGTTATGAATTGGGATTCTTAAGCCCCTTTCTTGGCTTCTCCTATGACACTTGGGCATGCTCTTTATTGATGAAGAATGTATGCATTTTCTATTGCTGCATGACAAACCACTACAAATATAGCAGCTTAAAATAACATCAGTTTATTAGTTCACAATTCAGTAGGTCAGAGGTCTGGCATGGTTCTTATCTGGAGGTTCTGGTGAAGAAGCCATTTGTTTCTAGGCTCACTCAGATTTTTGGCAGAATTCACTTCCTTGCTCTTGTACAACTGAAGTTCCTGTTTTCTTGCTGACTATCAACTGGGGCCTACTCTCAGCTTCTAATGGCCACCCTCTTTTCCTGGCACATGGTACTCTCCATCTTCAAACACAGCAGGAATTCCTTGAATCTTTGTGCTTTGAATCTCTCTGACTTTTTCTTCTGCCTCCAGCTAGAGAAAGCTCTCCAGTTCGATCAAGCCTACCAGATGATCTCCCTATGTTAAGGTCTGCTGGGCTATGTAACATAAACATAATCACAGTCATGGCAATGATATATTCACAGGGATCCAGGGATTAAGACCTAGAATCTTGAGAGGATAGGGGCATTTTTAGAATTCTGCCTACCAGGATAAGCAAGAGATGAACCTGGATATTTTTTAGAGTTGGGGAGGGGGGAGTACATTCCACCAAAATCCTTTCTTTTCTGTTTGGTTCAATACTTTGCTTTCCTTAAGTTTCTGGAGTATGGGCAGTTTCTGGAGCATGGGTACATTATAGCTAGGGAATAAGGAAATGGGTGGGGTTTTTTTTTTACAATACTACTAATTTATCAAATAGGTTAGAGATTGGATTCCCAGGCAATCAGTATAAGTATGTCACAAACATTTTTAAGAGAAGGAGCACCAAAAGCTTAATCACACAGTTGTCTGATTCTCATTTCTTCCACCAACCCCCCTCCCCATTTTACTTTCTGTTACAGTGTCATGTTGATTAGTACAACAGAGCTTAGTGTGGTTGGTTTGTACGTGTGGGGGATGTTTTTAACTGTTGCATTTCTCTTTTGTAAACTATCTGCTTGCTTACCATTCTTTAATTTGATTTTCTGTCATTGTTCTTTATCCCTTCTGTTTTTTTCTTTCCCAGTTCTCTGGATTTCTGTATTCTCACAACTGTTAAGAACTTTAACATTAGGGAAGTAAAAAAGATGGCACAGAAAAAAAATGGACTGTTGACAGGGTAGAGATGGTTGAGGTGGCATAAATAAAGAGTACAAGGTTGCTATTAAGTATTAAAACTGGCCATAGACCATATATGGAAAATGTTTAACAATGTAAGTAATACTATTGGTTAATTAATTGTCATAAACTATTACATAGAAAGGAACAAGTGAGATGATTGGATACCAGTTATAAAAGAAGAAAGTAGCTGGTAGTAGGCCCCAGCTGACAGAAAGAAAACAGAAACTTCAGTTGTATAACACCAAGGAAGTGAATTCTGCCAACAACCTGAATGAGCTTAGAAATGGATCAATAATAATATCTAGTTATTTAATAATATCTCGGTGAATATCTGAGTTGTTGAGCTTGCTTGGTAGAAATGCTCAAATAAATTTGGGACAAGATTTTTGAAGTAAAGAGAATACATGTGGTAAAAGTAAGAAGTTTATGTGGTAATTTTCTTTGCTAAGGGGCAGTCTTTTGACAGAGATGCTTATTAAGCAGGCTGGTGTTGTCTCTAATGCTCAATTAAAGGTGTTAATGAGCTACCTACCTAAGAATAGTTTTCAGAAAGAGCAGGAAAAGTAGAACTCAGTGGGAAAGCAGAATTTATAATTTGTTTTAAAAGATGTTGTGAATTTTAAATGGGGGGAGGCGTGATCAGTACATAATTGGGTAATTTGCTTTGAGGTAGATCTGATCTTTATTTTCTTTTAATATATTGTTGAATTTCCTATGTAAATATTTAAATGTTAAGTAATGATAGCTCTTATTCTGATATAGTGGTAGGAAAAACTCACTTTTTATTTTAACATTTAATTTCTTTGACCCCCCCCACCCCCACCCCCTCCCCCCCACCTCACCGAACAGAGAAGACAGAGAAGCAAGGTTTCTAGCAAGTAAAATGGGAATCATAGCAACATTCCGGTCATGGGCAGGTAAGTTCCTCTGTGCTGCTTTATAACATCCAATAAGAAAAGCTTGGCTATTTTTTCAAATGTTAAATTATTATTGTAGCATCTGCTTTA
The DNA here is from genome assembly GCF_965194805.1 of Balaenoptera borealis. NCBI lineage: Eukaryota > Metazoa > Chordata > Mammalia > Artiodactyla > Balaenopteridae > Balaenoptera > Balaenoptera borealis. The sequence goes on along the minus strand of NC_138867.1, from coordinate 34,244,721 downwards.
GATGTTAACCTAATCTTTATATGTTATTGTTAGAACGAAGAGGGGTTTGTACACAAGTCTTAAAATTGACCATTTGTAAATCAATGTGCTAATGATAACCTGGGCATTAAAATAAAATTAAACAAGATCTATACCAAAAAAAATTTTTAAGAGTGTTAGTTGAATATGTAACTAAAGTTTGTTCCTAAAAATATAATGTAGAATGTCATAAATACCAAATAAGCAAGATAGGCCATTAGTAGTCCCAAATTACATTCTTTTTCGTTATGGTTTATTACAAGATGTTGAATATAGTTCACTGTACTATACAGTAGGACCTTGTTGTTTATTTTATATATAGTAGTGTGTATCTGTAAATCCCAAACTCCTAATTTATCGCTCCCCCACTCCCTTTCCCCTTTGATAACCATAAGTTTGTTTTCCCTGTCTGTGATTCTGTTTCTGTTTCACAAATAAGTCCATTTGTATCATATTTTAGATTCCACATATAAGTGATATCGTATGGTATTTGTCTTTCTCTGTCTGACTTAACTTCACTTAGTATGATGATAATCTCTAGGTCCATCCATGTTGCTGCATATGGCATTATTTCATTCTTTTTTATGGCCAAGTAATATTTCATTTTGTGTGTGTGTGTGTGTGTGTGTGTGTGTGTGTGTGTATCTCACATCTTTATCCATTCATCTGTCGATGGACATTTAGATTGCTTCCATGTCTTGGCTATTGTAAATAGTGCTGCAGTGAACATTGGGGTGCATGTATCTTTTATTTATTTATTTATTTAAATTTATTTATTTATTTTCATGTTTGCTTTTTTTTGAATTTTATTTTATTTTTTTATATAGCAGGTTCTTATTAGTTATCTATTTTATACATATTAGTGTATATATGTCAGTCCCTCTCCCAATTCATCCCCCCCCACCCCGCTTTCCTCCCCTTGGTGTCCATATGTTGGTTCTCTACATCTTTGTCTCTATTTCTGCGTTGCAAACCAGTTCATCTGTACCATTTTTCTAGATTCCACATATATGCGTTAATATACAATATTTGTTTTTCTCTTTCTGACTTACTTCACTCTGTAGGACAGTCTGCATGTATCTTTTCAAATTACAGTTTTCTCTGGTTATATGCCCAGGAATGGGATTGCAGGATCATGTGGTAACTCTATTTTTACTTTTTAAAGAAACCTCCATACTGTTTTCCATAATGGCTACACCAATTTACATTCCCACCAACAGTGTAGGAGGGTTCCTATTTCTCCACAACCTCTCCAGCATTTATTATTTGTAGACTTTTTAATGATGGCCATTCTGACTGGTGTGGGGTGATACCTCATTGTAGTTTTGGTTTGCATCTCTCTAATAATTAGTGATGTTGAGCATCTTTTCATGTGCCTATTGGCCATCTGTATGTCTTCTTGGGAGAAATGTCTATTTAGGTCTTCTGTCCATTTTTTGATTGGGTTGCTTGTTTTTTTTGTTATGGAGTTGTGTGAACTGTTTGCATATTTTGGAAATTAATCCCTTGTCGGTTGCCTCATTTGCAAATATTTTCTTCCACTCCATAGGTTGTCTTTTCATTTTGTTTATGGTTTCCTTTGCTGTGCAAAAGCTTATAAGTTTCATTAGGTCCCATTTGTTTATTTTTGCTTTTCTTTTTTTTCTTTTTTAAAAATTTTTATTGGAGTATAGTTGATTTACAGTATTGCGTTAGTTTCAGGTGTACAGCGAAGTGAATCAGTTGTACATATATCCACTTTTTTTTTTTTTTTTAGATTCTTTTCCCATGTAGGCCATTACAGAGTATTGAGTAGAATTCCCTGTGCTATACAGCAGGTTATTATTAGTTATCTATTTTATATATAGTTGTATGTATATGTCAGTCCCAGTCTCCCAGTTTATCCCTCCCCCACTCTTATCCCCTTGTAACCGTAAGTTTGTTTTCTACATCCATGACTCTACTTCTGTTTTTAAGTAAGTTCATTTGTACCCCCCCTTTTTTTTCTAGATGCCACATATAAGCGATATCATGTATTTGTCTTTCTGTGTCTGACTTACTTCACTCAGTATGATAATCTCTGGATTCATCCCTGTTGCTGCAAATGGCATTACTTTGTTCTTTTTTTATTGCCGGTAATGTTCCACTGTATATGTGTACCATGTTTTCTTTATCCATTCCTCTGTTGTTGGACGTTTAGGTTGCTTCCATGTTCTGGCTATTGGAAATAGTGCTGCAATGAACATTGGGGTGCATTCCTTTACACTAACAATGAAAGATCAGAAAGAGAAATTAAGGAAACAATCCCATTTACCATCGCAACATAAAGAATAAAATACCTAAGAATAAACCTACCTAAAGAGGCAAAAGACCTGTACTCAGAAAACTGTAAGATATTGATGAAAGAAATCAAAGACGACACAAACAGATGGGAAGATATACCATGTTCTTGGATTGGAAGAATCAGTATTGTGAAAATGCCTATACTCCCCAAAGCAATCTACAGATTCAGTGCAATCCCTATCAAATTACCAATGGCATTTTTCACGTAACTAGAACACAAAATCTGCATGAAAACATAAAAGACCCGAATAGCCAAAGCAATCTTGAGAAAGAAAAACGGAGCTGGAGGAATCAGGCTCCCTGACTTCAGACTATACTACAAAGCTACAGTCATCAAAACAGTATGGGACTGGCATAAAAACAGAAATATAGGTCAGTGGAACAGGACAGAAAGCCCAGAAATAAACCCACTCACCTGTGGTCAATTAATCTATGACAAAGGAGGCAAGAATATACAATGGAGAAAAGACAGTCTCTTCAATAAGTGGTGCTGGTTTCCCATGCTGGACAGCTACATGTAAAAGAATGAAATTAGAACACTCCCTAACACCATACACAAAAATAAACTCCAAATGGATTAAAGACTTAAATGTAATGCTGGACACTATAAAACTCTTAGAGGAAAACATAGGCAGAACACTCTTTGACATAAATCACAGCAAGATCTTTTTTGATCCACCTCCTAGAGTAATGAAAATAAAAACAAAAATAAATGCAATCTAATTAAAAGTGTTTGCACAGCAAAGGAAACCATAAACAAAATGAAAAGACAGCCCTCAGAAAGGGGGAAAATATTTGCAAATGAAGCAACCGACAAGGGATTAATCTCCAAAATATATAAACAGCTCATGCAGTTCAGTATCAGAAAACCAGATAACCCAATCAAAAAATGGGTGGAAGATCTAAATAGACATTTCCCCAAAGAAGACATACAGATGGCCAAAAAGCACATGAAAAGATGCTCAACGTCACTAATTATTGGAGAAATGCAAATCAAAACTACAATGAGGTATCACCTCACACCGATCAGAATAGCCCTCATTAAAAAGTCTACAAATAATAAATGCTGGAGAGGGAGTGGAGAAAAGGGAACCCTCTTGCACTGTTGATGGGAATGTAAATTGGTACAGCCACTGTGGAGAATGGTATGGAGGTTCCTTAAAAAACTAAAAATAGAACTACCATATGACCCAGCAGTCCCACCCCTGGGCATATACCCAGAGAAAACCGTATTTTTGCTTTTATTTCTATTGCCTAGTAGTCCAATATTTCTTGAGAATAGGGATTATATGTATTTTACCTTTCCATGGAATAAAAAGCAAACATTTTTCTTAAAATAATACCACCACTAAATGTGTTATTTTGTTTTAATGATTACCTCTTCCTTCTTTTTTTTTTTAAATTTATTTATTTATTTAATTTTTGGCTGCGTTTTCTTCGTTGCCGCATGCAGGTTTTCTCTAGTTGTGGTGAGCAGGGGCTACTCCTTGTTGCAGTGCACGGGCTTCTCATTGCGGTGGCTTCTCTTGTTGTAGAGCACGGGCTCTAGGCACACAGGCCTCAGTAGTTGTGGCACGTGAGCTCAGTAGTTGTGGCTTGCGGGCTGTAGAGCACAGGCTCAGTAGTTGTGGCACATGGGCTTAGTTGCTACGCGGTGTGTGGGATCTTCCCAGACCAGGGCTCGAACCCATGTCCCCTGCATTGGCAGGTGGATTCTTAACCACTTCGCCACCAGGGGAGCCAACCTCTTCCTTCTTGACTTTGCAGAATAATTTAAGGGATAGCATACAGAGGAGTATAGCAATAAATAGAACAGGAAAATTTACTTGAACATTTCTGTATACTTAAGTAACCAGCTAACATCTTTTCCATAAAAATGACTATCCCAGCCATAGACTTGGCCCCTAGCCAATATATGTACAAGGACTTCCTCTGGCCTCTCACATTTTGGTAAAAATCCCAACCTTGCTATACCTCATGACTGCCTATTTCCCCTTATCCTCATGGACAACCTAGGATTCTATGAGGGCTCAACCATCACACATCGTTTTTTATACTTTACTAGCCTCCACACACTCTTTCAACATAGAAAACCAACACAGTCCTCCTGCCAAGGTTAACTGTCAGTGCCCTTGCCTCAGAAATCACTTAAAACTTTATTTTCTGTAGCTACAGCTACCGTCCTTCACCATTCTTCAGCTTCCTTGCCATTAGAGTGGTTTCTTTCGTCCCCCCAAGAATGAATTCTATCCAACTCTAACCACCAGTACAGCCTAGCTACTGTCTTCTCATTCTCTCTACCGTAGACTCTGCTCTCCAGTCACTGTACCTCTAACCTCTGCCAGTCTCTTGTTTCTCTTAAACGTTCTTCTACTGTGCTTCAGTTTGTCCTAGAGTCCTTTAATGCACTGATCCATCATTAGAAACTTAAAAGGTTGGAGTGTTCTTCCCTTCTATTGAAGTAAGAACTGGAATATTATTCAAGTTAGAATTCTGAAAACATTTTCTCACAGAAATAATTTCCTACATAGTATTAGATTCTGTGATACTGTGTATGGGTTAAATGAGCTTTTGTATGTTTGTAATGTTATTTCTATCATATATTTCAAAATCCAAAAAACTGACTGAAAAATGAACTTTTAGAACACAGTTTCTTCTTGAGTTGCAATAGCCTGTTTTCCCTATTAGTGCAGACTATGATTGCAGATCATTGTATCTTAATCTATAATCTCTCAAATTACTGTCAGACATCAAAGTTTGAGAAACACTATTTTGGTATTTTAAGTAAGTCTGTCTATTATGTTTTAATTTGAATTTTGAACCAAAGTGCAAAGAGAAGATACATATTATTCATAAATATAAATATATGTGCTTAGCTAGAAGTAACAGGGAACTTCAGAATCCTATATGACTTTTTAAAAATGTTTTCCTTTACTTTTTAAAAATGTTTTCCCTAACATTTTATCAAAAATTTCAACTATACAGAAAAACTATACAGTGAACACCATATACTCCTACCACTTAGATTTTGCTCTATTTGCTTTATTACATATCTACCCATCTGCTAGTCCTCTGAGAATTCATCAGTCCTCATGTTATTCTAATGCATTTTAAAGAAGTTGCAAAATTAAGTGCTCCTGATTCCTAAACACTTCAGCATGCACATTATTACCTAAAGCTCAGTATTTGTTTAGGGTTCTTATTTGGTTATTTTTGTTTGTTTCTGAGGGTTTTTTTGGGGGGGGGATTGAGGTAAAATTTACCCCTTACAGTGAAATGCACAAATCTTGAGTCTGCCATTTGATGAGTTTTGACAAATGCTTATACCTGTGTATCCAAACTCTTTTTAGGATATAGAACATTACTGTCATCACAGAAAGTTCTCTCATGTCCCTTCCTAGTTAATCCATGACCCCACTCCTGTAAGAAGCAACCACTACTCTGTTTATTTTTTATCACAAATCATTTTTGCCTGTTCTGAAACTTCATTTAAGTGGAATCATAGTATATGTATACTTTTGTGTGTAGGCTTTTTTCAGTCAACTTAATGATTCTGATTTCACTCAGCAAATGCTCCTGATTCATGTTGTATATATCAGTAATATGTTCCTTTTTATTGCTGAGTAGTATTCCACGGGGTAAATATATCACTGTGTTTTTAGCCTTCCTCCTGTTAGTGAATACCTGACCTGTTTCCAGTTTTGACCATTCTAAATAGAGCTACTGTGAGCAGCATTGTAAAATTTTTTTTCAGATATAAGCTTTCTTTCCTTTTGGGTAAATACCAAATAGAACTGCTGAGTCACAGGGTGGATATATGGTGTTTTTTTTTGGCTGTGTTGGGTCTTCGTTGCTGCACGTGGGCTTTCTCTAGTTGTGGCGAGCAGGGGCTACTCTTCTTTGCAGTGCGCAGGCTTCTCATTGCAGTGGCTTCTCTTGTTGCAGGGCACGGGCCCTAGGTGCATGGTCTTCATTAGTTGCAGCACGCGGACTTAGTAGTTGCAGTGTTCAGGCTTCAGTAGTTGTGGTGCGTGGGCTCAGTAGTTGTGACGTAGGCTCTAGGGTGCGTGGGCTTCAGTAGTTGTGGCACACGGGCTCAGTAGTTGTGGCTCGTGGGCTTTAGAACACAGGCTCAGTAGTTGCGGCGCACGGGCTTAGTTGATCCACGGCATGTGGGATCTTCCCATACCAGAGCTCGAACCCCTGTCCCCTGCATTGGCAGGCGGATTCTTAACCACTGCACCACCAGGGAAGTCCGGATATATGTTTAGTTTTATGAGAAACTGCAAGACTTTTTCTCAAAATACTGAAGCACTATTTTATACTCCTATCATGTAGGTATGTGAGTTCCAGTTGCTCTACATCCTTGCCAGCATCTGGTGTTATCAGTTTTTAATTTCAGCCACTCTATTGGGTGCGTGACAGTATCTTATTATGACTGTAATTTGTATTTCCCCAGTGACTAATGATATTGAACACTTTTGTATGTGTTTATTGGCTACTTACTGATACATATCTTCTTTTGTGACATGGTGTTAATATGTTTAAAATTGTTTGAGTACATTCTCTCACTTAATATTTTGATCCATGCAGTTTATTTGAAGTTTGTTGGTTATACTCTTCTGTGCATTCGTTAAGTTTTAGACTTAAACTTTTAAAAGGCAAATGCCAAGCAAAGTTTATCAATTTAGGTTGAGAAAGTGTTAAATAAGCAAGACATTGTCTTATTCTCTCCAATATCCCTGAGAATCACTCATCAGCAAATGGGAATAATAGGCAGTCAGATTCATGAAACCTTTTTGGGTATGAAACAAATAGAAGAAGTAATGTAAAGGATAAAATTATTGATAATCTCTAATTGGGAAGTTCAGAGAATGTTTGAAATACACTATCAATTATGATAAAGTAATAGTGTAATTCAGCTTGGAAAAATGTCACGTTTTGTATTATGGATACATTACTATAGAAAATTTTTTTGAAATTCAGATCAGTTATTTTTTTTTCTTTTTATCTTTTTTAGGTATTATTAATTTATGTAAGCCTGGAAACTCTGGGATTCAGTCCCTAATTGGAGTACTTTGCATTCCAAATATGGAAATAAGGGTAGGTAAAAGTTATTCTGATTGTTTCATTCGTGGAGTTTTAGTGGAGGAAATTAATTGGAAAAAATTTATTTCAGGTAATGCATTTTCCTCATGAATTGTTAATCTGTATCACAGAGCATTTTAAAAATACATGAATAAATATTTACTACTTAGTTGAACCCTAAGAATATAATATGAATCATTTGAAACACTGCTGTTGTTAGGAACTATGGCTGTATTAAAATTAGATTAAAAATGTGAAATTAATTATGCTTTATTCAATAAAAAGTGCAAACAGTACACAGGGGCATTCTCATTGTAAAAGGTTCAAGCAATACAGAAAAATATACTTAAAAAGTAAATATAGTATTTATGCAACTTATGCCTTCTAACTTGTGTTTTTATATGTTATGAGTAGTGGTTCTGATTAAAATTGGGGTATTTATATACTTATTTATTAGACATAGTCCTAAGTTATTAGTGTATAGGAATTGTATTAAACAGCTAAAACAAATTGAAATTAGAGGAAAAAAATTAACTCTTCATGTGCTTCTTCCTTTTCCTCTTCAATGTTTTTGTTTTAATTTTGTTCAGAGGGACAAAATTTGCCCCCTTGTTTCTTATTATTAGTAGTAAATATTAGCTAGAGGTGCCTTGCTTAAAATGTGAACTAAAAATAAAAGCATTTAGACCATGGAAGGATGTAATTATAGATGGAAAGGTTCCAATTCAGTTGACTTCTTACTCAGTAAATGGTGAAAGAACATGGTCCTTTGAGTCTGGCCGACTGAGGTTTGACTGCTGGTTTTATTATTTATAGCTCCATGACCTTGGGCAAATTATTTTTAACCTTTAAATATATTTCTTCATGTGTACAGTGGGGATAATAAAAGATTTATTGACAAGATTACATCATGTATATGTAGTAAGCATTCAGTAGTTATCTCTTCTCTAATATAGCCCTGATAATGGTAGGTTTCTAAAATACAGTAGTTCTGTTTTTATCAATTTTTTAATCTGTGAATAGGACATTTAAAAAATTGTAGACAAAGATTTATTCCATAAAACAAAGAAAATGTATTTATTTGTACTTGCAGCGAGGTCTCCTTGAAGTGCTTTATGATATATTTCGTCTTCCTCTACCTGTTGTGACTGAAGAGTTCATAGAAGCACTGCTCAGTGTAGGTAAGTATTGAAGTGCATTCACTACTCATATATTATAATTTTTTAAATGGATTATCTAATGGAGGCAGAGTTCCTCAAAGGAAAAATACTGAACTAAATATTGAATATCATTTTCTTTTCTTACTGCATATTTGTGGCCTGAAATTAATATAAAAATAAAATCTCAGATAAATTTCTAAAAAGAAATTTTAATTTTTTCTCCATCACCCTAGCTCCTGAAATGAGCAGTGAAATTAATAGAAGGATGGACTAAGAAAGGAAGAGAGGACTTAATAAGAAACCTTATGTGATTCTCATGTTGGATTATTTGATTCTTGTTATTTTATTTTAGCCCAAATGACTTTGAGTCCCTCAGTGAAGGAAGTTAGATCTGTGTTCATTTACATAAATCGTTTTTTTCTGTATTTCTTCTAACTATCTAAATTTAACTATTTTAGATCCAGGTAGATTCCAAGACAGTTGGAGGCTTTCGGATGGCTTTGTAGCAGCTGAGGCAAAAACTATTCTTCCTCATCGTGCCAGATCCAGGTAGACTTTAGATATAGAAATGGTTCAGATTTATTACAATTACTATTTTTATGTTAAATTTTGTAGTGTATGGAACAATATTTAAATTTTTCTGTGCTGTACTTATTTCCAGGCCAGACCTCATGGATAATTATTTGGCACTGATACTCTCAGCATTTATTCGTAATGGGCTTTTAGAGGTAAGAGTTATAAACCTCACTTTATTCTATTTTATTTATTTTATTTTCTCTAACAGAATTCTTTCAGAGCAACAAACATATGATACATAATTGTATTTCATATATACTGTTTTGCAACTATGATATTTTCTTCTTATTTTCAAAGGGTTTGGTTGAGGTGATAACAAACAGTGATGACCATATCTCAGTTAGAGCTACCATCCTTTTAGGAGAGCTTTTACATATGGTAAGTTTAACAACTTCTGATTATGTTTCATACTATTAATGTTTTAATTTATGAAACAGGCTATTTTAACAATGTTACTTTGCATTATCTCAAAAAAATAAGTTTGCATTTATTTGAATGTTTATCTTTGCATTACAAAGAACCCTTGATACCTTGTATCTTATATATATAGGCTAGTTTTTTAAATGGAACAAATATAAAAAATACAGAGAACTGAATATTGCTTTTTTATACTCACTTTTGATGCTGACATTTTAAGTCGTAAAAGTCTTTCTCTTAGAATGACTTCCTACCTGAAAAGCATGAAATTACAAAACTATAGGTATTACTTCAGTCAGCTAAATAGAATTGATACATAATAGTCAGTGCCTGAATTTTAGAAAACTTTGTGGAAAAAAATCTAAATATAACTGCCTCATTTGAGCACATACTTCTCTGTAAACTTGTAGGTTTAGGTTTGGAGGGTGGGAATCTTTTTTTTTTTTTTTTTCTTTTTGGCCATGATTTTATGACATCAGTAACTTCTGGAAACAAGGAGCTAGCAAAGTAATCTGATCATTCTCTATTCCCAGCAGATCAAGCAGTGAGGGTACTCTGATTATTTGCAAATTAGAAATTTATATTTCTGTCACTGATTAGTTAATAAACACTAAATAAAAAGAACCACTTTAAACTCATTAAGTAAACTTATGGCAAATCTTTTAAAATTATGTTATGGCTTATTATTGGCAGAATATTTTTTGTTTTTGTAGTTGTTTTTGGTCCCCTCCATCACCAGGGTTTTTTTTCTACATAGCAGTTGGGCTTTGTGAGTGAGCAAAAGAGAATTAAACAGTTTAATGATAACTGTCTTTATTAGTGAATTATTTTAGCCACTTGCTCTGTTTTCCTTCAGTCCATCTATGAGATAATTAAGTAATATTGCAGAATCTCAGGTGTGATTATTTTTATTTTAATTAAGATATCATTTCTGTAAGGATATCAATATCTAGAATTATTTGCCTTTATATGAAGGAATCTCTTTAATAAATTTCATCCATTCCCTTCCCCCGTGCACCAGAATTCTGTGATTCCCTTGAAATATAAAAGCTAGTCATTTTGAGTATAGCAGTGTTAGTTCATTGCTTGTTATTCTTACATCTTCTGGCTTCCACATTTAATTAATTTGTCTTTATTGTTAGAAAGCAGATTGGGTGGTAGGACTTTGTTTGGAAAGCAGAAGACAAGTTTCTTATTTAGAGACTGTTGGAATATGAGACAAACCCGTTTTGAGAAGGTGGTTTTTAAACCTAAGAAGTCAACTCATAAGTTATGATATTGCATCCAGCATTTTAAATGCTACTTTTAACATAACATTATAACACTGGATCCAAGTTTTGACATATAGTCCTTTTAGATTATTTAAGAATTGAGTTTAATTGGGTACCACTTAAAGTTATAATTTAATGTTATAATAAAGGATGTATGAAATTTAGAGTTTTATTAATGTAATATGAGCCTGTATCTTTATATTTGTTACATCTCATCCTTGTTGAAAGTAGATGAGATAAAAATTAGCTATAAGTATATATTAGAAAATGAATAATTCATGAGTAAAACCTTTTAGCATTATATCTGTGGATAATCTGTAACATACAATACTCTATTTTTCAAAAATATTATGGTTCATTTTAGGCAAACACAATTCTTCCTCATTCACATAGCCATCATTTGCACTGCCTGCCAACCCTAATGAATATGGCTGCATCCTTTGATATCCCTAAGGAAAAGAGACTGTAAGTATCAGAGCTCTAGCAAAGCTTGTGCCTGTATATTTAATACCCACTTAGATGACCTTATCTTCTTTATAAGAAAGTAGTATATATAGGTTATGCCTGGGAATTATTTAGGGAAGCCTTTGGATAAGAGGAAAATGAACAGTTTTTAAAAATAATTTGTATTTTAGGCTACAGAGTATTTTAGTTTAGTAAAATCAACCTTTTCTAGCATGTTTCTGGACAAGGACATAAACTTTCTACCAGATCAGTAAAAATATTGGGATTGAGAGTGTTTTGGACTGTTTTATGTTTTGAGCAACAGTTCAGTCTCTTTTTCAATGTCTGAATTATTTCAAATTAAAGCACAAAGACTAACAGTGTATTCTTTTGTATGTGTGGTTAAAAATGTTGGAAAAAGAAAGTTGGAATTTATATATTTAGGCTTCATTATTTTTTTTTGTAGTGTTTTGAAATGTAGTTCATTAGCTATTCAGAACTAGGAATTTTTGTTAAGTTATAATACATTTCTCAAAAGTTTAGTTAGCTTTATTAATTCAAAAGTACACATAAGGGCCTCACTATAAATAAATAATACTTTGTTTATTAGTTTTAAATCTGTCAGTGAAAATACTATTACTTAACAGACTGAAGTTGTATTATAAACTGAGGGCATTAGGGACCATCAGCTCTGACTCTTAGGCTAACATTGGTAGTGGTGGCATTCAACTTTTATTTTAGTAGTTTCTTGATGGAAAAACGTACCTGCCCAAAGCCTGGTAGACCTGAACTCTCTGGGTCAGATTATGGCCATCGTATTTAGTGTTCATCAGGAATTCAAATTTACCTTCAAAATTCCACTAATAATCTAAGAAAGATTTTTTTAGCTCGGTAAGCTCTTTACTGATAAATACTTGCCAATCTGGGCACATCCTAAGGTTTTTAAATTTTAAATCTGATTTGTATTTACCAGAACTTCTGAAGTTGAGACTTGATCACTACCAAATTCTAGAAAACTGTATTTTATGCACCACAAAAAGGGAATTTAAAATAATTTCTAGGGACTTCCCTGGTGGCACAGTGGTTAAGAATCCACCTGCCAATGCAGGAGACACGGGTTCGATCCCTGGTCCGGGAAGATCCCACATGCCACGGAGCAACTAAGCCCGTGCGCTACGACTACTGAGCCTGCGCTCTAGAGCCCAGAAGCCACAACTACTCAGCCCGCGTGCTGCAACTACTGAAGCCCGTGCGCTTAGAGCCCGTGCTCCGCAACAAGGGAAGCCACAGCAGTAAGAGGCCCGTGCACCGTAATAAGCAGTAGCCCCCACTAGCCTCAACTAGAGAACGCCCGTGCACAGCAACGAAGACCCAACACAGCCAAAATAAATAATTAATTAGTTTAAAAAATAAAATAATTTTTAAAAGGATTCCATTTACAATTGCAGATTAGTGGGGAAAATAGAGACTGTTCAGTTGATACTGGAATCATTGGTTATCCAACCTCATATCATAAACAAAAATCAATTTCATATGGATTAAGGACTTAAATGTGAAAAGCAGAGTTTTAAAACTTTAATAAGAAAGTAAGGTCACTAGGTTCTGACCCTGAGGAAGGAGTTCTTAAAACTAACATACAAAAAGTACTCACCACCATAGAAGAAAAGATAAGTATGTTTTGTTGAATCTAAATAATTAGTGTTTCTTCATACAAATCAGCAGTGTTCTTGTTTTTTTTCTTTGTGGTTCTAAATTTGGTTAAGTAATTTACTTTTTAGTAACAGTCTCTAGCATGGATTTATGTAAGTTTTAATAGAATAATTTACCAAAGTGATCTCCCTAAAATTACACTAGCCTTGTATTAATTGTACTAATTTTTTTCTCATTAGGCGAGCCAGTGCAGCCTTGAACTGTTTAAAACGCTTCCATGAAATGAAGAAACGAGGACCTAAGCCTTATAGCCTTCATTTAGATCACATTATTCAGAAAGCAATTGCAACACACCAGAAACGGGATCAATATCTGCGAGTTCAGAAAGATATATTTGTTCTTAAGGTACTGACGTGAAGATGCAGTTTTCAGTTTAATTTCCTAATTCTTAACCACTGTATTTTAGTAGGCATACATGCTTGAATTTGCAGTTTTATTCATGCATATGGATTTTCAGAAGGCTTCTAAGTTTTATAATGACTAGGCAGTGGAGCTGTGTTTTTATAACTTTTTAAAGTTAGAAAACCTTGATAATCTTCCTTAAATGAAAAACCTTCCATTTTGTTTTTAAAATTTGAAGTTAGTTTTTTGATGTGAGGCCAATTTGTCTTAATATTTCATATTACTTTCTGGTGATTTTAGGATACAGAGGAAGCTCTTTTAATGAACCTTAGAGATAGCCAAGTCCTTCAACATAAAGAGAATCTTGAATGGAATTGGAATCTTATAGGGACCATTCTTAAGGTATGATAGGATACTTCTTGGTAATGGCTTGATTGTTTTCATTTTCTTATTCATTGTACTTCATCATAATTATATGTTTAGGAATTGATAAATACATAATATAATGTATTATGTTTTTCTAGTGGCCAAATGTAAATCTAAGAAACTATAAAGATGAACAGTTGCACAGGTATGTAAGAACTGTTTTGCATTTAAAGCACTTAGATTTGAATTATATTATGCCTGATACCTACTAAAAGTAATAATTGATGTTTTAAAGATACATACGTACATTTTAATAGTTGGTATTCAGTAGATACATATATATATATTTATATATAGTTGGTATTTTACAACCAAAAAGCATCAGCTAATTCTTTTTCTGGTTATTTACATTCTGGTTTTAGTTTTGGAACAAATGAAATACTTGAGATGAAAGTTTCTCAAATCGAGGAATATCAGCCATGTACTTATCTTAGCCCTAATGTATGAGAATGACATAATAAGGACATAGTGTCTCCCTCTCAAAATGATGGCCATTTTAAATATTCCAATTCTACTTTCTTTTGCATCTGACTTTGAAGGGTTATTCATTCTTCTTCCTTTTTACACTCCTCGTAACCAACCACACCTTCCATAAAACATGCTAATGTTTATAGCATATACAGTACTTCAGGGTATTGTGCTGTTTTCTAGTACCCCATGCATTTTTACTCCTTCTAAGTTTAGACTAACCAACCACCAGTGTTGATCCCATTGGATAAGAGGGGCTTTACTTCATGTTTTTGAGAAGTTCATATCATTGACATTATAAATGATTATATTCATCTACTCAGTGATATTTAACTTAATATCTGTATTAAGTTTTGAGAAATATATAGAACATAAGAATTACATTGGGGTAAAGAAGCATAGCACTAACTTTTCAGACTCCTTGAGAACAGAGGTGAAGTCTCATTCAACTTTGTTTCTCCAACTCCTGGATCTGGCACCTTTATTAGATTGGATTGTAGTGCTCGAAATTAAATTGAACTTAATTCCATGGAAGCTTAGAACATAATGTTGAAAATTATAACATTGAAATATCATCCATTGCTTTATAAATTCAGTTGCTTAAATTTTACCTGGAGCTTTTATGGTTGACTTTTTGCCTAATGGTGAAAAACTGATAAAATCATAGTGTGGTAACATTTGCTTACAATTATCTAGTATAAGATTATTTTATAGAGCCATGGGACAAAGTTCTTGATAAAGTACAGTACAGAAAAAAATTTATATATTCTGGATTAAAAGAGAGTTGAAAAGAAAAAAAGGCCTGATAGTAAAATAAAATGTGTGCATTTCAAAAGAAAAAAAAAAAAGAATGAAAATTTATATCCAGGTGGCTTCCTCATACTCTCCAACTGTATCTTCTAGCTATGTTATATCTGCAATTTTCCTGCTAGCATCTTTCTTCTCCACTATTTCTGTCAGGCATCTCACCATAAAATTCTTATTTCACAAAGATACTTTTTATAATGAAGGGGATTTTTTGTTGTTTTTTATGGTTGGTTTGTGTGTGGAATGTACCAAATGTGTTTATTAAATTTCTTGCCATTTAGCTCAATGGTTTAAACCCAAAACATATTCAAAACCTTATTATATCATAAGTTGTGGTTAAGATTCTAAAAGAATTATTTGGTTTATTACTTTGTTGCTGATTTTTTATTTTGATTGTAGGTTTGTACGAAGACTACTTTATTTTTACAAGCCCAGCAGTAAATTATATGCCAATCTGGATCTGGATTTTGCCAAGTCCAAGCAGCTCACGGTTGTGGGTTGCCAGTTTACAGAATTTCTTCTTGAGTCTGAAGAGGTAATAAGCACTTTGTATATTTTCCAGAGTAAATGTTTTTCACTGAATTTGCCCCCTTCCTTTTATTTCTGAATAGGCATAAGCTATATTTAGAAACATTGAGAATGAGACCAAACCTAGATTTTTATCCTGACTTAGTCACTAGCTATTTATGTGACTTTGGACAATTAATTTGCCTCTAGAAGACCTGGTTTTCTCCTTGTAAGATGGAAAATAACACCATCTAATGCAGCACGGTGTTGAGTGGGATTAAAAAGAACAGATACTCAGTGATTGATATCTGTTATTAGTAACTTCATCATTATCATTAAATTTTTTGGACTTGATTAGAGGTGATTTTTCTAATTGTAGGCACTAAGTCCTTTTCTAGCAATATCATAATGTATTTGCTTTTAGGATGGGCAAGGATACTTAGAAGACCTAGTAAAGGATATTGTTCAGTGGCTCAATGCCTCGTCTGGCATGAAACCTGAAAGAAGTCTTCAAAATAATGGTTTATTGACTACTCTTAGTCAACACTACTTTTTATTTATTGGAACACTTTCTTGCCACCCTCATGGAGTCAAAATGCTGGAAAAATGCAGTGTATTTCAATGGTGAGCATTCCTAAATTCTGTTTCAGTATATACCTAAACTATTTTTAATGTGATCAGAAAGGGCATGCTTTTTAGTCTGTGTACCTGTGTTTGGTAAGTTTTTATTAAAATGCAAAAAAATATTTAGAGTTGTCTTGATGCTCTGATGCTTTTTTTAAAATGTGATATTTATTAAGTGCTTTCTTTTAGAAATGCTTATTTATTAGGAATTTAAAAATATTTGTTGAATTAATGAATCAATACAGTAATTTCTAGTAACCTTCATTATTTTCATCCTTATTTTAGTTTACTTAACCTTTGCTCCTTGAAAAACCAAGATCACTTGCTGAAACTGACTGTTTCGAGCTTGGACTATAGCAGAGATGGATTGGCTAGGGTCATACTTTCCAAAATCTTAACGGCAGCCACTGATGTGAGTATAATATAGGCAATAAAACTGTATATTTCATAACCAGTTAATTCAGTATTTTATAAATTTTGGCCTCATAAAACTAATTATAAATTCTAAGACTACGGGATGGAATTTTAGTTTACTTTAAAATTTTAGTCCCTCCAAAGAACTCAATACAGTACACATATTTTTATATAAAGGGAAAGAAGCAGCTAGATCGAAACAGAAGTATTTTACTTTACTTGGACTAAAAAAATATTCATATCAAGGGCTAGACCATCAATTCCAGTCTTTCTGCCCTTTTCAAGTAGCAGAACTGTCCCAAAACAAAGTCGAATAGACTGTCCATAGTGAAGTTTGGGTGGTGTTTTTTTTCTTTTTTTTTTTTTTTTAATGTTCTTATTTATCTTTATAGGCCTGCAGGCTGTATGCAACAAAACATTTAAGAGTATTATTGAGAGCTAATGTTGAATTCTTCAATAATTGGGGAATTGAATTACTAGTGACCCAGCTGCATGATAAAAACAAAACGATTTCTTCTGAAGCTCTTGATATTCTCGATGAAGCGTGTGAAGACAAGGTAAAGTTTCATTATTTTATAATAAAACCCTTAGACATGAATTTTTATTAAAATATTCAAATTTGATAGAAAATTATGTGAAATTATAATGTATATAATATAGTGGTTTTAGAAATAGAGAATTTACTGTCTTCATGCAGTTATTAATTTGCCTAATAATTATTTCTTTTAGGCCAATCTTCATGCTCTTATTCAGATGAAGCCAGCTTTATCTCACCTTGGGGACAAGGGTTTGCTTCTCCTCCTGAGGTAAATTTTAAGAAAAATTTTCTTATAGTTATGTTTTCTGTTGTGTTCTCTCTGGCAGTGTGTATTAAAGCTGGATTCAAATCTGTAAAGGAAGCACTCTAAAGACTTTAGCTTGTTAACTTCTGAAAGAGGCCTATTTTAGAATATTGGACATCCTTTAATACTGAAACTCTGTCTTTTCATTGTTTTTCTTAATGTTTCTTTTACATTTCCATGTGTCCTCATTCTTTTCATGACGTTTTCTTTACTGTGGTTGGATTCACATGTTTTTGCAAAGATTATGAAAATTTATTTGTATTTGAAATTACAATGAATAATAATTGACCTTTTAGTTTTAGGAAGGAGCTGTTCTTAAAGTCTTTTACCTCCTTAAACATATTTTGTTTGAGATATTTTAGCTCCTTAAACGTTTTTTGTGAGACTCAATGTTAAACTATTGCCTGTTTTAATTTACAGATTTCTCTCCATTCCAAAAGGGTTTTCCTATTTGAATGAAAGGGGTTATGTAGCAAAACAATTGGAAAAGTGGCACAAGGTAACTTGCTATTGAATAAGTTTCAATTTGTATCTTTTTATCTTGGGAAATAGATTGTGAATTTAGAGGATTTAAAAAATATCGTCAGTATTTTGAAACTAAAAAAGTTAAATATTTAAACATTCATGTGAAGTCAAGTCTTAAAATTCTGTATAATTATTTGTATTCATATTTATCCATTTTTTAAACTATAGTTATTTTATAGTGAACTATTGATTTTGTGTAAATTCTGTTGAAATTTTGCTTTCAATTTAATTGATATAATCTATTGGTATCGTTTGTCAACCCTACTTACCATCATTTCTTTTATTCTTGGGTTCCTTTCACACCCCTTTTAAGCTGAAACTAAAACAGTTTTCCTAAATGAAGATTATAAAACAGTTCTACCAAGCAGATATAATAATCTAATTAAACTTCATTTTAAGGTGTACTTTTCATAAATCTGAGAGCAAACTTCTTGCTGTTGTATATAATAGGGAAATCTAAGAAGAAGGGAGTAGTTTGAAGGTATTAACTTACTAGCTTTTCTTTAGATGGTCATCACTGTGACTTCAGTGCAATGCTTTCGTTTGAAGCATTGTAAATTGTCAAAGCATCTTAGAAACTCATGGAATAATCAATCCTAATGTAAATGATTTTCAGATTTTCCATTATTTCAGATCGTTATTTATATTATCTATATTGAACCATGTTTCATAAGATATTCTCATTTTTAAAAAATACTATAGCTATTGTTATAGTTACCAGAGGTGGGGTGTGGGGGGAGAGGGAATTGGATGAAGGCAGTCAAATGATACAAACTTCCAGTTATAAATAAGTACTAGGGATAACGTACAACATGATAAATATAAGTAACACAGCTGTATGTTATATATGAAAGTTGTCGAGAGAGTAAATCCTAGGAGTTCTTATCACAAGGGAAAATTTTTTTTTTTATTTCTTTAATTTTGTATCTGTATGAGATGATGGATGTTCACTAAACTTATTTTGATGATCCTTTCATGATGTGTGTAAGTCATATCATTGTGCTGTACTCCTTAGACTTATACAGTACTGTCTGTCAGTTATATCTCAATAAAACTGGAAGAAAAAAGGGAAAAAAATACTATAAAGTGTACAACTGCAGGCCTGAAGTCTTTCAGTAATTGGTGAATTAGAAAACTAAAATAAAGATGTGATAGTTTTGAACTTCCCTGGTGGTCCAGTGGTTAAGAATCCGCCTGCCCATGCAGGGGACATGGGTTCGATTCCTGGTCCGTGAAGAACCCACATGCTGTGGGGCAACTAAGCCCGTGCGCCACAACTACTGAGCCCGCAAGCCACAACTACTGAAGCCCGTGCGCTCTGGGGCCTGCATGCTGCAACTACTGAAGCCTGCATGCATAGAGCCCATCCTTTGCAACAAGAGAAGCCACCGTAATGAGAAGCCCCGCACACTGCAACATAGAGTAGCCCCCACTGGCCGCAACTAGAGAAAGCCCACATGCAGCAATGAAGCCCAGTGCAGCCAAAAAAAAAAAAAAAGAGAGATACGATAGTTTTATTTTCTAAATAGAAGATGTTTAAACTAGTTACCATAATAAGATTGGTCACCTTATTATACAAATTATATTAGGAAATTGCTTAGCAAATCTGGTACAGCACTTTCAGATAGTAGGTACAAAGTATTAACTGATATAACAAAATTATGTGTCGTGTATAAGGAAACAGAAGAAGGGTTAATGATTCTGCCTTAGGGATTAGCAAAAAAAATGTTAGGCTGAGGAGAGGATGTGATATTTGAAGCGGTCTTGAGGTGTAAATAGTCAAATAAATTGGAAGAAGGATGTTCAAGGATGAGGGGGCAGAATAATAAATCTGTATAGGTTATTGAAACTTCACAGACTTGTGAGGGAAGCCATATTCCAGTGCGGGTGGGGCTAGGATAAGTGGGGTGTGGCAAGATGAGGATGGAATGGTGAATTAGAACTAGATTGAATTAGAATTAGAACTAGGCTTTTATAAGCCACATTGTGTCATACTAAGTGATTTCAATTTTGTAGGAAGTGGAGGAATCTTTACAAGTGTAAAGAATATTCATAATCAGAACTATACTTTAGAAAAAGATCACGGTGTAGTAGCAGAAGTTTGATCATCAAAGGTAAAGGAATCTAGGAATACTGAGACCAGTTTAGAAGCAAAATTGATAAAAGCATGGACTTCAGTGGTGGTTAGGTTCAATAGTCAGGGACACATTTTCTGGACATTTTTGAAATAAGATGGACAGGATTTGTGAACTGATTGGATGTAATGTATGAGGGGTCCCACTTGACACTTAAGGTTTCTGATTTGAATGACTGAATACATAATGGCTTACCATTAAAAGATTGTGATTACAAAAGATGGTTTGCAGGAATGAGGATAATGAATTTTGAATAAGTTGAACTGGTATTGCCTGTTGTATGGCAAGTGATAGTATCCAGAAAATATTTGGAAATGTGGATCTGGAGCTCAGATGTGAGCTGAAGATAGAAGTTTGGGAGTTGTCAGTGAATAGTAGTAGTTGAAATTTGAATTGAGTGAGATCACCAAGGAAAATGTAAAGAACAAAGAAATAAAACTGGAAATTGCTCCCTAGAGAACACTCTGCTTTTTTTTTTTTATCTTTATGCTTTTTTTAATATATAACTTTATTTATTTATTTATTTTTAATTTTTGGCTGCGTTGGGTCTTCATTGTTGTGCGCAGCCTTTCGCTAGTTGCAGAGAGCGGGGGCTACTCTTTGTTGCGGTGTGCGGGCTTCTCATTGTGGCGGCTTCTCTTGTTGCAGAGCATGGGCTCTAGGCGTGCGGGCTTCAGTAGTTGTGGCACACGGGCTCAGTAGTTGTGGCGCACGGGCTTAGTTGCTCTGCAGCATGTGGGATCGTCCCAGACCGGGACTCGAACTCGTGTCAGGCGGATTCTTAACCACTGTGCCAACAGGGAAGCCTGAACACTCTGCTTTAATGAGGGGAATAAAATGACAGGGATACTGAGGAAAAAATTATCAGCATGGCTTCACTAAAGGATGCTTCAGGAAGGAGAGGCCAGTGGTATACATTCTTGAGAGAGGTCAGGTAAGGTGAACACTAGAAAAAAAGCCTGTTGAAGGTGACAGGTCATTGGTGAATTTTGCGAGAGCAATTTCAGTAACAAGTTATAAACAGATGCTGAATTGCAGTTAGTTAGGCAGTAAATGTGAGATGTAAAAATAAAGACAGTATAGTCTACTTTCTCAAATTAATCAGAGAAAGGGAGAAAGGGAAGGGAACTAACTTAGTGATTGCCTACCATTAAACTTAGTGCCTTTCAAGTATTACCTCGCTTAATCCTCACAGCAACCCTGTGAAATGCTTTTCTATTATTTCTATGTTGTGAATGAAAATGTGGAAGCTAAGATGAGTAATTTATCCTAGGTCACAGAGCTTGAAAATAACAGAGCAGGGGCACTTTTTGATTCCAAAGCCCATGCTCTTTCCACTATATTTGATCTCCTCCCAGTAGCTTGCAGCATGCCAAGATAAAGTTGAGACTGTCTCTTTTTCTAGGTAATAAAGCATCCAGGCCTGAATAATATTGAAAATTCACTCATTCAATTTAAAACTTTCATCCCTAGCGCAGGCTTGGTATAGACTTAGAAACCTGCAGTGGAGGGAGGATATGGTTCATTTCATCACTCTTTATTATTTGTCTCCTCCCCATTTACCAGCTGCAAATTTGGAGCCTCTCCAGCTTTAGAGCAGGAGGAGGAGGAGGAGGAAGGGGTACAGGGTCATGGACAGTCTTACTCAACTGATGCAGCTGTTATCTGGGGTTGTTAGCTTTGAGTGGGGCAGATTTCAGATGTTGATTCTTTTACTCTAGGGTTATGTTTGTGAATTCCTCAAAGACCTCACTCTGGGGATCTCTCATTTGCAGTTCCCTTGACTGGATCAATGGCTCCTCTGGCTGCCTACTTACAATACCTCCTAGTAGCTAGAGGTTCACCCTCATTTGGGGTCTTCTTGCTCCTCCAGTAGGTCCTTTTGGGCAGAATCCTCAAGATGATCCACATCAGAAACTCAGTGCATTTCATAGCTATAAACCATACCCCTCAACTTTGCTAGTGTTTTCCACATGGATGCCACTGGTCAAAAGACTAACCAGGCAATACCACGTGAATGTAACTATTCCTGCATAAAGCTCAAAATACTTTCCTTAATTAGAATTTTTGTACTGAGATGTTCATGTATAGAGGAGATTATGGTAGTATAGTATATAGAGTAATATAGTGGTTGTAGTAGCAGTAGTAGAAATTTGGTATGCTGATAACATAATTAAAATCTTATATTACTTTTGCAAAGTAAAGAACCTAAAAGAAAAGTAGGAAAAGTAAGTTTTTAGAGTCTCTAAGTAGGGAGTTAAGGTAACCCACCAAATTCAAGTAGTCTAAAATGGTTTAAAATGAAAAATGTCTCCCTGCCCCCTTTTTCTATCTTTTCTGAAGATAATGTCTGTTAATATTTTGTGTGCATTCAAAGATGTTTTGTGCATCTATAAGTATATATTCTTCATATAAAAATACAAATGAATCCATTCACAGCTATAAATAAAATTGTATTTAATTTTTTTGTTTAGCAGTATATCTAAGAGATCTTTTCAGAGCTGTGCATTTAGAGCTATCTAATTCTCTTTAATGGCTGCATAGTAAATTATAGCAATGTACCCTAATTTTTATAATCACTCCTGTATTATGGGCATTTAGACTGTTTCCAACTTTTTAGTTTTGTAAACAGTGTTTGCTGGATATTCTTGCACGTATATCTTTGCATACTTGTGCAAGTATATCTTTTGAACAAATTTCTAAAGTATAATTGTTGAGTCAAAAAGTATGTGAATGTAAAGTTTTGATAAATACTGCCAAATTGCTTTTCAGAGTTTCTACCAATTCCTTCTAAACAATTTAAAGTGGAGATCTTTTGCAATAAAGATGGTGTGATTGACTGTCTCGGTTTAAAGAATTTAACTAGAAATTTTCCAAGTTTTAGTTGGAAATATTTTTTACATTTGACCTGATTTAAAGGGAGAGAGATTGTTTCTTACCAAAAGGTGCTAAAATGGTAGAACTCAGTTAATTTCCTTTTAAAATTTCTAGTGAATATCTTCAGGGTTTAATATTAAGAAGCTAGTTTTGGGACTTCCCTGGTGGCACAGTGGTTAAGAATCTGCCTGCCAGTGCAGGGGACACGGGTTCGAGCCCTGGTCCGGGAATATCCCACATGCCGTGGAGCAACTAAGCCCGTGCGCCACAACTGCTGAGCCTGTGCTTTAGAGCCCGTGAGACACAACTGCTGAGGCTGCATGCCACAACTACCAAGGCCGCATGCCACAACTATGGAAGCCCTCGCACCTAGAGCCCCTGCTCTGCAACAAGAGAAGCCACCGCAATGAGAAGCCCGCGCACCGCAGCGAAGAGTAGCCCCCACTCGCCACAACTAGAGAAAGCCTGTGCGCAGCAACGAAGACCCAACACAGCCAAAAATAAATAAATAAATAAACAAACAAATAAATAAAAAGCTGTTTATTTTTTTAATGGGGACAGGAATTCAATTATGACAAAAAAAAATTTTTAGGCTTACTTATATGGACCCTAAAATATTAATTGAAAATGAGGAAAAGAGTATAAGCAGAAAGCTTACAGGTATGGATGTGATAGAACATTTGCATTCATAATACCTTGTTCTATCTATTCTTTTCAAAAATTTCTTAAATTTCCTGAACAGATGTTCATTTTTCTCATATTTATGCTTCCAAAGATTTGTTAGGTACCTAACATATTAGAAATTTAGTGAATGTTGTTATGATATATATAATTAAAACAATATTATCTTCTAGGAATATAATTCAAAATATGTTGACTTGATTGAAGAACAACTTAATGAAGCACTTACTACTTACCGAAAGCCAATTGATGGTGACAACTATGTTCGTCGGAGTAACCAAAGGTATAGTCCAGTTAATGGAATAATTTATTGCTAGTCCTCAAACATAAAATTTAAAACCAAATTATTATAAATCATTACTTTTTAAAGTTTTCTGAGTAGTTGGTTATTTTGTTTCTTACACTGACATAGGAAAAATCTTTTTAAAGCACAGTATTGAATGTTCAAAAATTCAGTGACATTCATAACTTGAATACCCTGACTAATAATAGCGTTCAGATCCCTCCATGTCCTTACCCTAGTGTGTCTTTCTTGTCTTAGTTCTCTTAGCATTACTCAGAGATCAACTAAACTATTATTTTTCTAGAAGAATTCTCATGCCTTTCCACCTCCGTATTTTTATTTATGCTAAGTGATTATGTCTAATTCTGTTTATCTAGTACTTTATTGTAAGTCATTTTTTAAATTAGCTTATTTAAAATGAACCAATAGATATATCAATCATTTTTATTATACTAGATTACAGCGTCCTCATGTCTACCTACCTGTACACCTTTACGGACAACTGGTACACCACAAAACAGGCTGTCATTTGTTGGAAGTACAGGTAAAAACATAATTTGCTTATTTTAAATAGCTACAGTAGTAGAAAAAACTTAATATTGCTAAAGTATTATCTTTTCAGAAACGTCTCAAAAGCCTTCAGAAAGTCAGTGGCATATTTGCTTTTAAAGCCATCCATCTTGTAATTGACTTAGCATTCTTTGTTTGCAGTTCTTAGAGATATTACTGGCTTGCATGCATTTCCCTGACTTGCATACGACCATTTGCATAGCTAATTTGTTATGTAGAGTAAGTAATCCAGTGAAGGTCTGAGTTCTTTCCTTTCTAGTTCATTTGGGAAGTTCATCTCCTTAGTAAAAACATACTGAAAAATTGAGTTTCTTCATTCCTCTTGTTGGGAAGTTAAACTGAACCTGAAACATATTCAGTTACCTTTGGTGAGCGACAAACTGAAAGTATCAGTTGCTGTTTGTTAGTGCCTCACTATTTTCATATATTTCATGTAATGTAAGGCTTAGACAAGCAGTTGTTCTTTGAGTATAGTATGCACGCCAGATTTTGGCTGGGAATATGTCTTGCTACTAGGTGTTTTCAATAAATGTAACCCTTTTCTTATTTTAGGAATGGTTATAGAAGTATTTGTGTGTGTTTCTGAACAATAGTAACCTAGCAATTTAGTTCCTTTTCATATCAGTGTTCATTTCAGGAGCAAAAGTTTTACATAACTATACTTCGCAGTTTCATGTATTTTTATACTGTCTGTGAAGACTATTGAGGTGTGTATCTTTATATTAATTTTTAAAAAATTCACTGAAAGTTTAAATGATTTTCTCAGTGTCATTACCTACATAGTATGATAAAGTCTAGGTGTTAATTTGTTATTTTCTATCTAAAAGAAATAATGATTGTTAATGGCTAACATTTTTCTAATACTAAGTCCCAAGTACTTTGTTACACTTACGTAATAATTCATTAAATCATTAAACTTTATGAAACAGAGTTTAGGAAATCAAGACATGGGGAGATTAAGTAACTTGCTCTAGGCCACTTAGCTAATAAGTTGTAACTCTAGTATATGAATTCAGAGCCCATGTCCTAATGCTGCTTCTTAAGAAATTCGACGTAAAATTATTTTAGGATTTTAAATATGCAGAAATTACTAAATACAAACCTTAAATCGGTTTTAAGATACAATAAGAAAATATGTTAAAGACATACTGATAATCATAGGTATTTTTTTCCTCTCTCCAGAATATTATTACAGAACTCTGTCACAGTGTCCGTACACCAGATTTGGATAAATGGGAAGAAATTAAAAAACTGAAAGCATCTCTATGGGCCTTGGTTTGTAATAAACACTTCTGTAAGATCTTCTTAATTTTTAGATTTTACTCATTTTCCTGTTAATATTAAATAAATAAAAATAATTTTATTTGGAACGTGTTCTTAGATTAGTATTCTAAAACAAAGATTGTTCCTGCCCATTTAAATATTATTTTATGTTGGAAAATAAATGATTAAACTATTAATTTTCTTGCTGAGACAAATGGAACTTTAATTCCTAAAGTTCCTTATGTGAGGTTTTTTTCACAGTTCTTTCTCTCTTATAGACGTGGTTAAATTTTTTGTTTTTTTGGGTAGCTTTCCAAATCTCTTGAAGGAGTTAGTCTTGTAAATATATTTGATATGTGATTTCTTTTCTTTTAGGGAAATATTGGCTCATCAAATTGGGGTCTCAATTTGCTACAGGAAGAAAATGTGATTCCAGATATACTAAAACTTGCAAAACAGTGTGAAGTTCTTTCCATCAGAGGGTGTGTCATTTAACTCAGAAATCTTTCTAAAGTATATATTTTTGTTCACAGATGGGTGTGAGAGAAGAGTATTTTATGATTGCAGTTTTTCAGTGCATCAAGTTAAACATCTTAAGGAACTCCTTGTTTAATATTATTGATATTTTATTCTTATCATTGTAATATTGACATTTACCTTGCAGATAAACAGTGAGAGTATAGTGTGTCCAAATAATCCAGTAGTCCATTAGCGCAAATATTCCAAATTTATTTCAGAAAAGCTAATGTATATATATTTTTTCCCTAATCACAATGTTCTTTTAGATTTTTTCCTTGTAATTAATATTTTTATTATGAAGGTTTTCATGTTATTTTTAATGGCTATTAAAGAAAACGCAAATGTACATATAGCAAACTAATATTTTATGGTTGCTTTAAGAAATCTCAGTTTGGAATTATAAACTGTCATTACTACATCTTTTACTTACAGGACCTGTGTATATGTGCTTGGGCTCATAGCCAAAACCAAACAAGGCTGTGATATTCTAAAATGTCACAACTGGGATGCTGTAAGGCACAGTCGCAAACATCTGTGGCCAGTGGTTCCAGATGATGTAGAACAACTCTGTAATGAACTCTCATCTGTTCCAAGCACCCTGAGTTTGAACTCAGAGTCAACCAGCTCTAGACATAATAGTGAAAGTGAATCTGCGCCATCAAGTGAGTATTGTGACAGGGTCATATAAAGTTAGCCGAAACTAACACTTGTGATATCGAAATTTAAATGAATTTTACATTCTTAATTTACTTTTCTCTGAGATAATTTGGCAGTAATAGCGTCTTGGAGAATGCTACCAACCTACATTGTTCTCTCCCTTTGCTTTCTAAATAGGCCTTGGAAAATCCTACTTACAGAGTTAAATAATAAGCCATGTCCCAGAAGAACCATTCCCCTTTTTTGCAATTTCTAATAAGTAAATGTTTATTCATCTACTTTCTTCATTTACCTAATTCTTTTGTTCATTTTTCAGATATAGGGTTGTTGAACTAGAATATATTTAAGAGATATTATATTCATATACTCATCTTTGAAAGAAGAGCTAAATTTTAAAATTAGCGAAACTGTTAAAAGATGGAGTATCAAAAATCAATTAAATGAAAAATGGTTTGCGGTTTTAAGCCCTGTGCTAAATGCTACTAGGTGCAGAAAATTTAAGACACTGTTTTTTTTTAAAGAAGATAGTGCAATATTTATCAAGCCATATTTCACCAGATCTAAGATACCATACATTATAATATGCACCACTGTTTAAGAAAAAAAAAAAATGCTGCCTATTGCAAGA
This sequence comes from Balaenoptera borealis, assembly GCF_965194805.1. Taxonomy (NCBI): domain Eukaryota; kingdom Metazoa; phylum Chordata; class Mammalia; order Artiodactyla; family Balaenopteridae; genus Balaenoptera; species Balaenoptera borealis. Next base: position 34,217,147 of record NC_138867.1, on the reverse strand, counting down.
TGCATGCTGATTTTAGAGATTTTAAGTGTGAAAAATGTGCATCTTAGAATTGGCAAAATATGGAAATACAGTGCAGTGTGCAAGTTTAAGATTTTATTTTGCCTTCTTTCAGAATATATTTGAAGTAATTTATAACTATTCAACAGAAAATTTAAAATAAAAATAGAATAAAATCCCAAAGATGTCATTAGGCACCTGGATTGAGTCTTTTATTAGAGGTAGGCCCTGAATTTAGATGAGTTTCTTAGTACCTAAGGCAAAGTGAGAAATAAATATAATTGGTTTAAACATGAATTTAAAATGTTGTGACTCGGTTCTTTGTAAGTGTAGTTTGCTTAAGATTGGACATTCATTTCTTATAAGATTGATTTTTCTTGCCTATTGTGATTCGAGGAATAAACCACCAGGAATCTGTACCAACTGAGTAAACATCCAGGGTCAAGTCTCCGTTTTGCCTTTAATTTTATCTTGAATATTTGGAGGTTTTGGAAACTCACTGGGATAATCAAAAGAAACTTTATGCAAGCTGTGACATAATGAGTTCTATAGTTTTTCTTTGGAAATAACAAGATCATCATAATGACAAATTTTATATTTTATTCAAGGACAAATTCTGAGTCTCAAGGAAGCTCTTTTTATGTGGCTCAGCAGTCTCTTTTTATTTTTGAAAAATTTTTCCCCAGGTGACTGTTAAACAAAAATTTCCTGAATTATGTCACTAATAGTTACTATGATTATTTGTCCTTTTTTATCTGCTTTTATTAATCCTTTGATCATAGGTATGTTCATAATGGAGGATGACCGGTTTGGCAGCAGCTCTACTAGTACATTTTTCCTTGATATCAATGAAGATGCAGAGCCAGCATTTTATGATCGATCTGGACCTATGAAGGATAAAAATTCATTCCCTTTCTTTGCTTCTAGTAAACTTGTGAAGAATCGTATCTTAAATTCGCTTACTTTGCCTAATAAAAAACATCGTAGTAGCAGTGATCCAAAAGGAGGGAAACTGTCATCTGAAAATAAGACAAGCAACAGGCGGATCAGAACGCTTACAGAGCCCAGTGTTGACTTCAATCATAGTGATGATTTCACACCCATATCCACAGTACAGAAAACATTACAATTAGAAACTTCATTTGTTGGGAATAAGCACATTGAAGACACTGGTAGTACTCCAAGTATTGGAGAGAATGACTTAAAATTCACCAAGAGTCTTGGTACAGAGAATCACAGAGAAAACACAAGCCGAGAGAGATTAGTTGTAGAAAGTTCAGCGAGCTCACATATGAAGATACGTAGCCAAAGTTTTAATACAGACACTACAACAAGTGGCATAAGTTCAATGAGCTCAAGTCCTTCACGAGAGACAGTAGGTGTAGATGCTACGACTGTGGACACAGACTGTGGAAGTATGAGTACTGTGGTAAGTACTAAAACTGTTAAGACAAGCCACTATTTGACGCCACAGTCTAACCATCTCTCTCTCTCTAAATCAAACTCAGTGTCCCTGGTGCCTCCAGGTTCTTCTCATACACTTCCTAGAAGAGCACAGTCCCTTAAAGCACCCTCTATTGCTACAATTAAAAGTCTAGCAGACTGTAACTTTAGCTACACAAGTTCTAGAGATGCCTTTGGCTACGCTACACTGAAAAGATTACAGCAACAAAGAATGCATCCATCCTTATCTCATTCTGAAGCTTTGGCGTCTCCAGCAAAAGATGTGCTGTTTACTGATACCATCACCATGAAAGCCAACAGCTTTGAGTCCAGGTTAACACCAAGCAGGTGAGCAAATATACATTTTAAAATCAACAATAATGTTTGCATTTTAACAGACTTAAATGTAAAGCATTAGCCAGGTTTTACATCTACGTAAACCTCAGAACTGACCTATTATAATTGTTTACTATAGTAGGCTATAAGCTCCTAGTTACCCGATATGATTTGAAATGGATTCTTGCAGCTGCGAGGGGGGAAAAGAAACTCCTTTAGGCCCTGAAAATAAACATATATGTTTTACAATGACACATAAGTCACAAGCTTTTTTTTATTTATTTCTCGCTTCTGCAAGGATCGATTTTAAAAAGAAGCATGTCGGGGGAATCAGGAGCTTAAGACCTACAATAACAAACAACCTTTTCAGGTAGGTCAATTTAAGGCTCCAAAAGTTGACTTTTTTTTTTTTTTTTTAAGATAACTGAAAATTTCAGTATAATTCTTTTCAGTTTAAGTAGCTGTGATTATTAAGTAGGAACCAAATGAACATTAAATGAATTACTTGGCCCTCAGAATTCAGCAGTAGCAGTTTGCCTGTGCTCACAGGAGCATTTGGGAGATTTCTATGCCATATCTAAAGATTAGATCAAGCTGGTCAAAGTAGTAGATTTTACCTATAAAAGATATGCAGTGTTAAATTTTATTGTTGCAAAAATTTCTATACCTTCTTTTTTTGTTGGACCAAATACTTCTAAAAACTTTCTTTAGTTTTAGATTGTTCATTTTCATTTATTAAATGGATTAGTATTTGTCAAGCACTGAGACTAGTGCCTAGCACATATTAAGCACTCAATAAAAGTTAGCTGTTATCATCATCATTATCACCACTATTATTATTGATAGTTATTTCTTTCATGTAATCCATTTGGCTCTTATATAACCAAATTCTTAAGTTATTAAGCAATTTTGTTTCAGGAATGTTAACACGTTTAGTAGAAGAGATCCCTTGTAGCAAATAATAAATTATATTCCGTTTGGTAGAATTTTATAAATTATGCAGTAATGTCTTATCTACCTGACAGCCTCATCCCTCCCAACAGCTCACTAGTATAAACCTATGCAGTGAAGTTCACAAATTTTATTCAAAGGAAGTACCTCTGACCCACATTCATAGTTTGTTGATGTTTAGTCTAACAAGTTTGTTTATCAGATTTTCAGGCCTATAGATGCAGCAGTTATAAGCTTCTACTGGTAGGGACACTGTGACAGGAAAGGAGAGCTGATAAAATTGGTGGCAAAGGAGGAAACTTTTATACTACAACAAAGTATTTGGAAACTCAGAGACTACAGCAGCTAGTAGCATTCAGCCAGGGGCAGTAACGTAGCACACCAAAATAAGCAGTAAGGGTTCCACCATCTTAGAGCTCAGTACAATAACCAAAGTGCTGTTAGCTCTGAACCACCCAGTTAGGGTTATTCTGTCTCACTGAAGCAGGCATTTCTATCTAACTGATTAAAGCACAGATAAAAAGTTTCATTGCTTAAATATTTATTAGAATAAACCAGAAACAACAACTATTCCAAATCACAATTTCCTAATCAGTCTGGGTTCTTAGGATCTTATTTCCTATATTCTCTGTTAGATCAAGAGAAGGATATTTGGAAATTTTACTCCTGGAATAAAATGCCAAGTTATCAGCACTATAAAGGATTAATAGATGTTTTTAATTTCTTGGGAGGGGAAAAAATAAAAAGAAAAAGCAGTCAAGAGAAACAGAAACAGTTGTACAAAGGCATGAAGGCTTAACAAAAATCTCATGTTCGTCAAATCTGTCACTTATTCTTCAAACTGTGTTTAGTACTTAACTGTGTACTGGGTTCCATGGAGGAAAAAATTGTGTAGACATTAGTCTTCCTATTCCCACTTGTTTCCTTTGGTTAGTTCAGAGAAAATGAAAATGATGGACGATAACTACACGTTTACTGTAAAATAATAGTTTGGAATCTAGGCTGAGAAGATTTTTTTTTTTTACTTATAAAATCAGAAGAGTAGTCATACTGATACCTATGGTATAATGGTTAGCATGAATCCAGCAGTCTTAAAAACCATATCTTACTGAGATATTTCCTTGGGGCACAGCAGAAAAAACACTGAAGTAGGAATCCTTAATCTTGAGTTCTAATCCTGACACTGAATGAATGAACTTGGAAAAAGTTCCATAAATTATGCTGTAATGTCTCATCTGCTTGGAATTCAAAAGTTTTGCAAGCCTCATCAATCCAGAACAAACCCAGGCAAACCTCTCAATTGTTTACCGTGGTAAATCTGTATCGTAAAGTTCATAAATTTTGAAATATGTAGGCCTCAATTGCCTAATCTAGTGGAGATTGGACTAGATCAGTGGTTTTAAGCTTTTTTAAAATGTCGCATTTTAAGTAGAGAAACCTTTCTTCACAAAAACATTGCTATGGAAACCCAATACGTAGAATATGTAAAAACAGAGCTATTCTGGTTGAAATAGGTATTGTGGAGGTGAGTATTCCAATAATTCCTTCCCCTTCACTCCAGTAGTCTTTGAAGAGTTCTATGGAATCACAGAGGTATAACAGAGTACAATTTAAAAACTACTGACCTATTTTATAAAATTTGTAAATTTCAATTATGAGTGGTTTTTAGGTGGAAATTCGTAGAAATTAGTGGTTTTTGCTATGATAATTTTAATAGCTACTATTTATAAAACATTATTTTGTGTTCTTTTCAAAATAATTCTTCGTTTTAATATCAGGGTACGTTATTACATTTTAAATGACTTGAGTTTTCAAATAGCAGTATACATACAGTGTGGAACCTTGTGTACTGCCTTGTATATACAAAGCAGGCGTATGATAAATATTTTAGCATGTCTGTTGCATGAATAAAAATCTGTATAAGAAAGGTGTATCTTACGGAAATGTCATTATTCCATGTTATGGAATCACTGGTAAGGAATGCATTGAGGAAATACCAGTGCTTCGTATAAAGCTGTCTCTTGTAATATTTATATATGATACCATTTTTACTGTTTTTTTTAAGATGTGTACGTGCTTTATTTATTTTATTTTTTGGCTGTGTTGGGTCTTTGTTGCTGCGCACGGGCTTTTCTCTAGTTGTGGCGAGCGGGGGCTACCCTTTGTTGCAGTGCACAGGCTTCTCATTGCGGTGGCTTCTTTTGTTGCAGAGCACGGGCTCTAGGGTGCACGGGCTTCAGTAGTTGTGGCACGCAGGCTCTAGAGCTCAGGCTCAGTAGTTGTGGCACACGGGCTTAGTTGCTCTGTGGCATTCCCCGACCAGGGATCAAACCCGTGTCCCGTGCATTGGCAGGTGGATGCTTAACCACTGCATCACCAGGGGAGTCCCATTTTTACTGTTTTGTGTCTGTCTTCTGTGTTACAAAATCTTATGTTGATAAAGTAATTACCACACAAAGAATAAGTGATTATCCTTATTTTAATAAAAATAATAGTAAATAGAAGTAGTAGACGTGCCCTTACTTGTATGATAGCAAATCTAGCAGTCTCAAATGATTGTGAAGTTAGTCCTTGGATAATACCTCTGTTTTCTGAGGTCAGTTTTTTATCTTTACTTATTTTTTACTGCTAGACGTTGAAAGTTATCTTAATTGCTCACCTTTTCACTTTTACCTGGGAGACCGTAACAATTGTTTTTGGTCAACAGTCAACATTACTGATGTCCTTTTATATATCAATTTATAAAAGAGAAATATTCTCAAGTATTCATATGTTCTCAATAAATAAGATGGCACTGTTTAGTACTTGACTAGCTTCCTTTCTTTTATGAAGGTATGAAAATAAACTATAATTCTTTATATGATTGCTATAACAAATCAAGAAACTAATATAGTTTTTTTAATGGTATTATAGGTTCATGAAAGCTTTAAGTTATGCTTCGCTAGATAAAGAAGATTTATTAAGTCCTATTAACCAAAATACCCTGCAGCGATCCTCCTCAGTGAGGTCCATGGTGTCCAGTGCAACATATGGTAGCTCAGATGACTATATTGGTCTTGCTCTTCCAGTAGACATCAATGATATATTCCAGGTATCATAAATTCTATTGTTTTCTTATGAGTTGGTTTACGATTTTTTTCATATTCTATAACTGCTTACTAGAAATTATAATTTAGAGCAAATACTAATTTGGGGGAAGGTGGTATTTTTAGACAGTGTTATTTAAAGAAATTTTACCATGAGAATTATTTCACCTTTCTCAACTATTCTATACTCTTTTATTTAGCATCTCTAAGTCCCCAGCACGTTATCCTTCTCCTCACATTAAATCATCATCTTGTTTGATTTCTTTATCAGTATATTCTCTATAGAAATTTTAATGCCTAGTCTTGCTTTTTAGTCACACTTGACTTGTTCCTTATTGTTTTTTTAATTGAGATATAACTGACATATAACATTGTGTAAATTTGAAATGTACAACGTATCCCTTGTTTTATTTAATCCTTGATCCTATTTATCCCAAACATGGCAGCCACATGTTGTGCTAATCCCACGAAATACTCACAGATCTCTAGGAGGTAGATAGTACTAAAGAATACATATTTGTTTAGAAGTCTAAAAACATTTTAGATAAATTCTAAAATAATTATTTTAATATCCATTTAAGTCACCAAGAATAGATAAGGACCTTAAGGGTTTTATGCTATTTTGGCAAGTTTTGGTGATTTAACCTTCTTCAGCAGTATCTTTTCATTATAGGTTCGTGTGCTATAGTAATTCTGTTTAAATTACATTTCATTTAATTTTGCTAAGATACATAAAGTGAATTTTTATAACAGGACTTACCATGACTTATATCTATTTTAGGTAAAGGATATTCCCTATTTTCAGGCAAAAAACACACCTCCACATGATGATCGAGGTGCAAGAGTGTTTGCCCATGATGCAGGAGGTAATGCATGGTTTTTGTTCTCCTCTGTATATTAAAAAGAAAATTCTTTTCAGTAGGATGACACTAAAAATTCAGGTATACTTACTTTTGGGTCAACTTAAAAAATTATAGCAAAATAATTGTTTGAGTCAATTTAAAATTAAACCACAGTATTTTTTTGTGAGAGACTTAAAGTGTTTTTTCCAACTAAGTACCAAGCCTCTCAAGAAGACAAAAACCAGATCAGTTGCTTCTGTTTTAAACAAATAATACGTGAAAAAATTTTAACACTTACACTCATAGGTCTAAGCAACAGCTGTTTGGGGAAAGGAGAGAGAGAAAAATGTACTTATACATTATATGATCTCTCTTTGCTATGAGCTGTGGTATTTTAATTAATATATGCGTATCAGCCACAAATTTAAAGCTTTAAAATCTTGATGATTTTTTTCTTAACAAGGACCTCTTTAGACTTGGAATTATTACTTTTCTTTATGCAAATATTAAGAATTGATTACACAAATATTAAGAATTGAAATGATACCTAATTGTATAATCTTAATTTTTTATTTTGTATTTAAAACCCCATATTAAAGTAATATAAGTATAACTGCTGATGTTAATTATTTTCGTAATTTAAAGCAAATTATCCTATTTTTCTCCCCAGTTAAGGTTAGATTTTGAATCATAAAAGGAGTTCTGGTTTTCTTCCCTAATTTCCCTTCTTTAAAATTTCACATAGTTTAAGGCACCTTGAAAGAGGTGTCATTGATACCATCTTCATCAGATTATGTTTTATATTTACTTACGCACAGGTCTTCCATCTGGAACTGGAGGTCTTGTAAAAAACTCTTTTCACTTGCTACGACAGCAGATGAGTCTTACAGAAATAATGAATTCAATCCATTCAGATGCTTCTCTGTTTTTAGAAAGCACAGAAGACACTGGACTACAGGAACATACAGATGATAACTGCCTTTATTGTGTCTGTATTGAAATTCTGGGTTTCCAGCCCAGTAACCAACTGAGTGCAATATGTAGTCATTCAGGTGAGTGATTATGTCCTTGAAGATGAATCCACCTGCCTTTGAATCTGCTCCAGTCACAGGTCATCTCCCAGCCCTATTGATCATCCCTCTTACTCCATTCTCATTACCTCAGCCTTAGTACAGTCACTCAGCATCTCCCTGTGGGAATGTTAGTAAGTTTGTCTCCAGTTTTTTCCCCTTCCAATTCATCTTTCATACTGCTGCCTTGGATTAGGCTGTTGACAGTTTTTTACTGCCTATTCAGGTCCAGCACACAAGACTCTTTGTGTGATCTGTCTACTGTTTTTTTTTTTACCATTCTCCTATCTTATAATTGATACACCGCTACTGACTGACTAGATGTTTTTTGAGCAGACTGTGCTCTTTTTCACGGCTCTAGGCATGAAGAGTGTGTTTTCCCTACTGTCCCCTCTTGCGCCTTCTCCTCCTCACACACATGCAAGCTCACGTGCAGTCCATTTGGCAAGCCCACCTCGTCCTCAAGAGTCGGGACTGTTTTATCTTCAAAGCTTTCTCTGACCCTCTTAGTCGGATGTTGACACTTCTTCCTCTTTACTTTCATTGCTCTTTGTACATAGATCTCTTATGATAATTATTGCTTGGTTATTTTTTCCCCTTCTACTCAGTAAGTTCCTTCAGGGTATGGTCTGTCATGCCTTTTCATTTTTATTTTCTAATACCCAGCTGTGTACTGCTTTATATACTAGGCACTCAATATGTTTTTGGTGAGGGAGTGAATGAATCAGATTCAGATTCAGCTTTTTTATAAATGTGTGTTTAAACTATTACTATAGATAGCTTTTCTTGGTGAATATCACTTAGCCACCCTCAAAAAAACCTAGTGATAACCAAAGTTCTCTGGGTCATTCATCCACATTTCTCCATGGCATTCCGATCCAGAACTTCCCAACTGATGGGTTGCAGCACACTGTTGTACCACATCCACAAACAGGATATGGATGTGCTGAGAGATTAATCCCCTCCATGGTTCCATGCCCCAGTCGGGCCTGGGTTTGACAAACCCTTGGACTAGGCACTTACCACTGTGAACAGTCCTGTCCAGGGACCCAGAGTGCTATAATTATTTTCATTTTCTGTGAGCGAAAGGTTTGGGCATTATTGTCCTGATGTACACAGTAGAGAAGATGCTATTTTAAATCATTTGTCTATACATTGTTTATAATGTTTTAGTTCTTCTAAGTTCTGTTTCTTCATTTACTCATTCAACAAATACTTATGAAGCACTTACTGTGGAGTTTTGCTATGTAAGTGTTTTCTCTTTATTTATCAAACAAGAAATAGGGAAGCCAGCCCCCTAATTACCCAGTCACAAGACAGTCCCAGCTAGTTCTAATCCATTTGTGATTACTGAGCTAGTAATCAAGTGGAGTCACATCAAGTGTGGGACTTGTGGAAGACTTGCTGCAGTCAGCAAGGCTCTCACCTTGGCTCAGGATCAGAACCCCTCCACCTGTTGTTCTAGGGATACGAAGCGGGGAGGAGAATAACTCTTAATTGGGAAGTGATTACAGTTTACTATTGATACTTGGAGGTATGAAGGGAGGCAGGCTAATTGTTAAAAAGTCACTGAACCTCTACGGATTTATGCATTCAACTTAATATTTATTACGCCACTACTGTGGATCAGGCATTAAACTAGATGCTCGGAAAACAATTGAGAGAGAGAAAAATAGAAAGATATTATTCTTAACACTCTTTGAGCTCTAGTCCAATGGAGAAGGAAATGGATTGACTGACCACTCGATCAATCAGTACACAAATATTAATATAATACTACATTTGTAACAAGCACCATCAAGGATAGGTACATGGTATTAACAAAGGAATATAACCAAGTAGGCAGATCAAAGAAGAGACTTCTGAAGAATTGCTATTGAGCTGTGGTTGAAAGAATGAATAGAACCTAACTAAGTGAAGACTGGAGTATAGAGAATTTTGAGAGAGAGGAAGCAGCATGAGCAAAGGTCTTCTCTGATGGGAGCAAGCATGGGAAGTAGAAAGGACTAAAAAGACACCTGTGGGAATGGAGCGCAGAAAGCAAAGGGAGAGGAAATACAGGATCAGCCTAGAAAAACGGTTGGGACCAGGTCCTGCAGAGCCCTTCCTACCCAAAGTGTGGTCAGCGGACCAGCAGCATCAGCATCACCTGAGCACTTACGAGAAATGCAGACTCTGCCCCCCCACACACACAATCAGAGTCAGCATTTTAACAAGGTGCCCAGGTTATTCAGGTGCACATTAATGTTTGAGAAGCACTGGTATCAGCCATATTAAGTATTTTGTGTATCAGAAAGGAGACGTCTTTATTATCCATGGCAGATAATTAAAAAATAGTTCCTCTACTATTTTTTTAAATTGAAGTATAGATAATTTACAATATTTGTGTTACTTTCAAGTGCACAGCAAAGTGATTCAGTTGTGTGTGTGTGTGTGTATATATTCTCTTCCAGATTCCTTTCCATCGTAGGTTATTCCAAGATAATATAGTTCCCTGTGCTATACAGTAGGCCCTTGTTGTTTACCTATTTTATATATAATAGTGTGTATATATTAATCCCAAACTCCTAATTTATCCCCCCCCATCCCCTTTGGTAACCATTGTTTGTTTTCTATGTTTGTGAGTCTATTTCTGTTTTGTAAATAAGTTCATTTGTATCATTTTTAGATTCCACATATAAGTGATACCATATATTTGTCTTTCTCTTTCTATGATAATGATATGATAATCTCTAGGTCCATCCATGTTGCTGCAAATGGCATTATTTCATTCTTTTTCATGGCTGAGTAATATTCCATCTTCTTTATCCATTCATCTGTTGATGGACATTTAGGTTGCTTCCATGTCTTGGCTGTTGTAAATAGTGCTGCAATGAACATTGGGGTGCATGTATCTTTTCCAATTAGAGTTTTCTCTGGGTATATGCCCAGGAATAGAATTGAAGGATCACATGGTGACTCTGTTTTTAGTTTTTTAAGGAACCTCCGTACCGTTCTCCGTAGTGGCTGCACCAATTTACATTCTCACCAACAATGTAGGAGCATTCCTATTTCTTCACACCGTCTCCAGCATTTACTGTTTGTAGACTTTTTAATGATGGCCATTCTGACTGGCGTGAGGTGATACCTTGTAGTTTTGATTTGCATTTCTCTAATAATTAGTGATATTGAGCATCTTTTCATGTGTCTGTTGGCCTTTCCATGGCCATCTATATGTCTTCTTTGGAGAAATGTTTATTTAGGTCTTCTGCCCATTTTTTGATTGGGTTGTTTGGGTTTTTTTTTTTTTTTGATACTGAGCTGTATGAGCTGTTTGTATATTTTGGAAATTAATCCCCTGTCAGTAGCATTGTTTGCAAATATTTTCTCCCAGTCCATAAGTTGTCATTTTGTTTATGGGGTGTTTTTTTTGTTTTGATTTTTGGGTTTTTGTTTGTTTTGTTTTTTGCTGTGCAGAAGCTTTTAAGTTTAATTAGGTTTATTTTTGTTTTTATTTCAGTTACTCTAGGAGACAGATCCAAAAAAATACAACTGCAATTTATGTCAAAGAGTGTTCTGCCTCTGTTTTCTTCTAGGAGTTTAGGTCTTTAATCCATTTTGTGTTTATTTTTGTATATGGTGCCAGGGAATGTTCTAATTTCATTCTTTTACATGTAGCTGTCCAGTTTTTCCAGCACCAATTATTGAAGAGACTTTCTTTTCCCCATTGTATATTCTTGCCTCCTTTCTCGTAGATTAATTGACCAGAAGTGCATGGGTTTATTTCTGGGCTCTCTATTCTGTTCCCTTTATCTATATGTTATATATCTGTTTTTGTGCCAGTACCATATTGTTTTGATTACTGTAGCTTTGTAGTTATAGTCTGAAGTTGGCCCTCTACTATGTAATGATCATTTTAAAGGGATGTCAGGACTTGAACACAAGACTTCTCATTCTTTGAAACTTTCAGTCTGGTGGTAGTGTTGGTAGTGGTAGTTGTTCAAAAAATGTTAAAGCTCAGTGGAAAGGCTATTAGGATATTTCCTAACATTCTGTGTCTACCACCTTCACAGATGCTTGTGCATTGTATTGTTTAGTGTGCAAGGCAACATGTTGGCCTGTCAACATTTAGTATTATATGTTTCTTTTGGGTCCACTTTTATGTATACCACCACATTTGCCCTAGTGTAGCTAACCAACTGAGTGGGAAACCTTTTAAGTGTTTTAGACCAGTCCATCTGTGAAAGAGAGAGCACTGGAAAAAAAATCAGCCAACTATAAAAGATAATGGCAAGAGATCAATTTGAATGTCTAGGTTATTAAACTGACAAATTTGCGAGGAGTGGGTAGAAACTACATGGGGTCGGGGAGGCCCTAAAGAGACACTGGTGGTTTTCAGAATTATTTTAGCTGCAAAACCCATGTTTCAATCAAAATCTATACAAAAGCTCAGTGGTATGCAGATGAAGGTGTAAGGGGAACAGTGGGGTGGCACCCCATCTACCGGCCTTGCCCAAGTATAAAATTGGGGGTAGAGCAGGCTAGGAAATGCCAGGGCTTCAAGAAACACTGAAGACCCCTGGTGTAAACATAGCAGAGTGTGAGTTTTGGTATCAAGGAGACTTAGGCTCAAAGCCAAACCTTTCCATCTTATTAGTTATCTGATCTTGGGCAATCTACTTAGTTTCACTGAGCTTTACTTTTAATTTTTTCGTAAATCTCTAAATAGGAATAATGATACCTGCCTTATGGTGTCGTTTTGGTACTTACTAACATGTAAGATTAACATTCAGTAGGCTCTCCGTTAATGGTAACTCACACTAAGTTGTTTATGTTAGAAATAATATTCTCTCATAAATTCTGATAGTTCAGTTACAATGATCTTACTGTGCTCCTAAGGAAAATCTCCTTGTTCATTTCATTTTACATCCCTGCTGCCAAGGGGAATTGGTGATCAGGTGGGTATATCTGCCAGAGACAGAGCTCCTTACAGAAATTCTTAATGTTTTTCATAAAGAATTGTTTCAGCATTTCAGATAAGCTATTTGGCGACCTGACTACTTTCTGATAGGAAAAATTTAGCTTATGATTTTTTCTGAATTAACCCATATGGACTTATGTAATTTTTTGCTTAGAGCTTTTTGTTCTTTCCCACATACAGTGGCTGGAGTCAGCCTTATGCCCAGATACAGGGAATAAAGAAGGTATTCAGTTTCTTAGAGTCTGGTCTGTCCTATGCTTCATGTCTCCATTTTTATTTAAAAGATAAAGCTGAGCTAGAATATTGTTAATTAAAAAGAGAGGAAGCAGTAAAAGCAAACAACTACAGTGAAGAAGCTAAACATCAATCACATAGATAAAATGGTTCAGTTTATGGACATAATGCTTCATCCAAATTAAAAATAATCTTGAAATAAAATGTGTTGAGTAAAAGTGTAAGTATCATTGCATTGAATACTTCTTAAGAGAAGATAGAAAATAAAGGTCCCTAAAAGTCAGTATCATCAATATAGTATGCACGGTTTTGCCTTCAGCAGAGTCCTAGACATTACCTTCCATGCATAAGAAGAAGGAGGCCAACTAGCTGTTCCTTTCCCAGTTTCAAGAATTTTTGGTTCTCCTTATCCTGCCAATTTATAAATAGTGCCTATATTCTACCCACTTGTTCTCTGGAGTTTCCATTTAGCACATGTAATTACTTCATTTAAAAATTTTATTCATATGGTTTATAGTGGGTTTCACACAAAAAAATACCCCATGTAGTAAAAGCCTTCTGTTATCACTATACTTAGGATGCTCTTTCACATCTTCCAATGGGAGAAACTAATTCTTTTGGCCTGGCTTAGTTAGAGGCATGATTTTTTTTTTTTTTTTTAATGAGAATGAATGATATCTTTAGAAATAAGATGTGGTTGTAACAGGTTAGAAATGTTAGGAGTCATCACTGGTTGAAGGTGAGCCTGAAATGAATTAGTTTATAACTTTTCAGAAACATGTTGATTAAAAGAAGTATAATTTTCTTATTGTTCCTTGCACTGGGATATTTTGTCATTTCACTCCCTGGGAGGCTCCTCAACTGAGTCTAAAATAACATAGTCATCTCTTACCTGGTTATTCAGCATTGCTGGCTTTTAAGTACATCTTTAGTTCTCAGATCTTTTGGCAGTAGTTTTATATTTTAAATCAATGTATAATTTAAGTACCGTACATTACTTTTAAGTGCCTGACAGATGCATGATTTCCTTAATATTATTAAAGCTATGCTAAATTGATTTTCTGAGGAACCAGAGCATATTCTGCTTAGTACTATGTAAATATTAATCTTAGGAAGTGCTTAAAGATGAGATGAGGTGGTGATATCTATTCTGTTGAAAACAGCATAGGGAGAGGTAGTGTGTGTTTACATTGTTCTAGTTTCCTGGACTTTTTAAAAAGCTTTTTTAAAAGCTCTTTTTAATAGTCTGACAATGTGTTGTAGTGGAAAGAGGACTGAACTAGCTATCAAGAGGTCTCACCTTCTGGCTGAGTGTGTCTCTTCTCTCTAAATCTCTTTTGTAGCTACTGAGGTTGCATGATTTTCTCGGTTGCCCAATGTTACTTCCTAAAAGGATAACCAAAGACTTTCTGATTTCCCTTTGCTCTAATCACTTGAAGTGCTCAGGAAATTTTTAAATAAAAAATATTGATGTCATTTTAACAGCACTAAGATGTTTGGTTGACCTTAAAATCCCATCTAGGAGTGGAGTATACCTTAGCAATGCATGGGTAGTATAGTAAATTTAACTCTAAGGAAGGAACTGATAAGCCCAGGGAACTGTGATTCTAATATTGGTAATTATTAAATGGTGGGAACAGCAAGTGATAGAATAATAGATACAGTATAATCCCACTTACACACCAAAAGAGCAAGAAAGAGAAATTTAAAATAGCAAATATCTGAATTTTTATATATTTAAGAGAGGGGTATTTAGTTTGGGGGTGGGAGGTATGGGGGGGTAGATAAGGTACCTTCATTTTCTATTCTGAATACATCTTTATTTGAATTCTTTAAATAAACACATATTTATGTATTTTTTTTATAATTTAGGAGTATAAAATTTTATGTATAAATGTCTTTAGAATTTAACAAATTTTACTATCTGAGTGGTCTGAATTTACTTTGAAAATCTTCATCAGGGAAAATAATTATTGAAGACTGGAAAGAAATTACAAGGAATCATCTCTTCTATAGTATACAGTGCAAGCATAGGAATTAAGCCATTATGATCTGTCAATTGATTTAATTTTTTCTTCAGACCTTCAAGACATTCCATATTCTGATTGGTGTGAGCAGACTATCCATAATCCCTTAGAAGTAGTTCCCTCTAAATTTTCGGGCATTTCTGGATGCAGTGATGGAGTGTCTCAAGAAGGGTCAGCCAGCAGCACCAAAAGCACAGAATTGCTACTAGGTAAGTTTTCAGATTTAAATCCAAGCCCTGTTAATATAACTATACTTAGTCTGTTGTTATTGTAGATACATACTGTTAAAGTTGTCTCATAACTATGACAAGTCAGTTTTACTGAGGTATGTTTAGGTAACTGCTGCACCTGTATCAGCTGCTGATGCATACCCTCTTAGCTCTCTGCTTTCATTAGAAAGACCTTTGCTCCCAAAATGATTGGCAGGTCATGTGCAATTTATCTCAGTTTTATATCTTTGGTAGAGTTGAAAAAACAAATTCCATGAGTTATAATAATTTTCTATTGTGATATAGATAAAATATTTTAATCTTCCCTTCAGGTGTTAAAACAATTCCAGATGATACACCAATGTGCCGTATACTCCTTCGCAAAGAAGTTCTGAGATTAGTCATTAATTTGAGTAGTTCAGTTTCAACTAAATGTCATGAAACTGGGCTTTTAACGTAAGTAAGCTATGAGCATGAGTATTCTTTGTTCTACTTTTTATGGTGAAAAAGATATTTGAAATACTTCAAAAGTTAGACTAATTAGCTTACATCAGTGGTTCTCAACTGCATGGCATATCTGAGTGAGACTAGATTTTCTTTACATACGTCAACCAAACTAACACAAGGTTACAAATTGAATGCAGAAGCAGGTATGTGAATCCAGCTATCTTCTATTCAGCCAGACTTTAAAGAGATCTGTAAAAATGTAAAACAATACCAATCTTCTCACTTTTTTAGTTTTGGAAAATATAGTTTTTTTAAAGTATATGTATTTATGTTAACATGTAATAATTTTATTTTTTAAATGAATTAATAAATATTTTGAAATTTTCTCAATTTTACTTTCTTATATGGTAATTATTGATGGCTATCACCCAGAAAAAATAAGATTTGGGGGGTTCTCAGTAATTTTTAAGAAAGTAGGGGTATCCTGAGATACCCCTAAAAAGCTTAATAAAGCTTAAGAAAAGCTGACATACATAAAAATAAATGATATTTTCTTGGTTTAATTTTTCCCTATTTTTACTCCTTTCTTTTAATAAAAGTTGCAGAATTTTTATTGCTTTTCTAAATCACAGCAACATGATAAAAGAAAATTCAGGCAATCTTCAACATCTTTGATTTGCACTATTTAAAGCAGTGGCCCTCAAAAAAAAAAAAATGCACTTCAGGGTCTCCTGTGGGGCTTTACAAAATATAGTAACACAGATGCCAGGGTCCCACTGCAGACCTCCTGGCCTTCTGGCTCTAAGTATAGTGTGTCCTTAATCTGTGTATTACCCCACACCACCACTGACTCTGAGATGCTGTGCCAGCTAAAAGCCACTGTTAAAGGTTGAAAGATATATAGAGAGAGCCCAGTCAAGGATATTAATAATTTCAGTCTAACTTTAAAAACTTATTTCTGTTTTAAAACTTAGTTTTGAAAATACTTGAGTTATCCTAGGCTGATAAATAAATTTTGTAATTTCTCATGCCAGTGAAAAAGAATATTTCTAACTTTCCAAGAAGTATTTGTGTTTTTATCATTTTAAGAGATAATCCCAAACTTAAAATAGCTAATGTAAGTGTGAGGTAGGAATATTTACTATTTTATATTCTTATGCCATCACCCAGATATGCCACTTAATCAATATCTGGAGGAAAAAGATATTTAAAAAGTGATATTTTGAAAGAATATAGCAAAGTCATCATTATAATTTTTATCACATCCTAGTCTTTTCTTTCATTTTAGAATTAAGGAGAAGTATCCTCAAACATTTGATGACATATGCCTTTACTCTGAGGTTTCCCATTTGCTGTCACACTGCACATTTAGACTTCCATGTCGGAGGTTCATACAAGAATTATTTCAGGATGTACAGTTTTTACAAGTAAGTAGGATTTGTACTTTTGAACTTTATCTTTCAAAAATAATTCTTTTTGAATTAAGTTAAGAGAGATTATATCTGTTGATACACTAGAAAGTCATTAATAATTTACCACTTCTTTTCTAGATGCATGAAGAAGCAGAGGCTGTCTTGGCAACACCACCAAAGCAACCTATAGTTGATACATCTGTTGAATCCTGACCTCATATTTATGATGTATATAGATGTATACTATATATATTCATATTTGTGGACTTCTAAAAGCCTCAGAAAATGCCGATTGACTGGGCAGCAAAGATAGGAGTATCTTCTATACACTGTTCCAGCAATTATTGGTACATGAGCAGTTGGAACTGCGGACTTCCCTAACCGAAACAACTTCCTCTCTCCCCCGTTGAGCCCTTTTGGGGGTTCACTGTTCATTACCACAGTTTTAAGAGTTTTAGTTACCATTGTATGCAAGAGCCAAGCACTGAATACCTACATAGGTTTTCTATTTTTTCATTTTAAGAGCATAATAACAGTGGAACAATAATAAGATATGCAGAAGCACCCTTCACACCCTTATTTCTGAATTCTTTTTTTAGGGTAAATATAAAGATGCCTTGTTTGTTAACTAATTTGTGGAAACTAGGAATCAGTGTCTCTGAGGCTGCATCCTATTAGCACAATGGGGTGTACTGTAACTGCTGGTATTAGAGGGGGATCTTTGGCCCTTCCACTTTTTTCTTCATGTTTATAACACTACTTCAGAGGTTTGTAACCTCACAGCGAAAGAAGAGCCTCAACAACCAGGACTTATAAATTATTTTTATGTTACTAGACTTACATAAAGTTTCTTATTTGTTTTCCATCTCTTCAGTTTTGTTGCAATGTGTTATCATAGACTATTTGACCTAATTAAGGTTTTTCACTACAGTTCCTGATTAAAATCAGAAAATTATTTTATAATTCAAAGTATTTTCCATTATAGGATGCATATATTTTCAGTGGACTTCCATTTTCATCAGCTTCCCATATCACCATTTTAAACCGTAACTTGAACAAGCACTATTAATTGAGACCTAAAGCAAAAGAAAGCATTAAATAAAATCTTGCATCTCTTGAGGAAAAGATAAGTTTGCCTACAATTTATACATTCCATGGGAAAAGAAAAGCCATAGTTCCTTTTAAAAAATCATTAATGAAACTTACTATTACGATTAAAAATTGTAGTGAAAAGCCTTAAGTACCAAATTTTAAAGCAGCAGTAATTTAATTTTTATATCAGTGTTCTTGTTTTGCACAAACTAAATGCAGTGATAGGTGAGTTTATGAGTACAGTAATTGCCTTTATCACATTTGCAAAGTTAAGTTGATGAGGGCAAGGTTTTGTTTATTTGTGTGTTTAATTTGTGTATGTCTAAAAATATTTGGAAATCTTTACAGGAATTAAACATATATGCAAATTTGTATATAAAAAAGCATGGCCATCCTCATTAGAATGCTTGTAAATGAAAGGATTATCTTTTTTGAGGTCTATATATAAATAGAAAAAAAAATCCAGCTGGACTGATTAGGACCCTTTTTAAATTCATTTGTTTAGACCATTTTTACAGTTATGCATCAGCTCTGACACAGTCATAGTACATGGATTAATATCTTCCCATATTACAGATCCTTTTTATAATGGGGTTGTTCTTTGAGATCTCTGTAAAGAACCCTGTGAACTAGAAAACGTAACTCACAGAGATTTTTTTTTTTTTTTTTTAATTTACTGGCACTGAAAGTTCCAATTGGGATGAAGCATTTCATCTCACTTCATAACACCTCTTTGACTGCACTTCAGTGAATTGTTCTTATGTGCACTGTGTAGCAACTTACATTATAACAAAGCAGATAAGGGCTGTAAGCTTCTGCTTATGTTAAAAAGTGGTTCTTCAGATTTTCTTTCATAAAATCCAATTGAAGATAAAAGAAATGCTTTTTTTTTTTTTAACTTTAATTTATCACTGAACCCAAGTGTTTATTTAAATGTCAACAGTACTTCTAAGAACGTTGCCTGTCACCTTGGTCTTTGGTCTTGGATGATTAAACTACCTTCCAGAGAACCAAATGTCGGAGATACTAGACCAAATAGTGATTAAAAACTCCAAAGGAGGTGATGTAGTAATCTTATTAATAATGGGATTAACATATTTTAGACATTCATTTTAAACACTACCTCAGTTAATATAAAATCTGTGGTTTAATCCCTCAAAAGTTAACAGTAAATTCTTTTTTGTTACACACACACACACACACACACACACACACACACACACACACACACACACACACACACACACACATCCCCATCCCTGGACCCCACCTCACTCATCCATCCTGAAATGAAGTCTTTGTTACTATTAGCCCGAACAGTTTTTTGGATTATTGCTTTGAAAGACGTGTGTATATATCATAATATTTGCCTATAGCACTTAGTTTGGGGAGACAGAGCTTTGTGGTTCTCAGTAATCTAAGAAAAAAAGATGTCTATACTTAAATGTATAGTGCTATTTGGTTTATCCATGTTTCACTGACAGGTCTAATATGTTTCCTTTAAGTACTTATTTGTATAAAAGTAGACTTCTATGATGAAAAATGCTCACATGCGGTGCCAAGTGATTTACCTAAGTGTTTAAGATATTAAGTTATAGCAGAAAAGGTTAGGAATGTTGTCAGTGGTAATAGAAATAATTGAGAAAAGCACCTATATGTAATAGATATTACCAGACTATAAAATACCAAAATAATGTCAATACTGTAGTTTTTCAAGATTTTAGAATTAATCTTAGTCCATATAAATTTGTACTACTGGTAATTAATTATTGAATAATTTGGAGGAATTTGGGCAGTTGTGCTGGTTGTAAACTGTGAATTTCTAATTGTAAAGTGAATTGTCATTTCTAACTGAAATTTTTTTCAAGAACAGATCTCAGCTTCACACACTAATAAGTAAATACTGATAAATAAGGAAATTAGAAATTAGTATTTGTAATTAAATATGGTCTAAAATTTCTTATACTTTTACTTCCTATTTATGCTTAGATAGATTTGAGGGGGGAAAAAGTCTTTTCTCCCTAATAAAAAATTTTCTAATGAAGATTGGTAGCATAAGGGCATTCTGTAGGACATTGACTTTGAAAGAGGTTCTTTGAAGGTATATACTTTATTATGGTAGTTACTCTAACATCAGGTGTATAAGTCCTTTTGAAATGGGGTGGCTTTAATAGTTTTGAGCTCTTTTATCCAGAGCTTGAGGTAATTAAAGCTGAGTTTTTCTGGGCATATTACAGTGGCAGAGTGTTCAGCAGTGAGGTGGGAATGCTTATTTAGATTTGTCTCCTGCTATTGATACAAATTTTTTTTTCATTCCATTCAGAGGATGCCTTTTATTCCCACATTAAAGCACAGATCATTAAGCAATAAAAAGCAATCAAATTGTCATCCAAATTATAACTGCAGTTACTTTTGCATGGTAAGAGTGAGGTGCTAATTTTGTGTGAGAGGAGCTTTGTAAACTACCTTGGGAAAGGTCCTTTGGAAGTAAGGTTTTTCCCCTTTTGTCCTATGCTTCCAGTTTGGTCTCAAATTCACAATCCACTGAACATGGGAAAAAAGAAACAGAATTAATTGAGAGAGTTTTATGAGAAGAGCTGTTGGAATAAAACAACATTTCACATTTTCCAAAATGTAAGTTGGGAAAGGTCTCCCTTGTCTCCCCATTCAGGGAATACATTATTACCAGCTTCATTTCAAGAGTATCACTACAGTGAGAGTTTGATTATAAAAGCATACTGGTAAAATTAATAGCAATGCTTATCAGACAATATTGAAATATGTGAGACTCTTTCTAGGAGCATTTGTTTTTTCTTTTAGTTTTAGGTTCCCAGGGCAGTTTTCATTCATAGTAGTGTTTTATGACTCACACAGAATGTGGATTTTCTCCCCTTTAGAGTATTTTTGTAATATAGGTGGATAGCTATGCCACAGCATGCATAAATTGCACATTTTGTTTGACCTTCTTTATAAAATATTTAATTTGAAAAATATAATTTATGCCAAAAAAGTATATCTTGTAATTTTGCCACTAAATAGGTTGATTTAGCACAAAATGCAAAGTCTTGGGGCAAAGGAGGGGGGGGGTTAAAACTTTCATAGATAATAGTTGAAAAATGTTCCATTATTGGCCTGTCAGAAACCCTAAAGCTGCATTGTAAAACAAATGGTGTAAATTAGTTTTGAAAAGTGGTAAGGGATTGTGAAAAAAATCTCAGACTTAATGCTCCCTAACCACAAAATTTTCTTTTTTATTTAGTAATACGCTGCTACATATTTGGAGGTTCTGGTGTTTGTAGGTCACTGAACAGACATTGAAATCTGATTTATATTGTATAACTGTAACATAGAAAGAAAAAGTATTTATATATTTTCCGTAAGAATATTTCATTGAGTTGTGTATAATTTAAATAAGGTTTGTCCTCTAATGGTTTTGCTCACCTTGATTTTTTTTTTTGTGGTTTTCTTGTTTTTGTATAATGTGTACAGTTTTATGTCAAGGGCATTAAAAGCCTCCTGAAGCATAATCTTATCAAAGGGATACATTCTTAATAAAATGTACTTAAAAATTCTTAAACTTGTGTCATTCTATTTGAAATTTTAAAACCATCAGTGTTGATTTATGTACCACTGAGGCTGGTAAAAGTGACTTTTAGGTACCATAGATAAGAATCCGGTTCAGTAACACATAGCGGCTTGTTCCAAATGTTTTAAAATAGCAATTTATACTTTCTAAACACTTCATAATCTAATCAAATATCTTTACAGTTTTTATTTTTTAACCACAGTTTATTGTAAAGGGTTTGAAAAAGTGGATCGATCTATAGAACAATTCTGATTTTTTTAGTGATTAATATACAAAATGAGCAATGATGGTATGATGGTAACTTTTCTGTATAAGCTGTTTGATTTCTCACACAGAAACTGGCCTGGATCAGGTAAGCTAACCTACAGCCACCTAGTGGCAAAAGAAAATACCACAGGGGGAATTATCAAGCCTGTAGAATAAAATTCAATGTCAAAGCTAGGGTCTGTTACAGTTGATTAAATGTGGTAAAATGTATTCAGAAATAGATTTGTTTTGGATAGTTTGGTTTTTAAGCACGTGTATCATTTTCATATTGCCTTCTACTATTGTTTTTCAACAAAAACATAGTTGGCCCCCAACTAAACTAAAAAGCACACTTAATCATCATCACACAGCTCACCTTTGAAAACTGTGACGATATAGCTGAACTTCAGTTTGTTTCATTTTTTAAAACTCTTTGGTATATAAAGTACTGTCCTAGAGAAAGAAGAATATCCTATGATATCTGTTATGTGCGGAATCTAAAAAGAAATGATACAAATGAACTTATTTACAAAACAGAAACAGACTCACAGACTTAGAGAACTAACTTATGGTTACCAGGGGGGAAGGGTGTGGAAGGAGGGATAGTTAGGAAGTTTGGGATCGACATGTGCACACTGCTATATTTAAAATAACCAACAGGGACATACTGTATAGCACAGGGGACTCTGTTCAGTGTCACCTGGCAGCCTGGATGGGAGGGAAGTTTGGGGGAGAATGGATACATGTATAGGTATGGCTGAGTCGCTTTGCTGTGCACCTGAAACTATCACAACATTGTTAATTGGCTATCCTCCAATACAAAACAAAAAGTTTAAAAAAATTTAAAAAAAAATAAAGTGCTGTCCTAATCCATTCGGGCTGCTGTAACAAAATACCACAGACTGGGCAGTTTATAAACAACAAATTTATTTCTCACACTTTTGTTGGCTGAAAGTCTGAAATCAGAGTGTGCAACATGTTTGGGTGAGGGCCCTCTTTCAGGTCCCAGACTTCTTGGGTCTTGTGTCCTCACATGGCAGAAGGGACTAGGAAACTGTAGTGTCTCTTATTAAGAACATTAATCCCATTCATGAGAGCTCTAGCCTCCTGACCTAATCACCTCCCAAAGGCCCCATCTACTAATACCATCATCTTTGGGTGTTAGGATTTCAACATAGGAATTTGGTGGGGGGGGGGCAGCATTCAAACCGTAGCAACTAATTTTATATTGATTTCAAAAAAACCAAAAATGTACTAAAACTTATTTTCTTTAATGCTTAGAGGACAAAGACAACTACATTTGCTTAGTCCTTTAAATTGAATATATTTAGTCATTGTATTATTTTAACTGCTACTTTTGAAGGCTTTTAATCTTCTGTTGTATCTCTTCGAAGGTTTTAATTTTTTTTTTTTTTGGCCGCACCTTGTGGCATTCTGGATCCTAGTTCCCCGACCAGAGATTGAACCCGTGCCCCCTGCAGTAGAATTGCAGAGTCTTAACCACTGGACCACCAGGGAAGTACCTCTTCAAAGATTTTCAAAGTCCTACTTTATGCAAAATGTTTAGTATGTTTTGTAATTTTTTTGAGATGAAAGTCAGCTAATCTTTCCGCAGAGCTCTTAGAAGAAATAGTTCATGTTGTCTAATTCAACCTGATTTTCTTAATAAATCATATTCTAGTGGAGAATCAGTTTCACTAGAATTAGTATGAGTCAGGTCTTGGACTGTCAGCAGGCACTTTCAGCAGGTCCATAGCTCTGCTGTGTGACTAGGTCCCTGCTCCCAGCCTATCTACCTGCAGCTGAGGACTAGTCACCAGGCCGAGGCATTATTTTTAGGTCAGTTGCCAGTTCTTCCCACCATCAAAATATCCAGATATTGCTAAGGAATATTACTAACTAGGTTTTAGATGTGATTTTTTAAAATTTTAATTCTTTTAATTTTTTATTTTATATTAGAGTATAGTTGATTTACAATGTTGTGTTAGTTGCACGTGTACAGCAAAGTGATTCAGTTATACGTATACATATATCCATTCTTTTTCAGATTCTTTTCCCATGTAGGTTATTACAGAATATTGAGTATAGAGTTCTCTGTGCTATACAGTAGGTCCTTGTTGATTATTTTATAATATAGTAGTGCGTATATGTTAATCCCAGCCTTCTAATTTATCTCTCCCACCCCACCACCTTTCCCCTTTGGTTACCATAAGTTTTTGAAGTCTGTGAGCCTGTTTCTGTTTTGTAAATAAATTCATTTAAATCAGCTTTTTTTAGATTCCACATATAAGTGATATCATGTTTGTCTTTCTCTGACTTACTTCACTTAGTATGATAACCTCTAGATCCATCCATGTTGCTACAAATGGCATTATTTCGTTCTTTTTTATGGCTAACAGTCCATTGTATATATGTACTACATCTTCTTTATCCATTCCTTTGTTGATGGACATTTAGGTTGCTTCCATGTCTTGGCTATTGTAAATAGTGCTGCAGTGAACATTGGGGGTGCATGTATCTTTTTGAATTATGGTTTTCTCAGGCTATATGCCCAGTAGATTGGGATTGCTGGGTCATATGGTAGTTCTATTTATAGTTTTTTAAGGAAGCTCCATTCTGTTCTCCATAGTGGTTGTACCAATATACACTCCCACCAATAGTGTAGGAGGGTTCCCTTTTCTCCACACCCTCTCCAGCATTTATTGTTTGTAGACTTTTTGATGATGGCCATTCTGACCTGTGTGAGGTGATACCTCATTGTAGTTTTGATTTGCATTTCTCTGATAATTAGCAATGTTGAGCATCTTTTCATGTGCTTTTTGGCCATCTGTATGTCTTCTTTGAAGAAATGTCTATTTAGATCTTCTACCCATTTGTTGATTGGGTTGTTTGATTTTTTGATAGGTATGATTTTTTAAAAGGTATTATGGCTATATTAGAAAAAGTAAAGCCTATTTAGAGAAACAAATATTTACAGATGAAATCATGATTTGCTTCAAAATCATATCAGGAGGGAGACTGAATAAGAGTATAGATGGACTAAAACAAACATGGTTTAGTGGCTGTTTGGATTGATGATAGGACATAAGGGTTTGTTAAACTCTTCTCCGTTTGTATATATTTGAAATTCTCCATGAGTTGGGTTTTTTTTTAATCGTAATAATTCTGACACATGAATACAAATTTCAAAGTTTCTGAATAACACTTCTTAAAATGATGCTGTTAAATGGCATATAGATTTCAAATACTAAGTTATTTGGTTATTTATGAAGATGGGAGAGGAATGTTTACAGCCAAAACTATAGTCATAGTGATACTGTAAGGACAAAGTTATATAGCCCAGCATTTCCTATTGGTATGTTGTTATATTTCAGAAAGACACCTTCATTTGACTTAGACCAATGATTCTCAAAGTCGAGTGTGCATCTGAATGCCTGGTAACTTATGAAATATATGGATTCCAGGCCTTGGACCACAGAGATTCTGGTTATGAGATTTGCACTGGTACCCAGGAATTTACATTTCTAGTAAGCTTATTTATCGGCTATAATAATTGTTAAGATTTTCATTTCATTGAGGTAGAGAAAACAAAATAATGCAATGGTGAAATATTTTAATTAAAGTTTATTGCAACAAAAATGACTTCAAGGTTTTGTGGATTATTTTTTTTAAAGAAAATCTTTATGAAAGATACTATTTACAAATCAATCATCACTGTCATTGATGTTTCTATGTACTTTTATAATTGCATCATGACAAACTCAAAGAGGCTAAGTGATAACAATACTGGCCCCAGAGTCTTCTCAAAACTCTTAATCAAGATACTCGTTTGTACTATGTTAGGTGTACATAGCCCATTATTCAGCCAAAGGCTTAGTTATATGGAAGGAAAAAGTTGAAAAGCCTGAACAGACGTCCAGGTTTGTGTGTATTTAGGTCAGTTGACAGCCATCTTCCTTTCAGCTGTGGCTCCTTCTCTCTCATTCTTCACAGTGTGGAATGGCACAGCACAGGGCATTCGGTACCAGAAGCACAGGCAGCGTCATCTCCACCCCAACAAAGAAAAAGGAGCCCCTAATTGTGCTTGTTTAGAAGTGTGCTAAGTAAACATTAAGGGTTGTCGGGCAGAGAGAAGAGAAAGGAACTCTAGCCTGATTGAACACCTGCTATGTACCAGGTATATGCTTTGCATATATTGGTTCAAAGAGACAAAGCTGCTGCTGAGCCACTACAGGAGTTCCCACTCCATTTAGCCTTTTGCAGTTATATCTAAATGATGTTCAACAATGAGGTTTCACTTTTTTATATTAGCATAATAGAAATATAAGGAGACACTGAAGGCATTATCTTGACCCAGACAACCTACTGCAGAGTCCAAAAGATGCTTACTGAAAATAGGTCATTTATATATCAGAGTTCTTGAAAAACAGAGGAACCATAAATGTGAATGGAATTAATGACATTTTCCTTTTATCTGTTCTGAGGTAGTCATCAAAAATTGTGGTAGAAGACATGCCTACTAAGTAGGAGTGCTATAATCTTGACACTGAGGCAGGGGTTCCATGCCAGTCCCACTCTTTAACCGTGGTAAACTAAACGGACAATTGCGGGGATCTCATCGATTCATTCGCATGTCTTACCTATTAGATAAGGTCTAATAGGAAGAGTTCATTTTACTACATCATCAATGAACTACAAATTATCATCACTTCAAGGCAAGTCTAAAATCTGTTTTGGTCTCAAATATCTGTGACTTCTTCATTAAACACACCCAGAATAAATTAACATTGACAACTTATGCTCCAGTAACGAATCTTCTGTAGCCTTTATTAAAGCCTGAAATCTAGTTCCTTTACTCTTCAAGATATTAAATGTGGGGTAAAACTTAATGGAAATACTTTCTCACTAAAAACTGAACTTCAAGGACCTGTCCAGTACTGAGTGGATGGGGTCTATCCCTATGTCAAGTGCCAAGTCTGCTGTTATAAAGGTGAACGTGGAACACGCAGCAGCAAGGTAAGCCTGTTCCCACGATCCTGCCATTTCTACAGTGAGCCTGCTCCAAGGATGAATGTTAAGTTTCATAGCTTCTGACCTTCAAAACCTAGCAAGATTATATAAATCAGACCTGACAATGGTGATGATAGCTCACTGGGATTAAGCCCGAGGTATCTGGTGATGGAATGGTGCCGGCTATGCTTCTCCTAGGGTCTGTGTAGCATAAGGATATGAAATGGGTACACTGCTTAGCAGTAGTGTTCACCTTGACCTAAAAGGGTAGTGGAGGAGAGGCTGCTATTCTCGCTTGGGGGAGCGGAGGCAAGACCCAGGGGTATGGCCATTTGCATTTTATACTCTGAACAGAGTGCTGGCTCTGGTGGGTTTGTTGGCAGGCTGTCCTTGTCTCCAGAGGTGGGTGAAGCCAACTGGGACACATAATTCAAATTAGCTTCTCCGGCTGGGATTTCTCCCAGGGAATTCATATAGTTTTGTTCCAGTGCCTTTAGTAAATTTTCAGGTGAAGTCAATGGTCCCAGCTGATGTGGTGGGGCTTGAGGGGTTACTGGGAAATGTCCACAAGAAGCAAAGTCAGAAGCTGCCTGATTATAGGTGAAGTTCTCAAAACAGATGCAAGGTCCAGGGCCAGAGTAGTTCTTCTCTGTCGGAAGGAGGTAAATGTAGGCAGGCTTAGTAAATTCAGTTTCTGTGAGTGACTTCCTAGTGCCTAAGAACTGTATCTTACTCCCTTCTGGCTTGTTTATAACTTCAATAGCATCTGGAACACAGTCATTGACATTCATTATTGTTAGATGAGGATTCTCCTGGAACAGAAACAGAAAATGTGCAAAGATAATGTGTGTGTGTGTATCACAGTATATAAAGTATGTGAAACGCACTTAGAGCTTCAGGTGTTTTTTGTTTTATCCTGGTCACAAGTTAACTGGAGGTGATGTTGAAAACCAAAAGATATCCCCTGACAGAAGAAATCAAAGCTGCGTTCAACCCTTTCATGGCTATGGGAGCAGAAGAGGCTTTTGCTTTGTGACATCTTCCTGAGAAGGTCTAGGAGTATATGATTATTATAGCCCCAGCCCTGGGTTGGTCTTTAACAAGTATATGAGTATCCATACAGTTTCCCAGCATTTACCTTGGATTTTATTAATGACAGGACACTGCTCTTGTAAGGGTCTGGAATGTCAGGATAACACGTCTCCTTCAGCCTAGAAAAACAGTGAAAATTAGACTGAATTTTGCAATATAGTGGAATGGTTAAGAGTGAGAACCCTGGAGTCAGATTCCTGGGCTCTAATCCGTGCTCTATCAATCACTCATTAACACTGTAACCTTAAGCAAGCTTTTTAACCCTTCTATGCTTTAATTTCCTTACTGGTTCAATGGAGATCATTACAGCGGTGATGGTGGTATTGGAAGCATTAAATGAATTGTTACATGTAAAGCACTTAGAACACTTCCAAGTACATGGTAAGTGAAATATAAATATTAGCTATTGCTATTGAACAAATTTTGCAACATTTTAAAATAGTTGGTTTCCTTATTATTATTTTTTTTGGCTGCGTTGGGTCTTCGTTGCTGTGTGCGGGCTATCTCTAGTTGAGGTGCGTGGGCTTCTCATTGTAGTGTCAACTCTTGTTGCAGAGCACGGGCTCTAGGTGCGCGGGCTTCAGTAGTTGTGGCACGCAGGCTCAGTAGTTGTGGTACGCGGGCCCTAGAGTGCAAGGGCTTCAGTAGTTGCGGCACGTGGGCTCTAGGGCGTGCAGGCTTCAGTAGTTGTGGCACGCAGGCTCAGTAGTTGTGGCTCACGGGCTCTAGAGCGCAGGCTCAGTAGTTGTGGCATGTGGGCTTAGTTGCTCCACGGCATGTGGGATCTTCCCGGACCAGGGCTCGAACCCGCGTCCCCTGCATTGGCAGGTGGATTCTTAACCACTGCGCCATCAGGGAAGTCTGGTTTCCTTATGTATTGATTTATTGCTTATCTATTGATAAACAAGATTGTTTAAAACTTATCATATTTCCACCAAATCCTCCTTTGTTCTTTCCTTTTCAGCACTTTTCCTCATATTATCAGGTGTGACTTCTATCTCCTTTCTAGATTTTTCTTTGACTCCTTCTTGGATAAAACCTTCCCCGCACACTTACCACTGACGTTTTAAGTAGCAAATTATCATGACGATCAAAACGCAGAAAATCATGGGCAGGATGATGCGTATCAGTATATGGGCTGGAGAGGAAAAAGAAAGGGATATTTTTAATGACTGCTTTTCCCTCAAAGGAATAAAAATAAGTTTTATATGTCTTTTATTCCTCAAAACTCTATTTGTGCAAGATTCAATATGAGTTCTGTCTGACTGCTGGGGGGCAGGGCAGTGAGACCAACCAGCCAACACAGGGAACCATTTGCCCTCAACACTTGTGACTCAAACTCATTACCTCTCCTGACAGACTGGATCATTACTCCCTCCCTGTATGAGAATTATACTCCATACCCTTGACTTGGGGGTTCAGCCACGTGACTTGGTTTGGCCAATGGGAGGTGAGTAGTGGTCATGCTGGTTGGTAGCTGCGTTCAGTGTGCTTGTAGTTGGCTTGCTCTCTTGTGTTCCTGTGACCCACTCTGAGAAGAGTTGGTCCCTCAGAGCCACTGTCCCTTCAGCCTAAGCCTCAGGGTGAAGCTACAAGGAACAAACCTACCTGAAGCTTGGAGTCCCACCTGGCCCAGCCTACATCAGCCAAGCCAGAAGCATCAAAAGAGAGATTTGGTTTTGTATGCCATTGAGATTTTGAGGTATTTTATTACACGTCAAAAATTGACGAATGCACCCCTTCTAGTTAGGCTCTGAGAAAATTACCTAAGTCATCACCTGGGATAATTATTCTATTTTTATTTCTCAGATATGTCAACCTGTACTTCATTTTCATAAATGCCCATCTTCCTGGTCTCACTGCTTGCAAATCCACCGAAGAATAGTTCAGCTGGGTTGGTAAACATCCTCTTTTATAAAAGCAAATCGCACGAAGGGCTTTGGAGGCTGACAGTCATTCACATGTACATATATTTCTGTTCAATCCCTTTACCTCCCTGCCCTCCTCATCCCCCTCGCCAGCCGTCCTGCAGGAATGGGGCCTGACTTGTGGTGCTGGTGGATAACGCTGGAGTTTTGTCAGGGAGGGCAGGCCCAACCCAGGGCTCTGAGGAAGCACAGGGCTCTGGAGAAAAGGACATGGGAAGGTAAGAGGGTGGCAGAGAAAGCACCTCGACAACTGGCCTAAAATTATCCCTGACACCAGGTAAGGCGAAAGAAACTCCTCCTGACACCACTAAAGAACACCTTGCTCTCAGACTTCCCTGGTGGCACAGTGGTTAAGAATCCACCTGCCAATGCAGGGGACACGGATTCGAGTCTGGGAAGATCCCACATGCCACGGAGCAGCTAAGCCCATGCGCCACAGCTACTGAGCCTGCACTCTAGAGCCCATGTGCCACAACTACTGAGCCCACGTGCCACAACTACTGAAGCCTGTGCACCTAGAGCCCGTGTTCCGCAACGAGAGAAGTTACTGCAATGAGAAGCCCGCGCACTGCAGTGAAGAGTAGCCCCCACTCGCCACAACTAGAGAAAGCCTGCATGCAGCAACGAAGACCTAACACAGTCAAAAATAAATAAATAAAAGTAAATAAATCAGTACACGAATGCTTTTTTTTTAAAAAAAAGAATACCTTGCTCTCAAGAGCAGTACTTGTTATGACTACAATTGGTTTTAAAATTTGGTTAAATTACGAATTTGTAATGTATCTGAGAAGAAGCCTGGGGAGCTACCCATAGTAGTGTCCAAACTTCAGACAGGCTTTGCTAAACTTTCTGTTGAAGTATAATATGTGCATACAGAAAAGTGCTCCTACGTGTACAGCTCAATGAGTTTTCACAAACTGAACATACCCACGTAACCAGTACCCAGATCAAGAAAAAGAACGTTACCAGCTCCCCCGAGAGTCCCCCAGTGTCCCCATCCAGGCATCTTCCCCTCCCAGGGTAACCCCTATCCTGCCTTTCAGCCACATAAACAGCATTTGCCTCTGTCTATACTCTACGCGTGGAATTGTGCAGCAAGAGCGGGGCCCAGCTTCTGTCACTCACCATTGCATTTGTGAGTCGTCCATACTATTTTTGTAACTGTGGACTGTCATTCTCACTGCTGCAATTATGCAGCAATTTAGTTTACTTTTTCATAATAATCAATATAATCGAGTCACAGCCAAGGCTAAGGAGGTTTCTCATGAGTAAGGGAAATAAATGAAATCTAGAAAATATACTTGAGATAAAGATAATCATATATATTATATGTGTGTGTGTGTGTGTGTGTGTGTGTGTCTTACACATACTCATACACACACCTCTACCAGCCAAGTAAATACTGAAGCTGGAAGAAAAATAGCCTGAAAATAAATTTAAAATTAACTCTAAAATGGCAAGCATGCTCAAGTAATGTGAGTTGTTGACTGAAATCTTAAGCTGACTATGAGAGTTCTGGCCTTTGGCTTAGAGACCTGGGGCCATGTTTCAGCCCCAACCTGCCACTGTGGTCACGGGCATCCTCATCACCAGTCAGGCAGCCAGGGCCAGTGGTTCTACCTGACGAGCCCACCCCATCCCCAGAGCCCCACCTTCCGCCACTTGGCAACTCAGGCAGATGTTTTAGCCTATGTGTTTTTCATGGAGGAGTATCTTGAGAGGTCCTTTCCAGCGTGGACCTCCTATGATGCCCTATCTGCTACCTACTTTCCCCGCTTCCTCCGTCAGTATCTGTTTTCTCCCACCACCTTCCTCTTTGTTGGAGGGCAGGATTTACCGGCAGAATCTTATTTACCAGTAACCTGCCATTCTTCTCCCTTCCTCTTCTTTCTCCATCTTTCAAGCCAAATGCATTTTGAAAGGATGGCTCTCTTTATCTCACCCTTTCTCCATCAAATCTGCAAACACCGGGTTCGTGAACCAACACTGCTCGCCCCACCGCACCTTCTAGTACCCCCAGAGAGGCAAGGTCAGGAAGCCGGTAATTTGCCACTGAGAGAAACCAGCCAGAAGGCTGGCTGTAGAGAGCAGTTCTGCTGAGAAAAACATCCCCATCCCTCTCCAGACAGAACTCATAAGGCTCTTCCCAAGTCAACACTAAAATACGCCATCAGTGATTTTCAAACTATTCTGGTACTGAGTTCCAGAGAAGTGCCTCAGGGGCCAGAGAGAGGCAAGAGGAAGGTTCCAGGTCATAGATCAGTTGGATTAGCTTCCCTCTTATCTATTTTATGTAGTGGGATTCTGTGTAACATTTCCTTTTTTTTTTTTTTTTTTTTTTGGTGAGTTTCATCTAGAGAAAGAAAGACAAGAGAAGAAAGGTTTAAAAATTCCGGATCTAGACAAAGCCCATGGCCATGTGTGTGTCATTTGTCAGTTTCCCAGGAACTGCTAAGAGTTTTGATTTGGAAAAACTCACAGTATTCATCCGGGGTTGTGATCTTTGTGAAGGCATCCAGGGGACCCTCGCCAACACTTGTGTAAGGAGTGACGAAAAACTCATAGATGGATTCCGGCTGTAGGTTTTCCACAACAAATGTCTTTTGTTCCGGGTTGTCAATTGTGTGTTTGCAACATACTGAATCCTCTGTGGGGTTTAAAAAAAAAAATTTTTTTTTCAAGAAGAAAAAACTATTAAGAGCGTGATAAAGATCTTGTGAGACAGTGGGGCACTAATACTCTTGTTGACTTGGCACTGCCAACATTTCTAAACCAACCAAAAATGAAATCATAATTTCATCACACTGGGGACACTGGTAAAATATTCGGGAGATGGCAAGCAAAGCAAGCACCCCACTAAACAAGGGATGTTCCTGATCCAGGGGAAGCACTCAGACCTGCCAGAGAAAGAGTAAGAGCCTGCCAGAGCTACTTAGATATACATTTTAATAAACTTTAATGAAGTCAAAGAAAAAAAGAAAATGAGGTTATTAGCAAGAACGTTTCCTAAGTGGTAGGTTTTCTTAAGGAGCTGAGGGTATTTCAGGTGCTTCTAAAAATACTGGGCCACACTGTTTTTAAGTAAGTTAAAATCCTGGCCCCCATCGTCTTGTCCACCCTACTAATTTGTTTAAGAACACCATTCCGTCATAAAAGCACGTGAGCACAGAATTCAGCCTGGCCACAGTCAGAGACAGCCGGCAGCCTTTCCAATGATTTCAAATAATGAGACCTTGAAACGGTAAACAGACAAAAAAAAAAAAAAAAAATGTCACCTGGAAGAACTGTCTTTTCAAATGCCGGGGGGCAGTGCTCCCCCGCCTTGGGTTTCAGGTAGACATGGTATCCTTGTATAAAGCCAGGTTGGGATTCAGTGGAATAATCCTTCCAACTCAGAGTGAAGGAGTGGGAGGTCAAGTTACTCATGACCACTTGAGGGTTGTCTGAAGGAGCTAGGAAAGGAAGTTGGGATAATGTAAGATTTACAATTTGGAAAGAGTCTCAGCGCACTGGTGTAAACTGAAAGCAGAACCACGGCCCACTCTGTAGGCGTGTGTGCCAAGTGAAGGAGTGCCATCTTTTTCTCTAGAGGATGTACGCCCTGACTTAGTTCGTGAGAGCTGGGAAGGAGTTGAGCAATCATCTTGTTCAAGCCTTACCTCTCTCAGATGTAGAAATGGATGCCCAGAGAGATTCAGTAACTTGGCAAGGTCACACAGCAAAAAAGAAAGGCTTTCCTAGACTTCATTCTGAGTCTGAATTCTCAACAGTGTTTGGGAGGATGAACTGAAGTAGGGAGGAAGGGAGGAGGAGGAAGGGTTATGTTTGAAGAGGTATGGGCAACTTTGAAGAACTCTAGTTCCCAGGTGGCAGCAATGCACAATTGTCCAAGTGTCACAGGGAGAATCAGAAAGCGTTTATTCTGAGGCTTCCCTGAGAGCCTGTTTCAGCACATACGCTGGTGCACACCTGGCCTATGTCTGCCAAAACACACAACACACCCCTCCTGCCCGTCTGGGGCAGCTCCCACCCAACGGAGAGCCCCAAGAGCTGGTCTGATTGGTGAGAGGCAATCAAGGACACAGCTGCCCGGCTTCCAGTGGGTTGTGAGACCCTGGACGCCGAGAAGGTGAATTAGCAACCACATGGGAGGATCAAAACTCCCCCACACTGCTGGTGGGATCATGGTACAATTTCTGGGGGGGCAGCGATTTCACAATATCTACCAAAAGTCTTAAAAATTGTAAAATTGTATTTAAGAAGTTCAAACCTTTTGGCTCGAGTATTCTACTTCCGGGACTTTGTTGAAAAACCATTATCAGAGCAATGGACAAAGATTCAGCTAAAATGATGGTGAGTCAGACAGGGCATAAGAGATTTGGCCAAGAAAGGAGAGAGAGATTGAGTATTTGAGACTGCAAGATAACTGAAGGTGAATTTTATAGTTTTTAATTGAGAAATATTTTTGTAATCATCCTAAAAGTCCAACGACAGGTGATTTGACATATGCAAACCACGAGGCACTTTGCAGTACTAAAAAATGATACAGTTAAATATTACTTAGTGACATGAGTCAAAAAGCACTTTACAAAACTGCATAGAGTAGTAATAAAAAAGATCCCATTTTTATTTAAAAGTGTATATCTGTACTGAGAAAGGATACACATAAAATATTAACTCGATATTTGCCCTTGGGTGGTAAAATTAGCAATGATTTTGTCTTCTTTTGCATAATATCTTATGAATTGTCTTTAATGAAAATGTTTTATATTTGTGTGATTAAAAAAATAACTTTAAAAAAAAACCCCATTGCCAGAATAAACAGGACACTGAAAATTAGGAAAGGTGCTGTAATCTTCCTAAACCCAAAGTGAAGAGTTTCTGGATTGTTCTTAACAATGGACACATTAAATGCTTTAAACTTACCCAGTTCCTCCAAGTATCCTGCTTTTGTCTCTAATAAATGAGCCATCCTTTTTGCAGAAATTTCATAAATTCTGAAGTTGTATCGAACCCCTGGTCTAAAAGCACCTAGAGAAGAAAAGTCAACAGATTTTCAGTAACACAGGATGCCATTCTCTTTACTTCTGAAAAGAAGAAGAATGAAAAATGAATTTGTGTCCCCTTAAGAATTTCCTCCCCGGGGTTTCTGCCCTTCATCTCCACCATCTTCCTTCCTTCCCCTGAATCCTCCAGCATTTCCGACGAAGTCTAGGCGACTGTTCTCTACATCATCCTCTTGATCAAGAGCTCGCAAATATGCCCTTATCCACGTGCATGCAACTGGGCGCAGAATTCAACCAGACACAGAAAACCATGTAAAACTCTCCTTTGACTCCAAATCCCCTGCCAGCGACTGGCCTTCTCTCTGCCCACGAAGGGCAAGCATCTGGAAGATTTGCTTCCAGTACCTCACTTTCCCCTCACCCCACACCTCTGAACCATGCCACTGACACTGCTCAAGCCAAGGGAAGACTCGCCTCCTCACTCCCCACCAGCCACTGAATGGCCTCCTGGAGTCTCATCAATCACCCTCTGGACCCGGACAATTCCCACAGCTTTATCTTGAGCCCAGCAGATGGCGCCACCAACCCCCCCCCAATCAGGCCACAGACCTAGGCTCCTTTAACTGCTACACTAGTAATCTCGAAATGACAAATCCAGTGTGGGAGGAAAGAGACCAAGTTCTATATGTTCCATTGAAACTGAAGGAGTTGCTAATCGACTCCCATCAACTCTACTCCTATGTCTCCCAAATCCACACACTTCTTTGCTTTTGTAAAAGCTCTCAGGACAACTGTTATAATGTCCTTCTGCCATTCATTTGAGACGGCTGACTCACTGCTGAACAAATTCATGAACCTCATGAACACCTATTCCAGCCTTCGGTCCAGATAGTCTCTGTAAAAGTAGATATAAAGGTCAAAACTTAGACCACATCACTGCAAAATTTGAACTCCAAGACCCACGCTGGATTTGTAGTTATCAGTTGAGCACAAAGTATCTGAGATGATCCAGAAATCCCTGTTGAAGTTGCTGCCAGGTGAATGGAGCCGCATGGTAATACAGAAGGTTCTTCTTACCCGAGCTAATGACTGTGCTTGTGGTATTGGGGCCTAGGTTTTTCCACTGGAGAACACAGGGCAGGTCCTGGGGACCATCACACCACTCCACAACGTAGCCTGTGGCATCTCCGGATTGGGGTTTCCAAGACACAGAAAATCCGTCCTCTGTGCCATTAACTCTTCCGCTTTCAACCTCTTCTGTACATACAAAGAGGGCAATGCTTCAGATTTAATTAATCGTACATTTTGCAAAAATATCTAAAGAAGAAAATAAACTTGAACATGCAGTGTATCTAGCAGGTAAGAGCCCTACCTCTGCAATTGCTACGGGGCTTGGGTTAGGGCAGGAGGGATGTTTTCCTGCCTCTCACTCCCAACAATTATTCACACCTGCCCTTCAGATGCCCCTTGTCCTCATCTTCTGAGACCCAAAGGGACGTCAGCCCCTAAAACAGGGACCAGCAACCCACCGCCAGCAGGACAAATCCAGCCTCGGAAGCTTGTTTTTATATGACCCTTAAGCTAAGACTGGTTTTAAGATTTTTAAAGAGTTTTTAAAAACAAACAATACAGAATATAGATTGGAGACTGTCTGGCCTACAATGCCTAAAATATTTACTCTCTGCCCCTTTACCGAAAAAGTTGTTGACCCTTGACCTAGAACTGTGTCTGGTACTTGATCTGCTTTCAAAAATCATCTGTTGAATGAATGAATAATTTGGCTTAATTGTCCCACATAATGCTGGCTGCCCCTGAACTAACTACTGTCTCCTAGATGTTAGGGGCAGAAACTGAGGTGAGTGTGGAGAAAAAAGGAAAGAACAATTCAGGTATGTACTAAGCCAGATTATGAACGGATGTGCACACTACTTATGACCTAGGATACCACCTCAATGTATTTTATGCACCAGGGTAGTTTTCCTAAGGTCTGACAATCGGAAAAAAAGGTGATATGGTCTCAGTGGACTACAGTTCTACTGATTTCAAGCGGGTCAGCCTAGATATTGAGGGATGAGAATTTCTCCTATTTCTGAGGCTGACTCCACAGCCTGCCACTGTTCAGAGGGCAGTGGTCCCTGGTGGTCACTCAAGCGAAAGCAGACTCTGATCAAGGGGTGGACCTGCAAGCAGCTGTTCAGAGAGGCAGCCAGCGTGGCGCAAATGTTACATGGGACAGACTTAACACTCAAAATGTACTTGTTGCTTCTCTGCAATTCATATTTAACTGGGCATCTTTTATTTTATCTGGCAATTCTAATTACAGCTGAACACTGATGCGAAAGCAGGGTGCTATGACATTTTCTAGGGCACCAAATTATCACCCAGCTGGGAACACCGAAAGGAATGTGCAGCCCCAGGTATGAGGCGAGAGGTTCCCCAAGAAGGCCTGTGCCTATCTTACCCACATGGCTTCTCTGTCTTCCTTCATCAGAGAGACAAATCTCTTTCATATTAAAACCGACATTTTCTACTTCACTTATTCACACTGACTAAAATTTCACCCCAAACTTAGAAGCATGACTCTTACTAAGCTGCTTCTTTCAAATTGCAAATATGTTTTGAGGAGTGGAGGTAGAGGGAAAGAGAAAGGGAATCTATTTTTTTTCCCTTCAGTCATTCACACTCTAGTGTGAATTGGCTGAACCTCCTTGGTCTGTCTCATAGCACATCAGTGCCTTTATCCACTCTAGAGACTTAAGAATGTGGACCACATCAGGGAAGCTGGATAGGGCCTCACAAGGGGAAGGAATGGGTTCTAAAGGCAGGGCACGGGGAAGGAAGGTATGGTAGGAACCCACAGATAGGGATGACCCCAAACAGATAATACTGTTCAGCAGAGTTGTTTGAGCTGAGCCTCACTGGAGGCAGTGTTTTTTTTTAATCTATCAACTCCCCCAGGGTGAATGAAATGCCCACCTTTCCCGTTCTGGCCCTAATAAAGACAGAATACAACTATTCACTTCATTCTCTAATACAGTTCTTGACAAGCAAAGATTATGTTAAGTAACTCCTTAGTTTTTCTCCTGTGGCACAATCCCAATTTCTTTTTCTTGACACACTGGATAGTTTTTAAACAAAATAAATAAAACAAAATAATAACACCCTCTAATCTAGCCCACTTAACCTAAATGTAAGCCTAATTTGAATGATAGGTATAAAGCAATGTGACATAACCGTACAAGCAGGGTCTGAAATTTTTTATAGCAGTAACTGAAGGGTGACATTACTGCAAGGCTCATGAATGACCTTAGGATGTCTGTTGGGTCATGTCCAAGTGTGCAGTGTCTCAGAGTGTGTACTGCTGGGGGCGGGGTTAGTGCAGCCCACCTCTTTTCACAGCTCTCCCAAGAAGGAAATGTACACCATGATTAATTGTACATGTAAGGTCATTTCCACCTTGTTTGGTCTCTCACAGGCTAAGGGTTTAGCCAGTTATCACCATTTTATTCCACAGCTTTGGCAAAGCCCTTCTCGAAAGATGACGCTAGCTCTCCTCATGATGTCCAGAAATGTTCATGGGCTCTTCATAGGTGGCCAAGACGGACAAAATATTCTGCCATATAATAAACGCACCTCATATTTCATAAGCCACAAAGCGCTTTCATACCAGCTCTAACACTCAGTTGGGACTGTTTGTTGGTGTTGCATTTATTTGAATAAATTTGAGACAATTTCCCAAGTTGGCGGAAGAATCCCTGAGCTATGGCTGAAATCTTCTTCCCACACAAAGGAGGACTGCGCCAGAAACCCGCTGACATGCCTGAACCCAAAGAAAATGACGGACAGTGTTTGGCAGCTAGATCTTTTGTCTCCCCAGATTACTGTCTTTCTAATTTATCCGTCTCTGCCTAATAACACTGTCAACATTTTTCTAGAGAAGAAAAACAAAACCAAAAACACTCACCGTTTCCAGGGCCTCCAGAAATGACAATTACGGAAGCAGGAGAAGGGCCCACATTGTTGTGAGCTGTGACATGGATTTGGTAAGAACACTGATTGAGGGTTAGTTCTGTGCTTCTGGCGGGAGCAGGGATGGAGAGGACCTCTAACCTGGATGGCTTGTCTAGATTTTCTACAATTACATTATAGAATAGGATCTTCCCATTGGCATGCACTTTCGATAGTGGCTGAAAAAAATATTGACAATCATTTCAAAATGGGCTTTCCTCTGAAAAGAGTTTGCTTAATTTCTTTTTCATCTTTTCTGTCCCTTGATTGCACACACACACACACACACACACACACACACACACACACACACACCGGGCAAATTAAAACAGCTTAAGAGAGAAAATAACCTTCTAAACCAAGCTTGAAATCAGACATTCCATTCTAACTAAAATTGAGCAGAGAATAGGATCATTTGGGGGAGAGCTCAAGAGCATATTGTGTCCAGAGAGGAGTGACCAAGTCAGGAAAGGGGGACTCTTTAGCCTGGATTAAAACACACTCAGTGAGTAGGAGTGGGAAAGACAGGAGTAGACCCAGATGGGAGGGGCCTGAACCTCCGGCCTACCTTCCCGAGGACAGACAGTGCCCCTGGTGTGTGCACCCCCAGACCTGAGATTGGGCTGGGGCAACTGTTGGCTTGGGATGTGGACAAAACCTGGATGTACAGACTGGCACGTGCACATGTGTGTGCATGGGGGTCCTCCCTGGTGGGGAGAACCAGAGTGGAGATGGGAAAAAGAGTGGGGTGGCCTGTGGCGGGGGACCAGCTCCCTCAGCATGGCCATGCTTTAGCATCAAACACTGAGGGATCCGAGAGTTCTTAACGCAAACCAGGGCTTCCGTGTTGTCATGAAGGCATGTCAGTTAAGATAGAAGGACAAGATTAATTTTATATTGCAGTTTTTTAGCTTGACTTATAACTTTTAAATATAAGTACTCTGAATATTTAAATATTCATAACTTTTAATTACGGTATATATTTCTCCACTTATACTCATGAACTGGGCCCTGCAGATGTTAGGGGCAGGAGAAGTTAGGAGATGCAGTTCTAACAATCAGAACTGGCCACGGGTGCAAGAGGCTGCTGAGAAAGGAGTTACTGGTCCAGCGTTGGGGACATGGATGTGGATGGAGCGGGGATTTCTCCACTGGGTAACAAATTCTACTGGATTCATGTTAAGAGCCCTCCCAATCAGAAGACTGCACCAATGTCTAGTTTCAGTGAAAGATAACTGCCAAGCAAAAATCTGTCTCTTTGAACGTCTGCATCTCACCTTCCAGAATAAACTCACAGTAGGATGTCCCGACACCATCTTCATGTTTCTCCAGACATCGGGAGCCTCTGAGGGAGCTGAAATTAACCAAAGAAAAGCTCTAGGGTCACAATATGCACGTACAACAATACATTCAACCTTTCTCTAGTTTCGTCAACACAAGTGACCACGGCCTGTCCTGCCTGAGCCTGCTTCTCGCTTTTTCACTCTCTGTGACTTCTACCCACTTGGCCGCGGCCATACTGGTCTCGCCTCACTAGGGGCACACAGTAGGTGCTTTACAAAAGGGCTGCTACATCTGAATGGGACATCACATGGGGCCTTTGTGAACTCAAGCCTCAGAGCTTCTGGAAGCCACCAAGGAATTTTGGAATCCTTTGCCAGTCCAATTCTAGGAGGTTAGTTAGGTAAATTTCCCATATTTGGAATTTCTAGGAGCAGCAGACTGTTGCTGTTTCCTTGCCCTACTTGCGAAGGTTGCAATGGACACACTCAAGCGGAGAGCCCCAGGGGAAGGCTGCACTCTTCCCCGAGTTCCTAAGTGCACACAGGCTGGCCTGTCGCTGGAGTCAGAGCCTGGGACCCCTTCCTTGTCACCCTCCTCCCCATGCACGCCCACCCGCCAAGTTCCTGGCCTGGGCCAGCTGCCTGCGTGTGGACCCTCAGTGCACTGGCTGCACGCCTCCCCCTGGCATGCCTCTCCCCACTCCGTTCTAGAAGAGCTTGCTTCCTTGTCTTTCTTGCCAGTAAACTGTAGGACCAGTGATTTATGATTTGCTTCAACATATCTCTGTGCAAGAAGCATTGTTTTGCAACATAACACATACAAATTTAGTTCTCTGTTTCATAAAAATATAGTTTACAGTCTCCAATCATTGAAATTTAAGAAAGTCCTTTTTTTTCCCCCTTGGTTGCTGACACTTTCTACTCAACATAAAGGTGACCATATATTTTTAAAATCTATTAGATGCAGATTTCAATTTTCTCAACAAGCCGTCAGAGAAGCCAATATTATATCAAAAAAGTACTGAAATACTCAATGAGAGACCCCAAGCTCAATGCAGAATCTTCAGCTGGTTTGTACACGACTACTTGCAAGAAAAGAGAACTGCAGCACAGTTGACGGTGCTCCATCTTTATGTCAATATAATTTCTCCCACGGTGTCATTTAGCTCTGCTCACCATGATTCTGCTTAAGTAGGATTATAATACACATAAACATTGACTTTGCCAGCATTAAGCAAAGCGTTATCCAAGGTGAAAAAAAACATCTATGGATTCACCATCAGCAGATTCATCTCATTTTCTTGTCATCATCAAAAGCAAAGTTAAGTATTTTTCAGGTTTATGATACTATAATCTAAAAGAAACTATTTACTAAAAATTCCATCTTTCTGTTATTTTTCTTTGCACTAAATTTTAGGTATAATGTTGGAATGAATTTGCAAAAAAAATCCCAAAGCAATGCAGTATTAATAAAGTAAAAATTCTTTAATGAAACACAACTGAGGAATAAACCAAATTACCATCAGGAACAGGGCTCTGGAGGGGACTACACCCCTATGAAAAATGACTGGAGTCTTGGAGGGGAGCGGGGGTGGGGGTGGGGGGCTGACAAGGGGAGGAGGCCTGCTGAGCACCTCTGGTGACCAGCCCTGGGTGTGGGTTTTCATGCACTGCCCTCGCCAGCCCGCCAATCAGAGTCACTGCTTTAAAATGTTCCCCCCAGGCTGAAACAGAAAGAACTCACCAGCTTACAAACATAAATAATAAGATGGAGTAAAATAAATATATATGATCCTTCCTTAGGCAGCAAAATAGCCAGGACTTGAATCAACAGGATCTCCAGGCTGTAATGACACCCCCGAGAGACAGGCCATGCAGACGCCAGTCTGGGTCAGGTCAGGGTGGAGCTCTGGAGTCAGCCAGCCTGGGCCTGAGCTGCGGTCACAGCTCAGTCCCTTGCTAGCGGGGCCAGTTAAACTCCTCATCCTCTCTGTGCCTCCACGGCCTCATCTGTCAAGTGCGGATAATAACAGGACCTACTGCATGGTGGGAGGATTTGAGGGGAAAACATTGCAAGCCCTTGGAGCTGTGTCTGGCACATACTAAACACTAGATCAACGGCAACTGCCCTGGTTACTGCTGTCACGTCTCTGCCCTTCATTCACTCTGCAAACCAGGCACGTCTCCCCAGTTCAGGGGCCCAAGTTGTTTCATGTGTAAACTGGGCAACAGTAAGACTTTCTCATCTGGGATTGGAAGGAGGTGAAAGCAAGGCTGGGCCATCTCATCTCCTGAGGTTTATCTGAGGTCTAAGACATAGTTATTTGGGGGAAAAAGTCTCTGTTCAGTCATTATTGAGGAAACGACCCCTGAGAGCATGATAAGGCGGCTCCCAGTTTGTTGTCACGGGAACGAACGACTGAACAATGATGACTAAGTTTCCAAATACCATTGCATTTCCAAACACAGCCCGAGGCTGTTTAGTATGAGATCGGTGCTTTCCTCAGCACAAACGCTACTGTTTGTCCCCAGTCCTGAATTAAAAGTTTATACTCATTTACATAGCCCCAGATCCAACGGGAATCCAGCAATACCTTTAGCTTAGAAACCATTCTGGCAAATTGAAGATCAGAGAGAAAATGTTCAGTAGAAATAACTCAGATGGCAAATGTCTGAGGTAGATATCTTCCCACTCACATTTCATTAGGCATTTAATTTAGTTTTTTGTTGTTGTTTTTTTTTAAAGATGGTACCAAGCCTCTGTTGTTATACCTTCCCCTGAGTTTTTGGTACAAACAAAAGTTCTCAGGGAAGCCCACCCATCTCCTGTCAGTCAGTTTAGATCCTTGGGACGTCTGGGAGCCGAACGTACCAGCTTCAGCTGTGTTGAATTTCTGACTAATCAATTCACTCCATTTCCAGAAGTGGTTGGTATAAGCACAGCGTACTCGGGCCACATATTCCGTGTCAGGCTCCAGTTCACTTAAGAGGTACTCACCATTCACCTTGATGGAAACATTGTGTTGCTTAATTAAAAAAAAAAAAAAAAAAAAAAGGTCAGGGGGAGAAGAAGACAGAAGTATTGGTGAGCATACGTCACTGCAAAGCCAAATCACACACAGAGTAAGACCTGATTCGTAGCAAGACTAGTTCTTTGAGAAAAAAAAATCTCTAAACTCTAAAAGTTTATGATGAATTTCCTGGACCTTTTAAACAGATGACCCATATCATTTGAACACACATAGAAATAAGAGTTTAAAGAGATTTCACTCACCAGTCTCTCTGTTTAGACACAAAGAAATTTTTGAAAATAGAAAGTTAAACACTTACTTGTATCACTTTTCCTTCAGCAAGGAGTTCAAGCTGACACAAAAGTGTGGAATTGTTTCCAATGGAGTATACCTTCCAGGTCATGGTGGCATTTGTGGCACCAACATTTTTAGGGAATAACTTATAGGGAGTCATTGGATGAACTGCAAAGAAAAAAAAGAAAAAATGAAAAAAATTCAAGCACAGATCCAAAAAGACTGGTAAATAGGCAGTTCATTTTTACATTGATTTGTTCAATAAGCATTTTTGTTTATTTCTGAGAAAATGGCAAACAAAACCAGACTTGCAGCCAAGATGGAGTAAGCCAAGTATAGCCTTTTTTCTCACTGGTTATATTAGAAACTCTGAACAAATATAAAAAGAAACTGCGGATTCTTAAAATTAAACAAAAGCAGGCAAGAATGTAGAGGGGAGTCAAAACTTGGAGAAGTGGCCCATCAAAGAGAATATAACAGAACCCAGAGTCGAGTCTAACCAAACTAACATTAACAATGTCAAGGATACAATCCAAAATTATTAGACATACAAAACAAAACCAAAAGAGAGAAAACGTCACCAATTTTCGAGGAAAAAGACAATCAGCAGATGTCAACTTTGAGATGACCCATGCCTCAAGATGACTCCCTTGGAATGCTACAATTAGATAAAGAGTTTAAAACAGATCCATGAGGTAAAAGTAAATGCATCCAGGGACTTCCCTGGTGGCGCAGTGGTTAAGAATCCGCCTGCCAATGCAGGGGACACGGGTTCGAGCTCTGGTCCAGGAAGATCCCACATGCCGTGGAGCAGCTAACTAAGCCCGTGCCCCACAACTACTGAGCCTGCGCTCTAGAGCCCACAAGCCACAACTACTGGAGCCCACGTGCCACAACTACTGAAGCCCGCGCGCCTACAGCCCGTGCTCCACAACAAGAGA
This sequence comes from Balaenoptera borealis, assembly GCF_965194805.1. NCBI lineage: Eukaryota > Metazoa > Chordata > Mammalia > Artiodactyla > Balaenopteridae > Balaenoptera > Balaenoptera borealis. The sequence goes on along the minus strand of NC_138867.1, from coordinate 34,172,636 downwards.
AGCCACCACCATGAGAAGCCCGCGCACCGCAATGAAGAGGAGCCCCCACTCGCTGCAACTAGAGAAAAGCCTGCCCGCAGCAACTAAGACTGAACACAGCCAAAAATACATAAATAAATAAATTTATTTTTTTAAAAAAAGTAACTGCATCTGAAATGAATAGAAGGAAAACACTTCTCAGCAGAGAAATAGAAACTAATTTTTTTTTTTTTTTTTTTTTTTTATTTATGACTGTGTTGAGTCTTCGTTTCTGTGCGAGGGCTTTCTCTAGTTGTGGCAAGGGGGGACCACTCTTCATCGCGGTGCGCGGGCCTCTCACCATCGCGGCCTCTCTTGTTGCGGAGCACAGGCTCCAGACGCGCAGGCTCAGTAATCGCGGCTCACGGGCCCAGTTGCTCCGTGGCATGTGGGATCTTCCCAGACCAGGGCTCGAACCCGTGTCCCCCGCATTGGCAGGCAGACTCTCAACCACTGCGCCACCAGGGAAGCCCAATAGAAACTAATTTTTTTTAAAAAAAGAATTAAATGGAAATTTTAGAACCGAAAAATAGAATATCTGAAATAAAAAAACCTGCCACCTTACGCACTTCCACAGTTGCTGTGTGACCTGGCCGCTGCCTACCACTCCAATCTCCTTTCTCTCACGGGAAAGACACAAGGACATTCTTCCCTGCCTGAAACACCCAGAGCATGTTCCCACCTCAAGGTCTTTTCAAATCCTGTTCTTTTGCTCCAAATGCTCTAGATGTTTTCTGCCTCCTCATCCTTCAGTGCCCTCATCCCAACTGAAGCAGCACCCCAGGCATTCTCTACCCCTTAAATGAATTTTATCTTCTTTCCAGGACTTAGCGATGCTTGAAATTATGTTATTAACTTGTTTACACGTTTACTGTGTGTCTCCATGCCCCTCTCTCCGAACACACACTAGCATGTACACACATTAAGGGCAGTTACTCAACTCTGTTCACTGCTGGATGCCCAGTGCCTGCTACACTGGTGGCACCCTGTAATTAGGTGACTGAAGTGATGATTAAGTTGAAATCTAAATGAGGTGTAGAATTAAGAAGGCAAAAGAGAAGTACGAGAATTCCAGAAAAAATGAACGTGTTTAAAGATGCTGCATTTCATAAAAGAGGCAGGGGTGTGGTCAAAACACAGAAAGAGCTATTCAACTTCAGGGTTGTACAGATCAAAACCATTGCAAAATACCACTTAACATCCATTCAACTGACAAAAATGCAAGGGTGACAATACCAACTTGGAGAGAATATACTGGTACAACCACTTTGGAAGCGAATTTGGCATTATCTTGTAAGTTGAAGAACATTCACATTTTCTGAGTCCTCACCAATTCCATTCTTAGGTATACAGGTATATACTCAAGAAAAACAACTACAACTCTAGGTGTGTACTGGATATGTATATCAAAATGCTCTTATTAACACTGTATGCAAGAGCATAAACCTTGAGACAATCTGAAAATCCACCAAAAGAGATGCATGAATAAAACACTGTATATTTACGCAATGAAATACTCTATAGCAGTGAAAATGGACTACAACACTCAATAATATGGGTAAATATTAGTAATTTAATACTGTATAAAAGCAATTACTAGCATTACTACATATAGCTTGATGTCTCATATACATTAAAACAAAATAAAAACAGTATTTTGGAGATTTCATAAGAAAATGAGAATACATACACATGCACACACATGATTTAAATCTGTTATCTTAGTGGAAGGAGCAGGGTGGGGGGCTGTGGGATGGGAGATGAAGTAAGTTATTGTCAGATTTCTATTTTGAACTTGAGGTAAGCTCGTTGGTGTTTATTACATTATCAACACAAACAAATAATGGGCACCATAGGTCATGCACGCACCCATGAAGAGAAGTGTGGTGCAAACAAGTTATAAACTAAAACCTTCACTTAGGATGTGAATTAGGTGAAAATCTATGACACATTTACTCAATCACACAGTGTGTCAAATAAAGATATGCTCGTGACCACAGTGGGTTACACTCAAGTCTCACCTCGTTGGGTCAGGTTAAAAAGAATACTGACACTTCTTTTTCTTAAGTAGTTTTCAGCCACGAGTGTGAAGTTATACGTTTCTTGTGAGTCTTGAGCTACTTGCCAATTACACCAGTTTCTGTGTTTACAAAGTGTCTTTTTCCCGGAAAATCTTAAAGAAAAAAAAAAACACCACACAACAATTTCAGGGTTTACATTTTTGTCAGCGCAGATGTGTCTCCCTGAATCCACTGAGTATCCCTGAGACACACTCAGTGGCTTTCAAACTATGTTCCACACAACAGCATTGATCCGTCACCAACAAATACCAATGACAAAAATATTGTTTCAAAAAATTTGACCTATGCGGTTAAATGTGTAATGATGAATTGCTGACTTCTCCTCTCGGGTGGTGAAAACTTTCCTTAGTTTACTTTGGATACTCTTGAAAAGGTAGAAATTAGGTAGACCTAGATCACCACATGGAACTATTTTCATATCAAGATTCACCATTAATGGCCTTTCTTATCATTTTTATGCTACGCTGTCCTTTAACAAAACTCAGGTAGAAAGTATTGTATACCTGAGACCACTTAAAGATTTCTTCCTGACCCTGGCAGGGTGGTTTGAAAATATTTGTTCAAATTTTCTGTAACACTGTCACAAGTACCTTAAACAAGGAAGAATCCGTCACTAATATGACCAAAGCTCACTTACGATTCAAATAAAGTGTAGCTTTGGGAAGGCTGTTTAGACAAGCCAGTGTCGCTCCCGGGATCCCAAGTACAGGTCAAAGTCTTGAGGTCCTGGGTTTCACAAGAAAAGTCCTTGGGCTCTTCAAGCACTTCTGTCCGTACAAGGAAAAAACAGATGAAAGACCTCCCTGAAGCTCTTTATTGAAAGACAAGTGAAATGGAAAGCTTTCTTTGGGGTCTGAGGCCACAGAGTTGCTCTGAACAATGAAAAGATTACTTCAGTGGGGGCCAACGCATCAGCAGCTCCAGAAAGGCACACCGCGGGTACCTCATCTTGGCCCCTGCTCCTTCCTTCCCTGGTGCTTTGCTGGGGTATCACCGAGGGTGGCAGGCGTGTACTGCATGTGGTCTGCACTCTGTCTACCTGATGAGAGTTGTAGCCCCGGTGCCTGCTAGCAGCATTCAACAGTATTGCTACGTGCAGACAGAGTGAACAGAACAATGGATGAATGGAGTCAGCGTTGCTTGGTGTTTCACTGTGGACGCCCTGGCTTACAGGGAACCTGGGCTGTGCTTGGGATGTCAGGAAGCCAGATCTGGGGACCCTGCTAAACTCAGCAGCTGGAGGCTGAGAGGGCAGCACCGCCAAGTCCCCGAGGCACCGCAGCTCTTGGAGGCCACGCCAAGAGGCACAGGTGATCAAGCGTCCGGAAGACCAGAAAGAGCCTTTGGCAGGCGAAGCAGGGAGGGAGGAGTTGCAGATACCGCCCCACCGTGCGGGGGAAGGGAGGCCACTGGGTGAGCACACTGAGACCTACAGGGAACGTGAAACGCTGCCTTCTCTGCCCTCGCCATCACCCATGGAGGCACCTGACACCTCCGCACCCAGTTAAGAACAGCAGTGGCCTTATCTGCGGAAGTCCTACTGCGTGCGGCCACCGCACCGGGGCGGGGCCCTGGCCATATGCAGTAACCCTCACAACAGCCATTACTGGGCCCATTCACAAAGGAGGGCCCTGAGCTGCAGAGGCTGGGAAACTTGGCCAAGAAGGCACTCCCAGCCATGGGAAGAAGAGTCAAACCTGGGTCTTCTGGCCACCACCTCGGCTGTCTCTCTAGGGCCATCCAGCCTGCAGCCCCTCTCCTCCCTCTCCCAGCCTGCAGCCATTCCAGCATGGCTAACGCAAAGCAGGACATCTTCCCAGTGGTCCAGGTCATGACCTGAACTTTCTCCCAAATGCTCTTGGTTCCTAGGAATAAAACTGTCAGTAAACTCAAGAAAACAACAGGAAATCCGACAAGTATTGCTTCAGACTGTCTTTGCCAGAGTCTCTCCTAGAAGACTTGGGAAACAAAAGAAAATTGAGGCCGCGAGTGGAAACGTTTCCTTGTCTTCTGGGAAAGGAAATTTGATCTATTCCACAGGAAATGGGAGGGGGGCACAGAGATGTGTACACTCACTTGAGACAAAGAGAACGATGCCTCCCAAAGCACCTCCCTGGTCCACCTTACAGAAGACATTTGTCCCTTTTTTCCTAATAAAAGACACGTTCTTCAACTCGAATGCAGACACACTTCGATCAAGCTGTTCTCCATATATCTGTACACCTTCCAAATAACAGGATATGTTATCTTGATGGATCCTAGAAACGTAACAAATGGTGACGTTGGAGCCTTCTTCCACCAGCTTATCTTTAGGGAAAACAAACAATGGATCATGTCCAAGTGAATTCTGTGCTGCAAGATAAAAGAAGACAGCTCAGTTAGACTTGGACTCAAAAGTCAAACCAGCCCCCTCCTGCCTCACTCTCAACAGATAACTTTAGCTTTTTCTGCCTCCTGGAGAAAACAGGAACCTAAAATTTCTACAGCAAATCTATAAACTTTGGTGTGTGCAAAACAATCCTCTGTACCATCACTCCTACTGTTACGATAATATGACTGCTCTTGTTCTTAGTATGGAGACTGCACCATGACTGTCGCTCTGTGGATGATCATGTTATTCCTGCTTATAGGTTATTAGGACAGCAGTAGCTGCTTTGTACTAATCCCAGCCATGTGGGAGGCCCTGTGTTAAGTGCTTATGTATATTCTCTCTTGTCATCCTTACCACCTTACAGCAATGGGATGGGCAGGACTGAGCCCAAGTTCACTCACCCAGCAAGTGGCAAAGCCACATTCACACCCACCAGGTCTGCCCAGCTCCCAAGCCACGTGTCCCTCATAATCTCTAAATTGTCCTGTAGATCACTCCTCTTCCACCTTCTCAGATGCCAGTCACCCAAAGAGCTCCTTTCACTTCCACCTTCCTTCTGTGTGGCCCATCAGCACATAAGAATCCTCAAGTCTCTGCCATTTTAGGCAAACTCACCGTCCTCCATGCCTCCCTCCAGCCTCCTCTCCACCCGCTCCTCCACAGCCCAGCCTCCCCCAGGACCTGCCTGTGCCCTTCGCTCAGCTGTCAATCACCCCCTGCTCACCTAGGCCCCTGCAGTCTGGCTGCTGGCCCACCAGGGCTCTAAAATTGCCATCACTAAGGTCACCCAAGTGGAGTGGCCTGGGTGTGGGATTTTGTTTTAAGGTCCCCAGGTGATTCTATGTGCAGCATGGTTGAGAATCAGTGCTTTGGGGATTAGGAATAATCAGCCTTGGAAGAAATCAAAGAAGAACATGAAAAGATGGAAAGATATACCCTGTCTTGGATTGGAAGAATCAATATTGTCAAAGTGACTATACTACCCAAGGTAATCTACAATCCCTATCAAATTACTAATGACATTTTTCATAGAACTAGAACAAAAAATTTGTATGGAAACACGAAAGACCCCAAATAGCCAAAGCAATCTTGAGAAAGAAAAATGGAGCTGGAGGAATCCGGCTCCCTGACTTCAGACTGTACTACAAAGCTACAGTCATCAAAACAGTATGGTACTGGCACAAAAAACAGAAATATAGATCAATGGAAAGGGATAGAAAGCCCAGAGATAAACCCACACCTATGGTCACTTAATCTATGACAAAGGAGGCAAGAATATACAACAGAGAAAAGACAGTCTCTTCAATAAATGGTGCTGGGAAAACTGGAGACCTACAGGTAAGAAAATGAAATTAGAACATTCTCTAACACCATACACAAAAATAAACTCAAAATGGATTAAAAACCTAAATGTGAGACCAGATACTATAAAACTCCTAGGGGAAACATAGGCAAGACACGCTTTGACATAAATCACAGCACTATCTTTTTTGGTTTCACTCCTAGAGTAATGAAAATAAAAACAAAAATAAACAAGTGGTACCTAATTAAAGTTAAAAGCTTTTGCACAACAAAGGAAACCATAAACAAAATGAAAAAACAGCCCTCATAATGGGAGAAAATATTTGCAAACGAAGCAACCAACAAGGGATTAATTTCTAAAATATACAAACAGTTCATGCAGCTCAATATCAAAAAAACAAACAACCCAATCAAAAAATGGACAGAAGACCTAAATAGACATTTCTCCAAAGAAGACATACAGATGGCCCAAAAGGCACATGAAAAGATGCTCAATATCACTAATCATTTTAGAAATGCAAATCAAAATGACAATGAGGTATCACCTCACACTGGTCAGAATGGCCATCATCAAAAAGTCTACAAACAATAAATGCTGGAGAGGGTGTGGAGAAATAGGAACATTCCTACATTGTTGGTGGGAATGTAAATTGGTGTAGCCACTATGGAGAACAGTATGGAAGTTCCTTAAAAAACTAAAAATAGAGCTACCGTATGATCCTACAATCCCACTCCTGGGCATATATCCAGAGAAAACCATAATTTGAGATACATGCACTCCAATGTTCATTGCAGCACTATTTACAATAGCCAGGACATGGAAGCAACCTAAAAGTGCATTGACAGATAAATGGATAAAGAAAATGTGATACATATATACAATGGAATAGTACTCAGCCATAAAAAAGAATGAAATAATGCCATTTGTAGCAACATGGATGGACCTAGAGATTATCATACTGAGTGAAGTAAGCCAGACAGAGAAAGACAAATAACATATGATATCACATATATGTGGAATCTAAACAAACAAACAAAAAAAGACACAAATGAACTTATTTCCAAAACCGAAAGAGACTCACAGATACAGAAAAAAAAAAAACTTATGGTTACCAAAGGGGAAAGGAGGGTGGTGGGAATGGATAAATTAGGAGTTTGGAATTAACATATAAACACTACTATGTATAAAATAGATAACCAACAAGGACCTACTGTATAGCACAGGGAACTATACTCAATATTATGTAATAACCTATAAGGGAAAAAAATCTGAAAAAAAAATATGTATAACTGAATCGCTGTGCTGTACACCTGAAACTCACAGGATATTGTAAATCAACTATACTTCAATAAAAAAAAATTTTTAAAGGAATAATCAGCTTTTCTATCAATTCTTGAGTTAGTTTGGAGGTTATAGTTTTGATAAACCTAGTCCACTGTACCAAAGTTGTTGATAATGTTGTTCTTTCTTTCTCTATTGCTACCTTTTTAATCTCTATTTTTTCTGTTAAGTGTGTCTCTCAGCAATAGGATGTGATGGTTAAGAGAATGGCCTCTGGAGCCAGATTGTCCAGGTTAGAATTCTGGCTCTACCACTTCGTGGCCTGATGACCTTGCATGGGATTTTTTTAAAGCTATCTGTGCCTCAGTCTCCTCATCTGTGAAGTAGGGATAAGAATTATATGTATTTCATAGGGCTGATGTGAGGATGAAATTAATACATATAGTGCTGAAAGCAGTGACTAGAATGCAGATTTGATTCTATTATTACTATTAAATTAATCACTGGGCCTCTCATGAGTTAACATGCTATCAGTTTGAATTAATAAATTTGCATAAACACTTAGCTAAGGAATGGTTCTCTTGACAGGAATTTCAGATAATCTGTCAACGTATATAGTTGAGAGCACCAAATGCCAGTGCTTTACAACTAACCTATAGCTTAGCTGAAGCATAAGAAATTGTGCAAAATGCTAAATTTTAATAACAAGATAATCAAAATTAAGAGATATTTTAATAATTAAACATAATTAAACATAATTATCCATGATCTCATTATCCATGATCTCTCTCATAATTATCTATGATCTCAAATGAAGAATTGCTTCCAGTTTTCCATATTTCCCTCCCTTGTCTCTACATTAGGGGCTGACAAGCTATGGCCCATGGGCCAATTCCAGACACCATCTGTTTTTGTAAATAAAGTTTTATTGGCACACAACCACTCATTCATTTACACTCTGCCTATGACTCTCCCATGCTACAATGGCAGAGTTGAATAGTCACGATAGAGAATGTAGGGTTGTAAAACCTAAAGTATTTCCTACCTTGCCCTTTACAGAAAAAGCTTCCCAAATTCTGATCTAGATGAATACACATTTTGTGTTGTTCTAATAAAAACATATGTACAGTTTATGTCCTGCTTTGTTCACTTAGCATTCTATAATACACACACTTCACACGTATGGAAAATGAATACTAAATTGTCTGAATTTGCATAATTACCTCAATGAATACATTCAGAGGGAAAATCCTTAGACCTCTGTCTCCTGGTGGCAAGTTTCACACCCATGCTTTTTAGACCCAATAGGAGCCAAAGAAAAATAATGCTGGTGTCTACCCAGAGTTTCTCAACAGGGACTTCCACTATTTGACTACTGGTCCCCGAGAAATATTAGATAGTAAACCCCTTCACTCTTTTAACCCCTCACTTCTTACCATCTGCTTCCTCCCATGAACTCCAGTTGCTCCAGAACCCTGGCTTGGGAATCCTGGCGTCATCCACCATACTCCTCATTCTTATAAAGTGTGCCGCGCATTCCAGAGGGAGCTTGGATTCCCAGCTCCAATGCAGGACTCGGTTCCGCTTCACAGTGGTTCTGTAGTTCTCCTAGAAATAAAGAGAAAAACTTGGAAACATATAGCTGTGCGGTCCTGGGAAATGGCTTGGCTGGACTTATCCCAAAGCACACACCTAAGAGTCCACTGTAACTCCAGGATATGGACAAGTGCAGTCTGTTCCCAGCCAGCCAGCTCCCGAGCTCTGACGGCCCAGCAAGGAACCACCCTTGGCCTCCTGCCTTTCAAAGACTTGGCTCCCAATCCCTCTGGGCCTCCAATTCCAGGGGGCTCACGTGGACCAAGTGAGAGAGAAAACAGAAGCTACTGGAGTCTTGGGGGAAAAGGTCAGAGAAAGAAGGTGTGCACACAGTGCTGGTCACAAGAGCATGCTAAGAAGATTCTTGCACACTAGAGAATTAATTGAGGCACCCTTTTAAAAATAAGCAAGATTGATGAGAATTTTCTAATATTCATCAGATCAAGTTGGCCAAATCTCAGTAGAGCTGGCAGTCCTTCATGGTTCCCAGGAATTCCACTGTCTCCCAGAAGTCAAGAGATGGCTCCCAATGATTGCTTTGGTTTTTGTCTCTTGTCTTTTCAGATACGGTGGCCACATGGACCATCCCCCCTCCCTTGAGCTCCAACCTTCAGAACCTTTAGTCCCCAGAGATGTCAACCACATGGGAACGCCCTACACTGTGCTCTTGGGAGGCTTGTCCAAGCCGTACTGTAATTTGTTTTTCTCGCACAGCTTTTAGTCTTAATCTTTCTAAGACAGTGGTATTTTCATTCTTGAACGCAATAAACTTCAACGGCTCCTTCTTCACCAGACCCTGTCGTCCAAGACCATTCACAGTATGACTCCCACGGCCTCTCCCTTGCAGGACTCCTGTCTGCAGACACAGTGGTCCGCCCCACACTTCGGGAAGGGCTGTATGCTTTACTCCTCAGTACTTGCTCACGCTGCGTCCCTGGTTTCGCGTCCCCAACTCTCCCTCTGAATTGGGAATTAGTGCCAACCTTCAAGCCCCTGTTATACCCCATCTTCTTCATGAAGTCTTTCTTGCTCTTTCCTCTGGTTTCCTCCCATCCCCACCTCTGCCCAAGCTGCCCTGCATACTGGGGGTAGTTGGTGGCATTTCATCTGTGGTTATGCCTCTGACTCAAGTATGGCACCCAGAAAGCGGGGATTGGGCTTCATTCTTCTTCGTGGGCCACAGCTCCAGGCACCCATGCTTTCAGTGGGCCCCTCCAGGACGCCTGCTTTCTGCACCCACAGCTGGGAGACAGGGACAACAAAAACCTTGCCCCTCCTGGGGAAAACTGAGTCTGCATCCATTTTCTAAGGGCCAATGGCAAGTCCTGCAGTGAAGAGGAGGGGGGCAGCGCACACGTCACACGCAACCAGACTCGGAGGCCTTCCTTCACCTGTGCCTTCCCCTCCCCGGGCCGCCAACCTTAAGCAGTGGCCGTGGCCGAACCAAACACCGTCCTGGAAGGAGAACCACTTCGTCCACCTGAAAGGCATCTAGTCATGGACGTCCTTTCTCACGCTAAGCAGAACTCCCATTTGTAAAACATTTATATTATTTCGGTTTATTGTATTCCTTTATCCCCGGATTACAAAACATACTTTTTTAACTCCAAGTTCTGTGGTCCTGATCCACGCAACGTTTACTATTTAATATGAGCGATCACAGGTACCTTTTCTTCATTATTATTTAAAAACCAATAGCAAAGTAAATAAATAAATAAAAGGACCTGTGTCAGTCCTGGTGACCTCGCTATAATGTCAACAAGCCACCGGCTGGATTTTGCCTCCCCCATCTCTTGGGAATTCAGTCACTTCTCCTGTCACTGCAGTCACCACCCACTCCAGGCCCCTCTCCTCTGGACCGACCCCACTGCTTGCTTCCAACTGGTCACACTTCACCTCCTCCAGTTCTCCCGACTTCTCTCCACTGTGTAGCCGGAGTGAGCTTTCCAATCAGAGCTCACCACTCCGCTTCTCACTGCTCCCTGGATATACAACAGCAGCTGGGCACGACCCTCGGTGTGTGTGTGGTCCAGCCCTGTCCTGCCCACCCCACATGCCCCGCGCTTTCAGGCCTGAAAGCTCCCAGCCCCTTTCGCTCAGGGCCCCTGCTCACCCCAGCTGGATCTTCCTGGGACATTCCTCTTCACCCTCCATGCTAAATTAGCTTCTAATCTTCTTTTCTACTCTGGCTCCAACTGCCCTTCCTCCAAGCTGCTGGAGAAGGTCAGGCCTAATCTCACCCCACAGCCTCGGGTCAGCGACCTGCGCCCCTCACGCCTAGGATACTCTGAATTGTGTGATCATCTCCGTATCTTTGCTCAGCGCTCACAGCCCCATGCCTGGAACAATGCCTGGACCTGAGCCCGCAGTCTAAAACTATGTGCTACAGGATTTCAGCAGTTCATTAATATGCAGTGAGCTCTGTTTTTCCCAGACACTCTTTGTGTGGATTCTGTCTAACCACAAGTTGTGCTTTGTGGTCTTTATAGGCTTGTTGTGGAGGAGATAAAACTTTCGTTGAATGCATCAATTCAGCAACTTTTAAAAATGTGATGACTGTGTTTGGGCTGTTTTCATTCATCGAAGTGGCAAGTTTAATTTGGCCCTGGCAGACATTAGCATGTAACAAAAAACTGGCGTTTACACAGAAGTCCAACTGAGGTCACGGATTCATTCCTGAGAAGTGAGCTCATCCTTCACTGACTCACGCTCCAGGCCTCCTTCCAAGCTTGAGCTGTTACTCTACTCTGCCTTCTCCTGCCATTGAGGGAACCATAAAGCAAGTGGCTGGAAAGGCTGGGGGCAGAACCCTAGCCGGGGTGAGAGCACGTAGTGCAGCTTGAGTGGCCAGCGCCGGCCAGGAGGCAGCTCAGAGTTCCTGGTCCAGCTGTGACAGCCTCCGTCAAGATGCTTTTCCTTTGCCTTGCTTGGGAACACAACAGTCTGAGGCATGAGTGAGGGTGCATTACAGGGACCTGCCCTATGAAAGGGAGATTACGGTCCAGACAGAAGCGACCTCTCTCAGCTGCTCTGTCTGACCCTTAACTGGAGGGGGACCTTATGTCTGTCCTTGACTTCAGGCCTGAGAGGTTCAGACAAGGGCTTCTCTTGGCACCGTCTGTTCTGGGACACGTGGAGACTGATGACCTGGGAAGACTGCACGTGGCTGTCACCCCTGTGGGGGGCCCAGGGCTCCAGCCAGAAACAGAGCTGCCTTGAGAGGGGCAGTTCCCTCCTCTGGGTGTGGCAGGACCTACACCACCCAACCCCAGCAGGAAAAGGGAGAGCTCTGTGTGGACATGGTCAAGGTGAGGCCGTCTCAGTTTTTCTTAAACTGTCTTCTTAGTGTTGCTCTGTGTGTCCTGGACTTTCTCAACTGTGCTGTAAACAATTCAAGGTCAAAGGTGTTTTTTTCTTTTCCTGTTCCTGACATCTGGCATAGGCAGGTATGATTACCTTTTGTCAAATGAATAAATGACAGAAAAAAGAAGAAAAAAAAAAAAAAAGCAGCACCACAAACGTCTCTGTGCCTTAGTTTTCTCCTCTGTTGGGATCAGGCTGGCCTGGGTGTTATGGGGACCGTATAACCGACAAGGCAAAACTCTACCCTCAAACATCTCCAGCCTTGGTAGGTTACACAAGTAGGTTTCACCAGCTGCTTTACCTTGAAAAGAGAACTACCTGAATCAAAGGTGTAAACAGATACGAACAACTGTCTGTTCACATCTTGCTATTGTTATTTTCTCTACTATGATAACAGAAAGAACTGTCTTTTAGAAAAACAAATGGGATCAACTTGGTCTATGGTTAATGTTACTTTCGCTACTGGTGTTAAGTGCTAGTTTTCCACGAATTCCTCCAGCACTTCTCTCAAATTTCTTTTCCTTAGATAATTCTTAGCCTCAGTATGACCTCTGCTCGATGTTGTACTGGGTCCAAATCAACAACCAGTGTATCCAACAACAATACAAAAAATATGAAAATACAAAAATTATTAGCATGAGGGGGATGGTGGGAAGATGGGCTGGCGATGGGGAGGGAACAGCTGTACATAAGCGTTGCTGTTGTTTAAAGTCAGAACACCAGGGAACACAACGCAAGTGCTTCTTGGATCTGTGTCTCCTGGCCTGCAGAACTAACAAACCCTAAATAAACTAATTTTGGCCTCAAAAAAAAAAAAAAAAAACCAACACCGAACAGCTCTCATGGTGGGAAGCTGCCCTTTGAGGGGTGGAATTGTAGACCTGGTATCAATCCTAAATCGACAGTCAGAATGATATTTAACTTAGGCCACTCACTCAGATCTCAAATGCAGTGATGGATAAGGAAAGTTACTGGAGCCTTTAAAGCTAGTAGCCTTTATGCTTCGCTAAAGGAACTAACCAGCTGGCTCCCTGTACTCAGGCCTCCGGCGCCTGAGAGAAGAGTGGCCGTCCACTAGCAAATGGAGGCCCCCAGTAATGACACAGCCCTGTGTTGCCCTTCCCTCCACGCAGATTCTCTGTTGCCTTCAGCGGGAGACTATCTCACTGTCCTTCAACAGCCCATGATAATAACTGATCATGATGTGGGCATAGATTATTAAGGTTCCCTGCACCATAAATGGTAATTGAAAGAAACTACCAAAGTTTGTAAAGCAATTATACTCCAATAAAGATGTTAGGAAAAAAAAAAAAAGAAACTACCAAAGTGCCCCAATAGACTAGATGGGGAAGCATCAGGCAAAACAGACACAACCATGATTTAAACCAGACAAGTGAAAAATCGATCCCAAATAATTCAAAGGCAAAAAGTGTGTGAAATTCAGGACCTTCTTAATTTAATTTGTTGTAGAAAAAGCCACATATAAGGCAGCAAAGGACACTGTAAGTAACTCTCCAACATGGCCCATGGAGAACCTCTTCGCTGATTAGGACAGAAAATGCTAGAATTGTTTATTCCTTGCATCTCAGCATAGCATTAGTAAAGAAACTGCCTGCGAGCCACACTGGCATGAAAAGTGTTGCCGAACTCTTACATCTGATTTAGGAAGATCTCTGGTGGGCAGGGAAGGAAGAAGGAAGAGGAATAAGGTGGTTGACCTTCATGGCTTTTGGGAATCCAGTATTCACAAGGACAGACCCCAACAGCTTCCACAGGGAACAGAGCAGAACTGAGAAAATGATCTGATTCGTAGCATAGCCCATCCAACCTACCAAACCAAAACTGTCATGTTACTTTGTCCTGGACCCTCTTAACTAAAAACACAGAAATGCGATTATTTAGGACAACTGTTCTGAGTTGCCCAAATATTTCCATATTGGGATTTGGGGGGATGTTATAAAAGATAAAACACAGTGTCAGAAAAGGATTTTTTAAATACTGAGCCAAAAAGAAAAATACTTACCACCCAGATGACATTGGATGTTTTAAATCTACTGATCTGTATCTGAAAAACCATTTTCAATTCCTGATGATAAGCGAGGCTGTGGACAGTCCATTGTAAATGCAAACACTGACGCGTAGAATTGACAGAAACTTTCAGCGATTCAGGAGTTAACGGTAAAGGTTCAGACAAGACTGAAAGGCCAAAACAAGATATGAAATAACATTTAATAGGAGTATGATTGAATAGTCACAGATAATTAAACTGTTCAATATCATCATTGTTTAGCTTTGGAAATTATTGCTCACATATACATTCTAGAATTAGACACACTGGGGGCTTCCCTGGTGGCGCAGTGGTTGAGAATCTGCCTGCCAATCCAGGGGACATGGGTTCGAGCCCTGGTCTGGGAAGATCCCACATGCCGCGGAGCAACTGGGCCCGTGAGCCACGACTACTGAGCCTGCGCGTCTGGAGCCTGTGCTCCGCAACAAGAGAGGCCGCGATAGTGAGAGGCCCGCGCACCGCGATGAAGAGTGGCCCCCGCTTGCTGCAGCTAGAGAAAGCCCTCGCACAGAAACGAAGACCCAACACAACCAAAAATAAATAAATAAATAAATAAATTTATAGAATTAGACACTTTGAAAACCTGGAGGGAATTCAGAAATCGCTCAGCAGATAAAGAAATTAAGCCCTAGATGAATGAAATGACTTGCTCAATGATACACAGCAAATTAGTAAATTGATAAACAGTTTCACAAGACAAAAGGATACTCTATTGAACAATCTAAATGGTTCAGAAATTTGTAATAAGGCTGAATAAAGAAAGAGGACTTTTTGCTATAAATTTCATAGTTCTGGACATCTAAAATGAAAGTTTTGTTTTCGAAAGTCAATATTTCATAGTTTATTAAGTAGCTATAAAGTGACAGCAAGTTCCATCTCTAGACATTATTGCTTAAATCTCAATGCACCGAACTTAAAACACCTCTGGCAAGAATTCACTGGACTCTTCGGATGAGACTAGGCACTTACTGTGAAATAAAATAATCGTGACAAGGTTTCTAGCTCAAGGAAGGAACCTAGCGGGAGAGACACAACAGACTCATAAGAAGTAATGAGTCATTGCAAGTTTAGAATATTTAGTGGTGTGATAGAGTCTGTCAAAGAGTAGAGATTCAAACACGAAACAGATTTGCTGAGGTCAGTGAGCTAGGAGACAGCCCAGAGAGAGGATGGGGCCTGACGGAGTGAGCGAGGTCACTGTTAATTCTTGGAGAAGAACAAAGCACCACTTTTTACATGAGCAGAGGAAATGCCGCACAGATTCAACAGGAATTGTGTACTGCCGAATCAGCTGGTTTCACTTCCTTCTGAGGGAGTCTAAAGTAAACTGGGAACGGTGCAAAGGTACTGAAAAGATTAAGACTGTATTGATAAAATCAACTGGTAATTGATGGTCCATGGTGGAGCAGATATCATCTTTTCAGCATTCATTTTTCTGGTTCTTTGGGGGTTTCCCCTAGTGATCTGAGACCCTCTGGCACTTAGTTTAAAAGGCAAGAGAGTATGTTCTTTTGAGAATAAAAATGGAAAGAATCTCTAATACTGGAAGAAAATGTTCCAAAACTGCCATACTACATGTGCTGTTTTTCTCACAGAGAGGTAAAAATAAGAGCGACAACAAGATTGAACACGTACTATTTACCAGGCACAGTGCTAGGTGCTTTACATACGTTGTCTCGTGTAATGCCCACTGTAAAACTCAGACAGTAATTTTTTATAGATGGGGAAACTAAAGTTCTGTAAGCTTAAATGATTTACACAAAGCTATATGGGATTTAAGTACAGATCTCTCTAATTCCAAAACCTTGCTCCCCTTTATTGCACTGCCCCCCAACTGTTAGGGCAGGAGCATCTCGCCCAACCAAAGGTCACATGGAATGGAATGTCTGAGAAGTATGCTGCATGGCTCCCACCGTGTCCTGCCAAACTCAGGATACAGATGATAAGGACGGGGCTCTGGACCCAGCCAGATAAGCTGAGAAGCATTCCTGGTAGAGATAAGCATGAAGTTTTTCATGTGAATGGTCCACATGGTAGACAGGTTCACGATCCAAGTAAGGCATGAGCCTCAGAATTTATTTTAGAAAATCTCAGAAAATTCATTCTGTGGAAGTTAGGTTAACAAGAGTGTCCATAAAATCCGAGTTATTAGCCATCAATGACTATCTTCCCAAAAAGATACCCATCCTTTGTAATATTTTGTAAATGCGGTGCTGGAGATGGCTAGGGTACCAATTAAAATCTCAGTATGGACTCCCATGACCCTGGATTTGGCAGTGGGCCCTTAGATATGACATGAAAGCATGAGCCAAAAAAGAAAAAATAGATAAATTGAACTCCATCAAAATTAAAAACTTTTGTGCATCAAAGGACATTGTCAAGAAAGTGAAAAAAAACTAAGAATGGGAGAAAATATTTGCAAATCACTTATCTAGCATCCAGAATATATAAAGAACTCTTACAACTCAACAACTAAAAGACAAACAACTCAATTTAAAAAATGGGCAAATGACTTGAATGGGCATTTCTCCAAAGAAGATGTACAAATGATGAAAAAGCACATGAAAAGATGCTCAACATCATTAGTCATTAAGGAAATGCAAATCAAAACCATAATGAGATACTATCTTACACTCACAGGATGGCTATAATTTTAAAAATGGAAATAAGCATTGGTGAGGATGTGGAGAAATTTGAACCTTTGTACATTGCTGGTGGGGATGTAAAATGGCTTTAGCGCTGTAGAAAACATTTTGGAAGTTCCTCAAAAAGTTAAAATCACCAAATGACCCAACAATTCCATTCCTAGGTATATATCCCAAAGAATTGAAAGCAGAGACTCAAATACTCATACACAAATGTTTGTAGCAGCACTATTCACAATAGCCAAAAGGTGGCAACAACCCAAATGGCCATCAGCAGATGACTGGATAAACAAAGTGTGGTATGTCCATTCGATGGGATAATGAATGATACATGCTACAAATTAGGCAAACCTTGAAAACATTACACTAAGTGAAAGAAGCCAGATACAAAAGGTCTCATATACATAGTATGATTCAATTCATATGAAATATCCAGAATAGATAAATCCATAGAGAGAAAAAGCAGACTGATGGTTGCCAGGGGCTGAGGGAGGGAGGAATAGGGGATAATTGCTTAATGATTACAGGGGTTCCTTTGGGGATAATAAAAATGTTTTGGAACTATATAGAGGTGGTAATTGCAAAACATTTTAAATGTACTAAATGTCACTGATTTGTCCACTTTAACTGTAAACTGATTAATTTTATGTGAATTTCACCTCAATAAAAATTATTTTTAAAATATACATGATCATGATAAAAATGTTCAAATAATACAGAAATTGAATCCCCAGCATCCTACCAACTCCACTCTCACTCCATTGCCAAGTTCAAATCATGCATGTTTTTCTTGACATTTTTCCATGCACTTAAAAAAATCATATTGAACTATGCACTCCATTTTATATTTTTTAAAGTACTTACATTATTTTTAAAAAGCTGTAAAGAGAAGTAAAACTAAAATGTAAACAGTCATTTCTGGATGGTGAGGTTGAGTGATTTTAACTTTCTTTTTTATGATTTTCTGTACTTTGCGAATGTTCTTTAGAAAACACGTATTACTTTCAGAACCATACAATATGCTAGATTTTTTTTTAACATCTTTATTGGAGTATAACTGGTTTACAATGGTGTGTTAGTTTCTGCTGTATAACAAAGTGAATCAGCTATACATATACATATATCTCCATATCTCTTCCCTCTTGCATCTCCCTCCCTCCCACCCTCCCTATCCCACCCCTCTAGGTGGTCACAAAGCACCGAGCTGATCTCCCTGTGCTATGCGCTGCTTCCCACTAGCTATCTGTTTTACATTTGGTAGTGTGTATATGTCCATGCCACTCTCTCACTTCGTCCCAGCTTCCCCTTCCCCCTCCCCGTGTCCTCAAGTCCATTCTCTACCTTTGTGTCTTTATTCCTGTCCTGCCCCTAGGTTCTTCAGAACCTTTTTTTTTTAGATTCCATATATATGTGTTAGCATATGGTATTTGTTTTTCTCTTTCTGACTTACTTCACTCTGTATGACAGACTCTAGGTCCATCCACCTCACTACAAATAACAACTCAATTTTGTTTCTTTTTATGGCTGAGTAATATTCCATTGTATATATGTGCCACATCTTCTTTATCCATTCATCTGTCGATGGACACTTAGGTTGCTTTCGTGTCCTGGCTACTGTAAATAGAGCTGCAATGAACACTGTGGTACATGACTCTTTTTGAATTATGGTTTTCTCAGTGTATATGCCCAGTAGTGGGATTGCTGGGTTGTATGGTAGTTCTATTTTTAGTTTTTTAAGGAACCTCCATACTGTTCTCCATAGTGGCTGTATCAATTTACATTCCCACCAACAGTGCAAGAGGGTTCCCTTTTCTCCACACCCTCTCCAGCATTTCTTGTTTGTAGACTTTTTGATGATGGCCATTCTGACTGGTGTGAGGTGATACCTCATTGTAGTTTTGATTTGCATTTCTCTAATGATTAGTGATGTTGAGCATCCTTTCGTGTGTTTGATGGCAATCTGTATATCTTCTTTGGAGAAATGTTTATTTAGATCTTCTGCCCCTTTTTGGATTGGGTTGTTTGTTTTTTTGATATTGAGCTTAATATGCTAGATTTTAAAAGAAATATTAAGATATCTGGTTCACTTCACTACGATGACACTGCAGAATGCATAGTTTAGTCTTCTAAATTTGCACCAAAAGGCTGAGCCCCAGTTATCTTTCCAGTTTTACTCCCCACTGAAAGTTAATAAATTGGCATTCTGATTCTTAACGAGTTTGGGCAGAGTGAATCATTTATCAGGCCCTATTCACTCAGAGGTAAATGAAGTAAGTTGGAATTCCTGAATACTCAAAGCCCAAACATGGTGGTCATCTTCTATTGTTATTTGGTTAGAGGTTTTATCTCCTTTGTGAATAAAATGTTTCAATTCTCTAGTTAGAGGCAACAGCTGTTATTCCTTCTCTCCCTAAACCTGTGTCTTCCAAGCCTAGTACAGTGAACTAGAGGGAGATGGGGAGAGATGAAAGGGCAGATCCCTTATGGAACGGGGGGAAATTTTTTTAATAACCGTGAAGCCATCAGCACCAGGGAAGCAGGGTGCATGCAAAGTCACCCCACCTTTCCTAGCCCTCATTTCATCTTGCCTGTATGGTCGTTCGTTGCTGTCAGTCTCACTCTAGATTCAAATTTCCTGGAGGACAGAGGCGGAGGCTTATGCACCTTTGAACGGACTCTTGTCCCCAGAGCTTGGCATGACATCTTACCCGCAGCAGATGTGGATCTCAAATGACAGAGATCCAGAATTGCCATGATATCAAGTGCCTGCCTGACCAGCAGCCCCTCACTAATAATTCATCCTTCCTGGCACTCTCTTCTCCCCAGGGCTGCTTTTCCCACCCTGCATTTGAGCCCTGATCTCAGCGTGCTGTCATAGCCTGTTCTGTGTTTGTCTCTCCGCAGACTGTGAGCCGAACACGGGTGGGACTAAGTCTTACTCAGCTCGCTGGAACCAAGACCGTAACGTACCTCTCATGGCATAGACACTCCGTGGCTGGTTGCTGAATGAGTGAGTCACCTACAAGTATCAACTTTACTTCTGGAAGCTCTAGAAGGCTGCCATATGATGATTTAGACAAAAGGGGAATTCTTTATATTGACATATGCTCTTGGTGAGTGTTGAGTGACTCAGGTACTCGAAAGACAGCAGTCAGAAATAACTGGGTGGAAAGCAATCTAGGACATCCTTGGGAAATAGCAGGAAATGCCAAGGGAAAGTCAGAGAGATAAAGGGACCTTGGGGATTATTCAGTCTAGTCCCAATGTTTTTCAGATGAGGAAATTGACACTAAGAAAAGGGGAGTGACTTTCCCAAGGCCACACAACCCAACCAGAACCCAGGGCTCTTGGCCCAACTCTTTAACTTATAACGCTGTACCGGAGTGTGGCCAAAAAGGGCAGGCTTGGAATCAGACAGACCTAGATCTAGTCACAGACTGTCCTCCTATTTTCCCCAACCTGTTTCTCTGTCTGGTCCCAACAACACTACTTAAGGAAATAAACCGTGGCCCATTCGTAAGATGGGATACAATGCAGCCATTAAATATAATGTTATTTCTAGAAAACTTTTAACATCAAATATTGTATTAATCATACATACATTATGATTGTATTAATTATTTTGATAAGTATATACGAAAGTAAACTTATTAAAGTATATATACTTCACTTGTTTAATAACTTACCTATATATACTTTAATAAGTATATATAGTATAACTTCCTAGTAGATATATTATATTACATATAATATATATACTTTATACTATATATACTGTAATAAGTATATATACTTTACATTAGTTATACTTCAATAAGTATACTTTATATATAAACTTTATACTATATACACTTATTAAAGTATGTATAGTATAAATACTTCCAGTGTACATATAGTATAATTTTACCTCTATAAAAAAACCCTACACATTTATATCTCTTCCTCTGTCTGTGCATACATACACACAAGAGACTGGAAGAAAATACATCCAAATGCTAGTCGTGATCTCTGGCTGATGGAGAGTGAGCCCAGGGCCGACAGGAAGTGAGCCTTGGCTCTGTCTCATTGGACAGGAGAAGCTAGGTTATATGAAAGGGAGTCTCAGGCCTGAGCCTGGCTGGGTGATTGAGTGAGAAGCCCACTGGTTTGAGTGGGCATTTAGTAGGTACTGGGTCAGATACAGCAGAAACTGAGACAAGAAATCCAAGCAGTTAAGGTGAGGACAAAGCAGGATCACTTCGCAAAGCGGGCATGCTTAGCTGAGAAAGCTGGAAGCAGAAACAAAGATTGGTGGAGAGAAAAACAGGTAAATGCGAGTCTGATCTAAATAAAGGAAGCTGACAGGGTGAGCAGCAGAGCTTGCCCCGAGAGCAGAGTCCCTTGTAAGTAGAAGGTTCACAGTAAACAGCTGTCAGATCAGATATTGAGATTTCACTAGGGAAGTGAGCTGGGCCAAAAGTTTAGGGTTAAACACCTGGGTTAAACACCTGGATTCTCTGGAGAGCGTGGAGTTGGGGCCCCGGGTCTGTCTGGGAATCAGGAGCTCTAACTGAGCCTAGACATTCTTATGGTACAGACCACCCACTCAGCCCCAGTGTGTCGTGCCTAGATTTTAGCAAGTAAGATTGATGGCGTGAGGGGTATCAATACTACAAAAGAGGAGTCCTCCTAATTTCCACCTTTCAGTTCCAGATTATGGAAGAAACCAACAATCAAACTATGATTTTTAAGAACCTATAAAAGTAGCACCTTCTCATGTGCCCTGAACCTAAAAAAAAACTAAACCCAGACCTAAAGAATATCAGACGGAGAACTGAGCTCTTACCAGAACAAAATCTTCCTTTTATTTCCAAATAGCTTATCACAGAGTTTCAAGGGAAATGGAAAACTTCTATGGATATTTCTTTCAAACATCATTTTCGTGAATCCATGGACAGGAATTGTGTGGGTAATTACTAAGAGCATATGCCTGAACCCTCTGTTACAAAGGGAGTATACAGCAAAGAATAAATGCAGAAAGAGGAAAAGGTAAAGCTTTATAAAATACAGGTAAAAGCAACACAAACTTTATAAACCCATAGAAACTCTCTCAAGTTTGAGTCTGTCTTCAAACTGGCTCAAAGTGATAAAATATCTGTAAACATTTTAATGGTGTTGAATTCTTATTGACTTTATTTACAAAGTTGATTTATGGCCAAATACCTTCACTGTGGGAGTAGCTAAGAGACAAATACTATTTCTTTACCCATAAACAGCATTTCAGCACTTAGCATATTATCTTGCAGGTAACAGACTCTCAACGAACCAAAGCAGTTGTGGGACAACCCAACTTGCTCTAACCTTGCAGCCAACACTGGTCACGTAACCCATCTCTACCCAGCAAGTTTAGAAGGAACTCCTCTGGCAATGGCCATGGACCATATATTGATCGTGACATTCTCTGGGATTAGATTCACTGACAAGTTACCATTGACTAGGAAATCAAGGTTAAAGTATAGCTTACTAAAACGAGCCGTCAAGATCAGGAAGCTCAAGACTAAGGTCATCACTGCTACTTACCAATTCCAAGTAATTTTCAAAGAAAAATGACCTGTTGATTTTTCTCCAAAGTACCTGTCACCTTGTTTTTTTTCCCCTGGGTGATTTTTGTTTCTTTACTGTTCTTTCCTCTTCTTACCTTCACTTTCGTAAGTTCTCAAGGGCAGCAATGCCAAGAGGAATGTTGTCTGAAAAACTGCAAAGAGAGCCATAGGTTCTGGTTTTCTGAAAAAGATAAATTGCAAAGAAGGGAAATTTTATTTAATTTTAGCTGTGAGCAAGTTTCTTTGAACCAACTGCGGAAGGTGATGGCATTAAGGCTCCCGTTCTTCTCTCCTCCTTATGTCCACACCCCCTGTCACTGTGAATTTGGAGTCCCCCCTCGCCCCACAATGAGGTAATTTCCCTGCTCCATCTGACTTGCTCTGGCCCGTAAATGAGGCAGAAGTGATGGTATGCCAGCCTGGAGCCTAGGCCTCAAGAGACTTTATGTATTTCTGCTTGCTCTTTTGTGTTGCCACCTTTGGCATGGAAAGAGCATTTCTGGGCTATTCTATTGGACCCAGGAGGAGGAGAAGCAACACGAGGCAGAGCTGAGCCCCTGAGTCGCTCCAGCAGGGGCCAGCCTCGGTCAGCCAGCAGCCGGCCACGACCCAGCCCAGAGCAGCTGTTCCAAGATGTGCCACTGAGTCTGTGTGGCCATAGAGAGCGATTCACCAATCTCTTCAAACAAAGCAAAGGTTGGTGAAGAAAGATAAAGCAGAGAAACAAAAGTTAAATATTACAAACACGGCCACAGTCTCAGAAGAGCTACATCTGAATTAATTCCTCATGGGGGAGTCATCTCCACTCGTCTCCCTCCTTAAAATGTCAGCTGAGAGAAATGAACACTTGCCACTGACGGAGACAGGCAGAGTTTCATTGTTCGAGATAATTTCCGGTTTTCCTTGTCTTAGAATAGGGTTGTGAACTACAGGTCAAAGAGTTTCACTGACTCATCAGGTCCTCAGACCACTGGACAATCCGAGGGCACAAGGAATAAGCCTGGATGGCCTCAGGAAGGCTAAGATGTTCTTCATTTCATAATAAACCTTTAGTCAGGGGAAGTACTGAATTTCACTTTTCTACTTCAAACTCTGACGTATCATGGAGAGAAGCACAGAAAAATTCAAAGTCATCTTCTGCCTCCATCTAGTCCCCTTGGGCTTCATCAAAAGCTCGAAATTCCATGAACCAGATCATTCATTTTCACTGCCCACACCCTCCATTTATTTCCTTTAAATGGCATTTTACAAGAAATGCGGACGACAGTGAAGACAGGAAGAGGGTAAACCAAACCATTCAATTACTTTGGGGTGGTCAAACCTGCTTACGTGGGAGCACAAGTCTGCAAATGACAGCTTTACTTCCTGATCCTTTAAGCACTGCTTTCTGCTACTTCAGTGTTTGGCAACAGGTCATCCATACCGCGCTAAAGTCTCTACTGGCAATTTCAGATAGGTTCCTATTACAACTGCATATCAAAGCCAGGGGAAAACTGACTCAAGAGAAAAGATCTTCTGCTGAGAACCAAAGGGGAGGCAAAGGAAAATGCCATAGTGAAGTGTCTGACACTCACTGTTCATTTCAATATCCATCCAATCCTGGTCTACGGCACAGGGTCCCGTCCTCCTGGCATTTACGTCACCCAAGGAACACAGGAGCCACTACCATGAGGAGAGCTCATCCCCGCAATTCAAAAGCAGGTGATTCCAGGAAATCCAAAAAGAGGGGATATATGTGTACATATGGCTGATTCACTTCGCTGTATAGTAGAAACTAACACAACATTGTAAAACAACTATACCCCAATTAAAAAAAAAAAAAAAAGCAGGTGATTCCGGGGGTGAGATGCACACTGCCTCGTGTCCTCTGCATGAAAGGGCTATTTAAGATGTTTGTAAAAAGGCGGAGTTTTAGTCAATCAAATATTTGACATATCACAAAAATTAAACAAGTCATGGGGCCAAGAAGCTTAAAACTAGAAGTTGGAGGCCACCTACCAATTAAGGGTAACGAGAAACTAAAGAATACAAGTTGTCATATAACAAAATTGAAAGATAAGAGTATGTACAAGGGATGCATTTCTAAGGTCTGAGTATCTCAGGACAGTCTTTGAGAATCACCAGGACAGTCCTGTCTGAAGCCCTGCCCTTTCCCACCATCTCACACATGGCGGGTTGTGAAGCTGAGGACCTTAATTCGAGCAGCCACTTAGATTTCCTGGTTTTGCTTTCATCAGTTCTGAGGGGCATGGTTTTACACATGCTGGATGGGTGGTAGCCGTGACCCAGTGGCCACCGCCTGCACAGGGCAAAGCGGTCATTTCCAGTGCTGTGACTGGGCAGCCAAGATCCCGAGACTGCAGGCTCCAGACCACCTCAGGACCTTTTGCAGAAGGACTACGAGTCCCAGCCTTGTCTGAAAACCTAAAATCAAAACAGTTCATCAAAACCTGCAGAACAAGAGTCAGCAGATGGGAGAACCTCCCAGAGACCCCTGTGGAGCCCACTTTGGGAAATGCCCTATGAACAGATTTCCTGTAGGCACAGAGCCTGATGCTGCTGGGAAAACACAGACACCAAGGGCTCTGGGCCAGCTTCTTCCAAGCCCCAGGTGACTGCGGCACAGCCCACGTGGTTCCCCTCCACGCCTCCTACGTCCATCCTCCTCGAGTTATCGGACTCTGGGTGCATCAGCTATTTCCCTGTGAGACCCCCAGTAACAGAGTGAAAAGCCTGGAGGTGAGGGAGTGACCTGTGCAGAGATCCTGAGGTGGCAGAGCGCTGGGCATATAGTCAAGGAACAACACGGAGCCGGGCGTTGGCGCGGGCGAGGAGGTGAGTGACAGGACCAATCACAGGGCACGCGGGAAGGCAGGGCAGACAGGGGAAGCGCTTTAGGGACTTTGGCTTCTACTCTGAGTGAGATGGGAGCCACTGGGTAGTTTTAAACAAAGGAGTAACACGGTCTACCTTATATTGTACAGGAAGGACCCCGCAATGAAGACACTGAAGGGGGCAAGAGTGGCAGGAGGGAGTGCAGGTGGAGGTCACGGCCATAGTCCAGGGGAGACTGATGCTGGCTTAGACCCAGCAGGGGGGACGGCAGTGGCCATGGGAACGGTGATGAAACGGGAGAGATTTTAAAGATAGAGCTGGCAGGGTGTGTGGGGTGGTTACAAAGTGAGACATCATGGATGGCTCCAAGAATTTTGGCCTGAGTCCCTGGGAAAATGGAATCACCATTAATGGAGAAGCAGAAGAATGATTTAGTGGGCTGTATCAAGGACCCAACTTGCGACATCTCAATTTGAAATGCTCATTTGATATCCAAGTGGAGATGTCAAGTAGCTAGCTGGATACATCATGTGGAGGGGCCATGGGAGGGGTCGTGGCTGGGGGTATAAATCCAGGCATGCTTGGTGCATACAAATAGTACTTAAAGCCATAGGACTGGAAGATCTTCAAGAGGGCGTACAGACAGGAAAGAGAAAGAGGTCCGAGCACACAGCTCTGGGGTGCTCTACACCCTACACTACGCCCCCTTATGCAGATCAGAATGAAAATCCAAGATTAGGCCAGGCTTTCCCACATCACCTCAAGGATGAGGGTTGGTGAGTCCTTCAGCATCAGGCGGCTGCTTGGCACGTTCCCCTACAGATGCTCAGGGTGCACCAAGCAGGGTTTGGTTTTTCCTCTGAAGCTCTGCTTCTGACCCGAGAGAGGCTACCCAGCTCTCCCACTCATTCAACAGGCTTTCTCTCTCCACAACCATGAGCAAGGAGCATTGCCACGTCCACTTTCCAGTAAGAAAAGGAAGTCTGGGAAGTACAAAGTGGCAGAATTCAGAAAGGAAGAATACTTTCCTGCCTCATCCGCATGACTTTGTCCTTTCCCAAATCTGTTCTCTCTCTTTTTAAAAAAAATTTCCCCAGTGTTTTAAAATTGAGGTATAGTTGAGGGAATTCCCAGGCGGTCCAGTGGTTAGGACCCAGCACTCTCACTGCCGGGGCCCAGGTTCAATCCCTGGTCGGCAAACTAAGATTCCCATAAGGTGCACAGTGCGGCCAAAAAGAAAAAAAGAAAAGAAGAAGTACAGTTGATTTACAATACTGTGTTAGTTTCAGGCATAGAGTAAGTTTATGTGTGTGTGTGTGTATAGAGAGGGATTATTTTCCATTATAGGTTATTACAAGATACTGAATATAGTTCCCTATGCTACACAGTAATTCCTTGTTGCTTATCTATTTTATATATAGTAGTTTGTATATGTTATTAGGATTATGGGATTAACAAATCCAGACAAAATCTGTTCTTTATTTTTATTTTTCAGATCTCCATTATTCCTACCCAGACTATGAGCTGCTCGAGGACAGGTCTAGATCTTGTTCCCCGTGTCTATCACAGTACCAGAACACAGCTGCTACCCAGTCAACATCCAGTAAATGAACAAAAACTTGTACCAATTTTCTTGCATTCTCTCTTCCTTGCTTTCAATTTTATTTTAATTAAAATAGATTCTTTTTCAGACCCTTCTACATTTTCTGTTGCCAAATGTTGCCGAATACATAGTCTTTCATTGACATTCCTTCTCTGGAGGAAAAAGGGAGGAAAGAAGAAAAATTACCCACTCCTTTTGTAGAACTTGTCATTCAAATCTTGTCTCTCTGCAAAAAGAAGATGCCTTTGAATATCCCTCATGTGTAATACTACACTTGAGGGATATTCAAATATCTACTACATGTGTAATAAAAACTACATGTGTAATGAAAACACAGCTTATGAAAAATCTGCCCCTCTTTGCCCCTCTTCACCAGCGCTTCTTGTTCTGTCATTACTGAAATATTTATTCCTGAGAAGTTTCCCCACCGCAAATAATCCCCATGGGGAGCAGCTTAATCGGTCACTTGCTTCCCAAGAACATGGGTGTGTTGCCAAACTCTTCACAATTGGCTGGGTGCCCCAATGATGTCATATGCAAATACTATTTTAAAGAAGAAGCTGTTCAAGTAGGACACGTGCTCCGTGTGTGTACCTTGTGAAAGAGTTCTATGCGGCAGTACAAAGAGTTGCATGCCACTTCATGGAGGATGCCCACATTTTCCAGGTTCTGTTCTTTTTTTTTTTTTTTTAAGAGCGCTGCCATTTGTTTTTTGGAGCCGCTTTGAAAGGGCCTCCACCGTTACAGCATAGGATTGATTACCCACAAGGTTTCACCCCAATTCCACCACCCCTTCCTCCTTAAGTATCCATCACTCGGAGGCACACGCAGGGTTCAAGCACTTCTTCCCCGCCCTCTTAACCTACCCAGTTAAGTGTTTCTACTAGTTTTGTAAGGTCAATCCTGATTTATGAGACTGAATTGACTCACAGCTCATCTTCTTTTTTTAAGCAATGTTTAGTTAATGATTCTTGGAATCTGTGATTTCAGATAGGAGTAAAGTTGAGTCTCTAAGTTGTATGTGAAGTCAAAGAAACAACTGGAAAACCTGGATCCAAGGAATATTTTGGACCCAGAGAATATGTAGGCATTTAGTAAATGCTAAAGGTGATACTTCATTTGAGAAAAGATACATTATTCACCCAAATGGTACTGGAACGATGTACTAACCCAGACATGTATGGGAAAAGGAAGCTGTAACAGTTATGTACAGGTGCTCTGACATAAGACTACTTAGGGTCTAATCCCCCTCTCTGGCACTTAATAACTATATGACTATAGACAAGTTACTTAAACCATCTAGGCTTTGATTTTCTTTTCTGTAAAATGAGAATAAGTAACCTACCTCATAGGATTGCCATGAGGATCAAATAAGATTATGAGAACAAACACACAGTAAATCCAATTAATGTTAATTTGATCATTATTGCTACTGCTTCATTTCCTTCCAACAAAATAAAATCCAGATGAACAAAGATGTAAATGCAAGACCATTAGCTTTACTAGAATAAACAGAGAACTCATAAAACTCAACATCAAAAAAACAAACAAGCCAATTAAAAAATGGTCAGAGGGCCTGAATAGACATTTTTCCAAAGAAGACATACGGATGGCCAATAGGCACATGAAAAGATGCTCAACATCACTAATCATCAGGGAAATGCAAATCAAAACCACAATGAGTTATCACCTCACACCTGTCAGAATGGCTACCATCAAAATACAACAAATAGCAAATGCTGACAAGGATGTGAAGAAAAGGGAACCCTCTTGCATTGTTGATGGGAATGTAAATTGGTGCAGCCACTATGGAAAACAGTTTGGAGGTTCCTCAAAAAATTAAAAATAGAAATACCACATGATCCAGTAATTCCACTTCTGGGTATTTATCTGAAACAAATGAAAACACTAATTTTAAAGGATGTATGCACCCCTATGTTCATTGCAGCATTATTTACAATAGTCAAGATACGGAAGCAACCCAAGTGCCCATCAAAAGATAAATGGATAAAGAAGATGTGGCATATGTACACAATGGAACATTACTTAGCCATAAAAAATAATTCAATCTTGGCATTTGCAACATGAATGGACCTAAAGGTTATTATGATAAGTAAAATAAGTCAGAGAGAGGAAGACAAATACCATGTAATTTCACTTATAATGTGGAATCTAAAAACTATAATAAATGAACAAATATAACTCAACAGAAACAAGGTTGTAGATAGACAGAACAAATAGGTGGTTGCTAGAGGGGAGGGTTTGGGGGGAGGAGAGAAATAGGGGAGGGAGATTAAGGTATATAAACTTTCAATTACAAAATAAATGAGTCACAGGTATGAAATGTACAGTGTGGGGAATACAGTCAACAATTATGTAATATCTTTGTATGGTGACAGATGACTAGACTTATGGCGAACACTGGAAATGTATAGCAATACTGAATCACCATGTTGTGTATTAGGAACTAACATAGTGTTGTACGTCGATTACACTTCAAAAACAAACTATTAGAAAAAGAGATCAGATTTGTAGCTACCAGAGGCAGGGAGTAGGGGGAGGGGGAATTGGAGGAAGGCAGGCAAAAGGTACAAATTTCCAGTTATGAGACAAATAAATATGAGGGATGTAATATGCAGCATGATAAAGATAATTAATGGTGATGTACGTTACATATGAGAGTTATTAAGAGAGTAAATCCTAAGAGTTTTCATCACAAGGAAGATATTTTCTCTATTTCTTTAATTATGTATTTATATGAGATGATGGATGTTCACTAAACTTACTGTAATCATCACTTCATGATGGATGTAAGTTAAACCATTATGTGTAACCCTAAACTTATAGAGTGTTGTATGTCAATTATATCTCAGTAAAAATGGAAGAAAAAAATTACTAGAATAAAACATAGGTGAATATTTGTATAATCTGTCCAAGCATGATATGAAACCAGAAGCAAAAAAAGGTAAAGACTGCTATACCAATCAAATGAATATTGAAAATTTTTAGTGATATAATAGGTCCAAAACCAAACTGGGAACAATAGTTTCAATACTTATGTCACAAGGTTACTATCCCTAATATATAAAGAGCTCTTAGAAATCAATAAGAAAAAGACAAGAAATTCCATAGAAAAACTGGCAAATGACATGATTATGTAATTCACAGAAAAGAAAGAAATATCAATAACCAGAAAGAGAAAAAAGAAAAACTGGACACTATCACTAATAATTAAATACACGCAAATTAAAGCAGTAGTCGTGTATATCTCTGTGTGTGTCTGTGTGGTGTCCAATTGGCAAAGCTTAAAAAGGTCTTAATACCTAGCATCGGTAAGAGTTTGAAAAAGTAGGCATTGCTACTTACTGATAGTCAAAAAGCACAACTTTAACAAGGTCAATTTGGCAATATCTATTAAAATTTTAGTATGCATTATCTTTGATGCAGAAATACTATTTCTGGAATTTTGTCTTCTGTTCATTGTAACATTGTTTTTATTGAGGAAAAAATGAAAACAATCTAAATATCCATCCAAAGAAAGTAGAAAATTTAATTATGGTGCATTTCTACAAAAGAATATTATCAAGCTGTTAAAAAGGATGAACTAGAATCATGTGTTGACATGGAAGAATGTCCAGAAAATATTGAATGAAAAAGCAAGTTTCAGAAGTGTGCAGAAAACCACCTCTAGAAGAGAAGTGTGGCAACCGTACAGCTATGCCACTCAGAGCTCCCTTCGAAGGAACGTACTGCATAGCTCCTGACAGCCTGCATTGCCACACCTTTGGATCCACTGCACATTCACACCCAAGCCCACAGTCCCCCCTGGCTGCTCCCATCAAATATCAAACCAAGTCTTCTCCACCCAACACGGGGTTCCTCTAATAGACAACCTTTGATCAAAGCCTCCCCATCCCTGGCTGGAACTTTCTCAGAGCCGCACTGTAGCTGGAAGCTCTTCCTTTCCAATCTTCCTTCTTCCCTATCCCCTTTCACAGGGCTCAGACCTGCAGTGGGTTTGGAGGTGCTCTCTGCCTATTCCTGCTCCCTTTTCCCTTTATCCTTCACAATGCTTTCCCAAAAGATCTCCTGCACATCTATTTCTGCCTTGCTGTCTTCTACTTGAAGGATCCAAACTGGCCCCAAAAGACACCCAACTACAAAGAGTTATAAATTTAGAGCTTGTGTGGGGGAAGGGAAGCGAGTAGGATGAGAGAAATTATAGCTCTCTCTCAAGTTATGTAATTCTGCAACACAAAGCATTCTTTAAAACATGTGTGTGCATGTGTGTGTGTATGTGTGTTTTACAAATATTGGGTTCAGTCTTGTGCAAGTACTGGCAATTCCATTATTTCCAAACATATATCCCAACAGGGGTAAACTAGTCAAAAGTGTTTTGTGATTCAAATCCAGCCCACAGCTGTCAAGCAGACCTGAAAAAAGGTTGATATTTTTTAGATATTGAATCAGTCTATGAGGGTGTCAGGTATTTCCCTACAAAAAAAATGTGATCTCTCAGGTCCTGAGAAAATGCAGGCACTTTACTAATGCATTTTCAAACACAGAAAGTAACCAATGTCCCAGATAGAAAAACATACTGCCATCCTCTTTAGACAGATGGGCACACTAGGTTGAGATTAACTTGCTCAAAGTCCCCTGTTAGGAAGACTGGGAGTAGAGAGAATTGACTAAGAGATAATGTGATGTGTGAGAAATTTACTCACATGAGAGTGTAGCTCCTGTTGATTTACCTCTTCTCAAGATCTGTCACACACTGTTCTCATACAGCAGAACCTCAGTCCATGTTTTCCAAGAGTT
Organism: Balaenoptera borealis; assembly: GCF_965194805.1. Classification (NCBI taxonomy): domain Eukaryota; kingdom Metazoa; phylum Chordata; class Mammalia; order Artiodactyla; family Balaenopteridae; genus Balaenoptera; species Balaenoptera borealis. The sequence goes on along the minus strand of NC_138867.1, from coordinate 34,141,072 downwards.
CTTTTTAATCTTACATTTAATCTTACGTTTTTCCAAGTGTTCCTTATGTCTTATGTTTTTCTCTTTGCTAAGACACTTGTAATTCTGGCTTTCCTATCAGCTGACTTACATTTCATACTCAGACTGGATATATTTTATGTGGCTGTCTTCATCATAAATCAACAGTTTTAAATAATCCACATAGTTAATTGTCTCAGTGATTTCAGATCTAAGAATAGAATTTGTTGTTATATTTAGCACTTTCACTAACTCTCTTTTCATAAGGAAAAAAAAAGAAAAAGAAGAAAGGAAGGCAGGGAGGAAGGAAGAAAGGAAACAGCATAAATATAATTTAGTTCTTTAGCATATAATATTAAAAGAAAGCAATTTACAAGTCATGTCAATCATATTTATCCCCAAAGGAAATACTGTCACTAGTAGCATAATTTTAAATATCAGTGAGAGACTACATATGCAAAGTGTGGGATAAAAATCTACATTTAAACAAGATCCCCAGGTGATGCAAATACACACTGAAGTTTGAGAAGCACTACTATATTCAATATTTATTACATATTTTTGTCTCCTAGGACACCATGGATATATGAAGGAGAAGATTTACCAATTCTTGCTCTGACAAGGCACACTGCAGCGCCCACAGCAGGATAGGAAGGGAAATGTGAAAATGATCCCAGCTAGCACGTACTGGGTGCTAACCCTCTGCTAGGTGCTCTGCTAAGTGATTCACATGCATTTATTAATAGAATCCTTATAACAGCCCCCTGAAAAGAGATTCAATTATTATCCCCATACAAAGATAGGGAAATTAAGGCTAAGAAAGGCTAAAAGTAACCTGTCCAGGTTGACACAGTCAATTCAGAGCTTGAGCCATGTGAGTCACTCCCTAGTCACATCACACTGCTTCCTGCATGTGTGAAGGGCATACGACAATCGACATTAAGGCATAAAAAAATTACTGATAATTAGAAGGCCAAGAAAATCTTAAGAAAAATTCCAATAGGATTTTATTAAACTTGACAAGTTATCTGTAAAGTTTATACAAAATGAAAATGTATGAGAATCACTTTCAAAAAACGTTCTGAGGGAAAAAACTACAAATATATACTCCTAGATATAAAAATATACCATCAAGCTGTAGCATTTAACACAGGTGATACTGGCAGAAGAAGAGACAAAAATAGATCAGTGAAATAGGGTAGAATCCTGAAACAGGGCCTTATATAAACAGTAATTTATTTTACTGTAAAAACAGAATTTCAAATGAGTTAGAAAAAAGTTGTATGATTAAATAAACGGTATTAGATCAACTGCTTAAAACTTAAGAAAAAAGTTAAGTTACATTTTACCTTTCACCTTATACAAAAATCTGATATTTTGAAGAGCTAAATGTAAAACCAAAATGATAAAAGTATTAGAAAAAAAACTTAAAAATAATTTTTAGGTGAAAAAGACCTTTCTAAGCTTGACAAAGCACAGAAAGCATAAGATTGCAGAGTTGATTACACAAACATTTAAAACTTCTGTGCAGCAAAAGATAGTTAAAAATAAAAGCATTGGGCTTCCCTGGTGGCACAGTGGTTGAGAATCCACCTGCCAACGCAGGGGACACGGGTTCGATCACTGGTCTGGGAGGATCCCACATGCCGCAGAGCAACTAAGCCCGTGTGCCACAACTACTGAGCCTGCGCTCTACAGCCTGTGAGCCACAACTACTGAGCCAACGTGCCACAACTACTGAGCCCGTGCGCCACAACTACTGAAGCCTGCACGCCTAGAGCCCATGCTCCGCAACAAGAGAAGTCACTGCAGTGAGAAACCCGCACACCGCAACGAAGACCCAACGCAGCCAAAAATAACAAATAAATAAATAAATTTATTAAAAAAATAAAATAAATAAAAGCATTATGAATGGATAAGCAGAATGTGGTATACATAAACAATGGAATATTATTCAGCCTTAAAAAGGAAGGAAATTCTGACACATGCTACAGCATGGATGAGCCTTGAGGACATTTTGCTAAGTGAAATAAGCCAGTTACAAAAAGGCAAAGACTATATGATTCCTCCATTTATATGAGGTACCTGGAGTATTTGAATGCATAGAGACAGAAAGTAGAATGATGGTTGTCAGGGGTTGGGGAGAGGGGGAATGGGGAATTATTGTCTAATGGGTACAGAGTTTCAGTTTTGCAAGATGAAGAGTTCTGGAGATGAATGGTGGTGATGGTTGCACAACAGTATGAATGTACTTAACGACACAGACCTGTATACTTAAAATGATTAAAATGGTAAATTTTATATTATGTATTTTACCATAATAAAAAAAATTTGGAAAATGAGCATTACACTAGAAGAAATATTTGCATCATCTACAACAGACAAAAGATTAAGAAACTGAGTACCTGTAGAGCTTCTGCAGTAAATAGAAATAAGAGAAAGCAACTGAGTAGAAAAGTGAGCGAAGGATATGCAGAGGTAATTGACAGGAGACACATGACCCATAAATATTGTGTTTAGAAATATTAAATTGCAGCAATAATCAGCAAAATGCAAATTAAAATGCCTTATTGGGTTTCACTCATTTACCGGATTTGAAAATTTAAATTAAAAAAAAAGAGATAACACCTGGTTTTAGAAAGGATGAGGGAAATAGATTTTCATGGGCTGAGTTTAAATTAGTACCTGGGGTGGGTCAGTGGTGCACTTTGAAGGGTTATATATCTATCAAGTTGAAAAATGGATAAACCCTTTCACCCACAAATCTCTCTCCTAGGATATTATACTCAGGCTTAAGCACAAAGATGAATACCCAATCTTCCCTGAAGCACTGTTGCTAATGCTGAATAATTTTAAACAACTCAAATGTCCATCAATAAGGGAAAGGATGAATAAATGTCTCTAATTAAAATAACAAGAAATAAGAATAAGCATTATTACTTTAGAATAACATGTAGCCATTAGCAAAAGAGGTACATACAGAGATGTTAGATCTCTAAGACTTGGGGGTGAAAAAGTAAGCTGCACAATGATAGTAAGATCTCATTTACATATATTAAAACATAGTGTAGGGCTTCCCTGGTGGCACAGTGGTTGAGAATCTGCCTGCCAATGCAGGGGACACGGGTTCGAGCCCTGGTCCGGGAAGATCCCACATGCCACGGACTAGCTAAGCCTGTGCACCACAACCACTGAGCCTGAGCTCTAGAGCCCGGGAGCCACAACTACTGAGCCCACCCACCACAACTACTGAAGCCCACGCACCTAGAGCCTGTGCTCTGCAACAAGAGAAGCGACCGCAATGAGAAGCCCACGCACCACAACAAAGAGTAGCTCCCACTCACCACAACTAGAGAAAGCCCGTGTGCAGAAACGAAGACCCAACAAAGCCAAAAATAAATAAATAAATAAATAAATAGATAGATAATTGTACAATTTTAAAAAAAGAAAAATATCTTTAAAAAAACATAGTGTATATATACATATTATGCAATTGTACAGAAAAGAAAAAACTTGGAATAGTGGGTACCAACCTGAACTTACCCTCTTCTGAGTGGGAGTAGGAGTGACCAAGGTTCTGCATTTCATTTCATATAGTTCGTATATATATTCACTTATTATTTGCATTATTTTTAAAACACAAAAGTAAAATAGACAACCTTGTAAAAGCAAGGACACAGCTGCTGGAGAAGAAACTTGTGCTTTACAGAGCAAGGAAGGTTGCTTGGAGGGAGGCGTATTTCTCACAAAATCTTATTTGTCTTATATTTCTGCCTTTCATATAGTTTTTTCAATCAAGGAGGACTTCCTCCACCAGGGAAAAGAGAGCCAGGGCTCACTGTTCCTGTAAGTGAGCAAGATGACACTCACTCAGTTTTCCTTCCACCCAAGCCAAAAATCCTCCCAGAAGGAAAACACACGCCTTCCTCCTGTCAAATCACAGTACCACCGATTCCTCTTTCAACACCCTGATAGTTTTCCTGATTTGGTTCCTTTTTCAGGACAAAAGGGTTACAAGAAACAACAGAGACTCTGGAACACCTCTGTGCACCCCTGTAGATGTTCCTGCTCTTTCAGGTTAAAGAAAGGGGTAGAAGGAAAAGACCCAGTGTGTAAGCATTCTCCCCCGTGTGGCTCCAGTCCCCGTTGGACACCTAAGACCAGCCCTTTCCTCTCAAGGTGGCCTTTGATACAGAAGCTTTAGACACATGTGCTGAGACAAGAGGAGGCAGAACAGGTAACACAAGGAGGCAAGTTACAGCTGAGAATTAGCTCTGCCCAACAATCACGTTAGCTAGTGAGCTCCCTGCCACTGGAGGCATTCTAACAATACTGAACGCTCTCGGGGAGATGCCAAACTTAGCATGCCCTGAAGATTCTGAGTAGGCAGATGAAGCTGGAGTCCAGCGCTTTGAAAAGCTTCAAGAATGATTCTAAGACACAGCTAAGTTTGGGAACCCCTGGCCACTATGACCCTCTGGGGCCCTTCAGCTTCAAGGGTCTCTGAGTGCATTTTAAAGCAGCCCAGGAGAGAGACAAAGCAGGACAATGATGAAGCACCACGAGTGGGGTGGGGTGGGAGACACTCCAAAAAGGGTCCTGGAGTTTGAGGCACAACACAGTGGTTATAAGCAGATTCCAAAGCCAAATCCTGACTCTGTCACCTGCTAGCTGTGTGACCACAGACAAGTTACTTAACTTCTCTGGGTCTCAGTTTTCTCACTGATAAAATCAGAATGAGAAAACTGCTACCTACCTCACTGGTGAAGCTTAAATCGTCTAGCATATGTACAGTACTTAGAATAGTGCCTGGTCCCATAGCAAGTGTGAACCATTATCATTTTGCAGAGGAGGAGACAGAGGCTGAGGCCATAAAGTTAACCTGACCCAAGTCCCAAAGTCAGTCTAGACTTGAGAATAAGACCCAGAGCTTCTTTCCTTCTAGCTCAAATGAAATACACTACATTCAGTTCTGTCCTATCCTCTGCCTACATCGACCCCTCTTGAGTTGGAGAATAAGCTTGTTCAGTCTTCAGGCTTGTCAGTTACCAGGCGTCCCTTCTCCGTGGCTCGGCGCACTGTGCTTCCCACCACAGGACAGGCAGGCAGGACGGATGGATGCGTGAGCGGGCCAAGCACTGTCAAGAAAGGGCTCTCGGTGTCAGAGGCAAAGCCCCGCGCTTCGCGACGTCAGTGCCACCGCGGCCAGCTCTACGGTCTTGGACAAGTTATTGAACCCCTCCGTGCTTTTTGCCTAGGAAAGGTTTGTCTATAAAAGGGTGAGGGGTGGGTTAGTTACAAATGCAAGGCTCCCACCGCCCAGCCAGACACCTCGGCGCTCCTTCCATTCGCTTGGCGTCTACCGCAGACACCTCCCCGGGATTTCCCGCTCCACCTGCGCGTGAGCGCCTCCCGCTTCCAGGTGTAAATAGAGAGCGGGTGGAGGCAGATCGCGGACTGCGAGAGGAATGACTGTCAGGTGAGAGTTAAGGGAGCGTGAGGGGAGGCTGGAGACAGCAGTTCACTCTGGAGTGCTGGGAGAGAGACAAACGTGGGTCAAATGGGAATTTTAACTACCAACTACCTGCGAAAGAGGCGGTGGGATGGCGAACGTAAAAGCAGGGTAGGAACCGTCGTGGTGTCCCCAGCAGCGTGCGCTCTGGGAAGAATTAGTATTCCAGTGTTACGCACCAGGCCGGCGCGCCACGGCTGAGGACCCCTCAAAGCACCGTCTCGGAGCAGAGCGAACCCCGAACCAAAGCAAACGCGGGGCCTCGGCGGCGCCGAGCAGGGGAGAAGACGGCTGAGCTCCGGGCCGCGTCCAGCCGGGAAGGGCCGGCAAAGGGGTCGGATTCTTCCCGACGCCACCCGGGTCCGTCCGTCGGAAGAGCCACGGAGGGAGGCGGGGCGCGCGGCGGGGAGCGGGACGGGCGGTCGGGTGGGTACTCACCCCGCGGGCGGAAGGCTCCGCGAGCCGGGCTGAGTCGTCGGCGTGGCTGCCGCCCCGGTGCGAGGCGGGGGCGAGCGCGGGTGTGGACTTGCAGGGCCGGCCCCGCGCCCGGGCTATGAATCAGCTGCGGGGCGCGCGCCCAGGGGCGGGAGTTACGGGAAAGCCGCGGGGGAGGGCAGAGGGCCGAGGACTTTTGCAATTTCCCGTCTCGCTGCGCACTCTTGGCACTCCTGGGACCCACAGGAATTCGCCTCCTTTGGGTCCCCGGGGGGAGCGGACGGGACCCTGCAGAGGTGCGGGCCCCCGGACGCGGCGGCCGGGGGGAAAGGAAGTGGGAGAGGCCTGGAAAGGAAAAGTGGAAACCGAAAACTCGGCGAGCCGGGCATCACGCCCCCGTGCCGCGCTGCGGACCCCGCCGGCCGGCCACCCAGCGGGCGCGGAGCGAAGCCGGTGGGATCCCGCGGGGCCACTTGTTATCCCAACCTAGAGGCAGACCCCCTGGGCTCCGGGGCAGAAAGTCTTTGGGTAAAAGACAAGCGCCCCAGGCAAACTTCTTACTGTGTTTCCGTTTGGCGTTCAGAGCAATACAAATAAAAAGTAGAGTTCTAGGATCCTGCTTCGCGTTCCTCTCTAGAAATGCCCTATCACAGTCTCGCCTGCAACAGCTGTCCTGAAACCTTAGTTTCACAAAGAGCTGTGTGTGCTGCAGCGTGGCTTACTTTTCCTCTTAATAATGCCATCCAGACTTTGAAATACATATTTCAAACACAGGGCCTTTGACATGCATATTTGCCCTCTCCTCGTAGTTATATGATGGACTCTGTAAAGGCTTATCGACTTTGGAGCTGGTATGGGAACCAGCTAAATACGATTGCTATGGTGGTAGCCTTGGACCCAGAGAGGAGACTCGGGGGCTCAGGTGTCGGGCAGGGATGTCCCGCAGCTCCGGAGGCTTGTCCATGGGGCCTAGTTCTGGTCAGCTAAGCCTGGTGGGATTCAGGTACTGCAAAGTACCACAGATGGCAGGGACTGGGGGAAACAAGAGTAATCAAGAAGGGTCGCCCATGAATCATATCTTAGAATCACTTATTGAATTGACTGCATGGCTCAAAATAATGTCAGAATCAGCCCAAATGTTACTTTTATGTTTGTCCTTTTTGCTCCTTTATGTCATTTTTTGCTCTCGGAATGCCATCCCAGGGAAAGGATTCTTTTTAGGCCTAAATACACATAATATCTAATGGTGCCACGAAGACACCATTACTATGCTCCATGTAGTAAATGTTTGATGATAATGAAGTTAAAGGTACTTTTGTCTAAATAAATGAATGGTCCTTTGCCACACCTCTCATTACTCCAAGATTTTTTTTTTTTAAACATCTTTATTGAAGTGTAACTGCTTTACAGTGGTGTGTTAGTTTCTGCTTTATAACAAAGTGAATCAGCTATACATATACATATATCCCCATATCCCCTCCCTCTTATGTCTGTCTCCCTCCCACCCTCCCCATCCCCCTCCTCTAGGTGGTCACAAAGCACGGAGCTGATCTCCCTGTGCTATGTGGCTGCTTCCCACTAGCTATCTATTTTACATTTTGGCACCTGGTCTGACGGAGGTTCTGTAGCCACACAGATGGCTAAACTAATGGAGTCCAAGAGTTTTTTTAAAGAGTCCATTAGTTTAGCCATCTGCGTGGCTACGGAAGCTCTGTCAGACCAGGTCCCAAAGGGTTAGGAAGGCTTTCTGATTCTCTGTTTCACTGAGTGAAAAAAAATGTTAATTTCTTCTTTACAGAAACAGTTCAGAAGGGTGTTTCTTAGAGCAGATGAGATGCCAAATAAAAAATATTGAGTGTGATGAATTTCCGCAAAGTGAGTCTTCACTTACTTTGGGCTCCTATAACAATTGAAAGAAACTGAGTTACAAAAAATCGGTGCTGTTGGTTCATGACCTCAGGGAATTCCCCTAGTGAAATTCTAAACTTGCCCCCTTACACAAAGGTCAAGGAGAGGTAGACCCATTCAGATTGGTAGGTGGCAGTGTTAATAGGCAGGGAATTTACATAGGAGGCTTGTCTCAGGCAGCAGCAAGATAAATACATCTCCTCTCCTGCCTGCCAGAATCTTAAAAGTTTACATAGAAGCCTTAATGGGGTTCAGTGCAGTGTACAGACCACATGATCTCAACAACACATTGCTCTCTCAAGGCTACATCCTTGAAAATGGCTCCTGGTACAGGAACAGTGGGCAGAACATACATTCCAAGGGCAGGGGAGGGGAAAAAGAGGCTCTAATTGCCTGGGGTTGGAGGGTCAACCGGAGGTCACGTCCTCTCAATGACATCCTCAAACAGGTGCCCATGTAAAATTCATTTATTTTGTGCACCATTCTAATTTCTTGAGTATATTCCTCTTTCTAGAGACTAATTACTATAGCACTTGTAAATCTGTGATCATACCCTTAGGATGGTGTACTAGGTTGAATAGTGTCCTCTAAAAATTCATGTCCACCCAGAACTTCAGAATATGACCCTATTTGGAAATACTGTTTTTGCAGATTTGATCAAGTTAAGATGAGGTCAGAATGGATTAATCCAGTGACTGCTATCCTTATAGGAAGAGGGAAATTTGGACACAGGTACCCAGGAGGAACGCCATGTGACTACTGAGGCAGAGATTGGAGTTATTCTGCATCAAGCCAAGGAATGCGAAGGATTGCTGGCCACCAGCAGAGGCCAGAAGAAAGGTACAGAGAAGCATGGTTTTAAACACAGTTTCATATGTTGTCATAACAAAGAACATTAAACAAGTCAGGGTTACATTCCTTCAAGGTTTCAAAAAGCCCAGATCAACACGTACACAGGGAGTTAGTATGGCCTTGGCATCTGGGGAGGGAGTCTTGTCATTGAAGGAGTACCAGCATTGGCATCCCAGGAAGGAAGGCATTTAATCTTTATTTTTAACATGGACATTCTTTACTTCTGGTCAGTGCTCCCTTTTCTTTCATAATTAAAGCAGACGTACAATGTATGTTTGATACGCCACAAACAGGCTGTTTTAGTTAGCATAAAATTCAAGTTAACTCATGCATAAGCCAGAGTGACTTCCTCATACCTCAATATGTGAAAATTTCCTTTATCATTTCCCTGTCCCCTTCTTGTTCTCCATGTGTCCCCTACATGTTGGCGTGTCCCAGGGCTCCATCCACGGCACTCTCCTCTGAATCCACACAGTCTCCCGAATGATCACGTCCATGGTCCTGATTTCCATGATCACTTGTGATCTGATGACCCTTCAATCTTCCTCTCCATTGCAATTATTTCATGTGACCTCTAGACCAACTTATTTGTACATCAAAATCAATATGTCCGGGTTCAAACGCTTCATGTTTCCCCCTTTGATTCTCTTGTATTAAGTGAATGGCCAAAACTTTAATTCAGGTACCAAGTCAAAAAACCTGGGAATGACCCTTCATCCATCCTCCCTCATCTGCCATCTTCCACCAGAAAGTCTCATATATGTAACTATGACAGGGGAGGCATGAATGGAATGTAACCCTACCCTATCCAATTTCTCAGGGGAAATATAGTTCTATAAATGTTAGTAACATTATATAGATATGGCTATGGATATAGATATAGGTATATAAAATCAGCTATGTAAATTGTGAAATATAATTATTATTCTATTTGTTCAACTGCTACAAATATCTGTAATTACATGTTTGGCAGTATTTGGTAACCAAACTGATAGAATTTGAGGGAATTGGGAGTTTTCTGAAGAAAGTGGCTTCATCAAGTAAGTACTAGATGATGATTTACAATTACCCTCATGGATAAGAATTCTCTATTTGTGGGGGCATGTTACCACATTTGACATAGTAAAGATTCACTTTTAGGTCTTAAAGCATGCTGCTGTGGTTATGATTGTATTGGTGATACTGGCATTATTTCTAAGAAAACTTAATGGAAATTAAAATGTTATTTTGTAAATGTATTCTTGTATTGTGAAAAACTAAACAGGCCTTTTGAAAAGTTTCTAATCTAAAGTATATTATAAAGCTTGGTTAGTTAAGAGACAGCTATTATTTCCAAATATATGTATATATATATATATGTAAACCCAAAAGCAAATAAAAAAAGGGAGCCGGCAATGACAAAGCAAGATGTTGAGTGTTAGGGGGCCACGTGGAGCTTTCATATTTTATAATTTCAGAGGATTCCCTATAAGTACTTGAGTATGAATTGCCTTCCTTCAATGTCTGTTAAGTGAATTTGAATGAGGGATAACATCATCCTTAATAGTTCTAAAGGAGTTTCTTGCTTGAACTAAATATTACTGGAAGATTGGGTGATGAATTGATTGATTCTACATATTCCACCCTCTCCTGAATATTGCAATTATGTTCACACCTTATTCCAGAATCATCAGAAACCAGGTAGTGGGGAGAACTTCTTTGGATCTTTATCTTTTTTTGCTCCATGGACTTTAGGGATAATGTTGCATATGTGTTTGCTTGGATAGCTGCTTTTATTCTCTTGACCTATGGTTATGGGGATTAATAAAAATGAGTGCAGTAATTAATGCTACAGGATAGAACATTAATCCAGTTAGGAAGGAAGTACTTTGGGGGAGAGTTAGGTGGGAACTTTGAGAACTTTTGAAAATGATTTGCTAAGCTTGACCTAAAATAAGTCTATAGTCGTGTTTATGTTTAAACAGCATCTCTTATAGATAGCATGTAGTTGGGACTTTTTTAAAAAATACATTCTCTGCTTTTTAATTTGATAGGGAGTGTTTAGCACACTTACATTTAAGGTAATTATTGATATGGTTGGGTTTAACCTACCACTTTACCATATGTTTTCTGTTTTGTTCCCTCTGCTTTTTGTTCTTCTGTTTCTCCTTTTCTGCCTTCTTTTACATTAAATGACTTTTAAAAGAATTTTATTTTAAATTTACCTTTTGGGTTTTTGTTATTCCTCTTGACAGGATTTGAATGGATTACAATATACATCCTTAATTTTTACTGTTTGGTTGAGATAATATTGTACCATTTCACCTACCATTTAACCACACCTCCTGTCCTTTACATTACGGTAGTAAAATGTATTGCATTTATGACAAGATAAAACTGGCATGTGATATGTATTTTAAAGAAATTAAGAGGAAAAATAGTCTTTTATATTTACCCACATATTTACCTTTACCCCAATGTTCTTCAGTCCTCCCAGAGATCTAAGTTTTCATCTTATCTCATTTCCCTAAGCCTGAAGAACTTCCTTTAGCATTTTTTTAGTGCAGGTATACTGGAGATACGTTCTCTTAGTTGTCTATATTTATATTTTTGTTTGTTTTTGTCTTGTTTTGTTTTTTAATGTCTTTACTTCATTTCATCCTTGAGGGATATTTTTGTTGAGTATAGAATTCTCAGTTGACAGCTTTTTCCTTTCAACACTTTTAAAATGTTGTTCCGTGGTTTACTGGCCTCCATTGTGTCTGATGAGAAATGATCAATTATTCAAATCATTGTTTCACTGTATATATAATATGTCATTTTTCTCTGGTTGCTGTCAACATTTTTCTTTCTCTTTGGTTGTCAATAATTTGACAATGATGTGCCTAGAGATTTTAAAATTATTATTCATCAGGTTTGACATTTGTTGAGCTTCTTGAATTTGCAAATTTATGTTTTTTAACAAATTTGAGAAATTTTCAGGTAGTATTTCTTCAAATTTTTTTTTTCTGCTCCATTATCTTTTTCATCTCTCCCTGAGAATCCAATTACTCATATGTTAGTCCCCTTCATATAGTCCCAAATACCCACATGATTTTATTAATTGTTTTCAATTTTTTCTTTGTTTTTTTCAGACTGGATAACTTCTATCAAACTGTATTTAAGCTTACTGACTCCTATCCTATCATCTTAATTTTGCTATCAAATTCATCTTCTAAATAGATAGATAGTGTAAATTTCAGTTCTTAAATTTTTCTTTTCTATATATATTTTCTACTTCTTTACTGATATTTACTATCCTTTAGATCATGATGGGCATATTTTCCTTTACCTCACTGAGCATAGTTCTAATTGCTGCTTTTAGAGCATTGCTCGTTCATTCCAACATTTAGACACCTTAGAGCCAGTCTTTATTGATTGTTTCACTTATGAGAATGGATCACATTTTCCTGGTTTGTTTATTTATTCATTTTTGGATTGTCAAGTAATTTTGGACTGCAACCTAGATGTTGTAAATATTATGTTATGAAAACTGGATTCTGTTACATTCCTCCAAGGTATTGATTTTCTTTTTAAATGGGCAGTAAATGTGGTGAGACTCAAACTCCAAACATGATATTGATCACAGTAGTAGAAGCTCAAATCCGAGTTCAGTTGTTTTTTTGGCTTTAGCTGGGCTCCTTTGAGTCGGCCTTGCACAATCATGATTCAGAGATTATCCGTGATGTAAGTTTAAACACAGAATATAAGCTTCTTCCTCTCTAGCTATCTCTTTTCTGCCATTTCCCACCTCATTTTCCAAAGGATGTGGTTGCCTCAAGCTCTGACCTCTGGTTCTTCAAGCCAGAAATGTTGTAGAGTTTCTAACAGAGCTTTGGTTACCCCCATGCTGCACAGACCTGTGTGGTCTCAGGCTAAGGGCCATAAAATGTGGGAAACTCCCTCCCTACTCTTTCCCTGCTTCAAAGTGTTAACTCCCTTCCAGAATCTTTCTGTTTTTGTCAATTCTCCACTGCTTTTAAGTGCTTCTTATTTTTTTCCTAGTGTTTTATATTGTCATATGTAGGAGGGACAGTTTAATAGGAGCCACTCAGCTCTGACTGGAAGGGCACTCCCTACGGTTACATTTTGAAATGCTAAGTGATGAGGTTATTGGGAGAAAATGGTAGGAACTCTTTTTTTTTTTTTCCCCGTTTGCTAGGTTAGTTTTCTCTCCAATAAAATATTCTTCTGAAACAATCCAGTCTTTTCAAAAGATTGAAATATATTTGCCTTAGACTTCAATCTGGAAATTGATGAAAGCCTACTGGAATCATGTAAGGTTAATCTATTATCTTAAACATCACTTTAGGATAAAAATTTATGAGTATTAATAACATTATACTAATAAGGAAAGAATTTTAGGAATAAAAAAAGTATGGGTCAAACTTGTCCTTGAACTTCCTGTGAACTTTGTTCAAATGCCAAAAACGAAATTTATTTGCGGGAGTTACGGTAAGCTATATCTTTATCTAGTGATTCCATTTGTGTTTAAATTAATTTTACCTAGACTGAAATGAAAACTTCCTAAAGGCACTCACTTCTATACACTTCTATATTCGATCTTGTCAGCTTATTAAATGTAGCCTCTTTCATTTAATTCTAACACAACAGCAACTATTTTGTCCATTATCAAATATTATCAGATGATGATTAGCATTATCCCTGTGGAATAATGCTCAGGTAATTTCCACATTCCAAGGGCATTTTGTGGGAAACAGGTGAGGGAGAAATGTTCATTCAAATTCAACACAAAATAATCGAGCTAAACTAAAATAAGATGAAAAACTCAAGAAGGAGAGAAATGTTATTAAATTAATGTTAATAGATTCTGTAGCAAAAATAATCATAAAAACTTGTTTTCCTAGAAATTATTGGAAAATGATGCCTAAAGATGAAGGTATAAATGTTTTGGAAAAGAATGACAATAGACAATTTCTTTTGAAAATTCCCCTTCTTTTTAGAAAGAAAAAATAATAAAAAAGAATATTCACTTACCCGGAAATTTAGGCTTACAAGCATTCACAGTTGCAAAATTATAACACACACAAACACATACAGACTCTGATTAGAAAAACATTGTGGGGGAAATGGAGAGATGGTAGGAAAAATATTGTTTGTAATAGCAAAAGCTAGTAACAAACTAAAATCATCCAATAGAAGACTGAAAACTCTATGATTCATCCTTTCAAAAGAAAGAAGGAAGATTATGTGCTTTATGTGCTGCTATGGAAATACATCCAAGATATATAATTAAATGAAAAAAGTAAGGGTCAGAAATGTGTATTTGGTACGTCCATGTATCTATTTAATTTGTTGATGTTTATGGCATATATGCATGAGCCTGTTTTGAGGAGGATTACAAGAAATTGGTGACTGTGGATGTTCTTGGGGAGAAGGGCTAAAAATGGGGGGTAATGTGTAAGGGAGGCTTGTACTTTTCATTTTAGCTTTGTCTTACAGATTAGTGTTTTTATCATGTGTTTTTATCTTTTAAAGTAATACCTTTAAAAATCAAAGAATACAAGGAACCTCATTTGTTACTTACTTTGGTTGCTATGCTCAAGTTATAATCAATTATAACCTCTTTACGGATATGAAAGAAACAAAATTAATTGCCTCTGGGGAAGACAACTGAGGGACGGAGGGGAGAGTTTTTTGTTTTGTTTTGTTTTTTATTTTATTTTTGGCTGTGCTGGGTCTTCATTGCTGCATGTGGGTTTTCTCTAGTTGCAGCGAGCAGGGGCTACTCTTCGTTGCAGTGCGCAGACTTCTCATTGCAGTGGCTTCTCTTGTTGCAGAGCATGGGTTCTAGGCGCACGGGCTCAGTAGTTGTGGCACACGGGCTTAGTTGCTCCGCGGCATGTGGGATCTTCCTGGACCAGGGCTCGAACCCCTGTCCCCTGCGTTGGCAGGTGGATTCTTAACCACTGCACCACCAGGGAAGTCCCTAGAGGGGAGAGTTTTAATTCTACCCTTTGGTATCTTTTGAATTTTTATCCACATAAATATATTACTTACTAAAAGATTAAAAATTTAAAAAACGTGATGAATAACAACAAAAAATGAGACATTGATCTGAAGTGTTGTATGCGAGAGTCCAGCATGTCAACCAGTGGGCTTCGTCCAGTGTGAACAGACAGACCTAGGTTCCATGTAGTCTGAGTTACAATGCAGGTTGTGTAGCACTTGTCTGAGAATGTGGGCTCCTGGCAGCTGTTTTAGACATTGGCTTCATAGAACTGGGCGAACTAGAGCCCCTAACCCCCAGGGGGCTGGGTTGGGGCACAGACCCTCCCATGGGAAAGAGGGAGCCCTGTTCCAGGAAGTCCATGGCCAAACAGCCTCAACTTCAGGAGTCATCCTCCAGATAATGCTGCTTACCTCTTTCCAAATATTCTTATTTGTTTTAAAAAAACAGTTCTCTGTAGAAAACTATAAAATTATGGGAAAATATAAAGAAGAAAATAATCACTATCTGCTTATTTAAAACAGGAAAAAAAACCCCAATACTATACTTCTTACTTATTTTAGCAACATAATTGACAATAACCAAATTGTTGCTGTTTCCTTACAATAATGGAAAGTTGGAAGCAACTTGCGGGTCTTCCATTCACTTATTTACTTAACGCATCCCTGGGCTCTGTGCAGCAACACACTGAGGTTTGTTTTTCATTCAGGTCATGGTCCGATGCCAATTGGATTATCTTTTCTCTTCTAAGTGGTGAGTCTAGGAGGGAGGCTTCTTCCATGTTATAGCCTTGCATCTGGAACACGTGGCTTCCAGAAATTGTTAATTTTCTTCAGTGATCACATTTTTTTTGAAAAGAAACATGTATAATCTGAAAAACTATTTTTTAAGTGAAAAAGAAATTCTTAGATCATCTGAAACTAGAGTTGACACTTAAAATTACTTTATAAGTTGCTATAGACTATGAAGTTAGGCTAGTAAGTTTGTTTGTTTAAATCAGCAGAGGGCAGCTCCCTGCTTCAGTGCTTATTTTTCCTTTGGCATAGATGCTAGCCAAATTCCCTGTTTTACACATTAATTGTGGTCAGAATCACGTATTCGATTTATTCCTTTGGGAAGAAGCCAAGTCTGAAACCTATCTTTGTCAATTGCAACACTTATTGGGTAGCATGCATTTTGCTTAACAGAGCAAGTAAGCAAACCAGGTGTGGCCTTCCAGGAGGTTTTCATCTACAGCAGACAGTACTAACATATCCACAGGCTTAGTCACGAAACTAGGAGAGGAGAGCAGTTGCACACAGCAAACACTGTCCTTGTAAGAAGGACAAAGTGTGTTTGGAAGAGAATGAGGACTGGGCTAAGGGGGCAGCATATTCCAGTAGGACAGAGCTAGATGGAAACCATATTTCCTTTGTACAGGGAGACTTTGTGGATTAAAAAATACATATCATTTTTAATACCCATGTAGGGCAAAGAATATTGACAGGATAGGAACAGACAAAATAGAGATACTCATTAAAAACAAGAAAATGTGCTCCATATGTATTTTAAATCCATCATGTTAGAAAAATTTACAAGAATGATCATGTCCAATGTTAATGAGGGTGTGGATCAACAGTTAATTCTCAAATACTGTTGCTGGGAGTATAAATTAGCCTTTGTATTATCAAAATTTTAAAATTTTTTAAAAAAATTTTTATTTTGTTTATTTTTTGGCTGTATTGGGTCTTCGTTGCTGTGCGCGGGCTTTCTCTAGTTGCAGCGCGCGGGCTTCTCATTGCGGTGGCTTCTCTTGTTGCGGAGCACAGGCTCTAGGCACGAGGGCTTCAGTAGTTGCAGCTCGCGGGCCCTAGAGCACAGGCTCAGTACTTGGGGCGCACAGGCTTAGTTGCTCTGCGGCATGTGGGATCTTCCTGGACCAGGGATCGAACCCGTGTCCCCTGGATTGGCAGGCGGATTCTCATCCACCGCGCCACCAGGGAAGCCCTCAAAATTTTAAATGTATGTTTCCTTTGATGGAGAAATTGAATGTCTAAGGGTAACTCACTTGGCAGAAATAATGTAGGTGGATGCCCAAGGCCTCTGCTGTCCTGCTGTCCACCTTCATATCCTAAGCTGTGAGGTAAAACTGTCCTCAATCCCTTGGCAGGCCTGGTAAGGTCCAAAGCAGCTCAGCAAACCTGTCAGTTCACAGCAGGACAGACTGCCGAGAAAGAGACCCTAAAGTGCCCTCTAGTGGCTGTTTTTTAGATAACAGGCTCTTTAAGAAATGCTTCAAGCTTTCGCACCAAGGCACCAAAAGACAAATCTGATGTTGCGGGGGGCATTGATACTTGGCCTCCCGCCACCCCACTACCTCCAGGTTCCGGTACTGGCCAGGAACAGCCCTTTGGCTTGGCTTTGCCTAAAGTGAGTTCTGGGTGTTCGCTAGGTGCTGCAACTCCAAATTCCTTCCCAGCGGTGTGTTGATGCAGACAGCTGAGGAACCTGGCAAAATCCCAAAGGTGCTGTCTTGTGTGGACCCCCCCCCCCCATAAGGCCCAGGGACGCACTGGTAAAGCAATTCCCTGGAGCAACTTAGGTTTCCGATTGCTTCCTTGAAAATATGCAAATTAACTTGACCTTGAGTTATGCAAGAGTGAGCAAGTAAGGAAAAGATCACACAGGCTGGAAAGAATGAGAGGCCCCAGAGAGCGGCACTGATATTTACAGAGTGCTTATTTGGTGCCAGGTATCAGGGCTGCCACAGGTGCTGGTGTAATGTGCTGGGCCACCCACAGCTTGATGGTACCTCTGCACATTCCCAAGAAGTGGGCGCAGAGCTTGGCAGAGAGAGAGAGCCTTTGTGTGAAGGCAAAAATGCTCTCTTCTCAGGCATATGTACCTGCGTGCTGAGACATAACAATTTGGCAAGAGAAAAGGACTTCAATTTAGTTCCCAGTCACCCCCGCCCCGTTGTCCGGGCACCTTGGGGAACACACCCACCTCACAGGTGTACCATCAGCCTTGGCATTTGTGTGATGCTGAAGGCACCCAGCCAAGGGAAGAGTGAGGGCTGAAACCTAACCCTGCTCTGCTGGCCAAGCCCTGAGTCATGTGTCTGGAGCTTCTTACCTTTGTGTAAGAAGCACAAATGTGCCTTATGTGCTAGTGGCCCTGGGTCTACGTTGTGTCATCCTCTAATGACCCTATAAGGTAGGCAGAGATGGGTTTCCTGTGAAGCTAATCTTTCCCAAGATCCAGGGAGGGGTTCAAGCACTGGTTCATATGGTCATATTTTGCCACAAAATTTGCAAAAGTAAGGTCATTGAACTGTCATTGCTTAAAACTATCATCACAGCAACTTTTTATAGACAGGTACAATTGTTATCTCTGTTTTATAACTGAGACACAAGAAGGTTAATTAGCATTACTGTTAAGTGGTAGAGCTTGGATTTGTTGCAAGCTAGCCGATGCCAATGCCAGAGGATCATGGAGAATATGTATATTGTTCCCAAGGAAAGAAGCTTCCAGGGGAATCCTACCAGTTGCTATTCATTCTTGCCCCCAATTCTCCAAATATCATAATACATGAGAAACATCTTTGGATGTTATTTTAGTCAGAGGAGACTGATAAGAGGAAGAGAACAAACCATCAGACCAGAAAGACGCAGTGGTCACTGTGAAGCCAGCCCTAGACGCTGGCAGCCCGGCCATGCAGTCACTGTGACTAAGGAGAGTGATAGGGCTTGTGCCTGTTGTATCATTTAATGCACAGTCTAAAACCAAACTGTGGTCTACCTAAAACCTAACTTTATCTTCTCCTTATTTGACAGTCTAGAGGTGAGTGGTCTGGGTAGGTAGGGCAGCTCTGACATGCTAAATGCATGGCTTCCAAGAGTGGTCCAGCCATCACCTTTCTCCGCCTAGAAGGAAGGAGGAGTGAGACTCCCTTTGGTTCACATGTAATCACATGTGATCATAGATATGGTCATATCTAGCTGCTTGAGAAGCCGGCTAATTAGTCTGTTTAGGCTCAGGGAAAACTTGGAGGTTCTTTTAGTAAAAGGAAGAAGAGAAGACGGATATTGAGAGATTATTAGCAATATTTACCAACACCATGAGGCCAAGAATGGGTTGACTTAAAAAAACTGTGAGGCCTGAGATCTGTGGGCACAGTGTGAGAATTAATATGAACTGCAGGGCAAAGGAGGTGAGCAAGAGTGAGGGACAGACCTTGCCAGGAGGTAGTAATGAGATATAGGCTGTGCAGGGCCAGGAGAGTGTGGAGCACAGACACAGCAATGGCAGCTGTTTCAGGGAACTTTCCCACAGTTGTGGGCTCTGATAATCTGACAAGAAAATGCACAGGGGATCTGAGAGTCATTGCTGTTGACTCACAAGAAGACTTGGGAGACCCAAGAAAAGACCCCTTCGTTCAGAGAATGAGGAGAAGACAATGAAGAAAATGACAAAGAAGAGAGAGGTTGAGACTTTTTTAGTCTCTGACTTTACCAGTCCTCAGTGGAGAATAATGAACACACGGATGGTAACCACATCCTTCCTTTTTCTTTCTCAACCAAGGTTCTGGAAAGAGTTATACTGTGGGACTCCTTATCTCTACCTTCTCACCTTTTCACCATCCCAGTGAAGCAGTCCCTCTTTTGGCCTCTAGGGATATCACTATTGCCCAATTCAATAGATTCTTTACAACTTTACATGGTGTTCCTCTGCATCATTTAATCTAAGTGATTGACCCTTCACTTCTTCATGCTGCCTCTTGTCATGATTTCTAGGATACCAGGTTCTCCTAATTCTCCCTGGCTTCACTTTCTCACTCCCCTCCTCCCTAAACAACTCCTCCTCAGGGTGATGTGTTAGAAAGAGTAGGTTGGCCCCCTCAAGTCTCACTGTAACCTCCTTCTAGGTTTCAATGGCTAGAAAGCTAAATAGGGCTAATATGACATGTCCCCAAGTCCCGTGCAGCTAGTGGTTCAGACATGTTCTAGATTTTGCCAATCAGGTGGATTCACATGGAAGCCTGGGGAGAGACATAGGGAATCAAGGAAGCTTGGAGAAGAATCAGATCAAGGTATTTATTGAAATCTTAAGGAAGTCCATAACTCTAAAGTAGGTTAAGAGTCACTGCTTTACACAGTCTTCGTAGAAAATGCATCCGCTCTCAGGTTTCAATTTCCTTGTGTATGTAGATGAATTTCTGTGTTAGTCACCACCTGAGGCAATAATGCTGCATATCAAACCATCACAAAGTTCAGTGACTTGCAATAAGAACTTCTATATTTTTTTGCCCACAGCTCTGCTTCAGGCTGCTGGTCACCTGGGCTTGGCTTCAGGCTTCAGCTGGGTTCAGTTTTGCTCTGTGTGTCTTCACATTCTCTGTGATGGACAGTTACCCAGGGTATGTTCTTCCCATGGCAGATCACAGAAGCCTAAGAGAAGCCAAATCACACAAGCACATTTAAAACTTCTGCTCTCATCATGTCTGCTCACAGTTTTTGGCCAAAGAGATTCACCTGGTCAAGCCCAAAGTCTGTGTGGTAGGGCGGTATATTTGTCCTCCGGGGGAGAAGAAACGGGATTCATACTTTCTAAAAATTAATCAAATCTATCTCAACTTCCAATGTAAATACTGAGCTTAGAATATTGCTCTTGGGCTCCAGATGTGAGACATCTTTTCTGTGCTGGTGCTGCTTCCAAGGCTGCCTGCAAAGATGACCATGTCCTACCTACTGTTTAATAACTGCCAGTTCAGAAAATAAAGCAGGAAAAGCTAAAAAGATTGAGTTGACTTCTGCAGAGAAAGAATGTTCTAGAGAGGGGCTAGGACCCATGTGTGTGGGCGACTAAAGATTCCTTTAAATGGGGATGGAAATTTAACAATCAGAGCCTTTAGTGATTGGGAATTTCCTGGTGGTCCAGTCATTAAAAACTCCATGCTTCCACTGAAGGGAACAGGGGTTTGATCCCTGGTCGGGGAACTAAAATCCCATATGCCGTGAGGTGCAGCCAAAAAAAAAAAAAACAGCCTTTGGTGATCTAATTTTTTCTTTTCTCTCTCACAGTTCCCCCTCTTGAACCTTCAACTCTATGAGAACTGCAACAAACAAAAACAAACCCCACTAGAAAAGAAAGAAAGGTCTTGTATGAATACTGATATATTGTTGGAAAGAAATTAAACCTCTTTTGCCATTTAAAAAGATATAAAGTCAACAAGCAGCCTGAAATAACTTTTATTATATTACTAAGTTTTCAAATTAATCACCCAAATTAAATGTTAAAGTATTAATATTCTGATGAATGTTTCATCTGGAAATGCATCTGATTTTGAATATTTTTTTTTTCTGAAGAGAGAGATAAATAAGGAAGTTCAGAAGTCTCCCACCAACATTTTGTCAGGGTTTCTGCTAATGTGTATAATTGCTTTAGATGAAAACATGAAACCTCTGGAATGAGCTCTTTTTGGACAATCTATTAAAAAAATAGATGTTCTCCTTCTTATACAATTGACTTCTCCCAAATCAGTCTTACCACTTAAGCTGAATCAGGAAAACCCCTGACTCAGAGGTGAGAGCAACCCATGCCTATGAAAATTGGAAGTCATGGAGGAGCCTGGTCCCAGGGCTTTCTGTGAACCAAGGGTTAAGATACCTAGGATGAAGGCCCGTTAGTCTGTGGCCAAGTTTGGTTTCTTTACCTTTTCAAGGGACTTCATGTGCCACCCATCAGAGGGATGAATTTAATTCTATTCTCTAGAGACTATGTCCATCAAAACCGCCAGAAGTCCCCAGCTTCTTACCTAAGGGATCTCATCTTATTTTTTAAAGCTTTGTATTATGGAAAATTTCAAATGTACACAAAATTAAAGAAAAATGGTATCCAAAACCCATGTAGTCATCACCCAGCTGAGACAAGTATCAACTCCTGTCCAATCTTACACCATTTCTATGTCTAGTCACTCTTCTCCATTCTACTGGATGACTTTGAAGCAAATCTGAAACAATTCTATCATTTCGAATGCAAATATTTTAGTATTGTCTCTAAAAGATAAGGGTTCCTTAAAAAAATCCAATATCATTGTCAGGATCAATATTATAGATTAAGTGAGCATAATGCGTAGCAGAGCAGCTCCCTTGCTGTGATCCATTGAAAGTCAGCCCTCGACACAAGGGTTTGTAAAAAAGAAGGAAATAATAATAAAAAAAAGAAAAACAAAAACAAAAAAAAGAAAAAGAAATTAAAAAATAAATAAACATAATGTATAAATTGCTATTAAGGAGAAAAGTTGTTTTTTGGTGAGACACTATTTACAACTGTTTCAAATAACTACAACAATCATTTTCTATGGGTATCAGAGCATAAACCACAGAAGCATTAATCTATAAAACTTAGCACTGAACATATTGTTTCAGCTACTGTAATTGGAACCGTTTGATTCTATTTATTTTAAATAAATTCAAAACAAGAGGTTTCCTGCTCAGTTGCCAGTTTGTTAAATTCTTCCTATTACTGTTCTTGAATACTTTTCTAGGGAATTATCCATCTTGAGAAAATCGTGTGTTCCCCAATATCTTAGTTGAAATGTCCTTTGAGCTCTACATTTTCCTGCAAATCAACTTTCCTTTCTCCTTATACGTCAGGATACATTTTCACACTGGTTTCACTAGCCAGCCATCAAACTTCAAGGGCTGTCGCTGTAGCATTCTATTGTTGCCTCTCCAACAAGTTTCAAATTTTTAAACTCCAAGCCATTTAATACTGGTTTTTTTTTTTTTTTTTTAAATTTTCTTTCTTTTTTTTTTTGGCTGCACCACGGGGCTTGCAGGATCTTAGTTCCCTGACCAGGGATTGAACCCAGGCCATGGCAGTGAAAACGCTGAGTCCTAACCACTGGACCACCAGGGAATTCGCCATTTAATACTATTATCATCAACATTTCCCAAGTGGCTTATTGAAGATAAGGTGGTGGTGGTGGTGTGTGTGAGTGTTTAGTTGGAGAGGTTCAGGGTGACCAATAGCACTCCCATTTGAGCCCTAAGCATCAGAGGCTTGCCAACTAGTTTAAAAAATCATCATTGCAAATTTTCATTGCCATGATACCTCTTCCTTGTGTTTCTTTAAAATTATTTGACGTTTATTGCAATAGCCTTTCAGAAATTATGAAGAGATTGACATGTGCCTTTATAATGAAGAAATATGTCTTAGCACTGCTTTCTGAATCTCTCTCTGCCTTGCTGGTCCACTCTAACACCATGCCTTTTGCTGTACTTAATTCCTTGTCTTAGTCTGTTTGGGCTGCTATAACAGAATAACATAGACTAGGTGGCGTATAAACAGCAGACGTTTATTTCTCACAGTTATGGAGGATGGGAAGTCCAAGATCAAGGTGCTGGCAGATTCAGTGTCTCGTGAGGATCAGTTCCTGGCTTATAGACAGCTGTCTCCTCACTATAACCACACATGGCAATAGGGACAAGGGAGCTCTCTGGGGCCTCTTTTACAAGGGCACTAATGTCATTCATGAGGGCTCCACACTCATGACTTAATCATCTCCTAAAGGCCTTATCTCCAAATACCATCATCTTGGGAATTAGGTCTCAACATATGAATTTTGGGAGGGACACAAACATTCAGTCTACAGCGTTCCTATTCCCTCAGAGACCTCCAACCTGCTTTCCAAAACTTAAAGTGGAATACTCGATATGCTACTTGTGTTGTGAGGTTAATGGGTGATAGTGGCTTAATAGGTTGCCTGTCTTGGAAGTACCTTCATCCCAACAGATTACTTCCGGGGACAAAACACCCTGATGTAAAATACTAAGAATGATAACAATGCCCTGTTTTTATCCTCTGGAACAGATAGGAGCTGCTGAGTTAATATTAATATTTTTTAAATGATTTAAAAAAATTTACTTTAGCCTTGTCCTAAGCAATAATCTCTATAAAACCACTGGTTTGATGTACTAATCATACTTTCATACACATTGACAAACACATAACCATTAAATTTTTTTAATCCATCTTTTCATTCTCTTCCTCTTTCCTTCCTAAATAATTCAGTCCTAAAGTGAATAGATGTGACAGAGCAAGATAGAGTCCATGGTTGGGGGGTCCAGGAGAGACCTGGTGGTTCAGAGTGGGATGTCAGGGTCTAAGTAGGGTTAAGAGGGTGTTCATATGAAGGCTGAAGTGGGAGAGTCATAGCCAGAATAAGGTAAGGAAGGCATCCCCAGGGAGGGTGGTGTGATGTGGGGTGTGAGAGCTCCAGCAGGGTGAGGAAAGTGTTCTTACTAAGGTTGGCTTGGCATGGAGAGTCAGAGCCCAAGCAGAGTGAGTTGAGATTCTGTTCTAAGGGATGGCCTTGATCTTGCATGGAGAGTCAGAGTCTGATCAGGGTGAGGGAGATGCCCATGTGTGGTGGAAATGGGAGATTAGTTAAATACTTTGATCAAATAAGGAAATCAAGGATGATAGAAACCATGTTTCTCACTGTTGGAGAAGCAATTAAAAATCTGGAAAGGGAGCAAACTAGAATGAACTCTATGGTGTTGGGTTGGACATGAGTGTATCAGTGTGAACTCATGGTTTTCTCTCTATATAAATAGGTGTTCGATACATTGATAGATATATATTCCCTAGCTCTAACCACTCAGAGGGCCCAGGAGCATTGATATCCCAATAGCAATGAGCACCCCTAGTACTTAGATCTTGGCTTCTAAATACCATCTTCACTAAATAGAACCAGGACTCTTTGAAGAAATAACTAATCTCATGGTGGTTGGAGGGAGAGTAAAAGGTAAACCTGGGACACCTTGTTGTATCAAAAAGTTAGAAAACACTTAAAGAATGACAGACTTGAGTAGGCTTCCACTAGCCAAATCAGGGATAATGTGAAAAACAAAATAAATAATGATAGCATCAATTATAAACCACAGAATAAAATTTTTTAAATGAGTGTAAATAAATAAATGAATAGATTAAAAGTTTGATAAGGAATGATGTATTTACATATTTTCAAAATACCTTTCTAGAAAATACTTATGAATTACAAGTGAGAAAAGTGTAACTATATGGTGGAGGAACCTGGCAGATATCAGAAAGGGGGCAAATGGAAATTGTGTGTCCATCTCATAGGTAGGATTCCATGAGAAGCATTACTTCTGTGATAGTCCTGACAAAGATGCAAAGTATGAACTTAAAAATGAGAATACATCAGGAAAACCAAAACTAAAGGCTATTCTGAAAAATAACTGGCCAGTAATCTTCAAGAGTGTAAAGGTCATAAAAATCAAACAAAGATTCAGAAACTATTGCAAATATAATGGAGACTAAAAAGACATGACAAATGCAACACATGATTCTGGACTAGATCCTTCTGCTGTAAAGGGCATTGTTGGGACTATTGGTGAAATTCAAATAGGGTCTGAGGATTCAGTGGTAATAACATATCAGTGTCAATATTCTGATTTTGGTGGTTGTATTTGTTTACATGGAAAAATGCCCTTTGTAGAAAACATACCAAAGAATTTGATGGTAATGGATCTTCAGGTTGGCCACTGACTCTTAAATGGTTCAGGAAATAAATGTTCTTCCTTTTGTTACTGCAGTTTTTCTGTAAGCTTGTGAGTATTTCAATAATATTAAAAATTAAGGACATTAATCCCCATTTTCCCTGAAACTGTATTGTGAACAATGGGTGGTCTGTGGAGAGTCCTTTGGTGAACCCTGGCCTGGATGAACCTTTGGTGAACCCTGGACAGTCATTTGGTGAACGCTTCCCAGCCAGAGTCTTACCATTTTCCCACTTCCCTGCTTGCATCCACTTTCCCTATGCTATGGAGCGGAGTGAGGGGACTGAGAGGTGGGGAGAAGGGAGAAGAATCACAATCACAGTGTCCTGGAGGCTTTTGACTACACCTTTAATTTCTCTCTAGGATTCTGCTCCACAGAACACCCCACTCCAGGAGTGTATTCTGTCCCTTGGGTATCTTGAAGCAAAAACAAGGTTTAGAATCACCCTCCTAGGGCTTTCTCAGAGACCGCTGGAGACCACTGCACACTTTACAGTCCTAATGGGGCAAGAGAGAGCAGGAGAGGGCAAGCTCAAAGGAGTCACTCAAGAAGGCAAGGTGACTTTCTGGGGCAGGACCAGCCTCACTGTCCCATGCCTGAAGCATAGAGCAGAGGCAGAGACAGGCAGAGAGAAATGAATATTGGTGGCCAGAGGGAGTGCTGGTGACTGTAGCAGATGCAGTTCATGCAAGGCTCACATCTGAACCTATCTGGTACCTTTGGCATCATTCAAGTGCTTTCCCGAAGAGATGGGCTCTCTGGTTTTCCTAGAAGATGACGAGAGTCCACACCTGCCATCTCAGCTGCTCACAGACCAGGCAGCAGCCTCTTCAGAAGTGGCTCTCAGACAGCAGGCCAGCCAGAGAGCTCCATGAGGACATTCATGCTTGGCATCTGTGTGCTCTGTGCACTCCTCGCATACTTCACACCATCCCGCCTCCAGATAAATTACAGTAAGTCCCCTACATACGAACCTTCAAGTTGCGAACTTTCAAAGATGCGAGTGTGCGTTCACGTGTCCAATCATGTAAGTTAGTTCATGTGTCTGGCGTATATTGTCACGTGCCTGCATCCTTTACAAGTGGTAACGCTTTTGTTTACTGTAGTGTACTGTATAGAGGGAGTACAGTAGTACAGTATCTTTATTTCAAGCCAGGATGTCCAGAAGCAAGCATAAAAGCAGTAGTGATGTAGCTGGTACAGTATTACCCAGACATCACTGGGTCATTTTTTTCAAGAGGGTAGATAGAATTGAGTCCAGCAAGGAACCAGAATCTGTGCCATCAACATCAGGTGTGAGTGAAATTGCAGCTTGCCCTCCGTCTCCTATTGCTGACAATCCTTCAGCTCTACCATTTCCCACCGCCTCTCCCTCCTCCAGTCAATAACTCTTCTTGCCTGTTCACTCGATTCCAGCCCCTGTTTGCCAGCTGTTGTACTGTACTACTGTACTTTTCAAGGTACTGTACTGTACGGTTAAAAATGATCAAGAGGGATTTATCCCAGGGATGCAAGGAATCTTCAGTATACACAACTCAATTAATGTGATACACCATATTAACAAATTGAAGAAGAAAAACCATATGATCATCTCAATAGATGCAGAAAAAGCTTTTGACAAAATTCAACACCCATTTATGATGAAAACTCTCCAGAAAGTGGGCATAGAGGGAACCTAACTCAACATAATAAAGGCCATATACGACAAACCCACAGCAAATATCATTCTCAATGGTGAAAAACCAAAAGCATTTCCTCTAAGATCAGGAACAAGACAAGGATGTCCACTCTCGCCACTATTATTCAAGATAGTTTTGGAAGTCCTAGCCATGACAATCAGAGAAGAAAAAGAAATAAAAGGAATACAATTTGGAAAAGAAGAAAAACTGTCACTGTTTGCAGATGACATGATAGTATACATAGAGAATCCTAAAGATGCCACCAGAAAACTACTAGAGCTAGTCAAGGAATTTGGTAAAGTTGCAGGATACAAAACTAATGCACAGAAATCTCTTGCATTCCTATACACTAATGATGAAAAATCTGAAAGAGAAATTAAGGAAACACTCCCATTTACCACTGCAACAAAAAGAATAAAATACCTAGGAATAAACCTACCGAGGGAGACAAAAGACCTGTATGCAGAAAACTATAAGACACTGATGAAAGAAATTAAAGATGATACAAACAGATGGAGAGATATATCATGTTCTTGGATTGGAAGAATCAATATTGTGAAAATGACTATAGTACCCAAAGCAATCTACAGATTCAATGCAATCCCTATCAAATTACCAATGGCATTTTTTACAGAACTAGAACAAAAAAATCTTAAAATTTGTATGGAGACACAAAGACCCCAAATAACCAAAGCAGTCTTGAGGGGAAAAAAAGGAGCTGGAGGAATCAGACTCCCTGACTTCAGACTATACTACAAAGCTACAGTAATCAAGACAATATGGTACTGGCACAAAAACAGAGATATAGATCAGTGGAACAGGATAGACTGCCCAGAGATAAACCCACTCACCTATGGTCAACTAATCTATGACAAAGGAGGCAAGGATATGCAATGGAGAAAAGACAGTCTCTTCAATAAGTGGTGCTGGGAAAACTGGACAGCTACATGTAAAAGAATGAAATTAGAACACTCCCTAATACCATACACAAAAATAAACTCAAAATGGAATAGAGACCTAAATGTAAGACCAGACACTATAAAACTCTTAGAGGAAAACATAGGAAGAACACTCTTTGACATAAATCACAGCAAGATCTTTTTTGATCCACCTCCCTAGAGTAATGGAAATAAAAACAAAAATAAACAAATGGGACCTACTGAAACTTAAAACCTTTTGCAAAGCAAAGGAAACTACAAACAAGACGAAAAGACAACCCCCAGAATGGGAGAAAATATTTGCAAATGAATCAACGGACAAAGGATTAATCTCCAAAATATACACGCAGCTCATGCAGCTCAATATTAAAAAAACAAACAACCCAATCCAAAAATGGGCAGAAGACCTAAATAGACATCTTTCCAAAGAAGACATACAGATGGCTAAGAAGCACATGAAAAGATGCTCAACATCACTAATTATTAGAGAAATGCAAATCAAAACTACAATGAGGTATCACCTCACCCCAGTTAGAATGGGCATCATCAGAAAATCTACAAACAACAAATGCTGGAGAGGGTGTGGAGAAAAGGGAACCCTCTTGCACTGTTGGTGGGAATGTAAATTGATACAGCCACTATGGAGAACAGTATGGAGGTTCCTTAAAAAACTAGAAATAGAACTACCATATGATCCAGCAATCCCACTACTGGGCATATACCCAGGGAAAACCATAATTCAAAAAGACACGTGCACCCCAATGTTCATTGCAGCACTATTTACAATAGCCAGGTCATGGAAGCAACCTGAATGCCTATCGACAGACGAATGGATAAAGAAGGTGTGGTACATATATACAATGGAATATTACTCAGCCATAAAAAGGAATGAAATTGGGTCATTTGTAGAGACGTGGGTGGACCTAGAGACTGTCATACAGAGTGAAGTAAGTCAGAAAGAGAAAAGCAAATATGTATATTAATGCATATATGTGGAACCTAGAAAAATAGTACAGATGAACCAGTTTGCAGGGCAGAAATTGAGACACAGATGTAGAGAACAAACGTATGGACATCAAGGGGGGAAAACGGCAGGGGGGGTGGTAGTGGTGTGATGAATTGGGAGATTAGGATTGACATGTATACTAATACATACTAGTATGTATAATATGGATAACTAATAAGAAACTGCTGTATAAAAAATAAAATAAAATTCAAAAACAAACAAAAACAACATAAGTACATCTAATAGATTCCTGATACATTTGATTATGTGGAAAACAGTATGGAGTGGGATTTTATAGTTGTTAAATAATATGGAAGAAATGAAACAATTAAACAAAAGAAAATTTGAAGAAATCATTGAGGGGAAAATTAACCCAACAAAGTTAAAGCCCTACAGGAATGTAAATATTGTAATGTAAATACCAAAAGAAACAGTTCAGAGTAAAGGATGACTCTGGGGGGAGTAAATGGGGGTAGAGAAGGAAGCATGGAGCTTGTGGGTTTTGCTGTTGTTATAAGTTTTGTAGTATTATTTTATTTTTAAAATTATGTGAATGTATCACTTTTAATAAAGCTAAAAATTGATTTTAAAAATGTGTTCTTTATTTTTTGTGTTTGTTTTTTATGTATTATTTGTGTGAAAAATATTTTAAACCTATTACGGTACAGTACCATATAGCCGATTGTGTTAGTTTGGGTACCTAGGCTAACTTTGTTGCACTTATGAACAAATTGGACTTATAAATGTGCTCTCAGAACGGAACTGGTTCATATGTAGGGGACTTAGTATACTTTACTCCAAAGATCTCTTCAATTTTCATGTCTCTGCAGTGGAAACTCTGCTGGATTTAAAACCAGCTTTATCACTAAGCATGTCCCAACATTTCCAGCCCTCAGTTTCCTCATCTATACACACACACACACACACGATATATAGAGGGAGCCATATAAAATATACTACTTTTCCGTGTATTTATTCTAATATGAAAACTTTTATTTTGGCATTTCTTTAGCCTTTCATGCTTTTTATAGGACTACCAAGATCTCTGTATTTCAGGGAGAATTTAAAATTCTTCATTAATATCTATAATAATGAAGTATAGAGGTTCTTTTTTTTTTGAGGAATGGAAATATTTGAAACTAGACATCTAAACTTAAACCATTAAGTAACAGCAAACTTGACTTTAAAAAATAGTTTCTCACATCTAAACTTAATTGATACTGGCTATGGAGTGTGAATAAATTTCTAATCCTGAGGACATGTTTAACCTGTGAATTGAATCTCTATTCAGGATTCTTTTTACATGGATATCTAAGCAGATATAGAAACAGTAAAAGGGAGATAAGATTTTACCAGAGTTTTCTGCTTAAAGAAGGAGGAGGCGTTAGATCAGCCGCCTTCCCAAATCAACCAAATGAAAAGGTAAATAACCTATTTTTCAGATAAGCAAGATCTCAGAAAATTTACCTCCCACAAACTGTTTCTAAGGAAACTACTGAAGAGTATGCTGTACCAAAACAAGGAAGTAAACCAAGAAAGAGGAAAACAAGAAACCCAATCCCAAAGAGGTATAAAGGAAATTCCCAGGGTGATAAGAAAGGGATATTCCAAGAAAA
Organism: Balaenoptera borealis; assembly: GCF_965194805.1. Taxonomy (NCBI): domain Eukaryota; kingdom Metazoa; phylum Chordata; class Mammalia; order Artiodactyla; family Balaenopteridae; genus Balaenoptera; species Balaenoptera borealis. The sequence goes on along the minus strand of NC_138867.1, from coordinate 34,110,571 downwards.
CAGGAGGTAGTCTTAGAAGTCAATCTACCCAGATAATTGCAGACCAGAAGGCTTTAGAAGAGTCATCTTCAAGAAGATGAAATTGATGGAGTACTTAATTTGTTTGAATATATCCAGAGGAGGTTTACAGGGGGAGTGTTTGGAAATAAATTAGTAATAAATACATAGAAAAATAAGCAAATGGAAAAGAAAGACATATATTAACTTTAGGGACAGAAAAACATGAGTAGAAAAAAGCAATCATAGTATATTACATTGCTGAACTTTATCATTTACGTATAGTCATAATAATACATTTACGGAGTATTGACTTTAACTTTACTGGACCATGGGTGAATGGAAAATGTACTCTGTGTGTTTGTGTGTGTTTATGTATGTGTTTGTGTGTGTATAAAAAAGAACAACATCTTCCGTCTCTACAGAGGAAAGTTGATGAATAATGTCTAAAACAAATTATCAAAAAGTAGCATAAGCATTTTTTTCCAGAGATATACAAAGAATATATCAAAGGAGTTGAAACTAATCGCCTCTGGAAATGAGAGGGAAGGAAGGAGGCTGTTCCTTCTGGTAAGAAGATCAATAGAGCTCTTGTTACAGGTTGAGTTCTCTGGAGCTCATTTATTGCGATGGCTCTTGGATCAGCCACTTGTGGAAGAGGGCTGAGTGTAGAGCAAAGCAACCTGCTCTTACAGGTCAGCTCCCACAGGGAGATGGCAAGGTGGAGGGTGGATCTGCAAGCAAGCAGGACTAATCATCACATACAGCATGTTTATGCTCGTTTTATAGGGGCCAGAGAATAGTGCCTTCAGCTCTTTTAACTTTGCTTTAAAAAAAATGATACATTATTCTCCTATAATTTGGTAGTTGTTCTACACTCAAGTAGCCTGCCCTTAGAAAACTCCTCCTTCTCCCCCCAAAAAGATCTGAGCATTCTTTTAGTGGCAGGGGCTGGGGATTAACTTGGTTAAGTCCTGTCTTTCCCAGAGTTATTTGTCCACAGCATTCAAATCACATGATAATATCCTAAGGAATACACTTTAATAAACCTATTTAACTGTGGCTGGGCTTTCTTCAGGAATGCAACTTCCAATTACAGCATTGTTCTTAAAAGGAAATATGATAACCTTTAGGAGGACAATTCCAAGTACTGATTGATGGTGGCCAAAACCAAGGTTTGCCTATACATGCCTTGTTGAGTGCTGTAAAATAGAAACAAAACAAAACATACCTAACTAGAAAGAAGAAAACAAGGGGAAGAAAGAAGGGAGGGGTCGGAGGCTGTTTAGAACCAGATTTGAAAGATGCAGTAAACATCAGGGGTATTACGGGAGTCCAGATGGAAAACAGTTTTGTTCGTTTTTACATAAAAAGGATTAGAGTAGAGTCCTATCCCCAGTAGGATGGATGGAGGGAAAGTAGGTGCGTTAAAGGACAGGTCGGGTAGCCTCCAGGAGAGGCAGGAGATAAGACTGGGGTTCAGGTGGATTAGAGCATTTTGTTTCAAACTAAACTGGCTGTACCTGTAGCAGCTGGACAACAGGAGTCTGAGATCAGCCAGGGACTTTGCTTCCAAAAGAACCAGTCAGCCTGGGGGAAAGGGATGAAAACTGTGAAGCATGATTTAGTAACACCTAAGGCTGCCAGTCAAGATCAAATTACTCTCAGTGTATTTGTAACTCCTCCCTCTGTGTTTGATTTGTTTGGTAACTTTCCCCATGCTGGGCTAACTTCATCCTCTGAAACAGAGACTGTCAAAAGTTGCCACCTGTGGCAGTAGCCTGAGGTCAAGTGGGAGGGGCAGGTTGGGGAAGACAAGGTGATCTGATTCTAAGAGAATCTGAATCCTCATGATTCTCTCTCATGAGGAGAAAAAAGTGTACGTATCTTTCCCCTTGATCCCTTTGGCAGGAGTGAGGGAAATGAGTTGGGGTGAACAGTTCAGCAAGCCCAGGGAAGTTTTACCACGTAGGCCAGGGATAAATGATGGGGATCACCTTTATAGGTACTAAGCATTTTCCCCATCTAAGTTTCTAAAAGATTTTAAATAGATACAAAAGAATATTTTAAAAAATGTGTAGGGTAGCAAAATTATAGTAATGAAGACAGACAAGAGGTTGGCAGGGGTTGGTGTTGGAGGGAGGTTGTGACTATCAAGTTTCTTTGTGGTGATGGAACAGTTTTGTATCTTGATTGTGGTTGTGATTACAAGAATCTATACATGGGATAAAGCTTCATAAAGTGTACACATGCAGACACTCACACACTCGTGCATGCACACACACACACAAAGAGTACACGTAAAAACTAGTGAGATCTGGATAAGGTCTGCAGTTTACATCATAGTATTGCACCAAGGTCAATTTTCTGGTTTTGCTAATTGAACTATGCTTATGTAAGATGATGTCATTGGGGGAAGCTGGATGAAGGATACATAGGAACTCTGTGCTCTTTTTGACCTTTCTATGTGAGTATAAAAAGAAAAAGCTTTTAAAAATTGGGGCGTTTAAATAGTAATAACTCAAGAGAGATCCATTATCAACCACCTACTTTAAGAAAGAAAGAAAGCATTACCATTGTTTCTGGAAGCCTTCAAAGCACTCTTTCTGGACTCCTTCTCTTCCTCCCACTCCTCCTCCCCATCAGAGCTAACTACTACCTGGATCTTTATATTCATTATCCCTTTGCTTTTCTTTGTAGTTTTACCTCATACATTTAAATCCCCAAGGAATATGTTGTGTAGTTTTGAGTGTTCTTGAATATTATGTAATCATTCTGCTTGTATTCTACTACTAATTGCTTTTTTACTCCATGTTTCCTTTCTGAATTCCATCAGTGGTGAGTGTAGCTTTTTGATTTGTTCATTGGTGTATTCATTGGGAAAACACCATGATTTATTTATCCATTCTGTTTTTTATTAACATTTGGTCTGGTTTCAATTTCTTTTCCAATTACAAACACACAGTTCTGCTATGAACATTCTTCTGTATGTCTCCTAGTACACTGTGCAAAAGTTTCTTTAGGGACTCTACCTTGGGGTGCAGTTACTGAGTCAGAGATTTCTGCTACTTTCCTAATTTACTAGATGATGCCAAATTATCTTCCCAAGTGGTGTAACTATTGCTGTGTATTTTCAGTAATGTTGGGTATTGCCAGGATTCTTACTTCTTGTATGTATGGTAACTATAAAATGTTATCTGATCAGGCTTTAATTTATGTATTTTTTCTAATTTCTACTACAATTGCCCATTTTCCATTTTAAAAAAAAATCCTTTCTACAGCCTGCAAGACCCTGAACAATCCAGGTTTGATTCCTCTGACCTCATCTCCCACCATTCTTCTCTCACTCAACCACAGTTACATGGGACAGAGAGAGTCCAGAAATAAACTCATACACCTATGGTCAGTTGGTTTCCTTTTTTCTTTTCTTGATATTTATTTATTTATTTATTTATGGCTGTTTTGGATCTTTTTTTTTTAACATCTTTATTGGAGTATAATTGCTTTACAATGGTGTATTAGTTTCTGCTGTATAACAAAGTCAATCAGCTATACATAAACATATATCCCCATATCTCCTCCTTCTTGTGTCTCCATCCCACCCTCCCTATCCCACCCCTCTAGGTGGTCACAAAGCACGGAGCTGGTCTCCCTGTGCTATGTGGCTGCTTCCCACTAGCTATCTGTTTTACATTTGGTAGTGTATATATGTACATGCCACTCTCTCACTTCGTCCCAGCTTCCCCTTCCCCTTCCCCGTGTCCTCAAGTCCATTCTCTATGTCTGCATCTTTATTCCTGTCCTGCCCCTAGGTTCTTCAGAACCATTTTTTTTTTTTAGATTCCATATATATGTGTTAGCATATGGTATTTGTTTTTCTCTTTCTGACTTACTTCACTCAGTATGACAGACTCTAGGTCCATCCACCTCACTACAAATAACTCAATTTCGTTTCTTTTTATGGCTGAGTAATATTCCATTGTATATATGTGCCACATCTTCTTTATCCATTCATCTGTCGATGGGCACTTAGGTTGCTTCCATGTCCTGGCTATTATAAATAGAGCTGCAATGAACATTGTGGTACATGACTCTTTTTGAATTATGATTTTCTCAGGGTATATGCCCAGTAGTGGGATTGCTGGGTCATATGGTAGTTCTATTTCTAGTTTTTTAAGGAACCTCCATACTGTTCTCCATAGTGGCTGTATCAATTTACATTCCCACCAACAGTGCAAGAGTGTTCCCTTTTCTCCACACCCTCTCCAGCATTTATTGTTTGTAGATTTTTTGATGATGGCCATTCTGACTGGTGTGAGGTGATACCTCATTGTAGTTTTGATTTGCATTTCTCTAATAATTAGTGATGTTGAGCATACTTTCATGTGTTTGTTGGCAATCTGTATACCTTCTTTGGAGAAATGTCTGTTTAGGTTTTCTGCCCATTTTTGGATTGGGTTGTTTGTTTTTTTAATATTGAGCTGCATGAGCTGCGTGTATATTTTGGAGATTAATCCTTTGTCAGTTGCTTCATTCGCAAATATTTTCTCCCATTCTGGGGGTTGTCTTTTCGTCTTGTTTGTAGTTTCCTTTGCTTTGCAAAAGCTTTTAAGTTTCAGTAGGTCCCATTTGTTTATTTTTGTTTTTATTTCCATTACTCTAGGAGGTGGATCAAAAAAGATCTTGCTGTGATTTATGTCAAAGAGTGTTCTTCCTATGTTTTCCTCTAAGACTTTTATCGTGTCCGGTCTTACATTTAGGTCTCTATTCCATTTTGAGTTTATTTTTGTGTATGGTATTAGGGAGTGTTCTAATTTCATTCTTTTACATGTAGCTGTCCAGTTTTCCCAGCACCACTTATTGAAGAGACTGTCTTTTCTCCATTGTATATCCTTGCCTCCTTTGTCATGATTAGTTGACCATAGGTGCGTGGGTTTATCTCTGGGCTTTCTGTCCTGTTCCATTGATCTATATTTCTGTTTTTGTGCCAGTACCATATTGTCTTGATTACTGCAGCTTTGTAGTATAGTCTGAAGTCTGGGGGCCTGATTCCTCCAGCTGCGTTTTTCTTTCTCAAGATTGCTTTGGCTATTCAGGGTCTTTTGTGTTTCCATAAAAATTGTGAAATTTTTTGTTCTAGTTCTGTGAAAAATGCCATTGGTAATTTGATAGGGATTGCATTGAATCTGTAGATTGCTTTGGGTAGTATAGTCATTTTCACAATATTGATTCTTCCAATCCAAGAACATGATATATCTCTCCATCAGTTTGTATTATCTTTAATTTCTTTAGTCAGTGTCTTACAGTTTTCTGCATACAGGTCTTTTGTCTCCTTAGGTAGGTTTATTACTAGGTATTTTATTCTTTTTGTTGCAATGGTAAATGGGAGTGTTTCCTTAATTTCTCTTTCAGATTTTTCATCATTTGTGTATAGGAATGCAAGAGATTTCTGTGCATTAATTTTGTATCCTGCTACTTTACCAAATTCATTGATTGGCTCTAGTAGTTTTCTGTTAACATCTTTGGGATTCTCTATGTATAGTATCATGCCATCTGCAAACAGTGACAGTTTTACTTCTTCTTTTCCGATTTGGTTTCCTTTTATTTCTTTTTCTTCTCTGATTGCATGGCTAAAACTTCCAAAACTATGTTGAATAATAGTGGTGAGAGTGGGCAACCTTGTCTTGTTCCTGATCTTAGTGGAAATGGTTTCAGTTTTTCACCATTGAGAACGATGTTGGCTGTGGGTTTGTCATATATGGCCTTTATTATGTTGTGGTAAGTTCCCTCTATGCCTACTTTCTGGAGAGGTTTTATCATAAATGGGTGTTGAATTTTGTCAAAAGCTTTTTCTGCATCTATTGAGATGATCATATGGTTTTTCTCCATCAATTTGTTAATATGGTGTATCATGTTGATTGATTTGCATATATTGAAGAATCCCTGCATTCCTGGAGTAAACCACACTTGATCATGGTGTATGATCCTTTTAATGTGCTGTTTGATTCTGTTTGCTATTATTTTGTTGAGGATTTTTGCATCTATGTTCATCAGTGATATTGGCCTGTAGTTTTCCTCTTTTGTGACATCTCTGTCTGGTTTTGTATCAGGGTGATGGTGGCCTCGTAGAATGAATTTGGGCGTGTTCCTCCCTCTGCTATATTGTGGAAGTGTTTGAGAAGAATGGGTGTTAGCTCTTCTGTAAATGTTTGATCGAATTTGCCTGTGAAGCCATCTGGTTCTGGGCTTTTGTTTGTTGGAAGATTTTTAATCACAGTCTCAATTTCAGTGCTTGTGATTGGTGTGTTTATATTTCCTATTTCTTCCTGGTTCAGTCTCGGGATGTTGTGCTTTCTAAGAATTTGTCCATTTCTTCCAGGTTGTCCATTTTATTGGCATATAGTTGCTTGTAGTAATCTCTCATGATCCTTTGTATTTCTGCAGTGTCAGTTGTTACTTCTCCTTTTTCATTTCTAATTCTATTGATTTGTCTTCTCCCTTTTTTTCTTGATGAGTCTGGCTAGTGGTTTATCAATTTTGTTTATCTTCTCAAAGAACCAGCTTTTAGTTTTATTGATCTTAGTTATTGTTCCTTCATTTCTTTTTCATTTATTTCTGATCTGATCTTTATGATTTATTTCCTTCTGCTAACTTTGGGGATTTTTTGTTCTTCTTTCTCTAATTGCTTTAGGTGTAAGGTTGGGTTGTTTATTTGAGATGTTTCTTATTTCTTGAGGTAGGAATGCTTAGAACTGCTTTTGCTGCATCCCATAGGTTTTGGTTCATCGTGTTTTCACTGTCATTTGTTTCTAGGTATTTTGTGATTTCCTCTTTATTTCTTCAGTAATCTCTTGGTTATTTATTAGTATATTGTTTAGCCTCCATGTGTTTGTATTTTTCACAGATATTTTCCTGTAACTGATATCTAGTCTTATAGTGTTGTGGTCAGAAAAGATACTTGATCAGATTTCAATTTTCTTAAATTTACCAAGGCTTGATTTGTGACCCAAGATATGACCTATCCTGGAGAATGTTCCATGAGCACTTGAGAAGAATGTGTATTGTGTTGTTTTTGGATGGAATGTCCTATAAATGTCAATTAAGTCCATCTTGTTTAATGTATCATTTAAAGCTTGTGTTTCCTTATTTATTTCCATTTTTGATGATCTGTCCATTGGTGAAATTGGGGTGTTAAAGTCCCCTACTATGATTGTGTTACTGTCGATTTCCCCTTTTATGGCTGTTAGCATTTGCCTTATGTATTGAGGTGCTCCTATGCTGGGTGCATAAATATTTACAATTGTTATATCTTCCTCTTGGATTGATCCCTTGATCATTATGTAGTGTCCTTCTTTGTCTCTTGTAATAGTCTTTATTTTAAAGTCTATTTTGTCTGATATGAGAATTGCTACTCCAGCTTTCTTTTGATTTCCATTTGCATGGAATATCTTTTTCCATCCCCTCACTTTCAGTCTGTATGTGTCCCTAGGTCTGAAATGGGCCTCTTGTAGGCAGCGTATATACGGGTCTTGTTTTTGTATTCATTCAGCCAGTCTATGTCTTTTGGTTGGAGCATTTAATCCATTTACATTTGAGGTAATTATTGATATGTATGTTCCTATTACCATTTTCTTAATTGTTTTGGGTTTGTTATTGTAGGTATTTTCCTTCTCTTGTGTTTCCTGCCTAGAGAAGTTCCTTTAGCATTTGTTGTAAAGCTGGTTTGGTGGTGCTGAATTCTCTTAGCTTTTGCTTCTCTGTAAACGTTTTAATTTCTCCATCAAATCTGAATGAGATCCTTGCTGGGTAGAGTAATCTTGGTTGTCAGTTTTTCTCTTTCATCACTTTAAATATGTCCTGCCACTTCCTTCTGGCTTGCAGAGTTTCTGCTGAAAGATCAGCTGTTAACCTTATGGGGATTCCCCTGTATGTTTTTTGTTGCTTTTCCCTTGCTGCTTTTAATATTTTTTCTTTGTATTTAATTTCAGATAGTTTGGTTAATATGTGTCTTGGTGTGTTTCTCCTTGGATTTTTCCTGTATGGGACTCTCTTCACTTCCTGGACTTGATTGACTCTTTCCTTTCCCATATTAGGGAGGTTTTCAACTATAATCTCTTCAAATATTTTCTCAGTCCCTTTTTTTTCTCTTCTTCTTCTGGGACCCCTATAATTTGAATGTCGAGGTGTTTAATGTTGTCCCAGAGGTCTCTGAGACTTTCCTCCATTCTTTTCATTCTTTTTTCTTTATTCTGCTCTGCGGTAGTTATTTCCACTATTTTATCTTCTAGGTCACTTATGCATTCTTCTGCCTCAGTTATTTTGCTACTGATTCCTTGTAGAGAATTTTTAATTTCATTTATTGTGTTGTTCTTCATTGTTTGTTTGCTCTTTCGTTCTTCTAAGTCCTTGTTGAACGTTTGTTGTATTTTCTCCATTCTATTTCCAAGATTTTGGATCATCTTTAATATCATTACTCTGAATTCTTTTTCAGGTAGACTGCCTATTTCCTCTTCATTTGTTTGGTCTGATGGGTTTTTACCTTGCTTCTTTATCTGCTGTGTATTTCTCTGTCTTCTCATTTTGCTTAACTTACTGTGTTTGGGGTCTCCTTTTGGCAGGCTGCACCTTCATAGTTCCTGTTGTTTTTGGTGTCTGCCCCCAGTGGGTATGGTTGGTTCAGTGGGTTGTGTAGGCTTCGTGGTGGAGGGGACTGGTGCCTTTGTTCTGGTGGATGAAGCTGGGTCTTGTCTTTCTGGCGGGCAGGACTGCATCCGGTCGTGTGTTTTGGGGTGTCTGTGACCTTATTATGATTTTAGGCAGCCTCTCTGCTGATGGGTGGGGTTGTGTTCCTGTCTTGCTGCTTGTTTGGCATAGGGTGTCCAGCACTGTAGCTTGCTGGTCATTGAGTGGAACTGGGTCTTCACGTTTAGATGGAGATCTCTGAGAGAGTTTTCACCATTTGATATTACGTGGTTGCTGGGAGGTCTCTGGTGGACCAATGTCCTGTACTGAGCTGTCCCACATCAGAGGCTTGGGCCTGACATCTGGCCGGAGCACCAAGAACCTGTCAGCCACATGGCTCAGAAGAAAAGGGAGAAAAAAAAAAGAAAGAAAGAAAGAAAAAGAGAAGCAAATAAAGTTATTAAAATAAAAAATATATTATTAAAAATTAAAAACTAAAAAGAAAGAAAGAAAGAAGAGAGCAAACCAAAAAACAAATCCACCAATGATAACAAGTGCTAAAAACTATACTAAAAAAATAAAAAAATAAAAAAATAACTGACAGAGAGAACCGTAGGACAAATGATAAAAGCAAGGCTATACAGACAAAATCACACAAAGAAGCATACACATACACACTCACAAAAGGAGAAAAAGGAAAAAAATATATATATATATTAAAAAAAAGGAAGCGAGCAACCGAGTCTTTAAACAAATCTACCAATGATAATAAGCTCTAAATACTAAACTAATATAAACATAAAACCATAAACAAATTAGATGCAGAAAGCAAACCCCAAGTCTACAGTCGCTCCCAAAGTCCACCACCTCAATTTTGGGAAGATTCGTTGTCTATTCAGGTATTCCACAGATGCAGATTGTGGAGATTTAATCTGCTGCTCCTGAGTCTGCTGGGAGAGATTTCCCTTTCTCTTCTTTGTTCACACAGCTCCTGGGGTTCAGCTTTGGATTTGGCTCCGCCTCTGCATGTAGGTCACCTGCGTGTGTCTGTTCCCTGCCCAGACAGGACGGGGTTAAAGTAGCAGCTGATTAGGGGGATCTGGCTCACTCAGGCCGGGGGGGAGGGAGGGGTACTGAATGAGGGGCGAGCCTGCGGCGGCAGAGGCCGGCGTGACGTTTCAACAGCCTGAGGCACGACGTGTGTTCTCCCGGGGAAGTTGTCCCCGGATCACGGGACCCTGGCAGTGGCGGGCTGCACAGGCTCCTGGGAGGGGAGGTGTGGATAGTGACCTGTGCTTGCACACAGGCTTCTTGGTGGCTGCAGCAGCAGCATTAGTGTTTCATGCCTGTCTCTGGGGTCCGCGCTGATAGCCACGGCTCGCTCCCGTCTCTGGAGCTCATTTAGGCGGTGCTCTGAATCCCCTCTCCCCGCGCACCCCGAAACAATGGTCTCTTGCCTCTTAGGCAGTTCCAGACCTTTTCCCGGACTCCCTCCCTGCTAGCTGTGGCACACTAGCCCCCTTCAGGCTGTGTTTACGCAGCCAACCCCAGTCCTCTCCCTGGGATCTGACTTCCGAAGCCTGAGCCTCAGCTCCCAGCCCTGACCCGCCCCGGCGGGTGAGCTGACAAGCCTCTCGGGCTGGTGAGTGCTGGTTGGCACCAATCCTCTGTGCGGGAATCTCTCCGCTTTGCCCTCTGCACCCCTGTTGCTGCGCTCTCCTCCATGGCTCCAAAGCTTCCCCCCCACCACACCCCTGTCTCTGCCAGTGAAGGGTCTTCCTAGTGTGTGGAAACTTTTCCTCCTTCACAGCTCCCTCCTTTAGGTGCAGGTCCTGTCCCTATTCTTTTTTCTCTTTTCTTTTGACCTACCCAAGTATGTGGGGATTTTCTTGCCTTTTAGGAAGTCTGAGGTCTTCTGCCAGCATTCAATAGGTGTTCTGTAGGAGTTGTTCCACATGTAGATGTATTTTTGATGTATTTGTGGGGAGGAAGATGATCTCCATGTCTTACTCCTCCGCCGTCTTGAAGCTATCTCCTGTGGTGGGTCTTAGTTGCGGCATGCGGGCTCTTCATTGTGGCGCAGTGCATGGGCTTCTCTCTAGTTGTGGTGCGTGGGCTCCAGAGCGCATGGGCTCTGTAGTTGCGGCATGTGGTCTTAGTTGGCCCATGGCATGTGGGATCTCAGTTCCCCGACCAGGGATCGAACCTGCGTCCCCTGCATTGGAAGGCAGATTCTCAACCACTGGACCACCAGGAAAGTCCCTCCACTTACTTTTGTCTGTTTCTTTCTCTTCTGTGAAATACATGTTTAACACTTTTGCCCATTTGTCAGTTGGGTTGTTTGTCTTTTTCTTATTGATTTATGGTAGTTCTTTATATATTCCAGAGATTAATCCTTTGTGTGGCAAAAACCTTCTTCTAGTTTCTGACTTAACTTTTTACTTTCATTATGGTGTCTTGTAAGGAACATAAATTCTTAATTTTAATATAGTTAATCTCATTTTAAGAATCTTTTCATTTAGCATATATTTTTATAGTATATATTTTTTCAAAGAAGTTTTTTATAAACCAGAAAATCATAAAATTATTTCTTAATATCAATCCTTAATACGTTTTCTAATTCTACTTTTACATTTAAGTTTTTACTATACCAATACTTGGCTTTTATGTGTGATGTGAAGGATTCAATTTTATTTATTTATTTATTTATTTATAATTAATTAATTAATTAATTTTATTTTTGGCTGTGTTGGGTCTTCGTTTCTGTGCGAGGGCTTTCTCTAGTTGTGGCGAGCAGGGGCCACTCTTCATCGCGGTGCGTGGGCCTCTCACTGTCGCGGCCTCTCTTGCTGCGGAGCACAGGCTCCAGACGCGCAGGCTCAGAGTTGTGGCTCATGGGCCTAGTTGCTCCGCGGCATGTGGGATCCTCCCAGACCAGGGCTCGAACCCGTGTCCCCTGCATCGGCAGGCAGATTCTCAACCACTGCACCACCAGGGAAGCCCCCAATTTTATTTTTCAAATATATGGGTAATTTGTTTTCCCCATACCCATATATTGAAAAAAATTTATGTTTCCCCTGGGTATCTGTAATGTCAGCTCTAGAAAAAGTCAGTCAGATCTCTATTCATGTGTCTATATGATTCTGAGTTCTATATTCTGCTGCACTGATCCATCTATGTGTTTTCCCACCGATACCACCCTGTCTTATTATCTTAGCCCTGGAATAATTTTAATATCTGGAAGACAAGTTCTCTAATGTGGTTCTTCTTTTTGAGTGTCTTGTCTTGTCTTGTCCTTTGATGCTTCATGTACATTTTGGAATCAGCTTGCCAAGTTTCTCCAAAGGCCAGGGGAATTTTGAATGGAATTATGTTGAATTCACAAAGTCATATATCTTCAAGTGTATGTGTATATGTACTTGACCACATTTTTCAGCCAAATAGACCATTTGTACAGCACTATACTTTATTAGATCATTGGGGCATATCAGAGGCTGGGCATTGGCTCAGTGTGGAGGTATGAGAAGCCAGTGGTTTTTTACCACCTGCAGTATAACACTATCCGATAACAATATAGAAGAAGATCATGTGCTCGAATTGCCACAAACAGAGTTTTCAATTAAAAAGACCTGTTCCCTAAATTAGAAGATCTCATGGACTGCAATTACTGTTACATGAGTACATCACTTTAAATCAATGAAGATTGTATTTCTGGGTATGCCTAATACAAAACATTGCAACTAGACCTGGAAGCAAATGCTATATGATATAGCAGTCAAAAAAGCCTTTTTATATCTATCCATGTCTTCTCATCTATAAAAAATTTGTAAGAATTTTTTATTAGAACTATAGATCCAATTCAGATGAGACTCTGTGATTCTGCAATATGGCTGCAGGATGAGCATTAAAAATTAGGAAGAGTGTGATACTCTGCTCTTAGGTCAAATGAATATTTCTCATCTTTTTTTTTTGCAGTTTAATTAGGGCTAAATTAAAAAAGCCAGGTGAAGCCTAGAGACACCACACATATGAAACTTGTCAAGCCATTTTTCCTACCACCAGGGCCTGAGCACGGCCTCATTTATTTTGGTCAGTGAAGCTCAGGGAAGCATTGCACTTTGGCTTCAGCTTTAAAAGGCTTGTATGTTGAGGTGTATCCTGTGTCTCCTAAAGATAAAGTGCTGTTTCACTGGCATTACTCACCATGTCAAGGCTTTCTGGTAAATTCTTCAGGCACTCACCTTGTGGGAAAAGGCATCAGTTTGCCACTTCCTAAGAAATGGGCTGTTCATAATGTTGTGTTGTAATTTGATTCTTGTGAGGCGTTGATGGAAGACAATAATGGCCCAGAGTCGATGACAAAACATAGAGGCTGACCCTTAAGAGATGCTCCATAAGTTAAAAGTTGTTTTCATTTGACTATAGTGTGAATTCAGTTGACTAATAATATCTGACTCTTAATCATTTTACCATGATTCAGAAAAAGCACCATGTTCCAAATTGTCCAGGTGTTTAATCCAAAATTACATAACATTTTCTAGTTGTTTGGGGGCATAGAGTGGCCAGGCAGGATATTTGCACCTAAGAAACTTACAAACTAATAAATGAAACATGAAAGAAAGCCTTATATGGCCATAGGACTGTCCAGGAAAGTTCATTGAATCAACCCGAGATGGCGCTGTGATTTGGAGAATGATAGTAATGGCAAGTGAAACAAACAAACAAACAAACAAAAAAGCAAAAAAACCTCCTGATTATCAATCAGCTAACAGCATTAACTGAGAATCCCTTGAGATAGATCAGTGGTCTTCAAATTTTTTTGCATGCTTTCTCCGAAAAATAATTCTTAAAAGCTGTATGTATACCTCCTGTTTCTGCTGCCAACGTGAGGATAGCCAAAGGAATTGCCACTGAGACTTGCTACACAGGCACAATTTGCTATGCTAATTAACAAAGACTGCTTCAGTGCAAGAAAACTCGGGTTGTTCCTTTAAATTCTAGGATAATTAAATGTTAGTTAATATTTATTTCGTGCCTGCCATGTGTCAGGCCTTATCTGAGGCATTTATATGGTTTATCTCATTTAATCTTCACCAAAACCTTATGAAATAAATACTAGAATTACACTCATTGTACAGAAAACTGAGGCAGGGCTTAAGTAACAGAGATGCACATGTGGAACCCAGGCATTTGGCTCCAGAGTCTATGTTTACAAACTTCAAGGTCTCCTGACCCTTTAAAAGGCAAAGAGTGTCTCTTCCCCGTGTGTTCATTGAAACAGCTTTTGTTTCCCGGAAGCTTTAATCATCCCCCCCTTTTCTTTTTTCTAAGATTTATTTATTTTATTGATTGATTGCTATGTTGGGTCTTCATTTCTGTGCTAGGGCTTTCTCTAGTTGCGGCAAGCGGGGGCCACTCTTCATCGCGGTGCGCGGGCCTCTCACTATCGCGGCCTCTCTTGTTCCGGAGCACAGGCTCCAGACGCGCAGGCTCAGTAGTTGCGGCTCACGGGCCTAGTTGCTCCGTGGCATGTGGGATCTTCCCAGACCAGGGCTCGAACCCGTGTCCCCTGCATCAGCAGGCAGATTCTCAACCACTGCGCCACCAGGGAAGCCCCTCCCAGAAGCTTTAGAGGCAGCCGTGAGTCTGTTGGCCTCAGAGATTTATCCATCTCAGATGGGAAGGGTGGCTCCAGCTCCCTGTGCAGGACCATGTCGTTTATGGTTAGGGCGGACCTGGCTCTCTTGATAAGCTGGTTTCAGCATGTAAGGCCAGTGTTTCCTCCTGCGGCTGGGTTTCAGGGAGCCAGGGAAGTCTCATCTGACAGAACCCATGATATCATAAATTTGTCAGAATGTCCCTTGACTGAACTGTGCCTAAGATTCCCCACAGAATCTGTCTTTTTGTTTTATTTATTTATTTATTTATTTATTTATTTTTGGCTGAGTTGGGTCTTTGTTGCCGCGTATGGGCTTTCTCTAGTTGCGGCGAGCGGGGGCTACTCTTCGTTGCGGTGCGGGGGCTTCTCGTTGCGGTGGCTTCTCTTGTTGCAGAGCACAGGCTCTAGGCGCACGGGCTTCAGTAGTTGCGGCTTGTGGGCTCTCGAGTGCAGGCTCAGTACTTGTGGCGCACGGGCTTAGTTGCTCCGCGGCATATGGGATCTTCCCAGACCAGGGCTCGAACCCGTGTCCCCTGCACTGGCAGGCGGATTCTTAACCACTGCGCCACCAGGGAAGCCCTAGAATCTGTCTTTGATGAGTTTCTGTTCCCTTCAGGACTTCTAGGCCTCACCCAGAGTTACATCTGACCTGGAGGAGAAAAGAAAAAAAAAAAGAAAAGAAAATAGAAGAAACAGTAGCTCTTTGTCATTGAATCAAATCTATAACGTAAGGCAGAATCAATAACTTAAGGCAGAGTCAAGTTCTTCTTGAAGCAAAAACTGCATGGTCACAACTGTTATTAGGGAAAAATGCAAGTTTAGAGTGCTAAACTCTTATCCTCGTTAAGTTTTTATTACAGTTGCTTTTAGGCCACATTCTCTCATTGGGTGCTAATACATGTTTTCCGTCATGTGCAAGAAAGGTTTTATACAAATTCCATTTCCCAGAACTCTGTGAATGAAATGGAAACCCCCTTTTCTGGGTGTGGAAAAGAAAAACCAACCCTGAAACCTTCGAGCTCAGTGTTTCTTGAGTACCCTCTGGTTTTGCTAGGTGGCGCTGTAGGCTAATTCACGGGCCTCGCTCCGCTCTTGGGCGGCCACCTTCTGTGGGAGGGTAGGAAGGGAGAGAAGGCTGCCGATCTCCTCAAGTTAATCAGGATCATCAGATCCACGGACAGGAGGTGAGATCTATTTGCCAAGGCTCTGGCCTCTGTCATTTTATGAACTGTTTCCTTTTTTCCCCCCTTCACCTTCCTGGTTGATCACAGCTGGCAGGGAGGGGGCTTCTAGGCCCTGGGCTTTGGCTATCCTTGAGGAGAATTCTGGAGGATCTTAAACTTTGTCCTAAATATTGTGTTTTTTCCATCTGAATCTCCCAAAAGTGGTTCAAGAATTTGGGGAGGAAGGACCAAGCTCAGCTCGAAGAATAAAAGGAAGGGACAGTACTTCAAAGGTTTGCACCAGTTCCCTCCCCATCTCCTGAGCAAGGTCAGGGTGTGAGCAAGTCCTGACCCTTGTCCTCCCCTGAGATCCCTAGTGTTTCCCAGCCTCCTGCAGCCCTGCAGCTCTCAGAGGAACAGAGGGCCCCGTTGTAGGGAGGTGGGGAGCACAGGTCCAGGAAGCCTTGGATGGTGTGGAGGACACCAAAGGACCTTTAGTCTTAAAGGAGAATCCCCTTTCCCACCATGCCAGAGGCCTGAAACTCCTAAATTACTGACTGCTATGTCCGTAGGCATTAAAGACTCTCCTTAAAACACAAATGTGACGGAAAGGTTTTAACTGGAAAAGTTGGTGGAGGAATCCATTGCAGAATGGCGCTACTCAGAGAGAATGCCAGGGAGGAACCGGTCATGGGTGGGGCGGGGCAGGACGGGTGGGCTGAGCTGAGGCAAGAGGAGAGCTAAAGGTGGAAACAAAGGTCACCTACTTGGCATCTTTGTGGGACCATAGCCTCCTTTCCACCTGCCCTGTTTGGAGTCAGATACAGATCTGTGATGGCCGAGGCCGTGTGCCCTCAAGTTTCTAGGAGAGACTGGGCTTCAAATACTGTCCCAGTATCTCCACAAACACACACATACCTGTCTGCTCCTGAGTCCTGGTTTTGGCTCAGACACCTTCCTGCTGCACTCGCCCTCCCCTGAAGTCTGCTTCATGCCTAGGGGTACCTGACAGTGGTCGCCGGACCTTGATGGGGACGACAGGCTAAAGAGGGGCCTTAGCCAGGTGAAAGGTGATCTGCATATGTTCCAGGAAGGAAACCTCATAAACAGTCAAACTTGCACAAACATCTCAGACACAAGTAGGATGCCAGTCACAGGGGATATATTTCAGAAAATAGATAAAAAGGAGAAAATACTCTATAAAAGTAGTATATAGAAAGTGAAAACAGGAACAAAAATTAAATTTGAAAAATATATATATTATATAAATATTCACAAGATCGCTCTCTATATAGATATGTAGATATCTGTATCTATATGGATATACCTTCACAAGAAGGTAAGGAGAAACCTAAAAACCCCCAAACCCCAGATTAGAGGGAGAAAAGCTGAAAATAAAGATGTATATCTATGGATTTTCATGAGTACATTGTGAGATTACTTGTTCTGAAACTGTCCTGAAGACATTGATTTGAGCAATTATAGGAACTCTTATAATGCCGTGTCCATCTTGATACCTCTGTCTATTTTAACCTTGAAGAATCTATCAGCCTTCCTACATTTGTCTCTGTCACAGCAATGATGCTTCTTTTGGCAGTAAACTTCAGTGCCATGCGTCATATTGTCAATTTTTAATGAAATCATGGTCTAGCTAGAGTTTGATTTATTTAGGCTTGAATTAATTTAGACCCTGGCCCACATAAATTTACACAGTTTACTTAACAAGCTCATGACTGTATAAATTGTAAACTCTCTTAAAGTTTATAACAATATATGTTGTAAAAGCATTCTCTTATCAAACGGAGAGTGGCAGAACATAGTTTCTAAGGGTGGTGTTAGCTTTATTTTTAAACCGAGCATTATAAAGGAAATCTGTTGTATTCCTAAGTAAAGACATTTATGAGATCATTTAAAGATAACCGTCCCATATGTTTTCACTCAGAGTTTTAGTGATATGGCAAAGCCTCATTAAGAGCTAGCGGTGCTGATTTATTTTTTCTTTCCAAGAATGGTTACAGATGGTTGTGAATCCATACGGCGAGCATCTAGTGAAAAACTCGTCTGCCTCAATTAAATATAGTAAATACTGCTTTCAACTGCAGACGTGTGAGTCATACGGATATCCACTTTCCTAGAATTCTCATAAAAAAGCATCATGGTTAATTATCGTTCCCAAAAATGGGTCAGAGCTCACAGGAGATGAATGGGAAGGTGACAGGGAGAAAGGGTGGGGAGCACAGGACGCTCTGGCTCAGGCTGTTGGCGAGATTCTCATTCCTGCAGCCAGAAACTGACAACAGCCTCAAGGAGGAGAGAAATCGTGCCTGCACATTTACACGCAGGTCTGACCAGACTGGAGATGCAGGGGTGCAGAGAGAGAGGGGAGGACAGAAAGGTGGAAAGAATGAAACTACTAAACACAAAACAGATAAGCAACAAGGATTGACTGTATAGCACAGGGAATATACCCAATATCTTGTAAAAACCGATAATGGCAAAGAATCTGCAAAAAAAAAGCTGGGTCACTATGCTATACACCTGATGCTAATACAATATCATAAATCAACTATACTTCAATAATAAAAAAGAATGGTATTTAGGAACCAAAAAAATAAATATCTATATTATTTATTTTTAGTTGGAAAAAAAAAAGATGCAGCTAGAGGGGCTGGGTGGGGTTCAGGGAAAAAGGCCGAGGGAACAGCAGTGGGTGAGACGCCCTCCACTGCTGATCTGGTGTGGGCCCTGCTGTCAAGTTGCTTTTGTGGGTTTGGGGTTTTATAGAGCTTCTGAGTGTTAAATGTGATTGAATGGGCACAACTGGCAGTTCCCCACTCAAGACTCAGTTGAATTTGCAGCCTGTAGCTGGCCATCACGTGACCCTCAGAGGGGAAAATGAGTGAGATGCATCTTCTGCAAAAGGCAAAATGAAATTTGCTTTGTGGGAGAAAAGCCAGGTGCTGCTCATGATTGTGCACGGGATTGGAGTGCAGCTGTTTGCTGCCTGCAGTCCGTGACCTGGGGGCTGGGGTAGCTGGGTGGGAGGAGCCGGGGACCAGGCCTAGGTGGAGATGCTGTTCTCTTCTTCTAGTTTGTTCTTCCCACTGGGTTATAGCCACCCGCTCTTCCACGCAAACTGTCAGGACGCAAGGTCCAACACAGGGTTGTTTTTTTCTGATGAATGGTTCGATGGCCATGAAACATTTACAGAGGTCTAAAAATCAAAGCAAATTTCATTACATGCCTAATGAACTCATTTGTCAGAAAGAAATCAGGGTTCTTCCAGGAAATCTAGAAAGGGTGGGTGTCATACTTCTAGCAATTCCTGAAAACCCTCATGGATTATTAATTTTCCTGGAGGGAGGGGCTGTGAGGGCCTTTGTTGATTTGCAGCACCAGAAGCATAGCTGTATTTGTCTCAAGGAGGTATGCTCAGCTTCTTGTTTTAAAAAGTCATTTTGAGGCGCCTGACTGCACTTTTGATGGGGGCTTGGGGTGGGGAGGGGTTGACTATTATATGATCCGATAAAATGTCAGGTATTGCAGATCTCTAAGGGTTGGGGCAATTTTAGCTGACCCCAAGGAATCAGGAAGCATGAGCAGAATCCTTTCTTGCTCTGTGCCTGGCAAGGCACCACCGTGGATGTAACGAGAAGAAAAGCCGGGTTTCAGTGAGAATTTAAGTACCGTCTGCCAATCCATCAGCAAACAATGGAAAGTCCCACTTGCCTGTGAAACTTGCAGGTTTACTGAACGGAAATAAGAAGCCAAGAAAACATGTTCATGATGTATCATGGAGGTCAAGACTTGTGTTCAAAACCCAGCTCCACAACTAACTCGCTGTTTGTGGACAAATCATGTTATTTCTCTGGGTCTCAGTTTCCCAGGAGGACTTTTTAATCAGTACAAGCCACCCAGCTCTAAACTATCTTTCAAGTCTTCCAAGTTTCTTTTGCTGTGTCTTGGATATCTTCTAACAAGGATGTGGAGGACCAGCGATTTCTATTTTCTAAATCTCCCACTATCATTGATAGAATATATATGTATATACATTTTTTGTATTGGTAACATGTTACCAATATCCTTTCTGGTATAATCTGTATTTCTAATGATAGGATCTTGTTCTTGACTTTTTTGAGTGCACGTGAGAAGTAAAACCATCCTTGACCTTCTTAGGTACATATTAAACTTTCCCAGTTGGGCTGCCAGTAATCTAACAGAAAAGACAAAAACAATTGTAATACACACTTAGATCGATACGGAAACAAAAAAAGAGTTGACGAGGACAAATAAGGGTAAAGATAGTTGAAGAATGAATGGAGTTAGACCGGCCTTGAGATGGCAGGCTGTGTTGGGCAGCAAGCATCTCAGCCCTTTCCTGCTGAAACCCCAGGGATGGCTTCTTCTTTTCTGTTTCACCCGGGCATGGAAAGTAAGGAAGAATGACCTTCTCTGGCTGGACTATTGTTTGCATATCCATGCTCCAGGGCCTAGTGATCCACTAAGCAGCTGCTGCCGTCTCTGTCCTGGATGGAGGGAGACACTCTTCTTTTTGTATTTTTGGATCCCAACCTCTCTTACCTTTCCCAAAGTTAATAGTCAATGCCTGGAATGATTCTCTACCCAAGGATTCTGTAAAGTCTTATAACTTTACAGGGCATGGGAGGGGATGCTGAAATCAGGCAACTTACTCTCTTGTCCCACCTTAGGTACAAAAGTTCACCACCTAGGCCTGCGTACATGCATGCGTGTGAGTGCATGTGTGCATGTGTGCGTGTGTGTATTGGGGGCTGAAGGGAGATCCATGGAGGTTCCAGAGGGGGCTTTCTGGGCCTTGAAAAGGCGTCTCTGATGGTTAATTTTATGTGTGGACTTGGAGGGTATTTTTGGGTGAGATTAGCGTTTAAATCTGTAGGCTTGAGTAAGCAGATTGCTCTCTGCAATGTGGGTGGGCCTTATCCAATAAGTTGAAGGCTTAAATAGAACAAAAGGACCAGCCTCCCTGAGCAAGAGGGGATTTTCCAGCAGATTGCCTCTGGACTTCATCTGCACCATTGTCTCCCCTGGGTTTCGAGCTTGCCTGCCCACATTGTAGATTCCATTCTCACCAGCCTCTGAAATTGTGTAAGCCAATTCCTTACAATCAACCTTTCTATTTACACACACACCCCCTGTAGGTTCTGTTTCTCTGGAGAGCCCTGACTAACAGTGTCCCTCGTGTGCTTCCATAATTCCAGACTCTTTCTCTTTACTTCCTGTAGTCTTTTCTCTTAAAGTCCTCTTCCCCCTGTCATGGCAGGCTGGCTTCCCTGGGAAACAGAGTTTAGGGCTCAGGAGGCTTCTTAGGCAGTGCCCTTGTGGTCAACAGCTGTGAAGGAGCTGGTGCAGGCCTGGGATGAAGGAGAAATTGAACTTCAAAGTTCCCCAGTAGCAACCTCAGCCATGGGGGGGTGGCTCTGGAGCGAAAGTGGCCTGTCAGAGTTGTCCCACACTGGGCCCAAAGGCCAGCCTCCATGTGCCCACCTCAGTCGGTCACTGAACGTGGGCAGACCCTTGGGTCAGGTGTGCCCCGAGGCTGAGCAGACCCATGGGGCTGAGCTGAAGGCGGTCTGCTGATGGCACCCCCGAGAGCTGGGACAGCGAGCCTTCTCTTGAAGGGACAGGCAGTCACTGTGCCTGTACAAGAGGCTGCTTGTTGCCCACCAGTAGACATTTACCCCCCTTTTAAGTGCCTGATTTTATCTGGACACTAAGCTCCCAGAATAAAGACTACATTTCCCAGCCTCTTTTGCAGCTAGCTGTAGCTGTATGATTCTCTTTTAGCCAGTGGATGTCAGCAGATATGTGTGTGTGTGCAGCTTCCACAGTGTGCCCTTAAGTGGAGGAGCAGGTGCTTTTCTTCTCTCTTTTTTCCTTCCTACTGACTGGAAGACAGATGCAATGACTGGGGCACCAGCAGCCACTTTGACAGTGATATTACTTTGGTAATGGAGAGTGCACATGGCAGAGCAGCACTGAGAAGGAGCCTGCTTCCCTGCCTCCATGGATTACTTAGCAACCTTGCTCTGGCTACCTTCAGGCTTCTTAATCATGACAGAAAGGGAGAGAGAGAGAATCTTCTTTCTTTTTTAAATCATTCTTATTTGGGACTTTTCTGTTTTGTACAGCTGAAACTAATGCTGATTTAGACTTTCATATTCCTTTTTCTATACCTTTTGCCAAGGTTAAACCCACCACTCCCTAGAAAAATAACTAAGTCCTACTCGTTTGGTACTTTCTTGTGTTTTGTGGTCTCTTTAATGGCCTTTCTCTTTGGACTAACTTCTGCTGCTAGAGCAGCAAAAAGGGTGAGTTTTGGTCTCAGATGACTGGCTGAGGAGAGCAGTGTATATATAGAGGTGAGCTTTGGCCGACGGGAAAGAGGGAGAGGGCTTCCACTCTGGTTTATGGCTTACTCTCTCTTTGAATGTTCAAAATGAAACCCACCTCATCATAACAAGAATTCATTTCCTTTCAAATATAAATATTTGATTGGCACAAAAAAGTCGTATTCTTCCTATCCATACACATTTGACTCTACTTCATGCATATCAGTGCTGAGGGTCTCTTATTTTAAGGGGGGGGATTTGGTCCCTCTTTGCCCTGGGTTGCATTGCCAAATTGTATTACAGTCATACCTCAGAGATATTGTGGGTTCAGTTCCAGACCACAGCAAGAAAGTGAATATTGCAATAAAGCGAGTCACAAGAATTTTTTTTGGTTTCCCAGTGCATATAAAAGTTATGTTTACACTATACTGTAGTCTATGAAGTGTGCGATAGGGTTATGTTTAAAAACACAATGTACATACAATTTAAAAATAATTTATTGCTAAAAAATGCTAACCATCATCTGAACCTTCAGCAAGTTGTAATCTTTCGGCTGGTGGAGGGTCTTGCCTCAGTGTCGATGGCTGCTGACTGATCAGGCGGGTGGTTGCTGAAGGCTGGGGTGGCCGTGACAACGTCTTAAAACAAGACAACAATGAAGTTTGCACATCGATCGAGTCTTCCCCTCACAAGTGATTTCTCTGTTGCATGCAGTGCTGTTTGATAACATTTGCCCACAGTAGAGCTTCTTTCCAAATTACGGTCAATCCTCTCAAACTCTGCCACTGTTTTACCAACTAAGCTTACGTAATATTCCAAATCCTGTTGTCATTTCAACAATCTTCATAGTATCTTCACCAGGACTAGATGAGCAGGGAACCACTTTCTTTGCTCATCCATGAGAAGCAACTCCTCATCTGTTCAAGTTTTATCGTCAGATTAAATGTGGCAGCAATTCAGCCACATCTTCAGGCTCCACGTCTAATTCTAGTTCTCTTGCTATTTTCACCATATCTGTACTTATTTCCTCCACCGATGTCTTGAACGCCTCAAAGTCATCCATGAGGGTTGGAATCAACTTCTTTCAAGCTCCTGTGAATGTGGATATTTTGACCTCTTCCCATGAATCATGAATGTTCTTAATGGCATCTAGAATGGTGAATCCTTTCCAGAAGGTTTTCAATTTACTTTGCCCAGATCAATCAGAGGAATTACTATCTATGGCACCCATAGCTTAACGAATTATAGCTCTTAAATAATAAGACTTGAAATTAAAAATTACCCCTTGATCCTTGGACTGCAGAATGGATGTTGTGTTAGCAGGCATGAAACAACATTAATCTCACTGTACATCTCCATCAGGGCTCTTGGGTGACCAGGTGCATTGTCAATGAGCAGTAATATTTTGAAAGGAATCTTTTTTTTCTGAGCAATAGGTCTCAACAGTGGGCTTAAAATATTCAGTAAACCATGTTGCCAACAGATGTGCTGTCATCTAGGCTTTGTTGTTCCATTAACAGAGCACAGGCAGAGTAGATTTAACATCATTCTTAAGACCCTAGGATTTCCAAAATGGTAAATGAGCATTGGCTTCAACTTCAAGTCACCAGCTACATTAGCCCCTAACAAGAGAGTCAGCCTGTCCTTTGAAGCTTTGAAGTCAGGCATTGACTTCTCTTCTCTAGCTATGAAAGTCCTAGATGGCATCTTCTTCCAATATAAGACTGTTTCATCTACACTGAGCATCTGTTGTTTAGTGTAGCCACCTTCATTGATGATCTGAGCTAGATCTTCTGGATAAGTTGCTGCAGCTTCTACATCAGCGCTTGCTGCTTCACCCTGCACTTCTATGTTATGGAGATGGCTTCTTTCCTTCAACCTCGTGAACCAATCTCTGCTAGCTTCAGACTTTTGTTCTGCAGCTTCTTCACCTCTCTCAGCCTTCACAGAATTGAAGAGAGTTAGGACCGAGCTCTGAATTAGGCGTTGACCTAAGGGAATGTTGTGCCTGGTTTGATCTTCTATCCAGACCACTAAAACTTTCTCCACATCAGTAATAAGGCTGTTTCACTTTCTTATCATTTGTGTGTTTTACTGGAGTAGCACTTTTAATTTCCCTCAAGAACTTTTCCTTTGCATTCAGAACTTGGCTAACTGATACAAGAGGTCTAGCTTTGGGCTGATCTTGACTTTAGACATGCCTTTCTCACTAAGCTTGATCATTTTTTGCTTTTGATTTAAAGTGAAAGATGTGTGACTCTTCCTTTCACTTGAACACTTGGAGACCATTGTAGGGTTATTAATTGGCCTGATTTCAATATTTTTTTTTTTTTGCACTGTTTTCTCATGGTTTAATAAACCCATCAGTAAGTGTTTTTTTTTTAATTATTATTTATTTATTTATTTTTGGCTGTGTTGGGTCTTCGTTTCTGTGTGAGGGCTTTCTCCAGTTGTGGCAAGCAGGGGCCACTCTTCATCGCGGTGCGCGGGCCTCTCACCATCGCGGCCTCTCTTGTTGCGGAGCACAAGCTCCAGACGCGCAGGCTCAGCAACTGTGGCTCACGGGCCAGTTGCTCCGCGGCATGTGGGATCCTCCCAGACCAGGGCCCGAACCCGTGTCCCCCACACTAGCAGGCAGACCCCCAACCACTGCGCCACCAGGGAAGCCCAACCTGATTTCAATATTGTTGTGTCTCAGGGAATAGGGAGTGAGAGAGATGGGGGAACGGCCTGTCAGTGGAGCAGTCAGAACACACACAACATTCATCAAGTTCACTATCTTATATGGGCATGGTTTGTGCCCCCCCCCGAAATAATTACAAGAGTAACATCAAAGATGAATGATCACAGATCACCATAACAAATACAATAATAATGGAAAAGTTTGAAATATAGCAAGAATTCCCAAAATGTGACACAGAGACATGAAGTAAGAAAATGCTGTTGGCAAAATGGTGTTGACAGACTTGATCAATGCAGGGTTGGCACAAACCTTAAATTTGTAAATTTATAAATTTGTGGAAATATTGTTAAACAGCAATAGATTATATATATACACATATATATGTATGAAATAAGGAGTTTGGTGGTCTTAGAAAGGAAAAGAAAATGCAAATTCCTTTGATGAAGGCTTTTCAGAGCAAGATGATTAAGATGATTGATTATACTCTGGAAGACACAGCAGATGAGGACAAAGGTTTTCCTTATACTCTGCTAAATATTTTTGAGTGGGAGGAGGCCAGATGGCTACAAAGAAGGCTGGAAATTCAACAGTTTAGGTACAAAAGTAGCTGGAACCAGAAAGGAAACTAACAGTGGGAATTAGCAAAAAAAAAAAAAGGCTGTATAAATATTTGTGACAGAGAAAGGGGACAGTTGATCTCTTTTAGGGTGGAGGGATTGAAGCAAAGGCCAAAAAAGTTGTATTTTACAAAAATGACCATTATGGAGGTTGGGGTCATGGTGCTGGAGAAGGTGGAGGTGATGGTGGTGAGAGGTTGGGGAGAGTTCTGCCCTCAGATTGTGGGTGTCAGGTGAGAGTAGCATTTCTGAAAAAGGATGCTCCAGGGGGCAGAGCAGTGAGATGGAATCATGGTCTGGTTCTGTGGGCCCTGGGTTGGAAGACCTGTGTCTGAGTCCCAGATCCATCTGTGTTACCTTGGCCAAATGACGTCATCTCTCCAACCCTTAGTTTCTACATCTGTAGAGTGGGGCTAATTATAGGACTGGTCTCAGAATCACTGTATTGGGTCAATGAGGTAATGCATGATGAGTGTCCAGCCTGGCACATGATAAAGGCCTAATCAAAGATAGCTTAAGAACTTAATGACTGGAAGAGGAGTCATAAGATTTGGTCAAGTTCAGGCTTTCCTGAAAGTCCTTGTAGTCATCAGAAGCAAATTGCATCACCTCCTTGAGATGAGATGGTCCATCAAGGTGTCATGATTGCTCCAGCCAGTGATTTTCTTCCTTGGCTGCATTTTGAAATTAACTAGGAGATTTGAAACATATTGTTGCTTGGGTCCCACCCCTAGAGATTCTGATTTAATGGTCTGGGGTATGGCCTGGGCATCAGGATTTTGAAAAATCCCCCAGATGCTGCTAATGTGTGGCCAGGCTTGAGAATCTTTGTTTTATCTCTTCAGTCCTTCCCTAATGGCTGCCCCTGCTTGTTTCAGGTGTACTGGTTTTGTTTACTCAGCTCAATGGCAAGGTCTTATGGACTCACCTACATCTTATGCTTTATTGCCTGGAAGAGTAAGAGGCACAGGGGAGTGGAAGCTGAAAGGCTTGGATTCTTGACCTGGTTTTCCCTGCCTGGCTGTGGGACCCTAGGTCATAATAAGATTGAATGTGTACTATGTCCAGACACTATTCCAAGTACTTTGCACGTATTTGTTCATCTGTCCTATCAGCCTGATGAGATAGGCTCTAGCATTAGCCTCAGAGTTAATAATAACACAGAGAAGTTAGTAACTTGCTCAGGGCCACAGCACTGTGCATCGGAGGATGTGAACCCAGGAGGCCGGCGTGCCCACCATGAACTACTCCACCCTCCCCGGCTGATACCAGGCTGCTCTTGATCTTGTTCCCTCCTGAAGTGGAGGAGCTGGACCATCC
This sequence comes from Balaenoptera borealis, assembly GCF_965194805.1. NCBI lineage: Eukaryota > Metazoa > Chordata > Mammalia > Artiodactyla > Balaenopteridae > Balaenoptera > Balaenoptera borealis. The sequence continues at coordinate 34,084,082 of NC_138867.1, read as the reverse complement.
GTGGTCCAACTTCCCAACTCTGATGTTCTGCCGCTCCCACCGGCACCTGGTAGAATGTCATGTAATGGGTGGTCTGGCGCTACCCGGCCATGGATTGATTATTAAATCAAGAAATTGAGCTCAGGCCAGAATGAGGGCAGCAGAACAAGGAGGGAAGACACGTGGACGTCATGACCTAGGAGGGTGGCTCTGCTCAAAAAGGTGACCTGGCTAAAAGGATAAAGTTTGGCCTAAGATGTTGAAAGGTAAATTTCCCTGCATAAAAGATTATCAGGACTTTGAGGGAATAGAGCCTAACAGTGAGAGAAAAGATGAAAAAGTCTCTTGAGTGGATGCGGCTCAAAAAGTAAAGAACAGTTCAATGGGACTGGAATTTTCCATGGCTGCTGGTTTTGAGGAGGGCAATGCCTGCTGTCCTGTGTGGTAATGCCTTTCATTAGCACTCAACTGTCCATAAAATGACACACAGATCCTTTTGTTAGTAGCGCTCTGAGGGGATGAGGGAATGGGGATGGTGTTGATATGGAAAAAAACAATGAGGCAGACGGTGATGGTGACAGGAGATAAGGCAGAGAGTAGAGAGGAAACGTTTAGGGGAAGCGAGAAGAGGGATCAACAGAAACTTAGGTCCCCCTAGGAATGCTCAGATATTTTGGGTGAACAGTAGGTTCAAAGGAATTTAAGTTAACGTATGAAGGGACAGAAAGATCCTACTGTCTGCGGGACTGGGATACCCAGGAGGCTGACATGTAGGTTATTCAAGGTAAAACAAGAGGTTGAGATAAAAGAAAGTACACAGTATGATTTCCCCAGTGAAGTACAGAATAATAAAATGGAGACTCCTTTTTTTAATGTGTGTGTGTGTGTGTGTTTTAATATTTATTTATTTGGCTGTGCCAGGTCTTAGTTGCAGCATGAGGGATCTAGTTCCCTGACCAGGGATTGAACCCCAGCCCCCTGCAATGGGAGACACGGAGACTTAACCACTGGGCCACCAGGGCAGTCCCAAGACTCCTTAATCTACATACATTTTGAGAAAAAGAAGAAAGGTGAGGTAGAGTAACGCCTTCACCCGGGCAGGGGTTAGAAGATACAGATCCATCTCAGATGTTCCTCGGGTCCTGCATATGTCTTAAAAGGGGTCCTCAATTCTGAGGAAAATTGGAATTACAAGTGTTTTCAAAATACTGCTTTCTGGTCCACTACAGGGAGAAAGGCTGACAGAGTGGTCTAGGAGGTGACCTGGGCCCAGGACTTTTAAAAGCTCCTCAGGGGATTTAACGTGCAGCCCAGGTTGGGAACCACTGTCCTGTCTGGAGACAGTGGGAAGCGCACCCGTGGGGACACGAGGGGACTGGCAATTCTACAGAGAGGGATTTGGTTGAAGCTTAAAGCTTGTGTGATGGTGGTCATGCTGGATTAGGTGAGTGTTAGGAAGTTAACATTAGGAATTTCAGGTGTGAATAAATATTCAGAAGAACAGTTGTGACTTTCCTTGCATAAAATCCTGGCAGGAACTTTCCCAGAAAGAAAATCTGTAGACAGTGCATCTCACTTGCTGGGAGGTGCCTCAGATCCCCTGGCACCCACTTGAAGGCGGCTGAACACAGTGTGATTGGCTCAGAGGCCTGAGCCAGCTCTCCTCAAACATCCCCTTCTAATACTGGGAATAAAAATCAACAGCTTTAAAATTCACAGGAAGATTTAGAAATTATCTACTTGAACCTCTGATGTTATCAAATTGTTTTAAAAAATCAAAATTACGAAGTGAAGTGTCTGGCTCAGGAAACACAGCCGCTCAGCACAGTACCAAGACTAGAGTGGAGTCTTTGAACAACCAGCCCACTGCTTTTTCTCTTAAACCTCCCTGCCCTTCCAATGCAAGGGTTAATATGTAGGAGAAGTAACTTGGCTTAAATTCATACTCAAGTGTACATGACTAATATAAAAGTACTTTCTTTACAGCAGGTTATAACTGGGTGGCATGCATAAAACTTAGAGACCTGAATATTGCAAGAGAGCGGAAAGTGTCAAGGCTGATGGTGAAAGTCAAAGAAAGGGGTCTGGGTAGGAGGATGAGGGCAGACAGAGCTGATTTCACAACTCAGACTAGCACGGACCTCCAGAGTTGAGCATGGCTTGGACCTCCCTCTCTGCACCACGCACCCCCCACCCCAGGAGACCAGCAGAAGGAGAAGAATGACTGTATGTTGAACGTGTTTATGAGTGAACACATTTTAAACTAACATGTGCCAAACCACCCACCTACCCAGAGCTTCTAGGAAGCCCCTAAAGGCTGGCCCTGAGAGACTCCATCCCATTACCAAGAATCACTGGCATTAAGGCTATTTCTGCTTCGTCCAAAAGGTTTTCAGTTACCTTCAGAGTAAACAGGAAATTAATCAGCAAGTAGAAAACTGAAAGAAGATCTGCATCTCACTGTAGGAGTCATTAAAATAAAAGCAGATTTGGCAAAATGGCAAGGTTTTTCAGTTTTTTGTATTTTTTTTTAAATCTCTCTTCTACTTTCTTTCTTAATAAGTTGAAAATTCCAAAACTAAAAGCCTGAGGAACACAGACTCCTTGGAGGATGGGACACATTCTGTCCTAGGACCTGCACCCCTCTGCTGAGCGCGCCAGCCCGATGGCCATCCAAATAGCTCTCCCCTCATGCTCGCAGAAAGCCCCTGGAAACCTGACCACTCGGTGATACAGTCTGTTTAAAACTTGCTGGACTCATCTCAGGCCATATCTCTGTCCTGTATTGTTTGACTTGCCTCTCCCCTGTAAGCTCTTGGGGGGAAAGAGCTTCTTTTTTTTCTTGTTTTGGAATGATTTTATTTATTATTGTAAGCCTGGGTGGAGAATGCACTTCCTTGCTTATCGCGCAGTTATGTAAGAAATATTAAATAACAATAATACCTGGATGCAGTAGAGATCATAGAACTCTGCCTATCATATAACCTTTGCTCTGCCATCCTGAGTATCTGGGGAAGCAGCTTCTCTCTGTCTTCCTTATTATGGGAACTAGAAATGCACAGACCCTAAATTTGAGGACTGATATATGGAAGGATGGCAAGAAAAAGTTCTCTTCTCTTCCACTAGCTTCTGACCTATTGAGCTTTAAAAGTTCCCTGGCCCCCCTGACCCAGAGTGACGGTGACAAGAATGGGTGTGGAGTCACATGTGTTTCATGTGGAGTCTTGGGGCTGCAGCTCACAGCAACCATCTCCAGTTGGCGTAAGCAAAGCACGACGTTTATTGGAGAACCATTGGGGTTTCTCATGGAACCCACAGAAACATCTCAGGGGCCTGTCAGGAAACACAGGCCATGCTCTTTTGCTGTCTCTCTCCCTCTCGTCTTTGTTTCCTGGTCCCTACTTAATGTGAGTTTCATGAAAGCAGGAATTGGGTTTGTTTTCTGCAGGCTCACCTGTGCCTAGAACAGTGCCTGGCATATAGTAGTTGCTCAATCAGCACTTATTACTCTATTTCTCTGCAGAGCAGCTTCCTTCGTTCCTCTGTGGGTATGTCAGAAGGCAGTCACCCCTCAGTACCCACATTTTCATCTTTGAAATTCAGGCTGGTGTCCAGTGTTTATTCCTGATTAGTCAACTCCAGCCATGGGTTAGGGTTTCCTAGCAAGTGTGATTGAGGCAGAGATGCTTTTGCACGAAAGAGAGTCTCTCTGGAGTAAGGCAGACACCTTCACATGTGTTTACAACAATTGGGCAGGTGGTTGTCATTGGTGCAGGTAGCCAATGTGGGAAGTGGGTACATGATGATTCCCAAACAGTACCATCTTTTGATGAATAGCCAACCAAAGGGGACTCAATCTGCTCCCATAAATGTGAAACTTTCTTGCACCTTTGCTGATATGTTGTTGGCCAGTCTCTCTTTGGACATCTCCAAGGCCAAAAATGGCACTATTTTTCAAGAGTTGTTCACTCCATTTTTTGACAGATCTAATGATTAAGAGGTCCACCCATGTATCTGTCTGACTTCAACCTCCACTGGTCCCAGCTTTGCCTTTTGGAACCAGAGAGAGCAAATTTCCTTTCCATATAACAACCCGTAAAGAAGTTATTTGAAGAAAGTGATCATGTCACTTTGAAGTCTTTTCCTTGGAGTGAGGAATACATGCTGCCTGTGCAGTTGTTACATTGTATCTAGGATTGTTTTTCCTCTGATTCCTGAAAATGGTAGAATCAATGACTCAATTGTGAATGGAAGGCAGTCCTCCCAGACATAGGACTGCATGACCTTGGTCCCCACCTAAAAGATAGACTTCGTGTGTCTTTTCAGCCACCCTTTACAGATAAAACAGTTTGCGTCAGTGGTAACATCTTCTGCTTCAAGGAACACGTGTTACCTCCTAGGGGTTGATGGCTAAAGGAGCTGAAGTTTATCAACTGGTTAGTCTGGACCAATGAAGATCTAATTGGTAACCTGTAGCTGTTCCCAAGCTAATGGTATCTTTATTAAATTTGTCAGCCCCTTTACGTCTTCTCTTTTCAAGGCTAAATACACTCTCTTCCTCTTTCTCTCCCTTCCCCCCCCCCCTTTCTCTGTCTTTTTACATTTAATGCATATCATGTAATAAACATTTAGAGAACACCAACTACTTGGCAAGAATTGCACTATTTGTTGGGATAACAGACAAAGGATACGATTTCTATCTTCACAGAATTCACAGTGCAGCAAGAGTAGTAGGTAGGCTGAGTAAACAGATGCTTTTAACCTCGGATGAGCTCTGTGACAAACGTATAGACAAGGACTGACTGTCAGCAGCATGCAGAAGGAGAGGCACTCAACAGGAGGTGGGAAGAGGTGGGGAGAGAGGGAGCTCTGGGAATGCCGCCTGGCAGAGGTGCGGCCTGAGATGAGTGTCTAAGGAGGAGGAGAAGTCAGCAGGATGAAGAAGGATGCCTGAGGGAGGAGGTGGTAGACCAGGCAGAGGTTTTACATTTGCAAAGCTGTGGAGAATTTAACATAATGGTTTGTTCAGAAGCAAAGAATTATGAGCGTCAGAGTAGCAAGACAGGTAAAGTAGAACCAGTACGTATGGGCTGTAACAGCTGGCTGTTGCTCCGTGACAAACCACCTCGAAATCCAATGACTTAAGACAATAAGCTTTTAGTACTGCTCACGAGTCAACAGATCAGCTGGGAAGTTCTGTTGAAGTGGCCCAAGACTGTCTGATCTCGACTGAGCTTGCTCATGAGTCAGCAGTCAGGTGGCAGGTTGGGGGCTGACTGGTCTTGGATGGCCTCACTCCCATGCTGGCAGTTTGCTGGCTGTCAGCTGGGTGTCAAGGTGATGTGCTTCTCATCATACAGCAGGCTAGCCTGGGCTTGGTCACACAGTGGTGGCAGAAAGAAAGTGGAAACACACACGGCCGCCTAAAACCTAGGTTTGGAACTGGCATACCATCCCTTCTGCCCCATGTTCTTAGCCATAACAAGTCACAAGAGCCCTTCATTCAAGGGACAGGGACATCTCTCTTTTTTTTTTTTAACAGATTTATTTATTTTTATTTATTTATTTTTGGCTGCGTTGGGTCTTCATTGCTGCGCATGGGCTTTCTCTAGCTGCGGCGAGCGGGGGCCACCCCCCCATTGCGGCGTGCGGGCCCCTCATTGCGGTGGCTTCTCCTGTTGCGGAGCACAGGCTCCAGGCGCGCGGGCTTCAGTAGTTGTGGCACGTGGGCTCCAGAGCACAGGCTCAGTAGTTGTGGCGCACAAGCCTAGTTGCTCTGCAGCATGTGGGATCCTCCCGGACCAGGGCCCGAACCCACGTCCCCTGCATTGGCAGGCAGACTCTCCACCACTGCGCCACCAGGGAAGCCCACAGGGACATCTCTTAATGGGAGATGCTGCAAGGTCTTGTTGCAAATGATGTATACATAGGAAGGGGCGAGTAATTGCAGCCGTTTTTGCAGTCAATCCAGCACAAGTGACATAGATGATTAGAATTTCTCTTGAAAAAGATGGGGAAACATCAAAAGGATATATTATTAAACTTTTATTATTAATATACAGTAGTTTAATAATTAAATGTTATAAAATTATATTAAATATTTTATTATTAAATTTTTATTATATTGTATTTATTATATTATTGATTTATTATATTAACATTTTTAAAAGTGAATTTTCATTTACACATGTAACATTAAAGCATGTTCTCCCTTAAAAACAGGATATCAGATAAGGCTAAAGTCTCCTACCAACCATGTCCTTGTGGGATAGGATGATATGGATGATGTTTCTACGGACACCACCCTTCAGGTCCTCCTCCAGGTCCCCCTCCAGGTTGATGTGGACCATTCCCCAGCGTCCTTTGCCTCTGGTTGTCCAGCTAATTAGGAAGTCATATGAATCTCTTTGCCCCTAGGCTACATTCTCTACTTCTCCACAAGGATTTCATAAGAAACATTGTCAACTGCCTCATGACATCCAGATCCACTATGTCTACAATATTGCTTATTAATTCTTGGTCTAGTAAACCTGTCAGAAAAGAGAATGAGGTAGGTCCAGTCCAACTTGGCTCTCTAAATCTCCTTTTCCGGTCACTCACATCTCCTTTAATAACCCATTCTAGAAGGTGTCTAGTCTATTATTTGGGTATCCATTTTGATGTACCTTTTGAAATTTGGGGTCCAGTTCCCCTTCCGTTGCCAAAGTTCCTTAAACACAATGAGCAGCACTTCCATCATTTCATGCCGAGGTCCTCCCAGTTCCCTGAGAGAAATTTCACCACCTGGTGATCTCATTTAGATCCACCGGCTACTTACATGGGCTCCTCTCTTGGCTGGATCTTCACTTCTCTCAGGCCAGTGAGCTTCAGTCTTCCTACTTGACATGGGAAGAATAACAAAAGAGACAGGAAGAGGTGGGGGGAAGGGAGGAAAGAAAAGAAGGAGGGAGGGAGGGACGGAGGGGAAAGGAAGAGGAGGAGGAGAATTAAATGTGTGCTCTTCTGGTCCTGTCATCAATTTTTACTGCACCACACGCCCTATTTGATCGACTTCTAAATTTTTGTGTACATGTTATTTAGCATTTAATTAAATATAAAACGTTTTTAGAATGTTTTTCTGGAAGTACTCATAAGAAACTGTTAGCCGTGGTTCCACTTGGGGAGAAGCGCTGGGGCAAGCTCGTTGGGGGCAGTTTTTGTTTGGTGTTTTTCTCTATTGATTGAATTCTCTGGGCATGCCAGAGAGACTCATCTAGAAAATGGAATTATGGAACATGTTTCTGTTTTTTTTCTTAATTTCTCTCTTTTTATTAAAAAATATTTAGAAGGTGGAAACAACCACTTTTTTGTTGTTTTTACGACAGCAACAAATGTATATATACATGGAGCACTCACTCTGTGCCCAGCACCATGGTAATGTATATGTTCTACATTTATTATCTTCTTTGTCCTACAACAACCCACTGGGGGAGGACTTCTTTTTTTTATTTTTAAAATTTTATATTGGAGTATAGTTGATTTAAAATGTTATGTTAGTTTCAGGTGTAGAGCAATGTGATTTAGTTATGCATAAACATATATCTTTTCTTTTTCAGATTCTTTTCCCATTTAGGTTATAACAGAGTACTGAGTAGAGTTCCCTGTGCTATACAGTAGGTCCTTGTTGATTATCTATTTTATATATAGTAGTGTGTATATGTTAATCCCAACCTCCTAATTTATCCCTCCCCTGCCTCCCCTTTCTCCTTTGGTAACCATAAATTTGTTTTCTAAGTCTGTGAGTCTGTTTCTGTTTTGTAAATAAGTTCATTTGTATCATTTTTTAGATTCCACATGTAAGTGATAACATATGATATTTGTCTTTGTCTGTTTTACTTCACTGAGTATGATAACCTCTAGGTCCATCCATGTTGCTGCAAATGGCATTATTTCATTCTTTTTTATGGCTGAGTAATATTCCATCATATATATATATATATATATATATATATATATATATATATATATATATATCACATCTTCTTTATCCATTCCTCTGTCAATGGACACTTAAGTTGCTTCTGTGTCTTGGCTATTGTAAATAGTGCTGCTACGAATATTGGGGTGCATGTTATCTTTTCAAATTAGAGTTTCCTCCTGATATATGCCCAAGAGTGGGATTGCTGGATCATATGGTAGTTCTATTTTTAGTTTTTTAAGGAACCTCCATACTGTTCTCCATAGTAGCTGTACCAATTTACATTCCCACCAACAGTGAAGGAGGGGTCCCTTTTTGGAGGAGGACTTATACACGGTTTTAAAGGCGAGAAAATGAAGGCACAGGGCAGTCATGCAACTTGTCTAAGGCCACACAGCTACCAAGGGTCAGTGCCAGGATCTCCCCCCACCCGCCCTTCAATTCAATCAGATTCCACAGCCAAGGTTTTATCCACCATGTGATGATGACTCCTTCCATCTTTTCATGGATATTCTTTTAAAATCTTGGTCATTAGAGAGCACCATAGGTAGCCACATAACTTCTTGTGGCCACCCCTCCCAGTCCTAGGCCATCTGTGTCGGGTGGAATTATAGTCAGACTGTCTTCACGGGGGTCTCTTACCTTCCATCTTTTCTCTGAATGCTAAGAATCCACCCCAGTAACGTTGAAGTCCATGTCTCGCTGAGCTCAGGCTGTTCCTCCCTGCTTTCCCTGAAGTTTAAGCTGCTCCTTTCTGCCTAGTTGCTCTTTTCTTCTTAGCTCATTTTTCCCAAGAGATCAAAATCTGGGGCAGAATAATGGTTCGCCTTATCACTTTTTCAACATCCTGGGAGATGAAGTGGTCATAAGCCACATGAGGAATTGTCTGTGTATGTTGTTCTTACGTGACCTTAACTCTGTCTTGCCACATAGTAAAATCCTCTGAGTCCTGCATTAGTTAGTTACTTTGGGTTTTGTTTGTTTGTTCATTGTTAACCACAACTCAACTTTAAGTCTGGGAATAGTTTCCAAGTTTCTGGAAATAGTAAGTGGCTCCTTGTCTCTCTGTTGTTGCTGTAGATCAATTTTGAGGAGAAATTTAACCTCAAAACCTCTTTGGTTCCTTCCTTTCACTTGCTTTTCCCTTCCCCCATATTCAGTTAATGACTGTTCTCTCTTCAAAATACCTCTTACATCCTACTTTCATAATTATTTTTACCACAATAAATAAAATCGGTTCAGGCTTTTGAAACATTTTAACCTACTATGTGGTAACAGCTCCTAAGCTGGCCCGGTGGCCATGCAGGTTTTCTCCTCAGCTTCCACCCCACCCTGAACGGTTAACTTAAACCCACTAATCCCATTCCCCTTTCTAGTGACTGGCTCAGAATGGGCATGTGGCCTGATTCTGTTCGAAGTGTGAGGGGATGTCTATTATGGACCTTCTGGAAGGTTTCCTTGGTCCGAAAAATTAGAAGTGTTGGTTTCTTTGTCTTTTCTGGATGTGCAGCATCTGGATGTGATAACAGAATCTCCAGCAATCGTTCCCAGGTATTTCTCGTGATGTGCAATTTCAGCTGTCCAAATTTTAAAATACAAAGCATCTCAACAGATACACCAGCCTCTCTGCCTGTAAACTTCCCACTTCTCATCCTACTCATGCCAGACTCACAATCCTAAAACACCAAAACCTTTATGACTTCCTTCCTCTCTTCAAGTTATCTTCCGTGAAGGGAACGGAGAATTAAGGACCAGGGTCCAAGATGTACAGTCATGTAACTTTGTTATTTCCCATGCTTGTTATTTTTTTATGTTATACCAGGTTTGGTCATTTTCATTTATTCAACAAATATTTATTGAGCATCTATTATCAGATGTTATGCTATACCCTGGAGGTACAAAAAAATGAGGAAGAATGTTTCTGCCATCAGCAAACGTATAGTCTAGTAGGGGAGTATGGCAGGCACTAATGCTGCCCACTCAGTAGATAACCCCTGTTCTTTCTTCTTAACAGGCCGCCAATTTTGTTCAGACACTAATATACCTGGCCAGAGGAGATGATTTGTAATTTGTCTAGGAGTGAACATGTGAATGAGACTTAAGGGGAATTCTACTGAGGATTTAGGGAAGAATTATCTCCCCGATAAAAGGCATGAGCCAATCACCTACTTCCTTACTTCTTGGGGTCCTGTTGTATAAGACTGTGATGTGGGGAGCAGCGGCAGCCATCTTGAAATTGAAGGAAAGGCCAGTTGAATCAGAGATGCGCGTGATGCAGTCACACTGTGTCATAACATCATTGAACTGCTGATCAAACTGTGGAACTGTGCATGTCCAGACTTAATTTTCTGTAGGGTAATCAAGTGCCTTTCTCGTTTAAGCCATTATTAGTTGGGTTTTCTAACTAAAACAAGGGAGAAAGCCATACAAAGAAGTATTTGAAAAACAATATATGTGATGATTGAGTTATGCATGGGAAGGCAGTATACTTAGAGGTATACAAAGAGAAAGAATATCTGTCCCTGACCCTAAGAATCACAGTCCGGGAGAAGTATCATCAATGCATATTTATAGTGCATGTGATAAATGCAATGCTAGAAATATTCATGGAAAAATATAAACACACCAAAGAGGAAAATCTGACTCAGGTGTCCATAATGTTTGCTCATGATGAGAGTGAGATTATGTATTTTCGGCAGGAACACAGCAGAGGTCACCTTGTGTCCTTAGCACATCACATCGGTAGGTGCATAATGTCAATTTGTCCCATTACTGGCAATGTTAAGTTGGATTACAAGGTTCAGGAGGTGTTTGGCAGGTTCTTCTCATTCAACTCACCATTTCCCTTTGCCATTAATAAGTATTTTGTGAGAAGATATTTTGAGATTCTGTAAATGTACCATTATCAATCAAACTTCTCAAACTTTCACCTACCGGTTTTATCATCTATTGATGATTCTTGCTGAATTGCTTTTTATAAGGACGTTTGTGAAATGATTTTTAAAACTCTTGTATTCCTTTTATATTTACTTCATGGCAATCTATAATAGGGAATAGTTTTTCCTCCTACTTCATTTACTCCATTTATTCATATCAGTATGAACTTACGGATTTCTGTTTTATTCAATAGGTGATCTGTAAATATCATGTATTTTCATGCTCAAATTATCCCAGATTTGGCAGAGTGAGCCTCTTTAAACTTCCTTCTATGCCCTTATTCTTTGAGAATTTCCTTAATTTATTATACAAGAAGATATTCCAGACTCACCTTGAACTTTTCTTGTCCTAGCCGTGAAATCAGCTGTTTCTTCAAGTGACCCTGCTTTAGTGGAGAATGGTATGGTATTTAGAAACTAGGATCTGGGCAATAGGTGTGTTCATTGCTACTGGGGTATCATTGCTTCTAGGCCTTTTCAGTGGACATAAGTAATAGATAATGGATACACACAGCCACCTATAAACATATGGAAGTAAAATATATATCTATAATGATATAGATATAAAATAAACCATGAGGTCATACTGATACTTCCAATTCTAACCTAACACAACCTTCTCTGACAATGAGAAACCTGGCCCCATTATCCTCAATATACTTACATTTTACTCCTGTAATATACTAAAAGCAGTTTCATACTTACTGACCTATACAACTGTGACAAACAATTCAACTAACTAGAATTCATATTTGTTTACAGTTCTTATAATCTTCAGTCTGAGGGTATACAGAAAAAAACTGTTCAAAAATTACTTGGGTTGGTTTTTACCCTCCTTTAGTAAGATTGTTATTGATTTGAAATACAGTTAAGTTTACTTGTTTTTGTTTGTATTCCATTTTAGGTTTTGTTTTCCCCATTCTTTAAAAGTTTATCATTATATAATTATTTTGAGTATATAACCATAATTCCAAAAGTCAAAAATATTCAAAAATATTCAGAGAAGTGTCACTCCTTTACCTCTTGTTTCTTCTAACCCATTCTCACCTACTCTTGTGTTTCTGATGTATCCTTTGTTTTGTTTTTGTGAAATTAAGGAGATACATATTATCTTATATTCTCCACTTTTTTTACAGAAAAGGTGGCACAATATAGATCTCACATTAGGTCCTTCTTTAGTGTATCTCATCAATAGGTACGTGACTTCAATTTGTTCCATTATTGGCAATGTTAAATTGGATTACAAGTTCAAGTCTTTTGTGCTTTGCATTTTTTCACTTGACAAATGTGGTTCATAAATACCATCCTCAATAACTTTTATGGCTTCATAGTGCTCCATTATGTGGATACAACATAGTTTATTTAATGACTTTTTTATATTTCCAATGTTTACAATCACAAACAATGCTGTATTGAGAAACCTTTTGCATATATATTTTTATATTTTTAGAGGTGTATCTTCAAAGTAAGTTCTTAGACATGGGACTGCTAAGTCAAAAGATAAACACATATATAGTTTCGTTAAATATTGTCAAATTCTCCTCCTCAGAGGTTGTACCAATTTTCATTCCCACCAGCAAGGTCTAAGGGTTCCTGTTTCCCCAAAGCCTCACCAACAAAATGTATGGTCAAACTTTAACATGTTTGCCAATCACATGGGTGAGAAATGGTACCTCAGAGTAGTTTAACCTTTATTACTTTTCTTATGTTAAGCAGTGTTCATATGTGTGTGTTTTGTGTGTGTGTGTGTGTGTGTGTAGTCTGTTCATGTCTTTTGCTAGTTTTTAAAAAATCAAGCCTATCAGGTCTCTTTCTGTGACTTTTAAATGAATTCTTTATATATTAAGAATTCTTAATACATTAGAATTATCTATGTGTTGCAAATGTCTTTCAGTTTGTTTTTGTCAACTTCATTTATGGTGTTTTTTTGCCATGTAACTTTTTTTTGTAGTTAAATATTTTCTTTTATTGCCTCAGGATTTCAAGTGATAATCAAAAGTCTTTCCTTACACCAAAGTTATAGAGGAATTCACCTGTGTGTACTTATTGCATCTATATGGTTTCATTTTTTACATTTTTCTCTCTGATTCATTTGGAGTTTATTCTTATCTATGGTGTGAGATATAAGTCTAATTGTATCTTTTTCCGGATGGTTATCCAGTTTGTCTCAGCACCTTAATTAAAACACTCATCTTTGTTTCAGTGATTTGAAATACTTTTCCATACACTATTTTCCACAGGTACTTGGGTCTAGTTTTTTTCAGTCATATTCTGGTCTGTCTATTCACACACCAGTACTATACTGTTTTAATTATAATGTTTTTATATCCTTAATCCTCTCTTGTAACTTTTCTTATTTTGTGTTTTTCTAGTCTTACTATCAACTTGTGTAGCTCCATTGTGAAAAAGCTTTTTTGGTATTGGTGTTGGGAATGCATTAAATTTATAAATTAACTTGGGGGAAAATAACATTTTTATGGGCTGAATTGTTCTCTCCAAAACAAGAGATGTCTTCTGTTTGTTCAAGTGTACTTTTGTTTCTGTCAGGAGTGTTCAGAAGTCTTCCTCATTTCTTATTTCTTGGGAAGTCCTCTGTCATCCCAATCTCTCTACTCAGGTAAGTTAGGCTCAAAATACTAGTAAGCATTTATGCTTTTGGCTTCCTCTGAATTCATCTTCTTATTCTCCTTCTTGATTCTTATCATTCTCATTAGTCTCATTCACCCCAGGATGATAGCGATGTTTTCCTCTTGATTCTTTGGGAATTAATGGTAGAACCTAGTACTTCTCCTATACAGGACATCAAAGGCTTCAAACACTGAGCCAGGCCCTGAAAGTCATGTCCAGAATCATGAGGCAGAGGACAGACTTCACGTGGGTTCTGAGTGTCTTTTCAGCCACTCATAGAGATGACTGTTTTCATCCATGATAGGATGAAGGGATAAATATGTTCAACTCTATCAGCTGCTGTATGTGGATTTGTGAACAGTTAGTACAGAAAACAGCCATATTTGTCTTGTTACTTCTCCTCCACTTCTAAAAGTTTATTTACCCCAAACAGTTCTCCTTTGACCTGCTTAGGACTAGCCAAGCTAAAAAGTGTTTTAAACACAAACCAACTATTTTTAGCCTTTGGAATAAAAGAGTCAATTCAAGCAAAATTTATCGGGTTCCCAGGCAGTTTGGACACTCCCTTGTGGCTTATAGTAAACTACCTATTACCAATCTAGACTTTTGTAGGTTTTATCAGAAGTCTCACCTTCAAAAGCCAGTCTTGCACTACCAAAATTTTGTCAGTTCCTGGATCTGAAGCCATCATCCCTGGGATCCCTTTCATGCCTTTCAGAAACCCAAAGGCAATACCAAAAGGCAACTTCCTATGAGATAAACAGTCCCTTCCTCGAATTGTTTTCCCTTTTAGCTTAACTCATCAATTTTCAATCAATTTTCTTTCCATTCAAGTGCATGTGTTTTATGTAAACTCATACATAACTCAGTTGCCTCAAGTCCATCCTGTCTCAGCATGGCTGATCTGACCCTAAGTCTCCGCAGACTCTGCAGATCCTTGGAACAAGGTACATGAGGGGATCTGCAGAGTACTTGCCCTGCTAAGCACAGTCACTATGTGCCAGCGAGCTGGGGATTTAGATACTGCTAAGATCTATTTAAGGTCCATTTCAGGGAAATCTGATGATTGACTGAGCCCAGATGGGAACAGAGACTAGAAATCCTCACCTACTGATTCTGCAGAGAGGCTTCCCTCTCCTTTAAAGGATATTCTCACCAGCCTGAACTCTCCTTGCTTCTTGAGAGGTGTACCTTTACCAATCACGGTTCACAGGACTATTACTCAGTCAACCTGGCAGTCTCAAACTGTACCCTGTGGTCCAGCAAATCAGCTGGGCCACAAATGATTTTCAGTCCAGCCTCACATCTTGCCACATTTTCCAGCTGGATGGACAAGCCCCATGAGGTTAAGTGATGTAGCCCTGGGTTCCAGAGTGAGTCAGTTGCTCAGCTATGCTTTAAACTGTGGACCCGTTCAGGCTTCCAGGACTTTTCTCTAACCAGCAGACCGCAGGGTCCCTCTCCTGCAATCAGGTCAGCTTGTCTGCAGAGAAATGGAATTAAGCTATTAGCAAGTGGTTTCTGACTCTTGCAGAAACACCAGCAACAATGGCCACTTCGACATAACGTTTTAAGAGAGCTGTTTGTTTTGGCAGTGCTTCACTATATTACACATTCCTGACACTTAATTGTCCTTGCAAAGATCAACAAAGACCTTCTGAAGCAGAGCTGGAAGCTGTAGAACTCAGCTAAGCAAATGTTTGTTAAAATGAGGAGGAAGGGGGGGTTAGCTCTATATATTCAGCTGTACTCTGAAATGACACCATTTTCTCTACACCATCATCCATTTCCTGAACTTCCGTATCCCGCCCCTACTGCCTTCAATTCTGAAAGTTTGAAAATATGTTCTAATTCTTGGTCTCATTATTATCAAACTGCTTCCTTTGATCTTCAAAACCATTTGACAAGTTCAAAGCACATAAAGACACAGTGTCTGATTTTTTTTTGTTCTTGCTTTTTTAAATATAAAAGTCACATTATTATAATGATGTTAATGATAATAGTGAGCAAACACCTTAAATATCTTAGTGGACATTGATAACGGACCCTCATGAGCTAAGAGCTGTGCAGAGCATGGACTCAAACACGAGTCTCTCTCTCTCTCTCTCTCAACAAAGGCAAGAAAAAAGAAAACACAGCTGTTGATACACACTTTTACTTCACCTTGTATGTGCAGTTTCTGGCCAGAGACCCAGGGGTAGATACCAGCAGGATGGGGGAATCAATTCCTGCCCACAATGAGTTAATGATCTAGCAGGATGGCGAGGTCATGCCAGTGTTAGGGATGGTTAAAATCTTTTAAATAGAGGCAGAAAAATCACCCTGTGGCTTTCCTGGGTCTTTGGAAATACTGAAAATTAAAAGCCAGTTTCTGAAGGTCATCTTTAGGAATTGAGCCACACCCACACTTTATACTTCTGGAAACATGTTCATGTTTACTATGTCCCGTGTGTCCTATCAAGAAACTCCTGAACTGGGGGGAAACTACTTTATGAAAATGGGCCCATGAGAAATGGAAATGGGAACTAGGATTCCCATCTCCAACCCTCAACTGAGGAATGTTATATGAAGAGAAAACAAGGACACTGGTTATGTTAAAATTATGCTTTATCCTTTGAATTATTAGTAAATATGTATAGAGCATTACCAAGCACGTGGTACAGAACAAAAGACATTTTACGGGCCTAATGAGTTAATAGAAGGGGGAAAAAGGGTGTCTTAAGATGCAAAGGACCTGAGAGATGCCTTTGCTCATTCTGTTACCTTTGTCTGGAACACCACTATGTGCCTGGTTCACCCTTACTTCCTGTGCAAGACAGCTTAGATGTCACCTCCTTGAAGAAGCCAGCCTTGGTCCTCTCAAGTTCATACCCCTCCTCTGTGATCTCATAGCCTTTCTCAGTCTCAAAATACAGTCTTTATTGTATTTTGTTTGAAATTACCCTGCAGAGCACTGCCCAACATTGACCCAAGCTTTTTCAGAATAAAGACACTATCTATTTTACATGTTTATCCCTAGAGCCTAGCACACAGTAGGAAAGAGGCAGCAAGGAAAAGATCTTAACAGTGTGAGATCTTAACAGTGTGACTGAGAGAAAGAATGTATTAGTTTCCTGTGGCTGTTGTAACAAACTGGGTGGTTTAAAACAACAGAAATTTATTCTCTCACAGTTCTGGAGCCTAGAAGTCTGAAATCAGTATCGCTAGGTGGAAATCAAAGTATCAGCAGGGCTGTGCTTCCTTCAGAAGTTTTGGGGAGAATCTATTCTTTGTTTTTCCCAGATTCTGGTGATTGCCAATATTCTTTGACTTATGGCTACATCACTCCCATCTTCAAGGCCAGCATCTCCAAATCTCTGTCTGCTCTGTCTTCACATTGCTTCCTCCTACCTGTGTGTGTCAAATCTGCCTCTGCTTCTCTCTTAATGATACATATGATTGCATTTAGGGCCCACCCAGATCATTCTGGATAACCTTCCCACCTGAAGATCCTTAATCACATCTACAAAGACTTTACCCTATAAAATAATATTCACAAGTTCTAAGGATTAGGGCATGGATATCTTTTGGGGGGCCATTTTTCAATCTACCACAGGAGACTTAGAAATAAATTTTTTTTTATGATGACAAAAGAGTTAACAAGAAGAAGTAATTTGATGAAGAATAATATGTCATAAAATGAGCAAAGCCTTTGAAAATGAGGAAGTTGATAAAGAGGAAATAAAAGTTATTATAAAATAGGAACTAAAATATTTAATTTGGCAATCTAGGGAGGCAAACTTCATAGCCCAATAGTTAAGATCATAGATGCTGGAACTCAACTGCCTGGTTAGAATCTGGCTTCATCATTTACTGGCTGTGTGACCTGGGATAGTTACGTAACTTCCCTGTGCCTCAATGTCCTCATCTATAAAATGGTAATGACCACAGAGCTTACTTCATAGGGTTGTGGTAAAGGATTAAGAGACAGTATATTTAGAGCATTTGAAAGTATTTGCAACTATTATTTTAAGAAAACCAGAAATCTAAAAGAGGAAGTACAAATTTAAAACAACAAAAAGGAGAAATGTGTGGAAGATAAACGTTGATAAGAAAAGAGAACTTTTAAAATGATTGACCAAGAAGAAACAAAAAAAAGAAATGCTGCATAAATGATGTAAGATGAAAGATATTTTTTAAAAAAGTAAATTAAAAACATTTGCAACCACAAATTTGAAGGGGAAATAGGATAAATACGTTGCATATCATAAGAAAGACCAAGTCTATAATTGAGGACACTAAGAAAATTGCAGAAAGTAGAAAAGAATGTTCCAAGGCTAGCAACCCTTCTTTCCTTTATGTATTTATGTGGTTGGTATTGTTTTTCTCAGATCTTCTATGTCTTTGCTGATTTTTTTGTCTAGTTATTCCAGTAATTGCTGAGAGAAGATTGATAAAATCTCTGATTGTGGAATTTTCAATTTCTCCTTTTAATTCTATCTGTTTTTATCTCAAAAGAATATTTTGAGATTCTTTTTTTAGTTGCACACACATTTATGATTGTTTATGCCTTCCTCATGAATTGACCCTGTTATTATAATGAAATATCCCTCTTTATCTTTGATAATACTTTTTGACTTGTGTATTAGTTTCCTGGGGTTACCATAAGAAGTAACACAAATTGGGTGGTTTAAAACAACAGAAATTATAATCTCTCAGTTCTGGATGCTAGAAGTTTGAAATCAAGGTATCAGCAGGGCCATCCTCCCTGAAGGCTCTAGGCAAGAATTCTTTCCTGCCTCTTCCAGCTTCTTATGGTTGCCTGCAGTCCTTGGTGTTCCTGGGCTTGTAGATCTGTCAATCCAATCTCTGCCTCTGTCATCACATAGCCTTCTTCACCCTGTGTTTCTCCATGTCTCTGTGTCCAAATTTTCCTCTTCTTATAAGGACACTGGTCATTGCATTAGGGTCTGCCCTAATGCACTATGACCTCATCTCAACTTGACTATATCAGCAAAGACCCTGTTTCCAAGTAAGATCACCTTCACAGGTACCAGGGGTTAGGACTTCAATATATCTTTTTGGGAAACACAATTCAACCCACAACATCTTGGAATCTATTTTATCTGATATTCATATAGCTAGCCACTGCAGCCTTCTTATGCTTTCTATTTGCATAGTACATATATTTTTTTCCATCCATTTACTTTGAGACTCTCTATGTCTTCAGATTTAAAGTATGTCTCTTAGGCAGTAGTTTTTAAATTCCTTCTGACAATCTCTTTCTGTTGAATAAATTGTTTAATCCATTAATATTTAATGTGATTATTGATATGTTTGGGTAGGCCAACCATTTTATTTTTTGTTGTTTACCTGTCTCCTCTATTTTTTTAGCCTATGCTTTTCATTTATTGCCTTTAAAAATTATTTGAATTTAATTTATTTAAATTTTCTTATTGGCTTTTTAGATGTGCTTCTTTGCATTTTTTTCTTAGTGATTGACTAGTAAATACAACATATATTCTTAACTTTTCACAGTTAACATGATAACGTGGTAACATTTTATGTAAAATATTGAAAAGTTGCAAATTTATAGAGCCATATCCACCCCTGCTCTGTCCTTTTTGTTATAGTTATGTGTATTACATATACCTATATTATAAATCCCACAAGGCAATGTCATACTTTTTGCCTTAAACAGATTTATTTTTTAAATTAAGAGAAAAAAGAAAAATTAATCTTTTGCATTTCTCCAGCTTTTTAAAAAACCATTTCTGATGCTCTTTATCCTTTTCTGAGAATACAGATATCCATCTAGAATCTTTTCCTTCAGCTAAGGAACTTCCCTTAGCATTCTCATAATGTAGATCTGCTAACAACAAATTCTTAGTTCTCTTTTATCTGAAATAGTTTTTATTTTGCCATTATCTTTGAAGGATATTTTTACTGGATAAGATATTCTGGGTTGGTAGTTTTTTTTGTTTTTTTTTCTTTCAGCACTTTAATGATATTCCATTCTCTTCTGGCCTCCATGGTTTTTGATGAGAATTCATTTCTTAATTGCACTCTGATCCCCTGTATATAATGTGTCATTTTTCTTTTGCTGCTTTCCAGGTTTGTCCCTTATCTTTGGCTCAATAGTTTAACTATGATGTATTTCAATGTTAGTATCTTTGTGTCTATTCTAATTGGTGTTGACAAAGCATCTTGAATCTAAGTTTTTATTTTTCAACAGATTTGGGAAACTTGGCCATTATTTATTCAAATATTTTTTTTCTGCCCTATTCTTTCTCTCTTCTTCCTCTGAAACTGCCTGTATGTTGAATCATTTGATATTATCTGAGAGAGCCCGTGTTCATTTTTAAAAATTTTTTTCTCTCTGTTCATCTATTTAGATAATTTCATTGAGTTATTCCCAAGTTCACTTACTCTTTTTTTTTTTAACATCTCCATTTGGTTATTAAGTTGATTCAATAATTTTAGAATTTCAGATATATTTTTAGTTCTAGAATTTTCACTTTTTTATTGTTTAAGTACCTCTGCTGAGTTTTCCGATGTTTTCATTCATCGAGAGCATATTTTGCTTTACTTTATCAAGAATAGTTAAAATAGCTGCTTTAACATTCTTATCTGTTACTTTCAACATCTGCTTCATCTCAGGGTCAGATGTAGTTCATTCTCTTTTCTCTTGAGAATGTGCTTCATTTTCTTGATTCTTTATATGTCAAGTTATTTGTGAATCTATCACATATATTATGAATGTAAAGCCATGAAGTTTCTGGGTTTTGTTCTTTTTCTCTAGCGTGTGTTATTGCCTTGGCTTTAGCAGGCAATTTTCTTGGCTAGGCTCGAACTGCAAATTCTGTTTCTTTGGGCAGCAGCTCTAGTCTTGATTCAAATCATTCGCTGTAACTGAGCTGCTTTATTCTGTTCCATGCATTCACAGTTCAGAGGTCAGCCTGAGGTGTGGCTAGACAGAATTTAGGGATCCTTTCTCTGTCTCCTTTCTCTTCCCTTCCAGGATTCTTCCACTCACTTCAGTAACAGTTTCCCAGCTTCACTTTTCTGATTCTGCTAACCAGAAAGACTGTGCGTTTTTCAATCAGTGCCCTCACCACTAGGCTGCCAAATGCCAAATGGACCACATCAGTCTCGAACTAAAAGCCGCAGAACTGGGGCACTTACACCACAGCAGTCCAAGCATTCACTCCCCACAAGAGTCTTTCTGCTTCTGTTCCCTCTCCAATTGCTTCAGGTAGTTGCTTTTGTATTATATCCAGGTTTTATCATTGTTTCTAGAGGGGAAAGGGCATCCTCTGAGAGGGACTTATTCCATCACTATCAGAAGCTGGAAATCCATTTGACCTGCAGGATTGTTTCTTACAGTAAAGAGTTGAAAACAACTTGAATGTCCATCAACAGAGAAAGATTAAAGAGACTGTGGTCCATCATCTGCTGGAACACTATGTAGCCATTAAAAAGAATAAGATGAACCTGACTACTAAAGAGGAGAGAGCACCAGGAAATACTCTTAGGTTTAAAAGCAAGTTTCAGAATTGTACTAGAGCCTGTATAGTGGGGGCTATGTGGTGTGCCTCTCAGGTCCTCCCTTCAGGGTCAATGCCCTTATTCTTCCAGCTGCCAGGCACATTGGCTGCTGAAGGGTCACAGTGGAGTTTCGCTTTAGAAATTGCCCTCAGCTGAAGAGAGCCATGTTTTCTAAAGTACATCCCCTTCTCAGGGGCAGCTGCCATTCAATGACTGGTTAAGATGAAGGTACGATGGCCCAGTCCCTTTACCTTAAAGGTCAACTCTGAAGGCGTATCTGGAGTGCCCCATGAGACTGGCTGAGACATCGTCTGGATATGCATCATAATTCACTTGTTCCTCTGTCCAACTCCCTCACTCCCTTACAGGCCTTGTTCCAGCAATTCATTCCCCCCATTACATCTCTTGCATGTAAGCCTCCATCTCAGAGTCTATTTCTTGGGGAAACTGACATAAGGCAGCCTAATACCTTTCAGGTAAACAAACAAACGAAACACAGTTCTGTAAGCTCATATATGTATATAAAGGCAGAGAAAACATTCTGGAAGAATATAGGTGAAAATGACAATAACATATCTTTAGGGAGGTATCTGGCATATGGAGAGAGTATTCAATAGATACTTTAATTCACATGTGCTGTTTAATTTGTTACAACTCATATATTTATGCATATTCGTTGAATTAAAAACAAATACAGTCTGAGAGTTCCCTGGCGGTCCAGTGTTTAGGACTTGGCACTTTCACTGCTGGGGCCCAGGTTCAATCGCTGGTCGGGAAACTAAGATCCAATAAGCTGTGCTGCGTGGCCAAAGAAACAAAATACAATCACAAATACCAAAAAATAACTCTCCATCTCTCTCTGCATCCCAGATCCTTCAAAACCTGAGCTCTAGGACCATACACCCAGTTGCTTATTGTACACCTCTACTTGGATGTCTCTCAGAATCTTTACATTAAAGTGTCCCCCCAAATAAAGTCAGCATCTCCTCTCCACTTTTTGCCCTCTATTTCCTCTCTCAGTGAATGAGAACGTCACCACTCACTTGACTGCACAAACAGGGAGTGTGGATGTCATTTTTGACTTTTCTTTCTACCTCACTGCTCCATTTGCAATTCATGTTCAAGTCCTACGGATTCCATCTCAATATTCTCAGGCCCCTCAATTCTTTCCATTTGTCGCCATTATCTTATTCAGGTTACCATCCACTTTGCCTGGATCATCATTGCAGAATCTTGACTCTTCTTGGCCCCAGTCTTGCTCCCCTTTAATCCATTCTCTGCATTCCAGCAAGGGCAATCTTTCTGAAATATCAAGCTGTTCAAATTCAACAGGTAGGAGTTTGCATAGAATCCTTCATATTCTTCAGTTGCCATCTAACCACTTTATGACCATTTCCGCATTGGGCCTGAGAGGCAGCCTGTAGCCTGGAAAGAATAAAATGCCCCACCTAGGCCTGGGAGACACGGAGAGCGCCGTTTGGGCTAACTGGTCATGTCCAGTAACAGCGTTTGTTTGTGATTCCACTGAACCCTGTGGATTATGCTATGTCCATGGACTAACTGAAGGGAGTTCAAAAAGAGAGCAGGAATGATGAGAGGAATGGAAGAAAAGAAAAGATATATGGAGAAAAGTTAAAGAGATATCTATCTATCTATTTATCTGTCTATCATCTATCTGTCTTTAGGTCATATCCTTAAATGGAGATGGAGGCTGAGAACTCACTCTGTCTTAAAGCAGAAAAGTGACTACAGATAGAGAAAGGGTGGGAATGGTTAAAACCTAACTCTCAGTGTACTAAGGGGGCCAGTTACCCCTGGGGTTTGGGTTTCTTAATAAAGCAAATCTTGAAAATGCTGTTAAAAAAAAGAAAAAATAGAAAATTTGTGGGGTTCTTTTGAATGGCGTAATTGTAGATAGATCTTTTAATTTTTTTTGATTTCCATTAAAATTATTTTGATATTTTTGATATAATGTTAATAATATAGACCAACAGTTTAAAAGAAGTTTTTAAAAAAAATTTATTTTATTGAAGTATAGTTGATTTACAATGTTGTGTTAGTTTCTGGTGTACAGCAAAGTGATTCAGTTATACATATACATAATAGTTTGCATCTGCTAATCCCAAACTCCCAATCCATCCCTTCCCCACACCCCTCCCCCTTGGCAACCACAGTCTGTCCTCTATGTCTGTGAGTCTGTTTAGAAGAAGTCCTTTTAAAGTGAAACTGTCAGCTCCTTTTTTATCTTAATATTATAGAAAAAATTTGAATATATACAGAAGTGGAGAGAATAGTATGTCAGCCCTCATGGGTGCACCACTGAGTTTCAACAATTAGCCTCTGTTTGCCAGTCTTTTTTTTTTTCTTTTTTTAAAACATCTTTATTGGAGTATAACTGGTTTACAATGGTGTGTTAGTTTCTGCTGTATAACAAAGTGAATCAGCTATACATATATATATATCCCCACATCTCCTCCCTCTTATTTCTCCCTCCCACCCTCCCTATCCCACCCCTCTAGGTGGACACCAAGCACTGAGCTGACCTCCCTGACTTGAGGACACAGGGGGAGGGTAAGCTGGGACGAAGTGAGAGAGTGACATGGACATACATACACTACCGAATGTAAAACAGATAGCTAGTGCCAGTCTTCTCTGGTATATCCCCTTCACGCCAGTTGTTAAGCTATTACCTCAGCTTCAGGCCCATACTTCTGTGTGCTCGTTGAGAACCTGGGGGCTGTTCAAACCCCACTTTTGTTTTACCAGCCGGCTCCCTGTTGGACTCCACCAATGGCTGGAGGAGGAAGGGACTTGCCCCTTCCTGCTGGCTTCCTGCCAACACCACCACCCTTTCCGGAGGCAGCCGTCCCTTTCCAGACGAACAGTGGTATCTAGCTGCAGTTCCTCTGACATTCACACAACCAGCCTCATTGCCCCCCTCAAAAGCACCAGCCCCAGGTGGCCAGAGAACTGTCTGTAGTCCGGGGGTACCTTCAGCGCCCCTCCTTGAGCTCAGACACTAGGGATCCTCTCAGACGTCTGTGTTCCCGCTGAGCAGGGACCCTTCTCCAAGCCTCTAGGTTTTGCTGGGTGCAACCCCTTCCATTTATTCCCCAACCTTAGGGCAGTAACTACTTTCTGCAATTGCTACTTTCATGATACCTTAGGCTCTCTTTTTGCCTTCCGGTGACCTGGTTAATAATTCTTTGTGGTAAATTCTCTGTTACAATACGTGGCGTGGATTCTGTCTCCTGACAAGATCCTGACTCACCTACCCCTTACCCCTTTATTTTAAAAGCAAATTCAGACATTATGCCATTTCATCTGTAAGTGCTTCAGAATATATGTCCAACTTACAGGCATTTAAGAAAATTATATAACCACCATGGCATTAACAAACAAAGTTAACAGTAATTCCTCAATTCCATTTAGTAATTAGTGTGTATGCAAATTTCCTTGATCTTCCCAGTGACCTCAGAGATCTTCATAAGCATCGTTCACAGATGCCCTTGGGATGTAGGGAGGGAACAAGGACAAGGGACGTGGAAGGATGGGAACTGCTCCAGGTGGGAATTCCTAAAGAACTAGAAACTCCCTGTCATTTTCACTTGTCTTGAGGCTAGAAAGGAGATAGAAAGGACTCCTGGGAGAAGACAGGAGCTTTAAGGGCAGACACAGGGTAGTGGGAGGCCCTGGGAATCAAACAGCAGGATTCAGGTGTGTTAGCCAAATCATTATCGATTGATTGCTTTTGGACACTGTTTCCTCACCACAAGCCTGTACCGGCAACATGAGTGAAGGAAGTATCTTCAGGTCACAAATTTACCAAGGAAAAAAAAAACTGCAAAGGGGGTGTGAGGAGACGGAGGACAGAGGCATGCTCAGAGCTCAGCTGGATGCTTAGGTCAGTTCAGTCCACAGTGGGGATCTACTCCTGGCAGGGGCTGCTTTACTGGCTGTCCCCTTCCTCCCGACATAAATCTTCATTGCTTTCCCAGGAGAAGCATCGCCATGGCCAAATGGCAGTTTTCATAATGAGAGTTTCAGTGATTTATTTATCTTTCCAAGACTCTCCAAACATAAGAAGCTTAATTGGACTTGTCTGAACACCGTCAGTCACCCGTAGCCTTGAAGACCTCCTTATTCCATGTTCAGAACATAACTAAAATTAATGATACAATAAAGATGCCAAAACTCTGATCTCTGGTAAAGGCAAAGGGAAAATTAGTGAAAAATGATTGCACATTCTTCATTATATTTCAGTTTCAAGGAGGTGAGAGGGCACCCACAGAGAGGAAACACATGAGAGCAATGGCCATTTTCTCAGGGACACCCGTGACCCTCTTGAGCCTCCAGGCCAGCCCCACACCAGACTGGGAAAACTTGGGTTACAAAGAAATATTATTTGCTAATCATCAATGCTGAACCATTAACTACAGTACTATATTTGCATATTATCATGTTCTCAGCAAGTCAAATTAGCTGTTCCTTACACAGCTTGGTTAGAACATCACTGAATATTTCTCTTGACCTTGAAGTCCCAGGCTATCCCAGAATGTGTTTCTTGGTTATTTTCCATGAACTGTGCAGGCTCAGTAACTGTGCAAGCTCCAACTTTTGAAGATCAAGCTGCAATGTGCTTCATCTCAATCGACAAAATTCACCCGAAGACCAGGAGAGAGAAAAGCAAGGTTCTACTTTTGCTCTGCTGTTTTTAGTGAGATGAACTGGTTAAGTCCAACTCCGTAGGATCTCAGTTTCCTCATCTGTTAAATGGAAATGCCTTGTTTTCCTTCCAGGGTTGTGACAAGCATGAAATGAGAGAGTCCTTTAAAAAACATTAACAACTATATATGTATTGGGGAGGTCTCCTCCAAATTATTTAGCAACTCATGTGAGTCTTAAGATTGCTTCTCCTTAGGACCTTGGGAAATTCTTCAACCTAGCCTTGCCACAATTTAGCCCAAGGAGAAATGAGATTATTAATTCCTTTTCCTCTCTCCCTCAGTAGACAGTTGTGGAAGAGAGATATTAAATGGGAAGACTTTGTAAATTCTAGATTTCTTTTGGAAATTGTCACCAGTTACAGCAGCTGAAAAGTCTGGTATTTGTCAAAGGCACTTACACACCTTACAAGTGAGCATCACCCTTTAGCTCCACTCACCAACCACCATCTTCTGAACTTGGTACCTTCTCAGCCATCTGTGGGAGTTCTGTGAGGCACAACAGAAGCCAACCTGAGTCTGTCTGCTGTTCTCTCACTAATCTTATCTGCTGCCATAGCATCTTTACAGCCCAAAGCCCTGCTGCATCACTGGAGCTGGGTTTCTGCGTGCCCACCCTTCCTTCTCCCCCACCTTGCTTCTCCATATTCAGCTCTCCTCGCTGAAAGAGTAAGTTAATGCAAACTGATGCATTTCACAGCTTAACTGAGTCTTGTTATTTGAATTGAATACTGATGATACTCCAGAGCCTCTTCGTGTGGCACATCCAGATCGCAAAGCCTGATGAAGAGTCACTCTGTGGACCTTCAATTGGGCAGCATTGGTTGTTGCATTATATCCATACTGTCTTTTAAAAAGCATTTTCACCATTTTTGACTTGGCTTTTGATGACCTTGATAATCAGGACATTATTGGCTGGTGTGTCCTCTAGAAGTAGAACTGAGTGACAGCTTTCATAAATGTACCATCAAAGGGCAGGGAAACAGCCAAAAGCTCCAGAAAGATTGCTCTGTTCCACTTTCTAAATCTCAAGCAAGTGCATCTAACTGGTGAAACCCTAGCTGCAAGGGGGACTGGCAGATGGAGACTTTAGCTTTTCAGCCTTTCCAGATAGATCTGTCCTCAACTCTCTTGACATCTCAGCAGCATTTGACTCAGATGAATATACCTTCTTTCTGGAAACCCCCTTCCCTTGTGTCTATGGTACAGAACTCTCCTGGGTTTCCACCTACCTTTCTGGACCTCTGTTCTCTATCTCTTTTGCAGTTGTTCATTCCCTACCCTTTTTTTTTTTTTTAATTTATTTATTTTATTTATTTATTTTTGGCTACGTTGGGTCTTCATTGCTGTGCTCGGGCTTTCTCTAGTTGTGGCGAGCGGGGGCTACTCTTCATGGCGGTGCGTGGGCTTCTCATTGAGGTGGCTTCTCTTGTTGTGGAGCATGGGCTCTAGGCACACGGGCTTCAGTAGTTGTGGCATGTGGGCTCAGTAGTTGTGGCTCGCGGGCTCTAGAGTGCAGGCTCAGTAGTTGTGGCTCGCAGGCTCTAGAGTGCAGGCTCAGTAGTTGTGGCGCACGGGCTTAGTTGCTCTGCGGCATGTGGGATCTTCCCGGACCAGGGCTCGAACCCTTGTCCCCTGCGTTGGCAGGAGGATTCTTAACCACTGCGCCACCAGGGAAGCCCCCTACCCTTTTCTTAAATGATGATATTCCTCATATTTATGCCCCAAACCCACTTTCTTTTCTCATCCTATATGCTTTTTTTAAAGATACTCTCATTTGTGTCCATGTTTTCAGTCACCATCTATTTGCTGTTGACTTCCAAATTTATATCTCCAATTTATATCTTTCTTTTGAGTTTCAAACCTGAAAAGCCAACTCCCCACTAAAATTATGTGTCCCAAAGGCAAGGCATGTTCAACATGCCCAGTAATGAATCCATCCAATTTTCTCTCAAAATGTATTCCTTTATGTTTTCATCATCCTTTCAGGAATCCAGCCAGAACCTTGATGTTTCAAAGGATTGTGCTTTTTACCTGGTGGTTGGCTTCCAAGAGGAGGAAACAGAAACTGTCAGGCCAGTTAAGGGTTATATCTGTAACTGGTGCATCATAATTTCTGCTAAATGATATTGCTCAAACCAGTCATAAGGTTCACCCAGATTCAATAAAGTGGAGAAACTGGCTACCTCATTATGGGGGCATGTCAAGTTCATATTGCAAAAGAATGTGTGGAATGGGAGATATCATTGTGACCATCTTCTGAAAGTGCAATTTGCAACAATGGCAAAATCAGAAATCAAATTCAGACTCAACAAACTGCAAAGCCAAAGAACTTAACTGTGAAGTTGTATTGCTTCACATGTTCAGAAGAGCACTTCTTTCACTTCTGGAAAATAACTGAAACAAAGGAATATTGGGGCTCTTCAATCTTTAGTTAATTACTCATTCATTTACTCTTCCAATATTGTTAAGTACCTACAACAAACTCAGGCATTGTTTGAGTGTGCACAATAATGTATAGAATATACAAGTCACTGGTCTCCTGGAGCCCAGAGTCTGTTCTTCCACGATTGCAAAAGTAGTTTCACTTTGAATCAATGGAATCAGAATCAATTGTTTTTAAGGGGCAGGAACAATCTATTTTTGATCCTAAGCAATGTTGGAATGAAGCCCTACAGGGAAGTAGAGGCCTGCACAGAGTTTAAAATTGAAGCTTGATCCAGTCAAAGTTTATAGCATTGTACAATGTTTAGATCTCTTGGTATGGCGTGTATTCAGGGAGGACTGTACATTTTAAATATTTACAACTGATAAATATTTTCCATTATATGACAGTACTTGACACATAGCAGCTTGTAGGAAAAAATGCTTGAATTCAACATTCAAGTGAATTAATTACACATCCTGTCCTAGGGTCAAACAGTGGTGCTCTGGCTAAATGGCCAACAGTTGGCAGGCCAATTGCCAAAATGATCAGTTGGATCACTGTGCAATCCAATTCCCTCATTAAGACAACTAAACAGTAACAATGAAATCAGATTCACTCTATGGAAATCTAATCAATTGCTCCACAATCAGATATAACAGCTCTCCAATCAAATTAATTTAATTTTATTTGGTTTAGTTAAGTGACATAGACACAGTCTTCGTGGGTGCCTGTTCTCTTCTCATACACAGCATGACATAACATCAGCATTTGAAGGGGTCCCAAAGCTTCTGATTGTATGCTTCTCACATGGGACGAAAGTGAAGGCAGTACACAAAGTCACTAGATCGATGTGGTGTGTCTCTCTGGGGTGCTAAGGGTATCTGCAAATTTGGAGGGGGATATATTTATGTATTTAAATGAGTAAGATGCATCATGGAATATGTGTTAGTCAAGATAGATTCGATTATGATCTGATAACAAAAAACTTCCAGTCTTGGTGACTTAAAACAAAAAAGCTTATTTCTTATTCATGGGACACATCCATGAGGGTCAGCTAGGGCCTGTGTTTCACATTGTCTTCATTATAGGATCTGGATTGAAGGAGCAGTCTCTCTGTAGAACTTTGCCTGTTGTCTTAGTGGAAGAAAAGACAACTACAGTAAATCATGGATTAGATCCTAATACATCCATCTGGAAGTGGCACCTGTCATGTCCGCACACACTTCATTGGCTGAAGCATGTCATAGAGACCCACCTATCTTCAAAGAGGGACAGGGAAGTGCAATCCTACTATGTGCCCAGAAGAATTAAAAATATTTTTTGAGCAGTATTAATATCTACCACAGAATGGGGTACAAATTTCCTTTTTTAAATTTATTTTTAATTTTTATTGGAGTATAGTTGATTTACAATGTTGTGTTAGTTTCAGGTGTACAGGAAAGTGAATCAATTATACATATACATATATCTACTCTTTTTTAGATTCTTTTCCTAGATAGGCCATTACAGAATGTTGAGTAGAGTTCCCTGTGCTCTACAGTAGTAGGTCCTTATTAGTTATCTATTTTGTATATAGTAGTGTGCATATGTCAATCCCAATCTCCCAACTTACACCTTCCCCTCTTCTCCCTGGTAACCATAAGTTTGTTTTCTACATCTGTGACTCTATTTCTGTTTTGTAAATAAGTTCATTTGTACCATCTTTTTAGATTCCACATATAAGCGATATCATATGATATTTGTCTTCAGCATCACTAATTATTAGAGAAATGCAAATCAAAACTACAATGCGGTATCACTTCACAGCTGGCAGAATGGCCATCATCAAGAAATCTGCAAACAATAAATGCTGGAGACGGTGTGGAGAAAAGGGAACCTTCTACACTGTTGGTGGGAATATAAATTGGTACAGCTACTATGGAGAACAGTATGGAGGTTCCTTAAAAAACTGAAAATAGAGCTACCATATGACCCAGAAATCCTACTCCTGGGCAAATATCCAGAGAAAACCATAATTCGAAGAGATACATGCACCCCAATGTTCATTGCAGCACTATTTACAATAGCCAGGACATGGAAGCAACCTAAATGTCCAGAGGAATGGACAAAGAAGATGTGGTACATATATACAGTGGAATATTACTCAGCCATAAAAAAGAACGAAATAATGCCATTTGAAGCAACATGGATGGACCTAGAGATTGTCATACTGAGTGAAGTACGCAAATTTCATAGAAACTGTAGGATGAAACAAGACTTTGAAGATCAGTTTCTTGCAATGCATGTGCACCTACTCAGTGTTGATTAAATAAAGGAAAATGATACATACTTGCCTAAAGTTGTTACTGAACCAGGCAAGCAAAGCCCCAAGAGGCCCAAGTTTGTAGCCAAGAAAGAGTTTATTTACAAGGCAGCCAAATGAGGAGGCAGGAGAACAAGCCTCAGATCCGCCTCCCCAGAGGTGAGGGGTTTGAGATGTTTATAGGTTAAAAGAAGCTGGGTGGTCTTAGGCATGAAGAAACGGGATTGGAAGTGGGGAAAAGGTGAGGTAATCAGTGTTCTGCGCAGGAGTATCTGGGTTACACGCTTCTTCATGGGTTGCATGTTCAAAAATGGAGGTGCTTAGCATGATCTGAGGGTGAAGTTTCTGGCCCTCTGATGTCAAAATGTCACTCATTGGACACCTGCACAGTCCCAGTTTCAGGGTCAGTGGTCCCAAACAATCTTGGCCCGCTTTAACTGGGCAGGAGCCAACTCCAGTTTCCTGAAAAACAACTTAAGCCCCTGCCCACCCTCCGCCTCCATTACTATAGGGACCCATATGATGAAGACATAATCTATAGGGGTGGTTAAGAAGTCTGGTGCTATATTACCTAGGCTATGTGAAGCTTGGAGGGTATGCAATTGAAGAAAAAAAAATAAAAATAAAGTAGGCTTGATTAGCAAAGGCAGGTTACAAACAGAGGGGTTTTTAATAAGCTGTTCCCTTATCCGCTGTTCCCTTATCTGCTGTTCTGTAAGATACACTCAAGGACTTCTATTAAGGTGCCAGCTTCTATTAACCCTTTGGGGCATGGTTTCCAAGTGCTTCATTTTATCTTAAAATATATAAATGCATATTCATTTCCTTGTCTTTTGATATCAGTGGTTATCTATGAAAATGGGTTTCTTGATTGAGATTGCTTATTGTCTAATATCCCTGAGAGCTTTCTCTATGTGAGAATCTAAAGCCACAGGCAAAGGCATCTGAGTGAATAGTCCTTCAAGATGCTGTACAATTCTTTTACCGTTGTCTCTTTCACACATTATTTGGAAGCAACTATCAAATGCAAGTACTTGCATTTAAAAAGTATTTCTAAATCTTTTAACTTACCTTTTCAGCATTCACCATTTATTTTAAAAGATTTCAAACAGACAGGAATCCACACTTGCGTGTCTACCACCAGTATAGTTTTCATAGAAATAACAGCTTTACTTCTTTTTGCAATCATTTTATATGCACTTAAATAATATTTAATTAAATTATGTAATTAGAGTAAGTACAAAAGGCACAAACAGGTTTGGGAATGATACAACTCAAGTGGAGGGAACAGAAATGCAAGAGCATAGCAGAGAGTATACTGGCCACTAGTCTCAGCCATTCCTGGGCATCAGATAGTACATTTTCAATAACAAATGGAGAGCACCTGATGATAATCTGGTAAAGTGATTTGCTAAAAGAACTTGTACTAGACTTTGGTGGAAAAGTTTAGGAAAACTGTCCAATATCCTCATATTGCAATTAATGATCCTAAAGCCCAGAGCCTGTAAACTACTTAAATCCATTCATTCATTCACTCATTCATTAATTCATTGATACATTCATAGGCAGTAGAGTGGATATGAACACGGATTCTGGCACCAGAGAGCCCAGATTTACTTCCCTTTTTCTCAGTTTCCCCAACTGTAAAGTAGGGAGAATAGGACCCACCTCACAGGGTTGTTGTCGAGATTAAATGAGATAATGGATATAAGTGCTATTTTTTTTTTTTTTTTTTTTTTGGCTGCGTTGGGTCTTCGGTGCTGCGGGCAGGCTTTCTCTAGTTGTGGCGAGTGGGGGCTACTCTTCGTTGCGGTGTGTGGGCTTCTCATCCCGATGGCTTCTCTTGTTGCGGAGCATGGGCTCTAGCGCGGGCTTCAGCAGTTGCGGCACGCGGGCTTAGTTGCTCCGGGGGATGTGGGATCTTCCCAGACCAGGGATCGAACCCATGTCCCCTGCATTGGCAGGCGGATTCTTAACCACTGCACCACCAGGGAAGTCCCTGTAAGTGCTATTTAAATGTTAACTTATGATAAATGTATTCATTGGATGAATATTTGCTGGGTAAATGCCACGTGCCCAGTGTTGGGCTAGTGATGGAGAAAGGTAAACCATAGCACAGTCATTTCTTTTGTAAAGTTAATAATCTAATGTGAGGAGACAGATATTACATAAGTACTTTTTGAAGTTACATTTTGTGAGGAAGTACACGGTGGCAGGAATGAGCCTTTCCTCTCCATATCTTCAGAGATTAGTAGACTCTGGCACATACTAAGTTCAACAAAAAACATTTCTGGAATTAATGAATAAATTAATAATGAATAAATAAATATATGACTTATCCAAAGAGCGATACTCATTTAGTGGATGAGGAAGTACTAAAACTAAACTCATCTAATTTCTAGTTTTTCTAGTTCACTAAGATGCCTTCTTTAAACAGGCTTTCTAAGATTTGAACTTAGATTACTAGATTCAGAATTTTAATTTCTATATGATGGCTATCAGCACTATGTTTATAAATTTAGGAAAAATGCAAATAGAGTATCATTATACATCTGAACCATTATTTTTATGTGCTTAAAAATGAGTTTCTTTATTGGTAGAGTTTTAACTTTTTGAACTGTAGGAATCTTCTGACTAGCAAGGAATGTTACTGAACAATAAATAAATGCTGAAAAGTGAATTGTTTTGTCTTGCCCCCAAAACTTAACCAAACAGACCCATCATTCAGCAGGTCTCTGAGGCCATCTCTATCTTTGATGACAAACACATGCAAGAAAATGTGGGTCCTCTAGAACTCCTGGAGGAGAATGGGCAGGGATGCACCATCTGGGGAGCTCATTTTTACCTGAGGGTTTACCCCCTATAAACATGACACAAAATTTTTAAATGGTTTAGATAGAAATATTTTCAAGATGCATTACATGCTTCCCTGACTCCTTAGATGGAATGTTCTGAAAATGCCACATGTCCAGTTGTAGCATGGTTGGTTGTAGCTAAAGAAATCTCTCCAGTTGAATTTGTAAAGAGGAGGGTGGGCAGCCCCACTGTTTCTGTTTGCACCTATTTCTCCCACCTTTTATAATTTCTCAGCTGTGTGAAATGGGACGTGACTGACAAGGGCCAAACATATTTCCTGATCTATCTACATAATTAACCCATTATCTGCTAAGTATGAGTGCATTCGGGGACATCACAGGGCAGAATATTTAATATTTGCAATGTTTGACGTCTAGTTTTCTATAGGCATCCATTGATGTAAATGCCTGGCGGTGTTTAGCTGCTTGGTTATCGTAAACAATTAACAAAAATCATCAAGCCTTCCGAAGTCCATTTTTCTTGTCACAGACTCCTGTCTTGTCCTCTGAAAGTCTGAACTCCATCTGCCCACTCCCTCCTCCACTTGTTCTCAGTGTTTCCCTCCCTCCGTACCTCCGCACTATCTCCTCCAGCCTTCTCCTTCTCATGCTCCTCTTTTTCTTTCTTCTTTTCCCTTCCCCTTCTCCCTCTCTCCTTCCACTCTTCATTCTCCTTTCCGCCATCTTGTCTTCCCTCTTTCTTCAGCCTTCTCTCCCTTTGCGAAATCTCACTCCTCTTATCAGCAAAAACCTACGTACATAGCTCTTAATCTTTATCTGCAGTTGCCCTCTAGGTTAAGTCACAGGGTTTCCCTGAAGTGTGTCTCCTAGTGCCTGCCAACTACTTAGGACTCCAGATCTGGAGATAGGGTGATGCATAGTTAAAGAAGAACTGGTAAGAATAATCAAATACAAGCTGACGGTCAACACTTGACAGCTGGCAGAAGAGCTCTCTTAAAGAGAATGCAATCAACACCGTGCAGAAGCCCGAGGAGGTTGTACAATTCGAAACTAGCATCCCGAACTGTAGGGCAGACAGAAGGACAATAGGAGAAGCTCGATTTAAACACGGCAAAGTGAAAACAGCAACATTGGATCTGGGAAGAGTTGATGATAGCTAAACTAAGAATTAGAAAGTGGGTTCGAAACTTCCTGTGGGAGCACTGCGTTGGCCTGTCTTCCCACTCCGTGGACTCTGTGCCAGCAAACACATCTCCTTTTCATTTGTCAGCATTCTGTTTCTTGTCAGAGACTGGGATTCCTGGCAGTGGGAGAGACCAGCACTGCTTGATATGCAGGCCCTGCGCTCCCGTGACGGTCTCTGCACACTTAGGTCCTCATGCTTTGGAGATGCTGCTGGCTGGTGGTCCCAGCCAACTGGGCAGTAGCTGGGTGTGCTGCAGGGAACACTGGCACCTGAGGACAAGCCCTCGCCTCTCCCCAGAGACAGCTCCCTCCTGTTGCCTCACTACCCTGCTCCCTCCTAATATTCTTTTTCTTGGACTATTTCTCCCCCCCCACGAGTTTGCCTGGGCTACCACCTCCCTTCACATAGCCAAACAGGTAGATGTTAGGGTTCTGAATCCTTTGCAGAGGAGGGGTGCTGAGGGACCAACCGGGAGGGGACACGAAGGAACATCCTGGGGTGCTGGAAATGTTCTCTATCTTGGTCTGAGTGACGGTTATATGAGGGTATGCATATGTAAACATTTACCCAGCTGTGCATTTAAGATTGTGCACTGCACCGTGTGTAAGTTATATCCTGAGAGAGAGAGAGAAAGAGAAGATCTAGAATCTGCGTTTGACTCCATTTAGGGTCGTATGACCTCTGGCTCTTGGCAAGCCTATAAATACGGCTAAATATAGTACTCGTTGCAGAGGGGATTGTGTGGGTGAAATGAAAAAGCACTCAGCAGTGTGTAAAGTGCTTGGTACAGGGTTAGTGCTCAGTAATAGATTGCAAATATCATCATTATTGCTGGAGAAAATTACTGTTCCAACATGGTAATAAATGCAAATGTTTTGATTTAAAATCCCTCTTTGCATATTGGAGTATCTGGAGACCATCTTTCAAGGCCTTAACTCAAAGGTGTGACTAATAGTGGGGATCTTAGGCACTGAAGCAGGCTAACAGAAGAAAATCATCGGGCAAGGGGCCCAGGGGGGCTCTTTAAATTATAGCGGCCGGGCGGCCCCACCACCTGGCTGGCCTGTGCAGGCTGACCTCACCTGTACATCACACCCATTACAGCCACGTGTCTTGAGTCCCAGAGGCAAATTTCTGATGCATTCATTTTTGGCCAATAAACTCCACACACATGCAAGATCTAAACTCTGGATGGACCTGGTTTAACACCAATGCTGAGAAACACAGCTGTGACTAATGGCATGATCTCAGCTCAGCAGTGGAAAATCAGAGCCTTCTTGATTCTTTTTCTGCCATCATTAAGATGTTTTATTCTGCTCAGGAAATGGATGAGACCCCAGTATTTATTGCCGACCTCTACTTTGCTTGTAACTACTTAGAAATCCATAGAACTACAGGATGTCTGAGCTCTACGAGGTCTTAAAGAATAGCTAGATGAGAACCCCTCACTTTATAGATGAAGTGGGAGGAAAAGTCACTCGCACGAGGTTCATTCATCTTCAGCAAGTATTTATTCAGCGACTGTGTGCCAGGATTTGTGGTAGACCTTGGATTACATAACTTGGCATGGAAAATTCCTTCTAGCTCTCTTCCGGAGTTCTCCTAAGCCAGACTATGACTTGAGTTGGTACTGCCTGATATGCATTGATGTCTTCGATAGAACAGTAATGTAGACAGTGTGCAACGACCGGAGTACTGAGTTATATAATCAAGGCGGAAGCAGGGGCTCTGTCAGCTGGCACTGCAAACCAGGTGGACTTACGTACAGGTAAGACCCGAGGCCGGCGCCCTGAGCTGGGTGGAGGGATGCAATCGCCCCTGCTGCCTTCACCGCTGCCTTCCCTATGCCCTTCTCATAATCTCTTCTGCTGCATGCAGATCTTTGGGGCATCACCTTTGTTTCCTCACTTCCTGATTTTTTGGGCTACTCTACCTAGTCATTTCATTCTAAATGCAACCACCTACATGTGCTGGAAAGAGAAATGGAATACACAGGGGGCTGGCCCTGGTCCTCAAACCCCCTCAACCATGGGCCTTGACTGCATGTGCTATGGGGCATTAAACCACCCTTTATCACCCTCCAAACAAGTAACCTCACCTAGTGACATGGACCAGGTACTTGGCACCAAAGAGCATTGAGAGCTGTGGCACATTGGAGAGAACACATCCTGCATAAAGGGACAGTCGCTCCCCAGTCTGCTGGGTGTTTCCATGGAAATTACAGAGCTAGCACTGCCACATCTTCAGATTTTTCAAAATAAGCCAGAAACTTCTCTTTTTTGATGATGTTTCCCAGTTTTTTGAAATCATTCTGTGGGTCAAATAAAAAAAAAAAAAAAGCATTTGTGGGCTC
Organism: Balaenoptera borealis; assembly: GCF_965194805.1. Lineage (NCBI taxonomy): Eukaryota > Metazoa > Chordata > Mammalia > Artiodactyla > Balaenopteridae > Balaenoptera > Balaenoptera borealis. The sequence continues at coordinate 34,047,246 of NC_138867.1, read as the reverse complement.
CTGGGCTGCTTTAAAAACAACAACAACAACTGATGCCCTAAAGGATGGTCCAGAGATATTCTTTCAAATTTAAGGTCAGCAGACATAGTGAATGAGGATGGGCAGAAGGACGTTTGTTTTTTAAATTTATTTATTTGTTTATATTTTTGGCTGCGTTGGGTCGTTGTTGCTGCGCGCGGGCTTTCTCTAGTTGCGGCGAGTGGGGGCCACTCTGTTGCGGTGCGCGGGCTTCTCATCGCGGTGGCTTCCCTTGTTGCAGAGCACGAGCTCTAGGCGAGCGGGCTTCAGGAGTTGTGGTGCGTGGGCTCAGTAGTTGTGGCACACGGGCTTAGTTGCTCTGAGGCATGTGGGATCTTCCCGGACCAGGGCTCGAACCGGTGTCCCCTGCATTCGTAGGAGGATTCTTAACCACTGTGCCACCAGGGAAGCCCCCCAGAAGGATGTTTGGATATGAGAGTCTGTTACTTCCTGGTTCAGGAAAGACTGTGCAGGTATTGTGAGATGGAGCTGCGATCACGAGGAAGCTGAATTCCAGCCACATACTCACCTCTCCCTCTAGAAAGTCATTTCAGCAATCTGAGCTTCCTTCTTTCCGCTGGTAATATGGGCTCGTACCATCTTCTCAAGGATTTGTCATTCAATCAAGAGACTTTGTGCTGTTGAGGTAGTCCATCCACTCATTCATTCATCTGAATATTTATTAAGAACCTACCACTTATATGTGGAATCTAAAATACGATACAAATCAACATATCTATGAAACAAAAACAGACTCACAGATATAGAGAACAGACTTGTGGTTGCCAAGGGGGAGAGGGGGTGGGGGAGGGAAGGACTGGGTGTTTGGGATTAGCAGATGCAAACTATTATATATAGGATGGATAAACAACAAAGTCCTGCTGTATAGCACAGGGAACAATATTCAATATACTGTGATAAACCATAATGGAAAAGGATATATACATATATATATATATGTATAACTGAATCACTTTGCTGTATAGAAGAAATTAACACAACATTGTAAATAAACTATACTTCAATAAAATTTGAAAAAGAAAAAAAGAACCTACCAGGCAGCAGACACGGTGTAAGTACTTACAACTGGTAATAAGCAGAACAAACACAGTTCCTGGCCTCAAAGAGCACACAGTTGAAAGGGAAGGGCAGACAACTTCGGAAGCAGTAACAATGTAGTGTGACAAACGCTGTGATGGGGTGGAGGGCGCTATGGAAGCACCCCAAGGTCCAACCTCATCTTCCTTGCCTCTTCCCCAGCTTCCTAGGTTCCCACCGCCAGTCTTCAAGCTGCTTCCTGAACACACCAGCCTTTTCATGCCAACCTCTTTTCCGTCTTAACATCTTGGTCCTTGCTGTTCACTCTGCATGGAATTATCTTTCCCCAGATACTTGCAGAGCTGCTCCCTTATTTCATTCATACCTGTTCTCAGAGAGATGCTCTCTACTCAGTGATGTCCTCCAATTGTCCTATCTAAAATAGCAACCCCACATGTTCTGCTCTAGTTTTTTATAGCACTGGCTACCACCTGACGTTCTAGTATATGTTTGTTTTGTTGTTGTTACTGTTCATTGTCTGTCAGCTTCTTGGGAGTCTGGACTTTTATCTCTTTCATCCACTGCTATCTCCCCTGTGCCTGGAACAGAGCTTAGGCTCTGGTTGTTATTCATCAAACCTTTGTTGAGTGAGTGAATGAGGGAACTACATGCGGGATCCTAATTGAGATTCAAGGAAAGCTTCCTGTCAGAGACAATGTTTAAGCCAGTGAATCTGTCAGATTAAAAAGTTGTTCAGATGCAGATGTAGAGAACAAACGTTTGGACACCAAGGGGGGAAGGGGGGATGGGATGAATTGGGATATTGGAATTGACATGTATACACTACCATGTGTAAAACAGATAGCTAGTGGGACCTGCTGTATAGTGCAGAGAGCTCGGCTCAGTGCTCTGTGGTGACCTAGATGGGGGAGATAGGGGTGGGAGGGAGGTCCAAGAGGGAGGGGATATATGTATACATATAGCTGATTCACTTCGTTGTACAGCAGAAACTAACACAACATTGTAAAGCAACTATACCCCAATTTAAAAATAAATAAATAAAATGATCTGAACTACAAAAAAAGAAATGTTGTTCAGGTAAAGAAGGGAGGTAGATACACTAGTATCTTCGGCAGAAGACTCAGCATGTGGGAAGCCCCAGAGATTAGTAAGAGTTTGTCACAACAGTGAAAGAAGTTGAGTGTGATTGGGTGATAAAGTGTGGAAAGGGTGGGGGAATGGAGAGAGCTGAGAATGGAGAGACAGGTAGGAGGCAGGTGTGGAGGGCTCTGAAGACCTAATGTGGAGTCTGGACTTTATCCTACCAACATAGGGATGCAAAATGGTACAGCCACTTTGGAAAACAGTTTTTCAGTTACTTATGAAGTTGAAAATACATTTACCATACAATCCAGAGATACCACTCCTAGGTATTTACCCAAGTGAAATGAAAACTTACTTTCACACAAAAGACGCTACGTGAGTTTTTATAACAGCCTTATTCTTAATTACCAAAAAGAACTGTTCTATATTTTGAATGCCGTGACGGTTACACCACTGTGTGTTTGTGAAAATCTGCATAATCATATACTCAAAAGAGTGATTTTTACTGCATGGAAATTACTCTTTGATTAAAAGAACTATGGGAGAGTTCTCAGCGGGAGAATAACACTGTCAGATTTGTGTTTCCAAAGGATTACTCTGCCTAGCGGACAGCAAGAATGGAAATGGGACCCCAATGAGGGGTCAATAGCAGTGGACCAGTTAACAGATGACTGCAGCTTGGACAAAGTGGGAATGGAAAAAGAGTAGAGGATTGAGACATATTTAGAAAGCAGAATCAGCAAGACTCGCTAATTAGATTAGGGGAATGAGACAGAGGGAGAAGTCAAGCATGATGCTAAGGAATCTGGATTGGGGGCAACTGGGTAGATAGTGGTGCCACCTGCCATATACGCATAGGACATGCAGGAGGAGGAGCAGGCCTTGGGGAGCACACGGAGTGAGGATAACATGAGACAACAGTGGTACACGTCAGGAGTGTGATTAAGGTTTTCATCCGTTTGATTGGTTCTGTTGTACTTTAGCAAGGTAACACATACCTGAGTGCTTACTTCTAGGGGCCTCTGTGCAGCCATAATCAAAATTCCACCTGTCTTATAAGTTACCATTGAGACTTTCTGTTCTGTAGCATCAGAACACTTTCTTCTTCCAATCTTAGTGCTGCCATCGGGCTGATTAAGCCATGGAGAACACTCAATTTTTGTAGGTACAGCCGTATCCCTAAGAGAGTTACTAAGTCAGATGGTGGACCATTCCCCATGCTGACTACTATTTTCAAGGCAATTTTGAGATATAGCAACAAAATAAAAAGGTTTCAAAGAAAAGTCAATATAAATGCCCTGAAAAAGAGAGCTGTCTCCCTCCCAAAGCCTTTAGCACCTGCACACAAATGTGCCTTGGATGGTTTTGACTGTACAGAGGAACAGCGATCTTGCACACCCTCCTCTGCTTTGTCAGCTCCTTCTCTTCTCGGGCCCAGATAAAGCTGGAGTGTGATCTCCAGCCAAGCCACCTTCTACTATTTACATGTGACCCCAATTCTGTGTGGCCTGGCCTGGCAGGGAGAAACTCTAACTGAATGAACGTGGCTCATGGCCTGGAGAGTGTAGGTTTCTTTCAGAACAGTCAGAATTCTCAACCAATGTTTTAAGATTGATCCTGAAAGTATTCTTATGAAGTTAATTGGAAACTCTTGCCTCTCTATATATAAATAGGGAGGCTGAAATGGAGAGACATTCATTCTAGACAAATCAGCCTCGATTCTAAATAAGGATAATGGCAAAGTATTCGTTTCTTCATTTTCCCTAAAACACCTTACTCTCGCCTTAGAGGCATGTTGCAAGTTTATGGGCTTTCTAAATGTCACATTCAAGGAAATTGCTTTTTAATGGTTACCTCTTGGTGGGTGGGATTATGGCGTGGGTTTGATGGTCTTTATAACTGTCTGTGATTTCTGGTTTTTTTATAATCAGCATGTATTACCTTTATGACTGGGAAGAAAATGAAAGAAACTTCCTAAAAAACCAGTAGGCACAGTATGAAACCATTTTTAAAAGAAAATGGACATATGAGATTGCACAACCAAATGTTAATAGCAGTCATCATGTCTGACTGGGAATATGGGTGATTTTTCTTTGCTTCCTGGTGCTTCCTAGTGTTTTTCCAATTTTTTTTTTTTTTTTTGATGAATACAGATTACTTCTGGTATCAGAAAAAAAAAGAAAAAATCCTTTCAAAAATTCTGTGTAGCATTCCTCTCCTCAATTAAGGCAGTAGAATTCTGAGGGTGAGGAAACTGGCTTTCAGTTGTGACCCTGAAGGTAATCAGCTGTGTGACTGGAGGAAAGTCACATCCAGTGGAGCAGTCTTAAAAGACGGATCATAATATTAGTGCCATCTACCCCCTAGGGGTGTCAGTCCCAACAAGCAAACGCATGTGAGACGCTTGGAAGGAAGGTACTGAGCTGGATGCCACAGCTAGAACTGCTGTTCCATAAATATTCTGTTCAGTATTGTTCAGGGAACATGTTGTAATTTGAAGGCACATTATTTTTATTTTGAGGGAAGAGACTAAATCACAGTTATTAAGCCAATCTCCTGTACTTTGGCACTTCTTGTGCCGACTGATGTCATGTGAGAGCGGAAGGGGGGAAAGTTTGTCCCTATATGCATTGGCCTCCTGCCACCATCCAGCCTCAGGCCAAGGGATCTGGCCCCAGGAGACGGAGAGCCGGCAGGGGTACGGGGGGCTGGGGCACTGCCAGCTCTGGGAATGGGCTGCTCCCCTTGGTTTGGACAGGGATTCTGGGAAATCTGCAGCTGCTGCCCCTTGGAGTCTTGGTTACTGAGCCTGAATCTTCCACGAAGACAGACAATCAGACCCTCTGACCAGCGAAGCACGATTCTTGGCTACACATTGACAGAAAATCTACGGCTCCATAAGGGAACTAAAGCCATTGTTCTCTTCCAGTTAAAAGTCATGTAATTATCAGTGTTCAGTCATATAGTTTTATGGCTGTGATGACTCACACAGAGTCTCTGTAAGAAGGAAAAAAGATGACATGGAAAGAACAGCTCGTAGATCAACCTGTTCAAGTAGGAGAGATTATCTATCTATCTATCTGTCAGTCTCTCTGTAATGTGAGAGAGAGAGAGATTTATATTTCTTTGTATTTCTTCGAATTTGAAGTTTCACTAAGCATTTCATAATATATTCCCATGATACTTCTCTTCCTCTCCCTCCCCAGGCGTGGAAACAGAATTTATTTATTCTAGGAATTCATGTTAATTCAAGTTCTTCTGTCGCTCGGCACTAGTGGAGGGGGTGGGGACTGCATTCAAAAGCTCATATTCCGATCACACTTTTGCTAAGTCCTCTTTATCGTCACGATTGGTATATTGGTAGAACTAAGGATCCTTGAATTGCTTTTTCTCTATTATACCTGCTTTATTTTTCCATATGCCTAAAAGAAAGAAAAGTTTTTCCCCCACTTTTCAAGCGATGTTAGGAGTCATCCTGTGGTTAGAAAAACAGCAAGCAAAGCTTAAGATTATGAATATTAAAACCGGATGTTGGAAGACATCTTGAGGTAATTTGTTTACTCCCAGTGTGACTAAAGTGCCTTTAAGCTGCTTACAGAGGTGGTCAGCTCTCTTACTTCTCTAGCAGGATATGAAATAAGATGGGCCCTATTGCTCAAGCTCCAAAGCTGAGGGCAGTGGGTGCTAGACCATCAGCAGGACTTGCTATGAGGTTGGAACCAGCTTTGCAACCCGTAGTGCATCACTACCTTCCCCTGCCCATATAAAAGGCAACAACAATGCTGAAAGAAGGTTAATAAGAGAGGATTTCTCTGAGCCCAGAATATTTCCTCCCCTTCCCCTACTCAAATCAAATGTGTGATGGGAGTGAGGAAGGATAGAGGATACTGGGGTTCGGGCCAAGAGGAGAGAATAAATCTTGCCCATTTACCCCTGAACTAGTTGCTTGCATTACTATAGAAACCAAAGGCTGCCATGGATTTAAAAAGAAATTTTAAAAAATACCTATTTATTTATTTGGTTGCACCAGGTCTTAGTTGCAGCAGGCGGGCTCCCTAGTTGCGGCTCCCAAGCTCCTTAGGTGTGGCTCACCAGCTCCTTAGGTGTGGCACGCAGGCTCCTTACTTGTGGCATGTGAACTCTTAGTTGCAGCCGGCATGTGGGATTTAGTTCCTTGACCAGGGATCGAACCCAGGCCCCCTGTATTGGGAGCACTGCACCACCAGGGAAGTCCCTAAAAAGAATTTTGAGAAGAGTTTGACAAGTATTCTCCAGAGTTGACAGGTCACAGGGCCTACAAAATTCCAAAGGGGAAAGACTGATGGAACTGTCCCCAGTGGTTGGGAGAAGAGAGAGGGCTGGTGGGACAGTAGATAACACTGCCTTCTAGGGTGGGCAAAGGTAGGCATCATCCTGTCATCTGTGGGTCGGGGGGGCCACCTTAGGTGGAAGCCAGGCTCTGTTTGCCTTGAAAGCACCCCACCCATAGGGTCTGTCCACAGGGACTACACAGCCCAGCAGAAAGAGACTGAAGGCTCAACTGTCATGTGGGAGCTGAGGGGGTCATGAGTGGTCAGCCAGGAGACATTAATCTCCTCAGGGAGATGTGCCCAGCAAGGAGGTCTCCAAAGAACAAGCAAAAAGGAAGGATGAAAGAAAAAGCCAGGATTTGCCATGTAGAGGGCACACAACCGTGGTGCTACAGTGCTGGTCAGTAAGGCTCTGCCCCTGTCCTTCTCCCTGCTCCCCTTACCCTGGCTCTGGAGGCGTTAGAGCAGCAGCGTAAGCTGGGGAGAGGGTGTTACAGGGTGAATAAGGAACCGATCAATACCCTCCTCCCTTCCTTAATTCAAGTATTTGAGCCCGGGGCAGGCATGCAGTTGGGCAGGAGAGGAGCTTCGAAATGCATGAGAGATTGAAGTTTTGGGTTAGACAAACTGGACTGCTTACCTGAGAATGAGGCATCCTTGAAACGTGACTGACTGGAAAAGACAAGGGGTCAACTTGAGTTCCCACCAAGGTGCGAGGAAAACAGATCCAACCGACAGAGAAGGTTAGCCATCAGTGGGTGGGAGAAAAACGAATTTGTTCCATGAGGGTTCAGCCCCTTAATATTTCAGTTATCTGAGCAAGGATCCCACAAAGAGGCATCTTTGCATACCATGGATTTGTGAACACTTTGGAGACAGGCAGTCTAGGTACTTGACTTATAAAAATATTGCTTTCCTTTCTTCAGCACCCACCTTGGCCAACCTCTGTCTTTGATCAGCTGATCTAGTCTAGTTCTGGATTTGAAGAGCTTCTCTCTTCCACTTACTCTGAAGAGACTTTCCTAGTAAGAGCTGTGTAGATAGTCCAGACTGTAAAACTGAAACCTCGAAAGGCAAGTTTTCTGTTCAAGTATAATATCAAGCATTTTTAAAGCACAACTGGGAAGGCTTTCTCTGAAAGGAAGATTCCATTTTTAATAGAATCCTAGTATTTGGTAAATAAGTGCACAGTGATTAAGACACCAAACTCAGAGCCTGATTGTGTCTCTTCCTAACTGTGTGACCTTGAGCAAACTACATAACCTCTCTATTCTTCAATTTTCTCCTTTTATAAATGGAGGTGGTAGTAGGTACCTATCTCATAGAGTTTTAAGGATTTAGTGGATTACAACATGTAAAGTGCTTAGAACAGGGTCTGGTACCATGGTAAGCACTTCAGAATGCTAATCATTGTTGCAGACTGTGTCAGAGCCCAAGTCATATCTTCTTTTTTTTTTTTTTGAATTATTGAATTTTATTTTATTTATTTTTTTATACAGCAGGTTCTTATTAGTTATCTATTTTATACATATTAGTGTGTATATGTCAATCCCAATCTCCCCCGAGTCATATCTTCTTGGCACTCCAGAATTTCCTGTGCTAGTTCCCACGGACACCCATAGCTTCCTGTCTCTTTCTTCTCTTCCTGAGGGTGTTCTTTGGCAGCACGAGTGAGCTCAGCCCAAGTGTACGGCAGGTCAGAAGTGCCAGGAGTTAACACCCCAGGAGGGACCCCTCATCAATGAGTGCTGGTGTTGGAGGACCAATACCCCAGCTCCCTTGTGCCTCAGTGAGTGGTTTCTGAGGCAGGTTCCACACAAGCTCTCAGAGGATCCCCAGTGGGATGGAGCCCCAGTCATCCACAGCAGTAACTCATCCATTAATGCATCGTGTATTGGTTTGCCTCTCTTCTTCCTCACTTCCCCCCTCCTCTTTCATGGTTCCTAAGATCACCTCCCAAATAAATGACTTAAACACAAATCCGTAGCTTAGTGGGGAGCATTGGGGAAAACAAAACTAAGACAGCTCTCTTATATGTAAGTCTTCTAGATGCTTAAAATCCTATCTTATATATTTTTCATATCACCTACAACCCATGGGAATTGCAGAGCTCACAATAGGAGTTCCAGTACTTGCTGATTTTTAATTTTAGATCATCTCCATTATTCAATATCTCTCCCTGAATCCCCTTGAGCTTCAAATTAGAACTGTACCCCCAGAATTTCAGATGGATGGATAGTTATCCTTTTCTTAAATGGCTTCACTCAGAGGGTTCCAGGGCTCTGGTTTTGCTCACTTCTGTGCTCTCAGAGCCAAACACAGTGTCTGGCGTTACAGTACTCAATAAAACTCTACTGCTTCACCAACCAAAACCCTATCCTTCATGTTAAATCTAACTTGCTGCAAATTAAACCCCAAATAATAAGAAAGCTTCAGAAAACTGATTCTGTATAGTAAGTATCAATAGAACAGCCTAATAATTGTGTGGAGATGATCGAGACTTGCACTGTTTTGTACAGTAGCCACTGGCCATGTCTGGCTACTGAGCATGTGAAATGCAGCCAGTGTGAATTGAAATGTGCTGTCAGTGTAACGTGCACATCAGAATTTGAAGATTTAGTACAAAAGAAGAAGAAGACGAAAAAAGAAGTGTGAGATATCTCATTACTAATTTTTTTATAAATTACATGTTGAAATATTTTGGATATATTACTAAAATTAATTTATAATATATGACTAAAATTAAATATATTACTAAAATAAATTTCACCTTTTTCTTTTTACTCTTTTTAACATAGCTGCTAGAAAATTTAAATTACATATGTGGCTTATGTTATATTTTTATTGGGCAGTGCTGGTCTAGAGAGTTCTCACACCCATCCTTAGCTATGATGGCTCTTTCTCAACTGTCTCGCATGGGTGGTAATTTTCCTATTCAACCTCTAACTGAACATTTTGGGGGTAATTTTCCTGTGCCAGAGACTGGATACATGAAGGCTCTGCATCACTTGCTACTTGAGACTGGGGTGAGGTAACAAGAAAGGAGGAAGATCTGACCCAGCCAGAGTCTGGGTCCCCCCTTCTAACCTGATACATGCATGCTCTTCTTGGTTCCCAGAGCGGGAGTAAAGTAGTTAAAGCCGTAACATGTCAGTAACAAATAATCAGAATCCAATGCCAGTGTTTTTACTAGTATGTCTCTGCTTTCATTCGGTTTGTTGGTTTCTCGGTCTATGATGTGCCTGAGTAGTGTAATTTCCTCCTGACTCAGTTGAATAACCTGAGAATTTAGAATCCAGAGATGTATGCTTGAATGGAGGATATGCGTTTTCTAGTCATTGAGTGAGTCACTTAACCTTTTAAGTATCAGTTTCCAACCCTGTGAAATGAGCACAGTGATACCTGACCATGTATCCCACAGAACTGCTATGAGGAGCAAATCAGAGAGTGGGCAGGTTGGATTTACGTGGACCAGACTCTGGGATGAGTTCCTGAAATGACCCCAATTTAGGGAGATGCAGAAGCTTTGACTTTGACTAAAATGTCCCAGAGGGCATCTGGTGGCTGATAAACTCTTCTTCTTCCCTTCATTGAATATCTCAATATAAAGTCTGGGAGAATATAGATCAAAATACCTGTTGTGGTTAATTAACTTAAATAAGTGTCTATATGACATATTGGTTAGTATGATAATTATCCCTAGGGCTTTGTTTGTTTTTATAGCTATGCACAGAATTTCATTCTTGAGAACTCCAAGGAACAAAAGGTTATTGGCATCCTCTCCAGAAACAAAGAACAGCTGCATTTATTTGGGACATTTCCCAGGCTGCTCCTTTCTCCATGTGTGAAGGCTGCTGTTGATCTGTCATACCAACACACTGAAGAGGGAGACTGAGCTCTCACCAGTGTCCTTCAGCAGCGCTCACCCAGCATATGGATACTCTCCTGTGTCTTATAACCCCATGGCGGTGGCCTTAGGCAAAGGGAGCTCTACCAACACTGGCCTTTCCCTTAAAGTACACAGTGGTGACCATGGAGCCCCAGTGGAGGAAAGTCCCGGAATGTCCCTGCTTCTACCAGGCTGATCTCATCCTGACAATTGCTGCCATATATAGAAGGATCAGACTGTCAAGGCTGGAAGAGTCTTGAGAGAGTTGAATGTGCCTCAACTCTGGCTGCCCATTAAAATCTCCTGAGGAGATTTTGAAAATACTCAATGCCTAGTCAGCCTTGATGCTAATATTCTGATTTAATTGAATTGCAACAGGGTCCTGGCATTTGGTGCTTTATAAAAGCTCTTCAGGGTTGAGAACCACTGGACTGAAATCAGGACTAGAACAACTGTCTCTCCGTATCTCATCCAGACAGTTGGAGAGAACATGGCTTCAGACTCAGACATCTTTGAATTTTGGATTCTGCCTCACTTACTCATTAACTGAGGGCTCGAACAAACTATTCTCATTGTCTTGCTTATAAAACAGGAAAAATAACACTAATGGCAGAGCATGTTGGGGAAAACTAAGTGTAAAGACTTATGTCTGTTTTCTCCACTCATTGTAAGCAACTTGAGGATAGGGACCATCTGGTAATTTAAAATAACATTGAATTGAGCAACTACTATGTGACAGACACAGCAAATACAACATTTATTTTATCTCACTCAAGCCTCACAAAACAACTCCATGTGAGTCAAAGAACAATGTCATGCAGTGAAGCATATAAGACACAGATAAGTTAACTGTATGCTCGGGGTCTCACAGACCACAGCAGAGCCATGGGTTGAACTCTGATCTTGCTGACTCCAGAGTTCATTATCTGAATTGATGCACTACAGTGTTTCCCTAGACTGTGCTAAATGTTGTATCCCTAGCCCCTAGCATGACGCCTGCCACTTGGGAGGTATTCAATAAATATTCAATGAATGAATAAGAATGAAAAGATGTAAATGAATGAGTAAATGATGAATGAATGAAGTACCTAGCTCATAGTAAACAATCAATTAGTATTAGTACTTTTCTCTGTTGGTCAGACCTCTCTGCTATCTTCAACAGAAGCAACATGCAATAAACAAAATTATAATGTGCCTTATATTATTACCATAGGAAAATGAAAGGGGATTAACAACAGATCGACCCCATTCTTTCACGTACCATTAGGCAGGATATGATTTTAACTCAGAGCATGCTGATAGTTCCAGATCAGAAAAACAAGTATCAATTCATGCCAGTTTTAGACTCCTCTCATTCTTCCAAATTATTATTTGGACATTAGCTGTCAACATATTTTATATATTTCCTACATGTATTCTGAACGCAGCTGTGCTAAAACTGAGGGCCTATTTCATCACACGAGAGCAGCTTGGAATGGTCAGAAATGCACGATATGTGGGGTCAGGCAGCCTGAGTTCGGGCTTTGGCCATTCACTTACCAGCTGTGAAGCTTTAAGCCCAAGCATCTCAAATAAAGTATTCATGCCCTAGAGGTTTGGGACATTATGCTGTTAAGGTCTCAGAGATGCAAGATAAACACAATGCATTCATTCATTCATTTAAGCAAATATTTGCTGAATGCCAGCCATTGAATTATAAGTGAAATGAACAAGATAGATAAAGTCACTGTTCTCATGGAGCCTGAGATTCTTCAAAGAGAGACATATAATAAATAAGACATTTTCAAACACAGATTAATGCTATCTTTAAAAAACAAGATAATATGAAGTTATTTTTAAAAGGCTTCGTAGGGGGCTTCCCTGGTGGCGCAGTGGTTGAGAATCTGCCTCCCAATGCAGGGGACACGGGTTCGAGCCCTGGTCTGGGAAGATCCCACATGCCGCGGAGCAACTGGGCCCGTGAGCCACAACTACTGAGCCTGCGCGTCTGGAGCCTGTGCTCCGCAACAAGAGAGGCCGCGATAGTGAGAGCCCCGCGCACCGCGATGAAGAGTGGTCCCCACTTACCGCAACCAGAGAAAGCCCTCGCGCACAGAAACGAAGACCCAACACAGCCATAAATTAATTAATTAATTAATTATTTAAAAAAACGGCTTGGTAGCAAGTTTATTTTCAGAGGGCTGGTAATGGATTATTATTGGTTGTCTACCCAGAGTCCACTTTCCCCTTTCTAATGGTATGCTGTTTTCAATTTGATGTTTACTGTTGCCGCATACCACCCATGGGATGGGTACTGATTGACTTAGCCAAACATATTCAACTCCCCGTTGGTTTAGGGGAGCTACCTAAGCTAAACAGTCCAGTCGGGTAAATCTTGGGATTCTGGCATGCAATCCTGAGCATTGTTTTTTGTGCTTTTCCTCTCAGAATCAGAGGATAAAGATATAAAGACAAGGACTGTTGGAGCCATTTTGCCACTAAAATGGAAGGAGCTTAAGAATGGAGCCGACAAGAAAAGAAGGGTGCAGTGAGTGGATCCCACTGGGAGGTAAGCTGACTCTGAGGCTTGCCTTATCTCTGAACTTCAGGTGATAAAAGTGAATAAATTCTTTTACTGTATTGCTTAAGCTAATTTGAGCCAACTTTTCTGTTTCTTGCACCAGAGAGTTCAAAAAGGATACAGAATTTGGTTCCAGGAGTAGGGTGCAGTAAACACAAACCTAAAATTTGGACTTGTCTGAGCAGAGGTGATGATGTGAAGAGCAGTGGCCTGCTGGGACTCAGGCCTGTGCCTACAAGGCACATCAGGGAAAATGGTAGGAAAAATCTAGGATCTGGGATTACAGTAAGGTCCTACAATAAAGCAACAATCTTTTTTTTTTTTAACATATTTACTGGAGTATAATTGCTTTACAATGTTGTGTTAGTTTCTGCTGTATAACAAAGTGAATCAGCTATATGTATACATATATCCCCATATCCCCTCCCTCTTGTGTCTCCCTCCCACCCTCCCTATCCCACCCCTCTAGGTGGTCACAGAGCACCAAGCTGATCTCCCTGTGCTATGTGGCTGCTTCCCACTAGCTATCTATTTTACATTTGGTAGTGTATATATGTCCATGCCACTCTCTCACTTCATCCCATCTTACACTTTCCCCTCCCTGTGTCCTCAAGTCCATTCTCTACGTCTGCATCTTTATTCCTGTCCTGCCCCTAGGTTCATCAGAACTATTTTTTTTTTTAGATTCCATATATATATGTGTTAGCATACGATATTTGTTTTTTTCTTTCTGACTTACTTCACTTTGTATGACAGACTCAGGTCCATCCACCTCACCACAAATAATTCAATTTCGTTTCTTTTTTTTTTTTTTTAACATCTTTATTGGAGTATAATTGCTTTACAATGGTGTGTTAGTTTCTGCTTTATAACAAAGTGAATCAGTTATACATATACATATGTCCCCATATCTCTTCCCTCTTGCATCTCCCTCCCTCCCACCCTCCCTATCCCACCGCTCTAGGTGGTCACAAAGCACCAAGCTGATCTCCCTGTGCTATGTGGCTGCTTCCCGCTAGCTATCTATTTTACGTTTGCTAGTGTATATATGTCCATGCCACTCTCTCACTTTGTCCTAGCTTACCCTTCCCCCTCCCCATATCCTCAAGTCCATTCTCTAGTAGGTCTGCATCTTTATTCCCATCTTGCCCCTAGGTTCTTCTGACCATTTTTTTTTTCTTTCTTTTTTTTTTAGATTCCATATATATGTGTTAGCATACGGTATTTCTTTTTCTCTTTCTGACTTACTTCACTCTGTATGACAGTCTCTAGGTCCATCCACCTCACTACAAATAACTCAGTTTTGTTCCTTTTATGGCTGAGTAATATTCCATTGTATATATGTGCCACATCTTCTTTACCCATTCATCTGTCAATGGACACTTAGGTTATTTCCATGTCCTGGCTATTGTAAATAGTTAAAGCAACAATCTTAAGATGAAGTGACCTGTCTGAGAGCAGAAGAAAGAAAGTATGGTTTTGCTTAGAAGGCCCTCTCTGGGTATGACTGCAAGAAAAATTACTGGAATCTAGCAGTGTTACAAAGACCAAATACTCGACTCTAAGTTAAGGTTCATACAGGTAAAGACAAGAGGTAAAGCTGGGGCAAAAGACAAGCCTGTCCACTTAGGTCACTCTTAAATACTTCCTATGAAACAGTCCCCACCTGACAAAACAAACAAGTGCAGCTGTGATGGAATCAAGGACAGGGAACAAATCATTCCACTCCAGGTTATTGTCAGAAACTGTCCGGAAGCAGAAGCCAAGATAAAAGTTGCAGCCATTACATTGAGCTCTAAGGGGATGGTAATACAACAGAGGCCTGCTGTTAGACAACAGAACTCCCTAAACTCAAATACAACCAGAGGCAAGCATTCTGTCCATGGTTTCTAGACTGCAGAAGTGACTAGTCAAATACCTTGATGATAACTAAACCTATAAAGGAGCTGTATTACCAAAGACATCTCAATCCTGGACAACCACAGTCTATGACTGCTCAAACCCTATGGCAATCTCAGACTCTTTGAAGTCACACACACAGAAAAGGGGATGCTAAAATTATGCAGCCCCTGGAAAGGGAAACTTCTCTAAATATGTCAGTGAACAAAGAAAAGCCTCCAAAAGAAGAAAACCAGAGGCTGCCAGATTGATTGATTAACTACTCCTCCACTGACAAAGCATTAGCAGACCATGATGCTAAGAAAAAGGAAGAAAATCCTTAGTACCAGCATTTCCAAGCCAGAGTCCTTAGACTCCCCCTGATTAGACTGTTTAAGTCATGTTCTCATCCCCAGGTCACATACCCATCCCAGGGGAATTATGTCTTTTATGTATTATTTGCCAGTGTGTGCCTGTGTTCATGCGGGTGTGTGTTTTGCCAATTCTCGTCTTTTATAATTGAGATTTCTTTAATTGAAGTTACCTATATTCTTTCTCTACTATTATATATTGAATGTGTTGGTGACTGATACATTTGTTTTAACAAAGCATGAAGAGCTACACCCAGACTGAAAGAAAAAGTTTTTATATCACCCAGAAGTCTTGGACTTGGAACTAGATGTAGTATTTGGATGATACTTTGGTTGTCTCTTTTGGGGGACAGAATGAGTGTACTGTATGTAGGTATGAATGAAGGCTTTAAAAAATGCATGTGTGGGAGGATGGGTGTATGTAGGTGTTGCATAGTCAAAGGGGTGGACTGTCTAAAACCACTTAATGTGTATCCTAGGATTGAGCAAATAAGTTACTATGTTATGGAAAATGAGAACCAGGTTTCTCATGGTCAGGAAAGGAAGTTATAAATAAGGAAAGGGGAAAGACTAGAGTGAATGTAGTGTTGGATTAGCATTGAAGGTTATCAACATAGACTCATGGCTTTTAATCTGTAGATGCATATAGAAATAGACATAAATATATGCCTCTGTGTTCACACATTTATTTCCTAGCTCAATCTGCAGAGAGAGCCTAGAAGCAATGCCAGTAATAATAAACACACTAATTGCTCAGATCTTGGTTTCTGAACACTATTCTCCAATAAAAGTTCCGTGGAGAAATGGCTGATTCTAGGCAGAGGATGTATAAGATAGTCAAGAAATGTCTCATGATGCCAAAAATAAGGAAGTATTATAAAAGAAATGATGGGAATATGTCAAAAGGGCACAGGAGCCTACTTGAAGGAGCTCCCAACTATCAAATCTGAGACAATTTGAACAACAAAATAAATAATACTAGTAATGGATTATAAATCATAGAATAAAATAAGAATCCACAAGCTATACTGATATAAACAAACAAACAGATAGGTGGGAGAGAAGAAAAAGTAAAATTCCAACTAATAAATGTAGAAGGAATAATGTCAAACATTTGTTAAACACCACAGTAATAATTGTTTCAAGCAAGATTTATCAATAAATGCTAAAACCAGTGGACAAAAGTATAATGAGAAACAGGATATTTACATAATCTCAAAGAAACTCCCCCAAAGTTTCTTATTAACTACAAAGGGGAAAATAGTAACATTATTATACAGAAAGATGGCAGGCACCACCTTAATTTAGTGATCAAAGTTTTCATCAGTATAATGGTCCGAGTCATCATCATTTGTCTTTGGTTATGATGCATTCAGATGGATATAGCACCACTCTGCAGTATTTATTCCAAAAATGTATAACCTGAACTTAAATTATGAACAAACATCAGGCAAACCCAAATCGAGGGCCATTCTACAAAATAACTGACCAACACGCTTCAAAAATGTCAAGATAATGAAAGACAACAAAAACGATTCCAGATTAAATGAAACTAAGGAGACATAACAACCAAATACAAAGTGTGATCCTGGATTAGGTCTTGAACCAGAAAAAGGACATTAGTGGGACAATCGGTGGTATTTGTAAAAGACAACAGTATCGTATTAAAGAAAATTTCCTGAATTTAATCTTTGTGCAGAGGTTATGGTAGATGTTAACTTTTGGAGAACCTGGGTGAAGAGAACACAGGAAGTCTTTGTAGTATGTTTATAACATGCTTGCAAGTGAAATCATTTCAAGATGAAAAGTTTAACATTTTTTAAGTTAACTTTTAAAAAATGAAAAAAAAATCCTCAGCCTTTAAAATGTTTCCATGGTCACCCCTTCTTTAAAACTTTTCCTGACCCCTTAATTATTGTAATTCCATAGTTATGTTTCCTTCTATATTATAATGGTTTCTTTTATGACTCAGAGGTTCATAGACTGACAGCCTGTAAGCTAAATTGACCTTCAATCGTTTTTATGTTTGGCTGGCACAAAGGTTTTCCCATCCCCACAAATTTGATTTGTCACAGCTCCCAACTACTCTTTATTATCTTAAACATCAGGCTAATTTTACTCATTTATAATACCAAATTTTTTTTTAGTAGTTTAAACATTTCTACCAAAATCTTGAAATCTTGTGCACCAAATTAAGCAAAATATGTTTTCATATATAACTTGATTTTAGACTGTTCAAATAATCATATTCACTGATTCACTGCGTCTGAGTAAATGTTCACTGGACTTTTATTACATCATGAAAATAAGTGCTATTTCATGTTTGACTCAGAAATAGCCATTAGTCACCAAATTCCTAACACTGCTTTTTGAGTTTAATAGCAGTTTAGATCAGTCACAAAATATATGAAAATGAGGAGATTCAGAGAGATTCTGAATTTATTACTCCTTTCTCAGAAACTCTAGGGGCTGTTGGTTTAGGGATTACATCATCTCTTCCAGAGTCTTCCTCTACCCCATAATCTAATCACCTGGATGCTACTCCCAGAGATTCAGATTGAATTCCTGTGCAGTAGGGCCTAGGCATTCATTCATATATATATATATATATATATATATATATATATATATATATATATATATATATATATATATATATATATATATTTAGGTTTCCCAGATGATTCTAATGTGCACCTACATTGGAGAATCACCGATCATCCTTGGTTATGTTTGGGGGAATGGAGCACCCATTGTCCTGGAACAGGGGGTTATAACAGGAACTTGACAAAGTTTACCCCTTCCAATACCCCTTGATACGAGGTGGATCACTGAGAAGAAATTATACATTAAAAATTCCTGGGGAGTTTGTTAAGCATGCAGATTCCAGGATCACACCCTCATAGATTCTGATTCAGTATTTCTATTGCACACTATGCTAATTACCGGTTAGCTACTTCATAAAAAGAAGACCTGCAGCTCACTCTTGTTCAAGGCTTTATTTCTGAATCACTTGTCCTGACCCACTCATTCCTCCCACCACTTTGCCTCTTCTTAATCCCGCAAACGTCCACATTTATTGCTCATGTTCTTTTCCATCTTCAACTTTCCCATTGGACTTAACTTTTGGCATTTTCTTCTTGGCTCCTCATTCACTGTAGTATGATCTCCCTCAGTGAACCTGCTTTAGCTTGTCTTGGGAAACTGCCCACACAATAGGCCCATTCTTCCCAGAGATTTCTCCTCTTCAGATTCACCTCCCCCATCTTCCACATGCTGGATTTACCCCAGCTTGAGCCTTCCTGTATTAGTTGATTAAAAAGCCACCTTAAAACTTTACGGCTTTAACACAACAAATATGATTCTATGGGATAAGTAGATGTTTCTTCTAGTCTGGACCAGCTGGGCTGGAGTGGAGCTCACTCACATCTTTGAGACCTCAGTTGGGACGGCTGGGACAGCTCGGGGCCTCTCTCCACGTGCTCTCTCATCCTCCAGTAGGTCAGCCTGGGCTTCTTCAAATGGTGGTGGAAGGGCTCTGTAGGATCAACAAGAGAGGGCAAGCCCCAACAAGCAAATCTTTCTTCAAATTGCTGCTTGCGCTACATTTGCTGATGTCCCATTGACCAAAGCAAGTCACTGGCCAAACCTAAAGCCAATGTGGGAAGGGGCTATTTAAAGGCATAAATCACTGGTGCCCATTACTACAAAAGTAGACTATAGCCTTCCCCCTAATTCCAATTATTTATGCCCCTTTCGTGTGCAAATTCTACTGTCTTCCTCTGAACCGCCCCCACCCCCCCCAAATCTCATTTAACTATAGTGTTAGGCTCAGAGTCTAGAGTCTTGTGATTTCTATCAAGTTCAAATGAGGATGAGGCAGTTCCTTGGCTGTGACTTTTTTGGATCCAGAAACCTGTAAATGAAAGAGACAAGTTCTATGCTGTGCACACACTCAACAAACAGTGCAAGCCAGAGACAGGACAATTGCAGTAAATATTTCCATTCAAAAAGGGAATTAAAGGAAAACACATAGACACACTGACTCCTAAGAATTCTGGAATCCTGCCAGGCACATGTTGCCAAGTTTCCCTATTCCGATAGCAGGACCCAGATCTGCTCCCCGGGAGTAGTTTCCCAATCCATTGTTCTCCATTGCTCTTGGCGCCTCTGTCCATCTCTTGGCTTTACCTTCTGAAACAACCTTCCTTTTCCAAAAGAAGCAGCCTGTGTTGGCCCCTGAGTAGCTTTCTGACCCTACCCCTTACTCAAAAAAAAAAAGTTGGGGGCTCAAAGGCCATTTTGCAATTTGTGAAATCTCAGACCCTTTTACTCCAAGCTGGCTATGGTTTTGTTGTTTGTTTGTTTTTAATTAAGACTTTATTAAAGAGGTTTTCAGTTCACGGCAAAATTGAGGGGGAAGTGCAGAGATTTCCCATATATCCCTGCCCTCACACATGCATAGCCCCCCATTATCTACATTTCCCCCCCAGATGGTACATTTGTTACAATCACTGAACCTACATTGACACATCTTCATCACCCAGAGTCCATAGTTACATAGGGTTCATTCATGGGTTTGGGCAAATGTATAATGATACATATCCTTCATTATGGCATTATACAGAGTATTTTCAGTGCTCTAAAAATCCTCTGTGCTCTGCCTGTTCATCCCCAACAAACCCTGGCAACCACTGATCTTTTTACTGTCTCCATAGTTTTGCCTTTTCCAGAATGTTACTATGGTTTTGGTTTTTGTTTTTTTGTGTTAGTACAACTCTCTTTAAAATGTCATAGGTGTTCTATTATTGTAACTTATGTCCACTACATGTTCCAAGCCGCGTCGATAATTCTTTCTGAGACTGGACTGTCTCTACTTTGAGCATGTTTGGCTGCTATGGAACAATATCCTAAGGTTCTTAGAAGATGTTCCACCTGAGATATTCCACTGGAAACCACCTTGTAAAACCCTAAACCCCAAATTCATGAACAAGTAAGTTTCAAAAAAAGAATGGGAAGGAATCGTTTCTGCAAGAACAGGAAGGGTAACAACACAGAGAGAGACCGGGAATTTGCACCGAACCAGATCTGGGATACTCCGTTCTCACTGGATGTTGTGTGCATGGGTTGAACTTGATTGAAGGCACAAGACTGGGCAAACAGCCGTAATTTGACAGGTGCTGTCCCAAGGTATATTCAGTTTCCTGAAGTAATTTTTTTTTTAATTTAACATTATTTTACATGTATGTTTGCAAGTTATTTTATGGTATTTGTCATATGTTGTTTTAAATGGTTGTCCATCAAATTAATATGTCATTATTTACCAGTCCCCTGTAGTACCTTATTTAGGCAGTTTTGGTTTTCTGCTATTAAGATAACTCTGCTATCATCATCTCTATAAATTTTTACTTTTGAGTTCATTGACTGATACATTCTCCAATCTTTTAAGAATTGGATCACTGGTTAATAGTATAGAAACATACTTGAGGCAAGTGAGCTAAGTGTCCAGTGTTTTCTAGAAGGATTGTAGCAATTTATAACACTGTCATCAGCCTACCTATTTCCCTGAAGACTTATCATCATTGAATTTTATCATTTTTCTTTTTTAGAATTTAGCAGACAAAATGGCCTCTTCCTGGTTTTAATTTCCATTTCTGTAACTTCTAAGTAGAACAATAATTCTTCCTTCTGTTAAATTACCCAGAGTCATTTTTCTTGTGTGAAGTCTGCGCCAGTTGTAGAGTGTAAAATTAACGTTACGTTCAGCTTCAAATGATAGAAACAAGAAAATCCGAAGGACAAAAAATTTAACAGCGTTTTTTTTCTTTCTCACATAAAAGAAGTCTGGGAACAGTCCAGTGCTGCCAGACACACTCCATGTTGTCAGGGACCCCGGCTTGGTCAATGTTATTGCTCTGTAACCCTTAGCAACAGGATCTGCGTTCCAGTTGGCAGGAAGGAGATGAGGGGATGTGGGTGAGGGTGGGATAAGCCACTTCCCTTTAGGGACATTTTCCAGAAGGTGCACACCACTTCTGTTTATATCCCCTTGGTCAGCACTAAGTTTTATTTCCAGAAGAAAAGGGAGGACAGACAGTGCGTTGACTAGCAGTCCCTGCCACACACAGCCCATCTCCATCTCCCATGAGGGCTGAGAAAGTAGCCGCAGTGGGAGGAAGCGATGGTGCTGTTCAACGGGGAATAAGGGAGCAAAGGCGCCAAGACTCAGGCTGGCACAGAGAGATGAGTGTGTAGAAAATCTCACCCAGGGGAATCAGGTTCTCTCTGATCCTGAACTCTTTCTGACGCTTAACCCTTAGCCCTCTCGTAGAGACCTTTCATCTCCTCCCGCAGATTCTCAACATTTTTCAAGACCCAGCTCAGATCTGAACTCCTTCCACAGCCTTTCCGTCCCAGCCCAAGCGCTTACTACTTATTTGAACCTAGGCACCAAGATAGGTCTTGTTATCATTTCTCCATGTGTAGTTGACCCAAAGAAATTACAAATTTATGGGAAGCAGGCATAGTACCTTACATTTTTCAGTGGACATCACCCTTCCATGTTATCTTATCTCAATTTAGGAATCCCTGCCTACTTGCAAATATCCTGTTTTGGGGAATCCAAGGTTGAAAAATCCAGTGAATGTAATTTGCTCAAGAAGACATCAAGTATTAATTTACACCATCAGTTCTAGTCGGTAAACAAAAAATATGGCGACAGGATAAGAACATTTGGGACTTAGTAATATGATGTTTTTGTTCTGCTGTTTTGTTTTGAATTCCACAGCTCTGCTTTAGAGATAACTCAGAGATATCAAAGAACTTACTCCTGAAAATTGTTACATGTGGCTTGAAACTGTATATCAGGGATACATTAAGTGTATGGCAAATTGGAGGATGCTGCCTGATAATCAAGATGTAACACTCTGTTTCATAAAAAAGGAATATTTGCCCATTTATTCACAAATATGTAATATGTATCAAGTGCCTGCTACTGACCAGGGGAGATGGTATGGGGTCAGATACTCTGGGGAATTCAAGATGAATCAGACCGGGATGTGGCTCTCAAGAAGCTTTAGCCTTGTAGGTGAGAAACACACACATAATGGTTAATAAGTTACCTTTTAACTGTCTCTTTAACTGTTGGAGAGTGGAAGAAACCCAATTAGCAGAAAGAGAACCTTGCTCTGGATTGATCAAGCACAAACAGGAAACCTAAGAGTGGCTCAAAGCAGCCCTTGACTTAAAGTGCATGGGGAGTGGGGTTGGGATGAATGTCAAGGTCAAGAGGACAGTATGAATCCAAGTAGGATGGCAAGCATCCTCAGGGTAGCGGGTGGAATTTGCATGGGCATGTGCAGGGCTGAAATGTGGGCCTTTCCAACTGTCTATTGTTAGATGGTGCCTGCTATGTTGAATATTATGTATTTTGCCTCTTACCCCAGGTATACCCTGGCTATAGGAAAAGAAGATGTGAAAGGCAGGAGAGAGCCAGATTGTTGAGGGCCCCGAATGTCAGGCTAGGAAGCTGAGAGCCAGTGGGGCGCCATGGACAAGTGTGGTCTTAGAAGCAGGTAAAAGGAATCCCCAAGTTCACATTTCTTCTTTATCAGATATTTACTGTGTGAATTTGGCCAACTGATTTCTCATGTGTAAAATGAGGATAATGATACTGATACTGACATCTCACTCAATACATAAAAATGTCTTGTTGCCCCACAGAAGTTGTTAAACATATGGTTCAGTATGGCTAATGGCCTTGCTAAGCAGTCTATAAACTACCACTTGATGAAATTAGAAATGAATTAATCCTTTTATAGCTAGAAAATTCTTCAACAGATCACTCATTCAGATCTAATGGCACCACTTCCAGAAACTTCTTGATACTTCTTGAGCTGTCAGGCTGAGGATTGAAGAAGGAGGAACCCCTGGATTTCTGAGTAAAGGACACCCAGGGGATCCAGGTGCTTGGGCATTCCTCTTCTCTGCTTCCCAGCAAGGGAGGCCCCTCAGCCTAGAAATACCTGCCCAGGAGGGAGCTGGGGCAGGGGAGGGAGGAAGCAGCGTGGAGATGTGATGGGAGGAGTTTGGGAGAGAAAGTGAGAGGATGCCAAGGAAACCTGATTTTACTGAGTGGCATCCCCCGTCCAACGCCAACTCCTCCAGAAGCTAGGCTCTGGAGAGCCTTTTGAGCTAGGGACCCAGGGGTAACCCTGCCCAACAAACAGGTGATATTCAGGAGAAATTTCTGGTTGGCACCTCTGGCATTTGCAGCTTATAGTGCCTAGAAACTCTGAGAGACTGAAGAGGCCCCAGGAGATGGGAAAGAACTCAGAAAGAACGCAAGAGGTAAGAAGATAGGAGTGTCCTCACCTACTTCACCAACCAGTGCAAGGCCTTTAGCAATGGCCTCCCTTTGGGTTGCAAATGGTGTATCTGGACCATCTCAACTCATCAGCCTGCACATCTTACTGTGCAACAATCAGAAAGCAAGATCTGAGGTCCTTGGGAATGAGAACTGAGCCTGGAAGATTGAGGATGGGGAGAGACGAAGAAAAAGAAGAAGAAATGAGCAATTGGAACTCAGAGGAAGATGGCTGTGGCTGGCCTGTTGAAATAGGGGGCTTGAGATCTTTGACTTGAAGGAAATAGACATTGGGGTGGGTGCAGTCAAGGAACAGACGATGGACAGAGGGCACCCAGAACAACCCACCATTAGGGGCACACAAAATCCCATCAAAGAGTACACAGACATGGGTAATTTCAAGAGAATTTTCAGCTCCCTGTTTCCCTGTATGTTATTTGCCAAAATGATCCCCCTGAGGGCAGATCCTAGGTATCCTGCTCGTTCTCACTCCCCACCTCACCTTTGACCATGGCCCTGTGGGACTTTTCAAAAGGAAGTTGTACCTGTCATGCAGGTAGCATCTTACTATGGTGCACTGCCTCGCAGGGAAAAATCCTCCAGGGCACCAAATAAAGGGTCAACTTGGTGCCAAATAAAGGGTCTGGGTCTCAAGTACATATTTTGCATTGATTTCAGGTAGGAGGAGGTGAAAGATTAAGATTATAGTTTCAAATTCAAGTAAGTTATGTGGGTTATCTTCTTAAATATTTACTCAAACTCATGGGGGAGCAAGTTCCTTTAGCTTTTGCCGGAAGATTATTGAGTATTATAAATCTGTATTTATTTTTTAATTTGGGTACAATTTTTCTGTTTGCTTCAACTTTTCTACACCTTTAGTGACCCAAAAGCTTCTCTTCTTTTTGCTGGTAATTTCCACAAAATATTGTCTTCTTCTAGCAATGAGCAAAATTCATCTGTGATACATAAATTGATCTTTAAAAAAGGCTAGTTTCCTTTTGTATGTTTAATGATTATTTTTAAATTTTATATTATAATTATTCATTTCACTCAATTATATACCAATATAAATTGTAATGATGAATCAACCTAGAATATTGATTAACATGTAGAGTCTTATGGTGACAGGAAATTTTAACTTTTTCAATGTTTTTTTTGAATTTTAGAATTTTATTTATTTTTTTATACAGCAGGTTCTTATTAGTTATCCATTTTATACATATTAGTGTATACATGTCAATCCCAATCTCCCAATTCATCCCACCACCACCACCCCCACCACTTTCCCCCCTTGGTGTCCATATGTCTGTTCTCTACATCTGTGTCTCAATTTCTGCCCTGCAAACCAGTTCATCTGTACCATTTTTCTAGGTTCCACATATATGCGTTAATATATGATATTTATTTTTCTCTTTCTGACTTACTTCACTCTGTATGACAGTCTCCAGATCCATCCACATCTCTACAAATGACCCAATTTCATTCCTTTTTATGGCTGAGTAATATTCCATTTTAAATATGTACCACATCTTCTTTATTCATTCCTCTGTCGATGGGCATTTAGGTTGCTTCCATGACCTGGCTATTGTAAACAGTGCTGCAATGAACATTGGGGTGCACGTGTCTTTTTGAATTATGGTTTTCTCTGGGCATATGCCCAGTAGTGGGATTGCTGGGTCATATAGTAATTCTATTTTTAGTTTTTTAAGGAACCTCCATACTGTTCTCCATAGTGGCTGTATCAATTTACATTCCCACCAAGAGTGCAAGAGGGTTCCCTTTTCTCCACACCCTGTCCAGCATTTGTTGTTTGTAGATATTCTGATGATGCCCATTCTAATTGGTGTGAGGTGATAACTCATTGTAGTTTTGATTTGCATTTCTCTAATAATTAGTGATGTTGAGCAGCTTTTCATGTGCTTCTTGGCCATCTGTATGTCTTCTTTGGAGAAATGTCTATTTAGGTCTTCTGACCATTTTTTGATTGGGTTGTATTTTTTTTAATATTGAGCTGCATAACCTGTTTATATATTTTGGAAATTACTCCTTTGCCTGTTGATTCCTTTGCAAATATTTTCTCCCGTTCTAAGGGTTGTCTTTTTGTCTTGTCTGTAGTTTCCTTTGCTTTGCAAATGCTTTTAAATGTCATTAGGTCCCATTTGTTTATTGTTGTTTTCATTTCCATTACTCTAGGAGGCGGATCAAAAAAGATCTTGCTGTGATTTATGTCAAAGAGTGTTTTTCCTATGTTTTCCTCTAAGAGTTTTATAGTGTCCAGTCTTACTTTTAGGTCTCTAATCCATTTTGAGTTTATTTTTGTGTATGGTGTTAGGGAGTGTTCTAATTTCATTCTTTTACATGTGGCTGTCCAGTTTTCCCAGCACCACTTATTGAAGAGACTGTCTTTTCTCCATTGTATATCCTTGCCACCTTTGTCATAGATTAGTTGAACATAGGTGTGTGGGTTTTTCTCTTGGCTTTCTATCCTGTTCCATTCATCTATATTTCTGTTTTTGTGCCAGTACCATATTGTCTTGATTACTGTAGCTTTGTAGTATAGTCTGAAGTCAGGGAGTCTGATTCCTCCAGCTCTGTTTTTTTCCCTCAAGACTGCTTTGGCTATTCGGTGTCTTTTGTGTCTCCATACAAATTTTAAGATTATTTGTTTGAGTTCTGTGAAAAATGCCATTGGTAGTTTGATAGGGATTGCATTGAATCTGTAGATTGCTTTGGGTAGTATAGTCATTTTCACAATGTTGATTCTTCCAATCCAAGAACATGGTATATTTCTCCAACTGTTGGTATCATCTTTAATTTCCTTCATCAGTGTCTTATAGTTTTCTGCATGCAGGTCTTTTGTCTCCTTAGGTAGGTTTATTCCTAGGAATTTTATTCTTTCTTTTGCAATGGTAAATGGGAGTGTTTCCTTAATTTCTCTTTCAGATTTTTCATCATTAGTGTATAGGAATGCAAGAGATTTCTGTGCATTAATACTGTATCCTGCAACTTTACCAAATTCATTGATTAGCTCTAGTAGTTTTCTGGTGGCATCTTTAGGATCCTCTATGTATACTATCATGTCATCTGCAAACAGTGACAGTTTTACTTCTTCTTTTCCAATTTGCATTCCCCTTATTTCTTTTTCTTCTCTGATTGCCGTGGCTAGGACTTCCAAAACTATGTTGAATAATAATGGTGAGAGTCGACATCCTTGTCTTGTTCCTGATCTTAGAGGAAATGCTTTCAGTTTTGCACGATTGAGAATGATGTTTGCTGTGGGTTTGTCATATATGCCCTTTATTATGTTGAGGTAGGTTCCCTCTATGCCCACTTTCTGGAGAGCTTTTATCATGAATGGGTGTTGAATTTTGTCCAGAGATTTTTCTGCATCTATTGAGATGATCATATGGTTTTTATTCTTCAGTTTGTTAATATGGTGTATCACATTGATTGAATTGTGTATATTGAAGAATCCTTGCATCCCTGGGATAAATCCCACTTGATCATGGTGTATGATCCTTATAATGTGTTGTTGGATTCTGTTTGCTAGTATTCTGTTGAGGATTTTTGCATCTATGTTCATCAGTGATATTGGTTTGTAATTTTCTTTTTTTGTAGCATCTTTGTCTGGTTTTGGTATCAGGGTGATGGTGGCCTCATAGAATGAGTTTGGGAGTGTTCCTTCCTCTGCAATTTTTCAGAAGTGTTTGAGAAGCATGGGTGTTAACTATTCTCTAAATGTTTTATAGAATTCACCTGTGAAGCCATCTGGTCCTGGACTTTTGTTTGTTGCAAGATTTTTAATCACAGTTTCAATTTCATTACTTGTGATTGGTCTGTTCATATTTTCTATTTCTTCCTGGTTCAGTCTTGGAAGGTTATACCTTCTAAGAATTTGTCCATTTCTTCCAGGTTGTCCAATTTATTGGCATAGAGTTGCTTGTAGTAGTCTCTTAGGATGCTTTGTATTTCTGCGGTGTCCATTGTAACTTCTCCTTTTTCATTTCTAATTTTATTGATTTGAGTCCTCTCCCTCTTTTTCTTGATGAGTCTGGCTAATGGTTTATCAATTTTCTTTATGTTCTCAAAGAACCAGCTTTTAGTTTTATTGATGTTTGCTATTGTTGTCTTGTTTCTATTTCATTTATTTCTGCTCTGATCTTTATGATTTCTTTCCTTCTACTAACTTTGAGGTTTGTTTATTCTTCTTTCTCTAGTTCCTTTAGGTGTAAGGTTAGATTGTTTATTTGAGATTTTTCTTGTTTCTTGAGGTAGGCTTGTATAGCTATAAACTTCCCTCTTAGAACTGCTTTTGCTGCATCCCATAGGTTTTGGATCATTGTGTTGTCATTGTCATTTGTCTCTAGGTATTTTTTTTATTTCCTCTTTGATTTCGTCAGTGATCTCTTGGTTATTTAGTAACATATTGTTTAGCCTCCATGTGTTTGTGTTTTTCATGTTTATTTCCCTGTAATTGATTTCTAATCTTCTAGCGTTTTGGTCAGAAGAGATGCTTGATATGATTTCAATTTTCTTAAATTTACTGAGGTTTGATTTGTGACCCAAGATGTGATCTGTCCTGGAGAATGTTCCGTGCGCACTTGAGAAGAAAGTGTAATCTGCTGTTTTTGGATGGAATGTCCTATAAATATCAATTAAATCTATCTGGTCTATTGTGTCATTTAAAGCTTGTGTTTCCTTATTAATTTTCTGTTTGGATGATCTGTCCATTGGTGTAAGTGAGGTGTTAACGTCCCCCACTATTATTGTGTTACTGTTGATTTCCTCTTTTAGAGCTGTTAGCGGTTGTCTTATGTATTGAGGTGCTCCTATTTTGGGTGCATATGTACGTATAATTGTTATATCTTCTTCTTGAATTGATCCCTTGATCATTATGTAGTGTCCTTCCTTGTCTCTTGTAACATTCTTTATTTTAAAGTCTATTTTATCTGACATGAGTATTGCTACTCCAGCTTTCTTTTGATTTCCATTTGCATGGAATATCTTTTTCCATTCCCTCACTTTCAGTCTATATGTGTCCCTAGGTCTGAAGTGGGTCTATTGTAGACAGCATATATATGGGTTCTGTTTTTGTATCCATTCAGCGAGCCTGTGTCCTTTGGTTGGAGCATTTAATCCATTCACGTTTAAGGTAATTATTGATATGTATTTTCCTGTTACCATTTTCTTAATTGTTATGGGTTTGTTTTTGTAGGTCCTTTTCTTCTCTTGTGTTTCCCACTTAGAAAAATTCCTGTAGCATTTGTTGTAGAGCTGGTTTGGTGGTGCTGCTTTCTCTTAGCTTTTTCTTGTCTGTAAAGCTTTTGATTTCTCCGTCGAATCTGAATGTGGTCCTTGCCAGGTACAGTAATCTTGGTTGTAGGTTCTTCCCTTTCATCACTTTAAATATATCATGCCATTCCCTTCTGGCTTGTAGAGTTTCTGCTGAGAAATCAGCTGTTAACCTTATGGGAGTTCCCTTATATGTTATTTGTCGTTTTTCCCTTGTTGCTTTCAATAGTTTTTCTTTGTCTTTAATTTTTGTCAGTTTGATTACTATGTGTCTCTGCATTTTTCTCCTTAGTTTTATCCTGCCTAGGACTCTCTGGGCTTCCTGGCCTTTGGTGGCTATTTCCTTTCCCATGTTAGGGAAGTTTTTGACTATAATCTCTTCAAATATTTTCTGTGGTCCTTTCTCTCTCTCTTCTCCTTCTGAGACCCCTATAATGCAAAGGTTGTTATGTTTAATGTTGTCCCAGAGGTCCCTTATGCTGTCTTCATTTCTTTTCATTCTTTTTTCTTTATTTTGTTCCGTGGCAGTGAATTCCACCATGCTGCCTTCTAGGTCCCTTATCCATTCTTCTGCCTCAGTTATTCTGCTACTGATTCCTTCTAGTGTATTTTTCATTTCAGTTATTGTATTGTTCATCTCTGTTTATTTTTTAATTCTTCTAGGTCTTTGTTAAACATTTCTTGCATCTTCTCGATCTTTGCCTCCATTCTTTTTCCGAGGTCCTGGATCATCTTCACTATTATTATTCTGAATTCTTTTTCTGGAAGGTTGCCTATCTCCACTTCATTTAGTTGTTTTTCTGGGGTTTTATCTTGTTCCTTCATCTGGTACATAGCCCTCTGCCTCTTCATCTTGTTCATCTTTCTGTGAATGTGGTTTTTGTTCCACAGGCCCCAGGATTGTAGTTCTTCTTGCTTCTGCTGTCTGCCCTCTGGTGGATGAGGCTATCTAAGAGGCTTGTGCGAGTTTCCTGACTTGAGGGACTGGTGGTGGGTAGAGCTGGGTGTTGCTCTGGTGGGCAGAACTCAGTAAAACTTTAATCCACTTGTCTGCTGATGGGTGGGGCTGGGTTCCCACCCTGTTGGTTGTTTGGCCTGAGGCAGCCCAACGCTGGAGCCTACCCGGCTCTTTGGTGGGGCTAATGGCAGACTCTGGGACAGGTCATGCCAAGGAGCAGCTCCCAGAACTTCTGCTGCCAGTGTGTCCATCCCCATGGTGAGCCACAGCCACCCCCACCTCTGCAGGAGTCCCTCTAAAATTAGCAGGTATGTCTGGTTCAGTCTCCTGTGGGGTCACTGCTCCTTCCCCTGGGTCCTGATGCACACAGTACTTTGTGTGTGCTCTCCAAGAGTGGAATCTCTGTTTCCCCCAGTTCTATTGAAGTCCTGTGAACAAATCCCACTAGCCTTCAAAGTCTGATTCTCTAGGAATTCCTCCTCCTGTTGCTGGACCCGCAAGTTGGGAAGCCTGACATGGGGCTCAGAACCTACACTCCAGTGGGTGGACTTCTGTGGCATAAGTGTTCTCCAGTTTGTTAGTCACCCACCCAGCAGTTATGGGAATTGATTTTGTTGTGCTTGTGCCTTTCCTACCGCCTCCTTGTGGCTTCTCCTTTGTCTTTGGATGTTGGGTATCTTTTTTGGTGAGTTCTAGTGTCTTCCTGTCAATGACTGTTCAGCAGTTAGTTGTGATTCCGGTGCTCTCGCAAGAGGGAGTGAGAGCACGTCCTTCTACTCCACCATCTTCAGGACTGCAGCCAACTTTTTCAATTTTGAAGTAATAATAATCATAATAAATATTCAATACAGAAAAATTTAATATGTAAAACTTTAACTTATGTGCATATTTGTTGCCAAGAATTATGATATGGTGATCAATAGCATATTTCTAAGCTTATAAGTATATTTTACTAAAACAAAATTCTATGGGTAACATAGATGGAAATATGAGTACAAGGAGGAACAATAAATGATGGAAATTTTCTGGCTGTTAAAAAAGAGCTTTTTCATGTATTTTTCAAATAGGTGAAGGTACGTATTTCATACATTTGAGTGATTTAGCAGTTCTAAAAGTCAGTGTGCCAGAAGTTATGTTTTCTCAATTATTTAAACTTGCAATAAAAATTTTATATGTTAACTTAAAAATGTGTGAGGATATATAATTTTTCCAAGAATATTAGGAGTTCCCAGAACAAAGTATTTTGTAGATCTCTGCCCTAAGATGTGGGAGATGAATGCAGAAAGGGAAGGGTGTGGCAGGGGAGGTGCCAACCCATGCTACCATTTTGCCGGGATGTGGGGTTGTGCCCCATGTCATTTCTCAGCTGTCACTGCTTTGCTGTCAGGATGTCTTGTCTGGCTTTCTGAGAAGATATGAAGCAGACGGACCTGAGCTGGAACACTTCATTCTCCAGAGTGCTTGCTCAGATGTGAACAGGCGTGACGATGGACTCCGCTTGTGGATCGTGACTGTAAGTGTGCCCTACAGTCACCCTGTAGTGCTCACAATCCTACAAGAGAATGGGAGTGGAATATGGGAGTGGGGGAGCCGATTAGACTCCCTGGGTTGCTAACATCTTGGTGAAGCTGCCATGTTTTTTTGTGTTTGCATGTTGGTTTCTGCTTTATAACAAAGTGAATCAGCTATACATATACATATATCCCCATATCTCTTCCCTCTGCGTCTCCCTCCCACCCTCCCTATCTCACCCCTCTAGGTGGTCACAAAGCACCTAGCTGACCTCCCTGTGCTATGTGGCTGCTTCCCACTAGCTATCTATTTTATATTTGGTAGTGTATATATGTGCTTGCCTCTCTCTCACTTCGTCCCAGCTTCCCCTTCCCCCTCCCCATGTCCTCAAGTCCATTCTCTATGTCTGCGTCTTTGTTCCTGTCCTGCCCCTAGGTTCTTCAGCACCTTTTTTTTTTTTTTTTAGATTCCATATATATGTGTTAGCATATGGTATTTGTTTTTCTCTTTCTGACTTACTTCACTCTGTATGACAGACTCTATGTCCATCCACTTCACTACAAATAATTCAATTTTGTTTCTTTTTATGGCTGAGTAATATTCCACTGTATATATGTGCTACATCTTCTTTATCCATTCATCTGTCGATGGACACGTAGGTTGCTTCCGTATCCAATTTTCCCAGCACCACTTATTGAAGAGGCTGTCTTTTCTCCATTGTATATCCTTGCCTCCTTTGTCATAGATTAGTTGACCATAGGCATGTGGGTTTATCTCTGGGCTTTCTATCCTGTTCCATTCATCTATATTTCTGTTTTTGTGCCAGTACCATATTGTCTTGATTACTGTAGCTTTGTAGTATAGTCTGAAGTCAGGGAGTCCAATTCCTCCAGCTCCATTTTTTTCCCTCAAGACTGCTTTGGCTGTTCGGGGTCTTTTGTGTCTTCATACAAATTGTGAAATTTTTTGTTCTAGTTCTCTGAAAAATGCCATTGGTAGTTTGATAGGGATTGCATTGAATCTGTAGATTGCTTTGGGTAGTATAGTCATTTTCACAATGTTGATTCTTCCAATCCAAGAACATGGCATATCTCTCCATTTGTTTGTATTGTCTTTGATTTCTTTCATCAGTGTCTTATAGTTTTCTACATACAGGTCTTTTGTCTCCTTAGGTAGGTTTATTCCTAGGTATTTTATTCTTTTTGTTGCAATGGTAAATGGGAGTGTTTCCTTAATTTCTCTTTCAGATTTTTCATCATTAGTGTATAGGAATGCAAGAGATATTTGTTGAAGCTGCCATTTAACTGAAAAGATGTGGTGTTAAAAATGCATGATGGAATGGGTAGGAGAACATGGGTTATCCTATTAGCCTTCAGGGCCTAGACTCCTAGGTGACTCTGAGCACAGGACTTAGGCGTCTCCAAGCTCAGGCTCCCAGGCATAGATGGATCCCTTGGCACCCCTGTCAGTGCTGATGGCTCACCCTTCTCCTGACCTCATCTACCCTGTGCTGGTGCTGCCTGCTTGGTGCATTTCATCATCTTCTCTTACACCTCCCTGGAGTCTCGCCACTTGCGTAGGATGTTTGCCAGCAAAGGCTGTTTTGGCAGAAGGTACACTGGGTTCTCTGAGCTAAGGAAAAGCCAGTCCCTTTAGAAGTCAGTTTCCCAGTGGCTCCAGAAGTTCCTTTCTCTGTGGCACCCAGTTGTCACAAGGACAGGCTATGTCCAGGAGTGTTGACCCCGGGCCTGGCCTGGCAGGAACAGGGCAGGTGGGAGGGATGATCTGAGGCCAGCTGGGATGCCCTGCTGGCAACAACAAACAAGACACGTGGAAACAAAGGGGGTTCTCAGGCAGTCACAGCCATGGGGTCCTGACAGCTCTGAAGGCCACAGAGAAAGCAGGAGGGTGTGAAGTGGCATCTCCAGTTTGCACTTAAAATAGTAACTTTCCCAGTCTGCCCTTTCCTCAATGAAACCAAAAGTCACCTTTATGAGGGGAGGGTCTCACTACACCATGGCCTTTAGATCAGTGGTCCTCAGGGTGGGAAGTGAGGTCCATGAGGTCAAAACTATTCCCATAATGATATTAAGATTCTGTTTGAATATTCATTCTCTCATTAGTGTGTAGTGAAGGAAAATGTTTTCCTCAGCCTTCTTAGGGTTCCTGGCTTGGTGTAAAAAGTAAACTGACAAAAACAGATTAACAGGAGAAAAACATACCCAGTCTGTTGAATTTTTACATGTACATGGGAGCCTTCACAAGGGACTAAGGACCTGAAGAAGTGCCCAGAGCAGGAAGCTTTTATACCTTTCAGACAAAGAAACAATAAATTGGTGACAAATTGACAAGGCAAAGAAGTTTGGGCTAGACATAAGAATGGTAAAAAAAAGTGACCAGAAAGATAAGGGTTAGTTTAATAAGGTTTATTTGCAGATTCCTCTAGTGCCATCACTGGGCTTATAAGAGTCTATATCCAGTAAAAGAAGAAATTATTTCCTGCCTTTAGGCAGATAGGGGGGAGTTTTTCCTATGTTTACTGCTTCTTAATTGCTTTCAGCTCAAGATATGTCAAAGAGGCATATTTTGGAGTGACACATTCTGGTTTCTTTCAAGTGTATCCTGGAATTTTCCAGAGGCTCCATGACATCCGGTGACATCTTTGCTCTGACGGCAAATAGAATGTGTGCTTCTGTGTTCTTATGTTTTAAAGGCTCCTCAGTTTTAATTTCTATTACAATAAATATCTGTAGATATAATCCAATAGGTATAACAGAAGCTTTGGCATTTCCAGTAATTTCTAAGAGTGCTAAGAAGTCCTGAGGCCAAAAGAATTGCTGTCTTAGAGCTTGTATTTCAGCACTTGTTTTGTAGATTTGGAGAACAAGGTCCCAAAGAGAGGAGATCATTTGCTTAAGATCACACAGAGCTTGAGGCAGAGTCGGGCAGAAAATTCTGTACACACCACGGTGCCCAGGTCACTTTGCTGCTTAACTACTCGCCAAAGCAGTGATTCTCATATAATCACTTACTTCCCTCCGAGTACATGGGGCAGGGCCTTATGTGCGCCTTTTGCCTCCTGCCTCCCCCCACCGCCCCTGGGGAAGAGGGGGTCTTCCAGTGTAAGAAGATGCAACAGGACAACGCTACAGGAGGCCACTCACAGTAACAAGACTGGAAAAGTAAAGTTTGTCTGTGGTCCTTTCGGAAGGATGTTAGGTTTCCCTGGATGGAGCCGGGAGCAGGTCGGTCCGGGACGGAGCAGGTACGATGAAGCAGCAGAGCAAGGCGGATGGGTCTGCAGCAGACTCACTTTGGACTGAACGGTGACCAGATGGAAACAGTCAAGGTCTATTTTGTTTCATATCTTGGATCCTAACCTTGTGATCCTAGTCTATTGTGACTACGTTTATCTTCTTTCTGTTAATGTACTGCTCTCAAGGCCCTTTCAGACCTTGTGGGGCATGGCAGTTAGAGCCTTAGAAGTATCTAGTGTATTTGCCCGTTCATTCAGCGGTGTCTGTTGAGTACCTGCCATGTGTCTCACACAGGTATGGGCTCTGGGGGTACAGCAGTGACAAGAAACACACAGGCTCTTCTCTCATGGAGACCACCTTCTAGCAGGATGGTCCAGCTCCTCCTTTCCAGATGCCAGAGGCTCAGAAAGGTGAAGTGACTTGCTAAAGTCACAGAGCCAGGTGAGGAAAGAATTTGCTGGGAATCTACCCTGTGCTTCGTCCCCTGGGGGATACAGCAGAAACAGGTGATCTAGCCTATGCCACAAACGAGCTTGTTTGAGAGCTGAGGCATATGCCCAAGTAGTATTATAAGGATTTAGAAGGCAAAGGCTAGGTGAGTATAAAGTAATTGTTTAATTGCTTTAATTACTGGAGGGAAGTTTCTGTGAAAAAAAAAATCATTCAGGGGGTTACATTTTTGTGTTTGTTATTTCTTTAAGGTTTAATTTATCAAGCTACACATTTAAAACTCAAGTCATTTCTCAAATTCTGCTTATAAATAGATTAGGATTTGTAAATCTGGCAAATTTGAAAAATCACTTTTGAAGGCCTTAGATTAAATGTTGTATCACTTACAAATTCAGTTGAACTACTTTAAACATGTTAAAATGCATGTATAAATTTAATACATTTGATTTCCCTTTTAAGTTACTCAACTGCCTAATTTAACAAAACATCCTGAGTACCCAAATAACCTCTGAAAGAAGTAACAAGTCACAATCTTATATGTGTGATGAGGCTTAAGTTTTCTTGGCTGTTTCAATACTATATAAGACAATGAGATTTCTACTGAAAATCAAAAGTCTAAATTAGTTACGCAGTTAAGATTTTAAATTGAAATTTCAACACTGACCTATTTATAACTCAAATAGGCCAAATTATCCTAAATGTTCACATATCTAAAATACCAAATATGTACAGATTCCTAACATAAACTGTTAATACTGTTGTTTGATACTTTTTAATATTCTTATACCAATCTTAACTCTTTCTGAAATAAAACAAATTAGGGAATAATTTAGATCATCCTGCCGTATTCTGGGAGTTCCCTTCCTATGGAATTTTTAGGGTTGCTTTCTCAGTTTGCTGGAGGTTGCACAGTAATCAGTGATTTTGGCCTAGATACTGACTAGACCCTTATGTGTTGCCCTGATGTCAGGAACACTCAAAGTGGTGTCCCCAGGCATGGCTTTTACATTTAAGTTAGACAATAACTAATTCTGCTGCTACTCAAGGAAAATTTTAACTTCCACTCAAACATGTCATTTGAATGGATTTTGTTTTGGGGGGTGTCTTAAAAAAGTATTTTAAAGTATTAAAGTATTAAAAAGTATATGTAAAAAGTATTTTGTGTCAAACATAAAACACCCTGAAATTGAGAGAATCCTGCAATGTTTGATCTCTTCTATTTTTAGAACCTCACAATTCTTAAGAATATGAAGAAGCTGATGTGTATTCTACTGGGGACAGTGAATCATTTCCACATGTGACACAGGAACAGTCCTCCTACTACTTTAAAATCACATTTTAGGAGGAGGCCCTGGACTTCAAGGCGTTTAGAGTTGTGCCTTCTTTTCTCCAGCTCTATCATGAGCCTCTTAAGGGGTTAGATTTTGTCAAATATACCTCTTGAGATCCCTCCCTGCACTTAGCACAGGATGCGATCGTTATGAGATTAACAAACGTTTGAGGAATTAAATAAGAAATGTGATGAAAAGGTAGAGTCAAGTGGAAAACTGATGTAGATGTAAATCTGATTGAGTGGAAACATAGAGTAAAGGTTAGTTTTTGAAGAAGTTTAGCAGCAAAGGGTATAAATGGATGGAAAGGTAAGGTGTAAGGAAGGGTACTGTAGGTTGATGGGAATAAGTGAGTTTCAAGAAGTGCAATAATAACAAACAAATTTTTTTTGAGTTCTTACTGTGTTCCAGGCTCTATCTTAAGTGTTTTCTGTGTATTAACTAACTCATTTGATCCTCCCAATATCCCTGTGAGGTTTTTATCACAATTGCTGCCATTTTCCAGAATGAGGAAATGGAGGCACAGGGAGAAGTCATTTACCATTATACTGAATGTGTGACCATTTACTTTAAGATATTTCAGGATAAAATTCAGTATAATGTCTGTATGTGTAATTTAACCTTAGCCTCAGGGTAGGTAGTTAGCAGTTGGCGTCTGCTAATCAGGAATTCATGCCTCAGGGGTAGTCGTGTCCCCAAAACTCCGCCCCAATCTTTGTCGTGCTGTCCGAGTATTGTTCCGTCTAACTTGAAGTGACTCTTTTTTAAATTGAAGTATAGTTGAATTACAATGTTTTGTTAGTTTCTGGTGTATAGCAAAGTGATTCAGATATGTGTGTGTGTGTGTGTGTGTGTGTATAATTCTTTTTCATATTCTTTTCCATTTTGGCTTATTATAAGATATTGAGCATAGTTCCCTGTGCTATACAATAGGTCCTTATTGTTTATCTATTTTATATATAGTAGTGTGTATCTGTTAGTCCCAAACTCCTAATTTATCCCTCCACTCCCTTTCCCCTTTGAAAACCATAAGTTTGTTTTCTATGTCTGTGAGTCTGTTTCTGCTGCATAAATAAGTTTATTTGTATCATATTTTAGATTCCACAGATAAATGATATCATATGGTATTTGTCTTCCTCTGTCTGACTTACTTCACGTAGTATGATAATCTCTAGGTCCATCCATGTTGCTGCAAATGGCATTATCTCACTTTTTTTGTGGCTGAGTAATATTCCATTGTGTATATGTACCACATCTTTTTTTTTTTCTAATGTTCAAATCTTTTGCCCATTTAAACAAATATTTATTTATTTATTTGGCTACGCTGGGTCTTTAGCTGTGGTATGCGGGATCTTCATTGCGACATGTGGGATCTTCAGTTGTGGCATGCAAGATATAGTTCCCTGACCAGGAATCGAACCCGGGTCCCCTCCATTGGAAGTGCAGTCTTAACCGCTGGACCACCAGGGAAGTCCCTGTACCACATCTTCTTTATCCATTCATCTGTCAGTGGACACTTAGGTTGCTTCCATGTCTTGGCTATTGTAAAGAGTGCTGCAATGAACATTGAGGTTCATGTATCTTTTCGAATTATACTTTTGTCTGGATATATGCCCAGGAGTGGGATTGCTGGATCACATGGCAATTCTATTTTTAGTTTTTTGAGGAACCTCCATACAGTTCTCCATAGCGGCTACACCGATTTACATTCCCACAGCAGTGTAGGAGGATTCTCTTTTCTCCACACCCTGAAGTGACTCTTTTCCGCAAGGTGCTTTTTGGAGTGTTTGAGGATGGAGCAGGGCCAAGTCAAACTTGCAAAAACAGAACTGGGGTGACAGTTTTGTGCCTGCTTGCCAATAAATGTTTGCATTTGTTTCAGAATTTGATCTCAGATTGGCTGCCATGGTGACATGCGCCTGTTAGTGAGGTTGTTGGGGACTGCCCTACCTCTGATCTCCAGAGGGTACTATTGCCAGAAACCCTGACAATTGCTGAACTACCCCATTGCTGGGGGCAGCCTGCAACTGCCCCAGGTCACTCAGCTGGTAGTGGGAAGCACGGGTGCTCAGCCCAAGCCTCCGGCTCTCTAATCCACAGGCCACACTGCCACCCTGAACATAAGCGAGTGGGGTATTAGCAGAAGGGCCAGGGTTTTAAGCAAAGAGCATAGCTAGAGACAATAGTGTTTAAGAGGTAAGATTCCTTGGAGTCAGGAAGGGAAGACACAGTGGTGTGAAGACAGTGGGTGCCTCTTTGAGTAAGTTCAGAGGCAGAGGAAGGTAAGCAGGTTCTGCCTGGTGGATTGTATTTCCTTGATGAACTAGGAATCATGGACTTGGGTTGAAAGTAAAGGGGGTGAGGTCCCTGGGAGGGGACAAAGGCTCTTTTGTTTCTCCCATTTGTGTTTTTATGTGAATCAGGGCTGTCCAGGATAAGGAGCGGGAGCTTCTCTGAAGGGAAGCCTAAGGAGACTGAGTGTGGCCCTAGGGTCGAGCCAGGGCATCTGTCCCAACCCCTGGTGCCTATCAAGATGTCAAGGTCATCCAGTGGGATGCCTGGGATACGTTCCCGTCCTAATGATCAGTGAGCAGAGGAACAAAGTGCAGCATGAAGGACCAAGTAGCCAGAGACAGCCGCTCAGCAGGACTCAGCCAGTCAGGAGGGGAGGGGCAGGCGGCGGGGGGATGATGGGGCACTTTGCTGGCCCTTCCCAAAGTGCATGGGAGAGTTCAGGATGCTCGTGGTGAATTTTAAGTTTCTTTGAGGACAGTCAGTTCTGGAGAGATGAAATGACTCTGCCTTTTGTTCCTCTGCAAAAGCTGATGAATAATTCAAGGCAGTGGTAGGGAAGTGGGCTCGGAGCAGGGACATCCTGGTGGGTTGCCATGGAGTTCAGTTCTCAAAGGAAGGGACCCTCTCCGTCTTGTATACTCCTTGGCGCCCCTGGCCCTGATCCCGCACAGCTCCCATGGAACCATGCTCCTTTTCAGCCTAGGGGATGAATGTCTGCCACGAAGAGGACCTGGAGGAGCTTCAGAACCCAGCGGAGACAAGCAGATGTGAAGAGGCCAGCCGACTCCCTCTCAGGCTTCTGCATTGTACTGAGAGAAAGAGCGGCACTGCCAAGGGGAAAGGGCGAGGCGGGGAGTCCCGTGGACCCGCTGGGCCTCACCCCTGCCTGCCGGTGGCATGGCTGTGGGCTTCCTTTCCCACCAGCTGGAGACAGTCTCTTTCCGCAGGACGAAACCACTTTGTAAGCGGGCCCTCCCCAAGGATTCACCTTTGATCTAGACTTGCTGATTCTCATTCAAAGGAATGAGCTGTCTGTCAAGAGCCCTCAAATGCAGCAGATGCCCAGCTCCAGCTGGAACTAAATCTATATACTGGCAAATCGGACATCTCGGTCAGAGAGATCATAATCAACTGGACTTTGTCTGGACTTTGCCTCCAAATTCAGCTGTCAGTGTATTATTGCTTTATCCTCTAACACTAAGGAAATATCTTTGAGGCACTTTTTTTTTTTTAATTTTTTATTTTTCGCTGTGTTGGGTCTTTGTTGCTGCACGTGGGCTTTCTCTAGTTGCGGCGAGCTGGGGTTACTCTTAGTTGTTGTGCGTGGGCTCCTCATTGTGGTGGCTTCTCTTGTTGCGGAGCACGGGCTCTAGGCAGGTGGGCTTCAGTAGTTGTAGCACACAGGCTCAGTAGTTGTGGCTCATGGGCTCTAGAGCACAGGCTCAGTAGTTGTGGCGCACAGGCGTAGTTGCTCCGTGGCATGTGGGATCTTCCCGGACCTGGGCTCGAACCCGTGACCCCTGCACTGGCAGGCAGATTCTTAACCACTGCGCCACCAGGGAAGCCCGTTTGAGGCACTTTAAATGCACAAAATACCTTGTTGCTTGTCCTGTAAGAGTTAACTGTGCAAAGGTCCTGGAACCAAACTCAACAGAAGGGCTAGATCCTGCCCTCTGAAGGCCTTTCTCTGCTCTCCTCACCGTGCGGAAGACTGTCTTAGGTAGCCACACGTGAAGTTAGAGAAAAGGCTCTCTGTCCAATATAACTGTACTTTATTCAGAGTATAAAGTGTTCATACAGTGTTCAGTATACAGAACTTACAGCAAGTCACCTTAGAAAAGTACGTTATAGCAACTCAGTTGTAAACTAATTTGAGAAATATTGGCAGCCACATCAAGGTTTTGTATGGGACAAGGGAGGTGATGTTGAGCTCAAAAAACCTGTCATTCATCTGCAGCAATATTGCCCCAAAGACAGAGTAAGGCAACAGCTGTGTGGGTGCAAGTCTTACTCAGCAAGTCACCTCCCCAGCGACTTAGACCCCGCGGAGTCAAGGCGGCCTGATAACGTTTCATTACCCAGGGAAAACTAAGCATCTTATTTCATTAAAATAGATGTCCTCACTTTTTTGTATTCTTTTATTTATCTCTTTTATTTTATCCCTTTATCTCTTTTATTTTCCCACAACATGTATCTGGGACCTAGGAGTAGGATGAATGATGTGAGGGAAGTCTTGGGGCGGGGGGGGGAGGATTGGGAAGTAGGGGAGGGGGTTTTGGGAGAGGAGCAGTTACTATTTATAAAAACAGAGCATTAAGAATCCACTCATTAAAAAGCCAAGATAGAGCACCTATAGATCTGCTAGGATTTAGGAATGAGAGAAATCAAGACGATAATAACTATGATAATAGAGCGCTTTCTGTGGCTAAACTCTATCCCAAGCTGCTCTGGACTGAGTGTTTGTGTCCCTCCCCAATTCATATGTTAAAACTTAACTCACAAGGTGTTGGTATTGGTGGGGGGTGGCTATTGGGAGATGAGTAGGTCATGAGGGCAGAGCTCTCATGACTGGAATTAGTGCCCATATGAAAGAGACCCCAGGGAGCTCCCTCATTCCTTCCTGTATGCGAGGACACAGACAGGAGACAGCCATCAAGGGGGGAGCCAACTCTCACCAGACACCGAATCTGCCAGTGCCATGATCTGGGCTCTCTAGCCTCCAGAACTGTGAGAAATTAATTTCTGTTTTCTATAAGCCACCCAGTTTATGGTATTTTTGTTATAGCAGTCTGAACAGATTAAGACACAAGCTTTTATATTTTGGGGGAAATGTGTAATCTGGTGAGGAAGAACCACATATACCCAATTAACAATAAAACATGGGAGAATGTAGCAATATTATAATAAAGAGCTATGGAATTGCACAGGACGAAGACATAAATTTTGAAGTTGGAGGCGGGTGGCAGGAAAGTCTTCCCAGCAAACACATGAGTTGGCAACCCCTGGCACACCCAGCCTCCACTCGGAGTGACAGTAACGTGGCCGTGGCTCTCGTGTCTTAGCTGACCACTTGGGATGCTGTGGGACATGTTTGGATGAGTGCTCTCAACCCCCATTTGACCCTCTTTCTATTTGGAGAGGTTGGAAAGCTGAAAATGACCCTTTCGAGGCTTCCTTGCAGCTACAGCTCTACTGGAGAATTGGACTCCACCTGACAGCTGCCCTTGCATGAGATTTGGAAGGCAGACATGAGGCAGTGGCTGTCTGCTGTGGTGATGCCTACGAGTCAACTCCAAGAGATCTGAGTGTTGCAACCTGGCCTCCAGGGTCCAGCTTCATGGGCTGAGGCAGTTGGGGCCACAGTTGGGGTCATCTCAATAACAGCAGGAGCAGTAAGTAGCCTGTTCTCTGGATGCTACCAGTGATTTGATCTTGAAACCAAAATCCATTGGCAGCCCCCTGACTTCTCCTGCAGCAATTTCAATATGAAATACCTAGAATGGTTTCTGTATCCTGCACTGAACCCTGAGAAATAGAGATACCTTGAATGACCAGTGAACCAGTCCTACAGATAAAGAGTAATGCAGAGAAAGTTACAGCTGATTTGGGCATGGCCACATTCACTGCATCCCTTTGTTAGCCGCCTACAAGTTGGCCTCTGTTCCACCACCCAGCGTCCTTTAGTTGATATCCAGTGACGCCATCCTTGCAGAGATTCGCCGTAGTGGCAACTCTGCTGATTTGTTGCCTCTCTTCCCTTCCTTGACCCTGTTTCCTTCTGTATCTGCTCTTTCCACAGCTGCTCCTTCTCTGTCTTTTCCTGTGACTTCTCTTTTCTGCTCCCCCTATCAGTGCATACGCCCTTGACCCTTTGCACTTCTCTCTGGGTGCTCTCTCCCTTGGGAAAATGTATTCATTCTTTCTTTTGTCACTTCCTGGGTATCAAGTATGTGCTGAGTTTTCTGGCCAATGTAAAGATGAGTGGCAAGACTCAGGCTCAAGGAATTTTCAGTTTAGTAAGAGAGGAGATTCAGGTATATGAAAAGCATATTCTAGTGTAATGAGTATTACAGGAAAAGTATCAAAAAGGGCCTTGAAAACTGAAGATAAAAAATCAAGGAGGCTTCATGAAGAAGGCAGCCTGGGAAATGAACCAGAGAGGGCTTTGATAGGTGAAAATAGACCTCAAGAAAAGGAAAGTATTTTAACAAGAGGAAAGGGCATGAGAAAAATTGAATAGAAGTGAGAAAGTACAAAGTATGCCGGGAGGTTTTATACCCATATCCATAAAGCAATCTAGTAGATAGATTATAAACTTTGTGAGGTCAAGAACCTTGTTCACTAGCTTGTCTCTATTCCTAGGATTCAGTGTTGTGCCTGGTACACAGTCGGCCTGCAATAAGTATTTACTGAATTTAAGTCTAGAGCGATGAGCATTCTCTTCCATTGTGCCCGTAGATGAGTCTACTCCAGAGCCCAGATGCTCCCTCGATCCACCCTGCTGCAGCTCTGCCACTGAGTCAACATAGGACAATAAGCCCCTGAACATCTGCATTTTCCGTATACCCCAGACAAGGAGCTTCTTCCTGACTTTATCTTATATTCTTCTATAGTAAACCAATCCACTGGGCTGAAGGTATCACCACCATCCACTAATCTTGATGATTCTACCTTCAAAATATACCCAGAATACGACTGCTTCTCACCACCTCCCCTGCT
This sequence comes from Balaenoptera borealis, assembly GCF_965194805.1. Classification (NCBI taxonomy): domain Eukaryota; kingdom Metazoa; phylum Chordata; class Mammalia; order Artiodactyla; family Balaenopteridae; genus Balaenoptera; species Balaenoptera borealis. The sequence goes on along the minus strand of NC_138867.1, from coordinate 34,003,899 downwards.
ACTGCCCAGTCCATTGCTCACTTTCCCCAACAAATACCACAGCAAGAGGGATCACTTAAAGAATATAAATCACAGCATGTCACACCTATGCTCTTCCTATTTCCCATGTTCTATAAGGCCTTACATGAGGAGCAATCTTTATGAGGAGAACATACACGGTAGAAGAGTAATACACTCTTCTACTTCCATTAATTCCATGCCAGGGAATTTCTTTCTCACACACGGTGAGACATGCACTTCAATCTTCTTCCCACTTTCTTTCAACTCTTGCCTATTACCCTGAAACTTGTTCTTTCTTCTTCTTTATTGGTCCCATTTGTGAGCCAAAAGGCAAGCTGTATTAAGTCTAATAAACCTGAGAAGAGTTATAGAGATATAACTACCCTGGTGTTTGTACTGAAATTAGGTTGAACTAAGACCCAATGTTGGCATCTTCTGGTTTGCCAGAACTTCATGTCTGCAGAGTCCTTTAAGCATCCCCACAGATGTTTCCATTGCCTCCTTCTCCCCAAAGCAACCTGATATTCTTTGAGTTCCAGCCTCCTTCAAGTTATAGACTCTTTCCAAAATAATTTCTTACTTGGAATTATTGTTTTTATGTTTTTTTTAAGTAGCAGTATAGAAAAAAAGGGGTTTTCTTATTTCTTTCCTTTCCAATAAAAATTCCCAACAATATTATTGATTAAATTGGCATCTGTGATGTTACCCTTAGGATATAATCACCACTTATTACATTGTTTCTGTGGAAAAACCAACTAATTTATGATGAAAAGAAGAAAGGAGCAAAGGAAGATTATTGTATAAAAATAGAAGTTATTTTGAAAAAGCTTTCATTAACTGCCCTTGTTTCTTCTTTTTTTTTTTTCAACATCTTTATTGGAGTATAATTACTTTACAATTGTGTGTTAATTTCTACTGTATAACAAAGTGAATCAGCTATACATATACATCTATCCCATATCCCCTCCCTCTTGCATCTCCCTCCCACCCTCCCTATCCCACCCCTCTAGGTGGACACAAAGCACCAAGCTGATCTCCCTGTACTATGCGGCTGCTTCCCACTAGCTATCTATTTTACATTTGGTAGTGTATATATGTACATGCCACTCTCTCACTTCGTCCCATCTTACCCTTCCCCCTCCCCGTGTCCTCAAGTCCATTCTCTACGTCTGCATCTTTGTTCCTGTCCTGCCCCTAGGTTCTTCAGAAACATTTTTTTTTTTTAGGTTCCATATATATGTGTTAGCATACGGTATTTGTTTTTCTCTTTCTGACTTACTTCACTCTGTATGACAGTCTCTAGGTCCATCCACCTCACTACAAATAACTCAACTTCGTTTCTTTTTATGGCTGAGTAATATTCCATTGTATATATGTGCCACATCTTCTTTATCCATTCATCTGTCGATGGACACTTAGGTTGCTTCCATGTCCTGGCTATTATAAATAGAGCTGCAATGAACATTATGGTACATGATTCTTTTTGAATTATGGTTTTCTCAGGGTATATGCCCAGTAGTGGGATTGCTGGGTCGTATGGTAGTTCTGTTTTTAGTTTTTTAAGGAACCTCCATACTGTTCTCCATAGTGGCTGTATCAATTACATTCCCACGAACACTGCAAGAGGGTTCCCTTTTCTCCACACCCTCGTCAGCATTTATTGTTTGTAGATTTTTTGATGATGGCCATTCTGACTGGTGTGAGGTGATACCTCATTGTAGTTTTGATTTGCATTTCTCTACTGATTAGTGATGTTGAGCATCCTTTCATGTGTTTGTTGACAATCTGTGTATCTTCTTTGGAGAAATGTCTATTTACGTCTTCTGCCCATATTTGGATTGGGTTCTTTGTTTCTTTGATATTGTGCTGTATGAGCTGCTTGTATATTTTGGAGATTAATCCTTTGTCCGTTGCTTCATTTGCAAATATTTTCTCCCATTCTGAGGGTTGTCTTTTCGTCTTGTTTGTGGTTTCCTTTGCTGTGCAAAAGCTTTTAAGTTTCATTAGGTCCCATTTGTTTATTTTTGCTTTTATTTCCATTTCTCTAGGAGGTGGGTCCAAAAGGATCTTGCTGTGATTTATGTCATAGAGTGTTCTGCCTATGTTTTCTTCTAAGAGTTTTATAGTGTCTGGACTTACATTTAGGTCTTTAATCCACTTATTTTTGTGTATGGTGTTAGAGAGTGTTCTAATTTCATTCTTTTACGTGTAGCTGTCCAGTTTTCCCAGCACCACTTATTGAAGAGGCTGTCTTTTCTCCATTGTACACTCTTGCCTCCTTTATCAAAAATAAGGTGACCATATTTGTGTGGGTTTATCTCTGGGCTTTCTATCCTGTTCCATTGATCTATATTTCTGTTTTTGTACCAGTACCATACTGTCTTGATTACAGAAGCTTTGTAGTATAGTCTGAAGTCTGGGAGCCTGATTCCTCCAGCTCCTTTTTTCTTTCTCAAGATTGCTTTGGCTATTCGGGGTCTTTTGTGTCTCCATACAAATTGTGAAATTTTTTGGTCTAGTTCTGTGAAAAATGCCATTGGTAGTTTGATAGGGATTGCACTGAATCTGTAGATTTGCTTTGGGTAGTATAGTCATTTTCACAATGTTGATTCTTCCAATCCAAGAACATGGTATATCTCTCCATCTGTTGGTATCATCTTTAATTTCTTTCATGTGTCTTATAGTGTTTTATAGTTTTCTGCATACAGGTGTTTTGTCTCCTTAGGTAGGTTTATTCCTAGGTATTTTATTCTTTTTGTTGCAATGGTAAATGGGAGTGTTTCCTTAATTTCTCTTTCAGAATTTTCATCATTAGTGTATAGGAATGCAAGAGATTTCTGTGCATTAATTTTGTATCCTGCTACTTTACCAGGTTCATTGATTAGCTCTAGTAGTTTTCTGAAAGCATCTTTAGGATTCTTTATGTATAGTATCATATGATCTGCAAACAGTGACAGCTTTACTTCTTCTTTTCTGGTTCGGATTCCTTTTATTTCTTTTTCTTCTCTGATTGCTGTGGCTAAAACTTCCAAAACTATGTTGAATAATAGTGGTGAGAGTTGCCCTTGTTTATTCTTAAAGATTTTTTTTCTTAAGGCATTGTTGGGGGGAAGGCAGAGATGAGTCTTGGTCTCCATTGTCAGTCAATTCACAATATAAAAGAAGAAGCAAAACAACCACACACACACACACACACACATACACACACACACTGAGGTAGCCACAGATTTCAAACTAGAGCAGGACCCAAGAAGTCCATATTAATTAAGATAAATGGTTATGCCAATGAAAAATCCTTGCTTCTCAGTCCAGCACCCCATTTTCAGAAGCTGAAGGAAGAGAAGAGCTTCAGAGAGCTTAAGTTAGATCAGTTCAGAGGAGGAAGCACTCTCAGGAAATTCACTGTTTCTTTTCACAGCACACCTCCCTGTGTTGGTGCCGTGGGCCCCTGGAAATCTATAAAAAGGGAGATAGACAGAACTTTCATTTTGAATGTTTGTTTCCTATACAGAGAATTTAGCCAGGCTAGGTAAGATGGAAATAAAGGGACGGGCTAGGGTCAGGATTTTAGAACTTGAAAACATTTTGCTGCCTGAGAGAGTGTCTGTAAGCTGACCATGATGATAGTTGGCTGCAGGCCTTAGCAGATGCATTTCCCAAGCATTTTCAGATTTAATGAGTCCAGAGAGCATCCCTTGAGGCAGGTCAGTCACTTATTACCAGATTACAGAAAGGAAATGGGGGAATCTAGGGGTTTAAGTGAGTGATGGGGACACCAGGAGTGAGTATCTCAGCCCGAGTTCTCATAAACACTTTTGCTTCCAGGAGAGGCAGGGAAAAAGGGTAGCTTCAAATGTGAGTGTAACTTCAGGGAAGAGGGAGGTGATTTTCCATGTGAACTTTTAGTCCCTTGCCCCGTGTTTGTACATATACCCATGAATGCTGCCCGAGCCTGCAAAAACCACTTTATTGCAGTGGACGTGAATCATGCCATCTGGATGCCCAGCACTTACCCAGTACCCTTCCTTAGTTTGAAATTTTCCAGATTTATGAGCCCTTTTCCCCAGGAAGGAGCCAGAAACTCATTTTCCCAAATTCCTTTGCAGCTAGGTAGAGGCATGGGCCGATCCTCCTCAGATGCACCCATGCACAACTTTGATTTGGAGGAGAGCTTGCAGAGTCAGGAGTGCTGAGTGGAAGACTTCTGTTGTGGGTGACAGGGAGACATTTGGTATGCAGAGGCAGAGGTTGCGATGATCCTAGTGGCAATTCCCTGCAGCGCTGTAACAGCAGTGTCTTTCCTGGGGTAATAATTAGAGTGTTGGTCATAGCTGAGTAGTCTCCAAACCTAATTATCTAGCCCTCAATGATATTTGGTGAAATAACCAATATAGTCCAGTGACTACACTTGAGGTAGCTGCAGTGATTTCTGTTGTTTGCAACCAAGAACTCTTACTAATACTCCTTGCACATACAGGGGATGCCAAAAAACTCAGTAATCAAAATGAATATTTTAACATAATATTTTAAAGCACTTAGGTATTCGAGCCTACACCAAAAAAGTATGTATTGCTTGTACTTATTTTAAAGTCAAAGAAACAGAATTTCAGAGAAGTCTAGTATTAGTATTGTACTCAAGCAATTTAGTACACCGAGATGAAAGCTAGAACCAGGCTTTCTGACTCCAGTTTAGTGATTTCTCCACGAAAACCTGACTCATTATGTGAAGATATTGAATCATATTCTTGATTGACTTCAACTAGAAGTGATCAATACATAAAAAAAAAGAAAATCTTCCACTAAGTGCCTGTTGGCTTAGGGCACTAGCAGGACGGTGAGTAAGGCTAAGACTAGGGTGAGGCAAGTGGGGCACTGTTGCCTCAAGTGCAAAGTTTAAAGGGGTGCCAAAAAATTCAGTGATCAAGATACGTAAGATTTTAATGCAAAATTTAAAAATCAAAATCAATTAAAAAGCCCTTGATGAACAAAATTTCAAATTAAAACAGAATTGGTATGACCTATTTCTTTCCCCTTTATCTCAAGCTCTGATATAGTTACTGATCCTGTCTTTAGAGAACATATACATAGTATCTGAAAATAAATGAAGAGCACAGATTAAACTACCTAATTGCCTTCTCAGATATTCAAAGTTTGAATCTTTTGCCTCCTGGCATGTGAATTTTCTCCAGCAGAATACATAGCAGCGTCTCTCTGTGAGCATTCCTGAGCCTGCAGTTTGGGATTAGATTAGAATATCCATGTCTAGACCTGTCTGGATCTGGCAGAAATATTAGCTCTGGCTGACTCTCTAAAATAACAGAGTAAAGGAGACCAAATGAAACACAAGGAGACACAAGTTTAAATTTTAATGAGGATCTGAGCCATTGGCTGTTCAGCACCTCTAAAGAGAGGCCTTGATAAATCATAACAATAATCGTGGTGATTAACATTTATTTGACACCCTGTTTCAGAGACTCTGTGATATAGACACTTTAAGAGGCTGATGCTTTTTGTCACAATCCTTGTGAGACAGGAACCCAGGGGAGGAAAGTGAGGTTGAAATCCGTAGTTATCATGTGGCAGAGCCACAGTACAAGCCCAGGTGAAGTCTCCCTACTCTACTTTGTTTCCTTTCAAGAAAGTGGATCTATTCTCCCCCAGAAATCAAGAAGTTCAAGGACTATGGAGCATCAGGACTGAACTTCCCCAGCAGGCCAATGGACATTGTTAGGCTGATGGCTTGGGGAAGCCTCACCTTCCCATTGATAAGTGACAGGAGTGGAAGGAGAGAAAGCGGCAACCTTCAAACCTGGAATGTCTGTCAGTGGCCCAGCACCACTAAGTTGTCCCTGCCATGTTGTGAAGTTTGTCCAGTCCCAAAGGATAGCTTCACATGGTTTGATGCTCATTACATAAACCTAGAAGTTCTGATATGAGAAGAATGTCTCCAGAAGGCATACTAATACAGATGGGGAAACTGAGACCCTGGTAAACAAAGCAATTTCAACTCTAAAACTGGGACCAGAACCTAATTTTCCAAACCCCAGTTGCTCGATTACTTGTGCTTTTTTGTTTTTTTGGATTACCAGTTTACTACCACAACACTGGCTGGAACTGAAGAGAACCCACCCTGTTCAGACAATCACAGTCTCACTGGGCCATTTTCACTTGTCCATGTTACCCTCCCAGCTAGGGGAGGAACTGGAATTGGCATCTCCTACAATAGACTGTAGATATAAATAGTGATCTTCCTAAAACAAGCTTGCACATTGTTGAGTAAAGAGTTGGTCATCACAATTTCTTGATTTTAAGCTCTTTTAAAACCATGTTTGTTCACATAGAGCACAAATGTGCAAGGTTTTATCATAAAGTGAGCACCGCATAACAATACCCAGTTCAAGAAAGAGAATGTTGACAATGTACCCAGAAGTCCCCCCATAACCTCTTCCAATGACTGCCCCCTTCCTCCTTACTAAAGGTAATCACTCTCCTCACCTTTAATACCATGATTTCCTTTTGCCTGCTTTTGAACTTCGTATAAATGGAATCTAGAGCATATATTCTTTTCTAGCTAGCTTCTTGATTTGACATGATATTTGTGTGTTCCATTAATTTTTTGGAGAATGGAATTCAACAATTCTTCCTATGAATAGTCCACAATTTATTTATTCATTCTACTACTGGGTAGTTTCCAAATTGAGCTATCTTAGCCTTGGGTTCCCCTAAAAGGAGACCCCAAGACAGAGGTTTGCCTGTGGACACTTCGTTTGGGAACGTTTTCCCTGGGAACAGGCATGCAGGCCAGGGAGTGTGAAATCGGAAAAGAGGGGAGGTCAATATATGGATATTTTGTTACGTTAACTACTCCTACAGTTAGCTGCTGTTCAATCCTATCAGCATCTTCTAAGGGGCCATCTGAAATGCGTTTCAGGACTGTTTACCAGGGAGAACAGAAGTAGAAACATTTATCCATTGCTTATTGGCTCCTGTCTCCCATTGACCAAGAATGGTCCCACCAGCATAAATTCTCCTGTTCTCCCAGGTCGTGCATGCATGAGTTTTCCAAGGGAATCCCAAGTCAGAGAGGCTGCATTGCAGGAAGTCAGGTGTACGTGGTGCAGGCCCTAGGTAAGGTGTTGTACTGATTGTACCTGCAGTAGCCAAAGCCTGCATGAAATCAGTTGCAACAGCAAAGGTAGGGCTAGGGAGATTTTGATGTCGTACAAAAGAGATATCCCTATATTGGCTGTTTTGAATAGTGTGGATATGAGAAAATGTGTCTTGGTGCACACGTGTATATATTTCTGTTAGGTATGTTCATAGGAGTGGAATTGTTGGAGCATAATGTATTTATGTGCTCAGCCCAGTTTTCTAAGGTGTTTATTTACCTTTCTACCAGCAACATATGAGTTAAACTTGGTTCAACATTTTGTGCTGTCATATCTCTTTTAAAAATGTTACTACCATATATATATATGTATATATATATGGCTTTCTAATGGCTACAGCTTGTGCCAGATTGTATCCTCTCAATTGTTTGGGTCATGTAGCACCACATTTTACTTCTGGTCACTTGAGTGCTGTTTCTTGGGCTGCAGATGTGCTCACGTATTCTGGGCTGTTGGGATGAGATCAACAACTGTGCACTTGACCTCACTGGCAATCCAAAGTAAACAAAGAGAAAGGAACAAGACATGTAATATTCCCCAAAGAAGTCACCAAAATTGACTACATATCATTTATCAAGAAACCATTGCAAGTCTTTGACTAATTCGAGACTCCCTGTTGTGGTAGAGAATGTCTCCCTCAATGGGATGTTATAATGCTTGCCAGTAATATCCAAGGGCCTGCTTTTCTCTGCTCAGAGACTAGGTTGCCCGTAACATTTTGATAGAGAAATGGGAAGGAAGGCGAGCCCACCCTTCAAGGTCTGCCCCAAACTTTTTCCCCTTAGTTCCAATCCAAGATCAACCTCCACCTGACTCCTCTGTAAGGTAGTGCAACAGCCAATGCCCTCATTCTGAAATGCTCCCTTGGCTTCCATTGGCCACAATAAAATTTCCTTCCCTGTGGTCCTCTTGGCCTGAGCTTCAGAGGAACACCTCCTAGGAGACACACGAAATCTAGGAAAACCACATTTAAATATCTCTAGCTTCCAAGCATCCCGCCCAAAGACAGGGAAGTGGGGTTGGATGAGTTGTAAATAGAAGTTTCTACTCAAGAAGCTTCCAGAAGCTCCTTGTGTTCCTCCTCCTCTGTGGCCTGCTGTGGACATGCCGCTCCTTGACCACTATGAGCAGAAATCCTCCAATCCTGCTTCAACCCTTTGTGCTGTCCCAGCCCACCCAGCCGATGTCTGATACAGGCAGTTCCTGGGTACACTTCTGGCCCAGCCTGCTATGCCAGTCCATTGAGGCTGGGCCCACAGTGTGATGTCTTAGGGGTCCAGGGTGGCGGTCCTCTTCCCTAGAGAGATGCTTCACCACTCAAGGCAAAGGACTCTTTCTTTACTATGGGCAAAGGGAAGTCAAACTAACCCTAACTTCTTGTACTGATGAGCATGCAGGAGATGTCCTCAAGGATCTCAACAGCCTCTCATCTCCTGAGGAAGAAGATCCAAGGTTACAGCATTTTTCTTTTGCATATCTCTTCTCTGCCTCAGGGCAAAGCTGGCTTGCTCAGGAGTACTTCTATTTACATTTCATCGACTCTCAATGTGCTGATTCACCTGTGGGTGGCAGCCTTTAGAGCTGTATCCTACATCTCCTCTACTGTCATAACAGCCAATATCTACTGCTGGACTCACTATGTGTACTTAATAAGCACTTTCCGTGCATCTCATTTAATTCTACACCTCTCTGAGGCAACTACTGGAGTTAACCTGTTTTATAGATGGGGAAACTGTGCCTTTGGATACAGTTAGGAAGTAGTCAAGCTGGGATTCAAACCCTGACAGCTGGCTCACAGAGCCCACACCCTCAGTAGCTACCTTGTACCAGGTTTCTTGCCCAGTCACCCAAATGCAGATTCTCAACTCCCAGCTGCCTGTGTAAATGTACTTTCTTTGTGGTCCCAGCTCCCAGGCTATCTTGAAAATAATGGAAGGGAATTTGACTGGGACCCATTCCCACCCCTTGTCTTCTCCCCAAGGCTCTTACAGCCCAGTGAGAAGGGAGGGCTTGGGTTTCGCGGCATGCAGTGGTGCAGAGCGTGAGCCGCACAGGTAGACTTAGACACTTCAGCTTCAAGCCCAACTTCATCACTTAGCAAATGAGAAAACTCAACAAGTTATTAAACTTTTCCAGGCTTGGTTTCTACATCTCCCATGGGATAATAGTAATGCCTGCCTAATAGGGCTTTTCATAGGATTAGAGGAGCTGATACATGTAGAACATTTAAGACAGTAACGGGCATTCTGGAAGATGCAGTGAATATCAGCTTTTACTGTGCACAAAATTCCTGTTTGGTTTCTGAAATCTCGAGGTTGGAAAGAGCAAACAGATTCCCTTTTGATTCCTGATTTCTCCAAGTCCTCTTTCCCTTTTCCCCATTTCAGTGCCACCCCCTTACCCCCAGCCATTTCACATGGCCTGTGAGTGCTCACACTTTTCTGTCACCACTTTCTTTGTTCCACAGGGACTTAGCTCTTCTGTCCATTTGGGGCTGAGTCTGGGGTCCTCCCTGCAGCCCCTGGTCAAAGCCTATGCCACTGATGTATCCCTAGCGGATTCAAAGTGCCTCCACTTAAATTCAGCAACTCAGAGGCTCGGTCCATATGAAGAGTTTGGAACATTTGGCCCTGGGTAACAGTGGATTATCACGTTAAATGGAGGTCTTTCTTTCCCCTTCTTTTTTTTTTTTTTTTTTTTATTAATTAATTAATTAATTAATTTATGGCTGTGTTGGGTCTTCGTTTCTGTGCGAGGGCTTTCTCTAGTTGTGGCAAGCAGGGGCCACTCTTCATCGCGGTGCGCGGGCCTCTCACTATCGCGGCCTCTCTTGTTGCGGAGCACAGGCTCCAGACGCGCAGGCTCAGTAATTGTGGCTCACGGGCCTAGTTGCTCCGTGGCATGTGGGATCTTCCCAGACCAGGGCTCGAACCCGTGTCCCCTGCATTGGCAGGCAGATTCGCAACCACTGCGCCACCAGGGAAGCCCTCTTTCCCCTTCTTGATGACAGAGCTGAGTTTTATTAACAGTCTGAGCCAGTGCAACCCTACAGAAGTATAACAAGAGTCACAAACACAAGCCTCACATATGTCATTTTGTTTTCTAGTGCTCGTGCATTTAAACAAGGTAAAAAAGAAAGAGGTGATTTAATTTTAATAATACATTTAATTTAACCCAATATCCAAAACATTAACAGATCAACATGTATTCAGTATAAAATTATTAATGAGATACTTTACGTTCTTTTTATTTGAACCAAGTCTTTAAGATCTCTTATGTAGTTTACACTTACAGCACATCTTAATTTGCACTGGCCACACTTCAAGTGTTCAGTAGCTACAAATGGCTACTGGCTACCATATTAGAGCAGATGTGAGACATTGGTCCCCAGGATCCAGCATCCTTAGACATCTCCTATTACATGTCTCCATTCTAACAATGGGAACATATAACACAGTGCCTGGCACATAGTAGGAAGGCAATGCATGCGTTACTCTTTCCTTCTAGCTTTGGCTTCTATTAAATCATCTTCATACCGACTCATCGTTTCCCTCTTATTGTATTTTTTCTCCTTTTTTCCAGGTGCTTGGAAGGGAATTGAGAGCTAGATGCAATGTTTAGAGTAGAGTTAGGCATCATCCCCAAGGCCAAAATAGCTCATCTGTCCAAAACTAAAGTTAGATCCCTACTCTGTAAACTCTTCACCCCAAAGACTTTAACTCTTTTAGCCAGAGTGTGACTTTGAATTAGCTTGACCCTAGACAATGGCTCACTCTTACTGATGGACAGTATTAATGTCCAGAAAAAGAACTGAGCATTTTACCAAAAGAACATCATTAGCTGTCCATGGGAGTTGGCTTCTTATCCCAGAAGTGCTATATCGCTCATGTCAAGAATGCATTTTCTTGTCAGTACATAAGATTGAGGTTAAATCTCATACTTATAGTAAGGCAGTGGTTCTTAGGAAGCATATCAGAATTATATATCTGAGGAGATTTCTCAAAAGATGTTTCTGCCCCAAGAGTCTAGCATAAATTAAAATCATAGAAGCAGGGACAGGTATATTTGATTCTGACACTGTCTCCCTTTCCAGACCCTGTTACCACCTTCCCAATCAAGAACCACCATCATGGTGGCTTTTCAGATAGATAGCACCCAAATGAGCAGCTCTGAAATGGAAGTTTAGAAAATCAAAAGAGTCAAATTTCTAGCAAAGACCATACTATCTGCTCCTGGATTCTCTGTCCTTTCAAAACAGCCTCTTTTTCCAGTTAACACATAAAAGCTCAGACTCAACTCTTCCTAAGTAGTCACCATGGACTTCTCCAACATCTGTCCTTTTCCACCTGTATTTCAGAGGTGGCATCTGAGACATAGCAATGACTAAGTACATACAGCAAATCAAAGGATGGTGCCCACCTTGAATGGAGATCTCCCATATCTTATCAATTTGCCTAATAACATTGTCTTTCTCTGTCCAGGTTACTCTTTTATGCACATAGATGAGAATTAGAACATCTCTGCCCTGCTCCTTTCAGCAGAATAGCTCTGCGATTATGCATGCTGCCATCCATTTCACTGGAACGTTTGCCATAAATTTGCTTTTAAAAGACATTCTCTTACAATACTGTCAATGGCACTTGCATTAAAAATGAGAAAAATATGGAAACATGCATTAAAATATTCAGAAACAAATGGCTTCTTTATTACATGAAAGCTCTCATGTGTCTCAAAGGTACTGAGAATAGAATAATTTATCGTAAATGAGATGATTATTGCCGGGAAAAGGTCTATTTTAATGCCAGTTTTCTTGGAGATTAAACCAAACCCTAACAGTCCACTGGGGGTGTTCGTCAACGTATAAGTCAAATACTTAAAAGCTTTAAATGGAAAGTATATGCTGGTGCAGCAGTCTTGGGGAAGACGGAACACATTCTGTTTGTTCTTATCTCTAGGGGGTCAGCTCCAGTGTCCAAAAAAAAAAAAAAAATGAAGATAATGACTTTTCTGAAACCAAGATGAAGATCCATTGTGCTTTGGGGTTTGAATTGCAATGTCGGAACCTCAGACTCTCGACCTCCAGGGTCTCCAACAGCTGGGTGGTGTCCAGTATCAGGGATACACTCTGCAAAACAAATATTGTCTTGAGAAAATGTTATCCTCTTGTTCTTTGGGGCACATGTTTCGCAAGAAGATAAATAGGGACTCAACAGGAAAACTGCAGATCTAGAGTTAAGAAATAGAGTGGATTGTCCTTTCTGATACAGCCAGAAAATAGGGTGTTCTGGTTAACATGCATGAAAGATGAAAGGCCAGGTTTCAGAGACTCCGAACATGAGTAAATGTATTTCTCATGAAAACTATACTGAATATTATTTGATCTTTCTTTGTTGAATCAGGATCTTTATAAAATACTAATTATCATTGTATAATGACTGAGCAGTCCGTGATTAGAATGTTATTTAAACCAGCTTTCACAGGACATGGTTTTAATGGTCCTGGGGGCAGGGAAAGCCAAGCTTTTGCACTAACTTAAGGTATTTAGTAACTTAGGCAAAGTGAGAGAAAAGTGGGCATTCATTTGGCTACCATGTAACTTCCATGGAGGACTGGCATGCTGGTGGTTGTACCTCACGTTCCCCATTCTTGTAAAGGCTTTCTTACATCATCCAGCACTGGTATGACAGATGAAAGGAACCCCCTAATAGCTCTCTTTTTCCTCTCATTCTCTTTTCCTTACCAGTACCCTTTAACCTGTGTCCTTTTGCAACTTCATTTCTAGTCAGTGCCCTGCCACCCTCTGGAGAGATCCGTAGAGCTGAGTACTAAAACTGTCATGATTGTCTTAATTGTTGAGGGAGGTGGAGGGGCGGGTTTGGGCAGCTAGGGTCCTGGGCCAGAAGAGAGGAGCTGGCAGGGAGGAAATCTGGCTTAAGGACAGGCCCCCCAGGACTGATGCCTTGGCAGTCTATTCAAATCCTTGGATGGCTGCACTGAGGTTATAACGAGAGCCAGCATTTCGTGTGTGCCAGGATCTGTGCATTATCTCCTTTAATCCTTGTACAACCCGGGCACGTAGGCACTATGATCTCTGTTTTAAAGATGAGGGCTAAGGCTCAGCAAGGTTAGGTCAGATTCCAAGTCCACACATCAACTAAGCAGCTGGTCCGTGTTGTGTCTCATCTCAGAGCTCAAACTTTGGACCACTCTGCCCCCCGCCCCACTATTAGACGTAGCTTCCTTCTTTACCTTTGTCCATTTGTCTCTCTCCTTTTTAAAATGATGATTTCAGAAAGTATATTCATATCTTGTCTATTCTTTGTAAACTCTTAAAGAGCAACAAGGCAGTTCCTGGACCAAGACTCATGGGGCCCAAATTCTTACCTCTGTGTAGCCACCAACTCAGTGTATCACAGTGACACTGGGCCATTGGGCCTCAATTTGCCCATCTGTAAAATGAGGCAGTTGGACTAGATGGTACCTGAGGATGATTCGGCCACTAATATTGGGTGACTCCCCAGGGTCTAAGAGGGGCTCTGGGGCATGACTCACCTGGACTGTCTCCACCTGGGATCTGAGGATTGGGAGGACAGCGCTTACGATTGCAATGACAGGATTTCCAAGCCCCAAATCGAAACACCCATTAACCGAACTATTGGGTGACAATAAGTTGTAATAGTAACATTAAACCTGCTCCAGAAATTCAAGTATATGGAAAATATGGTGGGTAAACCCACACCTACCCTCTTAGGGAGGGTGAGGCACATCAGGAACTTCTTTATTTCTGTCACCCCACCTCTCCTTCCACACCCAGACCCTGAACTGCTTGCTCCCCTGCCCCAAACACCAGCAGGCAAAACTAAGCTGGGGGCAGTGTTTCTGTTCTGTTATAAAAACATGCTCAGAATCCTGGGCGGTTTGCATGTTATTCACATATATTTGCATGTTATTCCCAGATATTTGCATGTTATTCCCAGATATTTGCATAGTGCCTTTTGTGAAGTGGCTCCAAGTCCGGTTTGTAAAATAAGAGATCGCATCAAATCAAGGCAGATAGGGCAACTGCATTTCCATTCGGAGCAAAGATGGCTGCCCACAGGACCCACGTTTTTAAACCCGGCCATGGAAACCCTTCCCGCCTTAGAAGAGAGGAAACATAATTAGGTAAATTCTCCATGGTGAGAAGCCTGCCTTTCCTCGCCTTTAATGGGGACAGAGCACTTGGAGGGAAAAAGTGCCCAATGGTGTGTGATTTTGTAAATCTTGTAAATGTTTAATAATTAATACTTGTTTCCCTTTCATTCTTCTCCACTCCGTCATCTCCTTCCCCACTCAAGTACTGATCTCTGGTATCCTCCCAGGAATTAGGATATCTTCAGCTGTTTACATAACCAGAGATTAAGTCCAATTTAAGAAGAAATTTGGGCAAAAAAAAAAAACCCAGTCATCTTGATAAGAAAGCAGAAATGCTGTTTGCCTTGGGGTTACATTCTGAGGTTCAGGCTTAGCAGCCTCAGAGGAGCATCTGGTAAAAGCTTCTTGTGGACATCTGGATCGGGGGTGGGGCAGTTGACTAGTCTCTGCAAAGCCGGAACAAATGAGAGCAAATGGTAAATGACACCCAGCCTCCTCTCTGGAAAGGGTCTGCTGCACTTGTGAGATAAGATAAAACTCCAATACAAATACTGATTTAGTTTCTCCCCTTTTGCACTTGCTTGCTCTGCTGTGTTATCTCATTTTTGTAGGCTTGACCCTGGTACAGGTTGTGATTTTCTAGGTGGGTAGTTGTTACATCTTTGTGCATGGTGGGTGACTTGTGCAGAGAATGTATGTAGCTTGACCCCTGCTTGTCCTCCCCGCTCTCTACCCGCTACCCACTCTGATGAGCCTGCCTGAGTCTGAGGCAAAATAAGGCATTACTTCAATAAGCCATTACTCAACGTGGATTGGAATGACCAGTCATCACAGGGTGAGCTGCATCAGCCTTGTATCTCTAATTGCCCATCATGAAAGAGCAGGTAGGAGATGTGCAGGGGAGGGAGCGTCCACAGCAGCATAGCTTTGGAGCACTTCCTGGGTGAAGGGGGAGGTGGGGAGGTCTGGGCAGTGACAGCTGCTGCAGTGGTCCCTCTGAGTCAGCGGCTCTTGACCTCCGTCAAGGTGCAGAAGAGTCACCTGGGCTTCTTGTGGAAAATGCAGATTCTGGTTCTGTCCACATGGGGAAGGTCTCAGATCATTCTGATGCAGGCAGCCCGGGATCAGAAACACTTGGAAGGATAATAGGCTGCTTACCAAGGAGGAAAAGGCCAGGAGGAGAAGAGCAGAGAGAGAGGAAGCAGAGGGTAGCAGAAGGCAGTAAGAAACAATAAGGTGTTTGGAGTCAGACTAGATTCCAATCTCAGCAACGTTCCCACTTAAACTTTATGAGCATTCTTTCTTCATGTATACAAAGAAGGGAAATAATCATGGTAGTAATAGGTAATATGCGATGAGTCCTTAGCACAGAGCTCTGTGTTTTAGCGGGTTGCTTCATTTAACCCTCACAGTAACACTGAAAGGAAGGATAACATTATCTCGGTTTTACGTGTGAGGAGACTGAGGCACAGAATGAGCATACAGTTTGCCTAGAGCGCCCCACTTCTGACAATTGTTGCAGATGGGATTTGAACCCAAGAAGTCTGAGTTGGGGGAATCCAGTGAGAAAATATCAAGCTCCTGCCTGCCACTGAGGGTTCGTTTCCTGCCTTCACAGTGTTGCTGAGAGATGGCCAATCCGCTGACCTTCTGAATCAGCATTTATCAGCTGACTGCCCTACTGGGATTGCTGAAGGGCTGGGGGCCTGGGTAGTGGGATGAAGAGCCCTGGGTCTGAAGACCCTCTGAGCTTTGATTTTCTCATCTCTAAGTGAGGGCAGCAATCCCCTTATGTCTCAGGGTGCCATGATCAAATGAGATCATGCCTGTGCAAAGAATTCTGTAGACTCTAGTGTGCTTTACATATATGCAATCCCATTAAAACGTATAATGGCTTCAGTCGTTAAGCAGAGGAGCCAAAACTATCTTCTTCAGGTGTCACTCTCCTCTCTTCTAGTGGCTTCTGATTATTTCTTGGGTAAAATTAAAATGTTTGGTAACATGTTTTCAGATCATGGCTTAGTCTTCCTTTCCTAATGGGCCTCGTTCTCTAGCGGGTGGAGAACGTGAGAGGCTAGGTGGAAGTGTTGATAAAGACTTCATCCCAAGAAATCCAGGAGGGGTTCCTGCCAGCATGGAGGGCATCCCACCACATTCCAGAATATTCCATGTATTCCAAAAGGTGGAGAAGTTCACCCCACAGGCCAAGACTTGAGATCTTCAAAGAGAGACCACCCCCTTCTACTTGCCCCTTGCTGTGATAAACACAGTCTAACTCCAATAGCTGATAGACTTTGTGGCATTTATACATTTTGTAACATCTTTGACTCAGACATAATCAGTGTCTGGTACCTCCTGTTGGAGGTTTTGCTGAGCTATGTTTGCATTGAGGTGCTGTTTAAGTGAGGACCTCCTTTTGGGGAAAGTCAGCTGGACCCACAGATAGGAATGTGGCGAGAGCCACAGTTTCTAGACTGGACCATAAAAGCAAACCAGAAAAATGAGTTTGCTTGAGTTACTGTCTTCCTTTTCTAGGAGTCTCCTCATTATGGTTCTTAGAAAAACTTCAGAGCCACAAAAGAGAAATAATAATAATTTTGCCCATAATGAGAGTTTGCAAATAAAATCTTGTGGCAAATCAGCACCATCCTCCCACATAGGAAACCTATACACTTCCTCCTGGAAGAAAGAGGATCATTTTCTACTGGGAAAAGTAGATAGTAGACCTGGGAAAAGTGCAGTTTTTTTAAAAAAAGAAAAAAATCTTCCTCACTTTCTGGCAATAGGTAGAACTCACCTCTTAAAAAATCTGTATCTCACCAGATAAGACCTGCTTAATTAGGTGTTCTCTGTAAGGGAGACTGGAATTTGGGGAGGGGTGGGCTTGAATTCACTTTTACGAAATTCAATTCCATTCTTTTCCATTCTATTCTATTTCCTTTGGTACAAGTTAATAAACACCGAGGAACTGTTGTGGGTCAGGGAACTGTGTAATCCTGGGAGACAGAAATGGAAGAAATTGGCTTGTACTTCTGCTCTGCTAGTTCCAGACTGGAAATGGGCATCTCTGGGCCCAGGGGTGCTCCTTTTTGGGCAGGGCGAGATCAGAGAAGGCAAAAAAGCCACAAAGAACCAGGATCAAAAATTGGATTTAGTGGTTAGGCAAAAGGAGTTGAAGTAAGGGGACACGGAGACTTAACTCTAAGCAGACCATCTGGGTACAGCTGTGGGCATTGCTGGGATAATAGAATTGGAGAGTTTGTAATGTACTTCACACACTTAGCTTCAGTTCATCAATAATACAGCCCTGATTTTACAGATGAAGACACTAACCCTCAGTCATGACTTGTTCAGGGTCTTGAGGTTTCTACTTGGCCAAGACGGGACACAGAGCCCATGTCTTCTGCCTCCTGGTCTGTTGTTCTTTCTGCACTGCTACAGCCTCAATGAATACCCTGCATCCACAGACCATCCTGCCCCACTAAAAGTACTTCCTGTTATCTTCATTTATGCTTTGCTGAAAGCCCCCCACCTGGAATAAAGTAGCCTTTGGGAACTGTGGGTTTTATTGTTGTTTTGGTACTTAGGAATATAGGGCAAAGCCTTAGTTTCCTCAACTCTAAAAGCCGGGTCTGGATGAGGTACTATCTAGCGTTATTTTAGTGTCAGCAATCTGTGATTCTGAAATCTGTGATTACATGAGTTCACACTTCACTTTTTGGGTCTTCCAAAACTCACCCTGATTTTGACAACAGTGTCCATGCCAAATTAGAGTTTGAAAACAGAGCTATATTTCAGCTCTTTGGAGGCCAAAAGTGAACTCTGATATTTTTGCAAATGTGAAAATTCTTTCAGTCATGACAAATTAACTCAAAACATCTGAATGATCTGCTTCCAGGTATCATAACATTTTCTCTTTTAGGCTTGGAATTTGATTTTAGAGAATTTCGATTCTCATAGATGTTGTAGTAAGAGACAAAGTTGCAGAGAACCCTGATGGAATGATATTTGCTGGGTGGGCTGAGGGCCAGCTATTGTTCTTGCTGATGGTCAGTAGAGAAGAGAGAAGTATTTGCTAACTATCCCCGGAATCTCTGTCAATTAGCTTGGAATTTGAGGGATTTTCCTGATGTGTTTTGTGGAGGTCATTTATCTGGGGGGTAGCGGGGGTGCAGGTGAAAAGTTTTAACCCTGCAGTGGAAGACAGGCTGGCTCAGAAAACCAGCTTAGGTGGGAATCCCACCTCATTTACATCAACCATCTGGTGACCCCGTGGAGCAGCCATCTTCACCAGGCTCAGTTCTGTCCCATACCATGGACAACATGGAAACAATTTAAGGCCTGATCTACAGAGAGTAGCTTTAGAATAACTTTCTCAAAATCCAACCTAGGTTCCTAGGCCTGACTCTAAGCCTATGATCTCTTAAAATCTCTGTGGCAGGGGGCTGGACTCTATGTTTTAATAAGTGTCCAGGTGATACTTATACATGCTATAGACAAACAGCCACTGCCATACAGTCTTCTAAAGGAAACAAAATTTATACACACACACAGAAAACAGAAAGCAGTTATCACAACAAAATCCCATGCTTTATGGAGTTGCAAATAATAAAGCAGCAGCTAGGTGACCAGGTTTTGTGAAGTCCATGGGTTGCTGGAAAGGTGGAGAGAAGACCCTGTAGACCCCTTACACCTGCTAGAACCTATGAAACAAGGTGCATCAAAGAGGCAAAGAATAAGGTAGACAGGAAAGTGAGAGATGGGTGCTGGTTGGATCGTGGCAGGGAAACACATGGATGCAACAGAACCCAAGCTTGACCTTGAGAGAGGGAGAAACTATGGATAGCTAACATTTGGTTGAAGAGGTATTCAACCTTTAAAAGATTTTGATATCTTATAGGCTGTATATCTGCTTTCATGGACTTTAAACACTTACTATGGGGGGGGGGGTAAGGAGGGCAAAGCGTGATGGGCACAGGAAGATGGAAATAACAGAGGAGACAGCAGAGAAGCCAAGAGATATCTATACAGCTCAAACAAGAGCCGCATCACCCAGAGTTCTAAGTTCAGAAGTGAGAGAGGACACGGGGGGCTCGCAGGTATGGTGAGAAAGTGGGTGAAGGCTGGGGAAGCTGAGCTAAACTTTGGGGGTTAGGAGGAAGGTACGTAAAATAAACAGGAAGGAGAATGGAGTGAGAGGGCTCCCTTTGGGGGAGCGAAGGCTAGGAGAAAAACAAAGGTCTGGAATGGGCATGCACTGATTCCATGCTTTGGCTGTGGATTAGAATTCTGAGTTTCTACCATCTTACTGAAAACCATCTTCCAAGAACTGCAGCCCTTGCTTGGAGCTCAGGTGGGCAGAGTGATGCTGTGTTCTCCCAAGAGCAGAGCCTTGCAGCCTTGGAGGGGATCTCAGCCAGCCTCAGTTTGCACAGATCCAGTTTCGGGGGTGGGTAGGACCCAGAGCAGCCCGTTGCCTGCATGCAAGCTTCCTTCACGAGTTCCAGTGACCAGTTTATTTCTCCTTTATCTCTGGCTCTTAGTTTGCAAGAGGGAGCCAAAATTTTAATTAACCCAAGAGGTTAAGCAGTTGTTTGACCTGCTGGCTCTGCAGGGAGGGGCGGAGGTGGAGGTCCAGGAGCAGGATGAAGGCAAGGCGATCTCCCTCTGCTAGCCTTTGTTTATAGGAAGCGCCTTCCACTCACTGAGTTCCAGCCCAGCTGCAGAAGACACGAAGGGTGTGATTATCAGGCTGGCTGTAAATGGGAACACACTGAAGCTTTGTTTGGGCTTGTGGGGAGTTTTTGGTAAATTTTTTTTGCTTTCAACCCCCCGTACAAATATTTGGGGATTCAGTGGTGCAGATTCTGCCTTTTCTCACATCAAGCCCACACTTTCCTTTCCTAGAATATATGTGGGGCAGTGTTTATTTCCCTCCTGGGCACAGCAGTTTCTCAGTAGCCCTGGCTGCCCCCGTGCTCCCTCTCCTCCGACTGGACACAGAGCAGATGGTGTCTAACAAGTCTCCACTCTGCCCGCAGGCTGTGCTTCCCCCGTGAAAATGAGCCGGTGGTGGGAATGTTGCTTCCTGGAAGCTCACAGAGGTTCCTCTAAGCCAGCAGGTCCTGTTTATTTGATTATTTTTTTAGAAAAACTTTTTTTTTTCATTGAAAAGGGGACAATGCTGACATTCAGAGGCTCCCTAATTCCTCCAAGTCAGTAGAGCTGAGCGGAGCTTGAACTGAGAGCCACCTGAAGCCTGAGGCGCCCCACCAGTGCCCGTGGTGGCTGGAGCGTTTGCCATTGTCATCAGTGGAGACTAGCTGGACCCGTCTCAGACTCAGGGTGGAATCAGGGGCTGTTGATTTCAAGTTTCTATTTTCAGGGATCGAGAAGGTAGGTATTTTAAGTCTCTTATTTAGATTTAGCTAAAACTTGGCTCTGGCTGGCACCCATTTTGCTCCCTGTCATCAAGCTTACAGGACACCCTGAGCAGATGACTGGCCTCAGTAGACACAGACCTAAGTTCCCCAGGCCGCTTCCTTTACCACCCATCCCCCCGAACCCAGGCCTGTCGTTTGGCCCAACTCATCACCTGGTTCCACAGGACACACACGTGTGTTCCAGAGTCTCTGGCTTCTGAGCTTCTTTGAGGAAAATGTGCCTGTTTAGAGCAGATCATTTTAGAGATACGAGGGCTTAGGGAAATAATGGTTTGATGGTTTCCTCTATTGCAAACCTAGCTAGGGCTTAGACATGTTCCTGCATCAGTACGCTCTCCAAAATTTTGTGTTGCTTCTTGCCTACGATCAATTCAACAAATGTGCAATAAATGACTATCACCTGTGAGGTGCCAGATGCTGACATTATCCCTTAATTTATATGTCACGTTGTAACTTTCAAGGTACTTTCCCAGGTGTGGGCTCAGTGGATTTCCCCTCTGTTGCTGAGCAGGTACTAATAGCCTCATTTTAAAATGAAGCTAATAGAGGCAGGTGATGGATGTCTGAAGTCACAGAACCAGTAAAAGGTGAGGTGGGGATGTGACACATGTGTTTTGACTGGGAGAACAGAGCATCTTCCGCTACCTCACAGTCACGTAGAGATCGAAGCCTGAAGATCTGCTAAGAGATTCACTGAGACGAGCCCTTGGAAATTGGAGACAGTAAAGTAAGGAAGAAACATAGACCATGAGCCAGAGCAGAGGGTCCAGCAATGCTAACTGCTCCACCCAAGTGCCTGGAGGTGACAGCAGCAGGTTAGAGTAGGGTTAAGAGCTGGCTTGGCTACTCACTGGCTGTGTGACTAGGACCACTTACTTAACCTCTCTTTGCCTCCGTTTCCCATATGTAAATGGAAATAATAAAATTTCTCAATTCATATGGTATGAACATTAAATGAATTGATATTTGCATAGTCTTAGAGCAGTGCCTGGCATACTGTAAGTGCCAGATAAGTGCTGGTTAAATTTGAAAAAAGCTTTGCTCCCAAGCTGGGCTTGGCCAACTGCTGGGGATGAAGGTATAAGTGGGGTTACACATTCTATCAAGCACTGGCCTCTATCAAGAGGGCTGAGACTGAACACATGCAAGGAAATAAGCCAGCGTTATTGTCAATGAGCAGGAGCTATTCTCAAATTCGCAATATTTTCTAAAGTAAAAATTGTGCACTTGCTTTGAGAATTAGAGAAAATATTTGAAGTCATTGCTGTACTGGATAATCCAGGATGGGTATGGATACCTATGTACCTGGGCACATTACTGGCCTGGCTGAGGAAGAGCTGCCTTATAGAATTATGAATGCTCACGAGGAAAGAGACCTTAACAATCAACTAATCCCGACTCCTCATAGATCCAGCCCTCTCCTCTGGAGATCAGGAAACCAAGGTCCAGAGAGGGCAGTTGACTTGCCTAGAGTCACACGGTTAATATGCCCGGGTCACCCAACCTTTTGAATGGTTTTTTTTTTTCCTGTCTGAATTGAAAACTTAGTGTCCTGGTCCTGGGGAAACTGGCTGAGGGTGCTTGTTGTCCCGGCTTGGTGCTTGTTCTGGACCCAGCTCTGAAGACTTTAATGGATGATGGGATTCCCCTGGAAGTTAGAGCTCTGGTTTTTTTCCTGGAGGACTGGTGACACCTCGCAGAGGGAGAAAATTTCTGGATCTTTCCACCCCTAGTCCTGCTGCTCATGGATACTATGGTGGCCTACCATATACTCTCAGGGGATCTTAGCAAACCAGGCACAAATTCCAAAGGCATCCCAGATGGCTGTAAAGCTTATGGGTAGGTTCAGAAACCTAAAAGACCCCCAAGTCCTTGGGTCAGATCGTTCAAGACAGGGATGATGTACAACTTACTATTTTTTTCTTTGCCAGAGACATCCCACACACACACTTGTTTTAAAAATGGTGGTGGGGACTCTTGGAGGGCACACAAAAGGAGTGTGCACATTGGAACCCAGGGGAAGGAGCAGTGACCCCATAGGAGACTGAACCACACCTACCTGCTGGTGTTGGTGGGTCTCCTGCAGAGGCAGGGGGTGGCTGTGGCTCACCGTGAGGACAAGGACACTGGCAGCAGAAGTTCTGGGAAGTACTCCTTGGCATAAGCCCTGACAGAGTCCACCATTAGCCCCACCAAAGAGCCAGGTAGGATCCAGTGTTCGGCCGCCTCAGGCCAAACAAACAACAGGGAGGGAACCCAGCCCCACCCATCAGCAGACAAGCAGATTAAAGTTTTACTGAGCTCTGCCCACCAGAGCAACATCCAGCTCTAACCACCACCAGTCCCTCCCATCAGGAAACTCGAGCAAGCCTCTTAGATAGCCTCATCCACCAGAGGGCAGACAGTAGAAGCAAGAACTACAATCCTGCAGCCTGTGGAACAAAAACCACATTCACAGAAAGATAGACAAGATGAAAAGGCAGAGGGCTATGTACCAGATGAAAGAACAAGATAAAACCCCAGAAAAACAACTAAATGAAGTGGAGATAAGAAACCTTCCAGAAAAAGAATTCAGAATAATGATAGTGAAGATGATCCAGGACCTCGGAAAAAGAGTGGAGACAAAGATCAAGAAGATGAAAGAAATGTTTAACAAAGACCTAGAAGAATTAAAGAACAAACCCCTAGAAGAATTAAAGAACAAACAAACAGAAATGAACAATACAATAACTGAAATGAAAAATACACTAGAAGGAATCAATAGCAGAATAACTGAGGCAGAAGAACGGATAAGTGACCTGGAACACAGGATGGTGGAATTCCTGCTGCATAACAGAATAAAGAAAAAAGAATGAAAAGAAATAAAGACAGCATAAGAGACCTCTGGGACAACATTAAACACAACAACATTTGCATTATAAGGGTCCCAGAAGGAGAAGAGAGAGAGAAAGGACCCGAAAAAATATTTGAAGAGATTATAGTTGAAACCTTCCCTAACATGGGAGAGGAAATAACCACCCAAGTCCAGGAAGCTCAGAGAGTCCCAGGCAGGATAAACCCAAGGAGAAACACGCCCAGACGCATAGTAATCAAATTGGCCAAAATTAAAGACAGAGAAAAATTACTGAAAGCAACAAGGGAAGAACAACAAATAACATACAAGGGAACTCCCATAAGGTTAACAGCTGATTTCTCAACAGAAAATCTACAAGCCAGAAGGGAGTGGCATGATATATTTAAAGTGATGAAAGGCAAGAACCTACAGCCAGCATTACTCTACCCGGCAAGAATCTCATTCAGATTCGACTGAGAAATCAAAAGCTTTACAGAAAAGCAAAACCTAAGAGAATTCAGCACCACCAAACCAGCTCTAAAACAAACACTAAAGGAAGTTCTCTAAGTGGGAAACACAAGAGAAGAAAAGGACCTACAAAAACAAACCCAAAACAATTAAGAAAATGGTAATAGGAGCATACATATCAATAATTACCTTAAACGTGAATGGATTAAATGCTCCAACCAAAAGACACAGGCTCGCTGAATGGATACAACAACAAGACCCATATATATGCTGTCTACAAGAGACCCACTTCAGACCTAGGAACACATACAGACTGCAAGTGAGGGGATGGAAAAAGATATTCCATGCAAATGGAAGTCAAAAGAAAGCTGGAGTAGCAATACTCATATCAGATAAAATAGGCTTTAAAATAAAGGATGTTACAAGAGACAAGGAAGAACACTACATAATGATCAAGGGACCAATCCAAGAAAAAGATATAACAATTATAAATATATATGCACCCAACATAGGAGCACCTCAATACATAAGGCAACTGCTAACAGCTCTAAAAGAGGAAATCAACAGTAACACAATAATAGTGGGGGACGTTAACACCTCACTTACACCAATGGACAGCTCATCCAAACAAATAGTTAATAAGGAAACACAAGCTTTAAATGACACAATAGACCAGATAGATTTAATTGATATTTATAGGACATTCCATCCAAAACAGCAGATTACACTTTCTTCTCAAGTGCACACAGAACATTCTCCAGGATAGATCACATCTTGGGTCACAAATCAAACCTCAGTAAATTTAAGAAAATTGAAATCATATCAAGCATCTTTTCTGACCACAACGCTATGAGATTAGAAATCAATTACAGGGAAAAAAATGGAAAAAAACACAAACACATGGAGGCTAAACAATATGTTACTAAATAACCAAGAGATCACTGAAGAAATCAGAGGGGAAATTAAAAAAATACCTAGAGACAAATTACAACAAAACACGATGATCCAAAACCTATGGGATGCAGTAAAAGCAGTTCTAAGAGGGAAGTTTATAGCAATACAAGCCTACCTCAAGAAACAACAAACATCTCAAATAAACAATCTAACCTTACACCTAAAGGAACTAGAGAAAGAGGAACAAACAAAACCCAAAGTTAGTAGAAGGAAAGAAATCATAAAGATCAGAGCAGAAATAAATGAAATAGAAACAAAGAAAACAATAGCAAAGATCAATAAAACTAAAAGCTGGTTCTTTGAGAAGATAAACAAAATTGATAAACCATTATCCAGACTCATCACGAAAAAGAGGGTAGAGGACTCAAATCAATAAAATTAGAAATGAAAAAGGAGAAGTTACAACAGACACCACAGAAATACAAAGCATCCTAACAGACTACTACAAGCAACTCTATGCCAATAAAATGGGCAACCTGAAAGAAATGCAGAAATTCTTAGAAAGGCATAACCTTCCAAGACTGAACCGGGAAGAAATAAGAAATATGAACAGACCAATCACAAGTAATGAAATTGAAACTGTGATCAAAAATCTTCCAACAAACAAAAATCCAGGACCAGATGGCTTCACAGGTGAATTCTATCAAACATTTAGAGAATAGCTAACACCCATGCTTCTCAAACACTTCCGAAAAATTGCAGAGTAAGGAACACTCCCAAACTCATTCTATGAGGCCACCATCACCCTGATACCAAAACCAGACAAAGATACTACAAAAAAGAAAATTACAGACCAATATCACTGATGAATATAGTTGCAAAAATCCTCAACAAAATACTAGCAAACAGAATCCAACAACACATTAAAAGGATCATACACCATGGTCAACTGGGATTTATCCCAGGGATGCAAGGATTCTTCAATATACGCAAATCAATCAGTGTGATACACCATATTAACAAATTGAAGAAGAAGAGCCATATGATCATCTCAATAGATGCAGAAAAAGCTTTTAACAAAATTCAACACCAATTTATGATAAAAACTCTCCAGAAAGTGGGCATAGAGGGAACCTACCTCAACATAATGAAGGCCATATATGACAAACCCACAGAAGACATCATTCTCAATGGTGAAAAACTGAAAGCATTTCCTCTAAGATCAAGAACAAGACAAGGATGTCCACTCTCGCCACTATTATTCAAGATAGTTTTGGAAGTCCTAGCCATGGCAATCAGAGAAGAAAAAGAAATAAGGGGAATGCGAATTGGAAAAGAAGAAGTAAAACTGTCACTGTTTGCAGATGACATGATACTATACGTAGAAAATCCTAAAGATGCCACCAGAAAACTACTAGAGCTAATCAATGAATTTGTTAAAGTAGCAGGATACAAAATTAATGCACAGAAATCTCTTGCATTCCTATACACTAATGATGAAAAATCTGAAAGAGAAGTTAAGGAAACACTCCCATTTACCATTGCAACAAAAAGAATAAAATACCTAGGAATAAACCTACCTAGGGAGACAAAAGACCTGTATGCAGAAAACTATAAGACACTGATGAAAGAAATTAAAGATGATACCAACAGATGGAGAGATATACCATGTTCTTGGATTGGAAGAATCAATATTGTGAAAATGACTATAGTACCCAAAGCAATCTACAGATTCAATGCAATCTCTATCAAATTACCAATGGCATTTTTACAGAACTAGAACAAATAATCTTAAAAAAAAATTTTTTTTTAATGTGTAGTGAGAGCAAGTTTTTTTAAATTTTATTTATTTATTTATTTATTTATTTTTGGCTGTGTTGGGTCTTCGTTTTTGTGTGAGGGCTTTCTCTATTTGCAGCAAGTGGGGGGCACTCTTCATCATGGTGTGTGGGCCTCTCACTGTTGCGGCCTCTCTTGTTGTGGAGCACAGGCTCCAGATGCCCAGGCTCAGTAGTTGTGGCTCACGGGCCCAGTTGCTCCACTGCATGTGGTACCCTCCCAGACCAGGGCTTGAACCCGTGTCCCCTGCATTGGCAGGTAGACTCTCAACCACTGCGCCACCAGGGAAACCCAATAATCTTAAAATTTGTATGGAGACACAAAAGACCCCGGATAGCCAAAGCAGTCTTGAGGGAAAAAAATGGAACTGGAGGAATCGGACTCTCTGACTTCAGACTCTACTACAAAGCTACAGGAATCAAGACAATATGGTACTGACACAAAAACAGAAATATAGATCAATGAAACAGGAAAGAAAGCCCAGAGATAAACCCACACACCTATGATCAACTAATCTATGACAAAGGAGGCAGGGATGTACAATGGAGAAAAGACAGTGTCTTCAGTAAGTGGTGCTGGGAAAACTGGACAGCTACATGTAAAAGAATGAAATTAGAACACTCCCTAACACCATACACAAAAATAAACTCAACATGGATTCGAGACCTAAATGTAAGACTGGACACTATAAAACTCTTAGAGGAAAACATGGGAAGAACACTCTTTGATATAAATCACAGCAAGATCTTTTTTGATCCACCTCCTAGAGTAATAGAAATAAAAACAAAATAAACAAATGGGACCTAATGACACGTAAAAGCTTTTGCAAAGCAAAGGAAACCATAAACAAGACGAAAAGACAACCCTCAGAATGGGAGAAAATATTTGCAAATGAATCAATGGAGAAAGGATTAATCTCTAAAACATATAAACAGTTCATGCAGCTCAATATTAAAAAAGACAAACAACCCAATCAAAAAATGGGCAGAAGACCTAAATAGACATTTCTCCAAAGAAGACATACAGATGGCCAAGAAGCGCATGAAAAGCTGCTCAACATCACTAATTATTAGAGAAATGCAAATCAAAACTACAATGAGGTATCACCTCACACCAGTTAGAATGGGCATCATCAGAAAATCTACAAACAACAAATGCTGGAGAGGGTGTGGAGAAAAGGCAACCCTCTTACACTGTTGGTGGGAATGTAAATTGAGTACAGCCACTATGGAGAACAGCATGGAGGTTCTTTAAAAAACTAAAAATAGAATTACCATAAGACCCAGCAATCCTACCACTAGGCATATACCCAGAAAAAACCATAATTCAAAAAGACACGTGCACCCCAATGTTCATTGCAGCACTATTTACAATAGCCAGATCATGGAAGCAACCTAAATGCCCATCGACAGACGAATGGATAATTAAGATGTGGTACATATATACAATGGAATATTACTCAGCCATAAAAAGGAACGAAATTGGGTCATTTGTAGAGATGTGGATGGATCTGGAGACTGTCATACTGAGTGAAGTAAGTCAGAAAGAGAAAAACAAATATCGTATATTAACGCATATATGTAGAACCTAGAAAAATGGTACAGATGAAATGGTTTGCAGGGCAGAAATAGAGACACAGATGTAGAGAACAAACGTATGCACACCAAGGGGGGAAAATGGCGGTGGTGGTGGTGGTGGGATGAATTGGGAGATTGGGATTGACATGTATACACTAATATCTATAAATTGGATAACTAATAAGAAACTGCTGTATAAAAAAATAAATAAAGTCCAAAATTCAAAAAAAAAATGGTAGTGGGGGTGATGAATAGAGCCTATATCGTTATGCAAAGCTGGGCAAAAGACCCATGTTCCTTAATCCAGTTGGAGCCAAAGAGTGATGATAATGAGTACTAATGTTAATCTTCATCATGAACTAAGTACTCCTGTTACATCTGCTTTACTGATGAGGAAATTGGGGCTCAGAGATGTTAAACAACTTGCCCATGATTAGACAACTAGAAAGAGGCTGAGCAGAGCATCCGAATGCAGCCTGATGCCCCAGCCAGGACATTGATCTCCATGATGTACTCCCTCTGCAAACATATGGCAGTAAACAGACCACACAAAATGTACAGTGAATGTGCAGAGAAGAAGGAGATGATAAGATAATTCACATCAGTACAGACTGAGGTGTGCAAAGGCAGAAGCTATTTAAAGAGAATCAAAGGCAAAGGAAGGCCCAATTAGAATCCAAATAGAGAGGAAGCAGGATGCAGAAGCAAATTGGGAAA
This sequence comes from Balaenoptera borealis, assembly GCF_965194805.1. NCBI lineage: Eukaryota > Metazoa > Chordata > Mammalia > Artiodactyla > Balaenopteridae > Balaenoptera > Balaenoptera borealis. The sequence goes on along the minus strand of NC_138867.1, from coordinate 33,974,825 downwards.
AGCAGAGACAACAGAGGGACTCTTAGGAAGAAGGTGAGAGGAAAAGAAAAGCACAGGAGGAATGTCCTCTGCAACCCAAACCTACCTCATGAAATAGCTTGGGCCAAGTTTTTCTCTTCCTAAGTTATAGCTGGCTGCAGCCGACTGTTTGCATAGTGTGTGGATTGAAATATTTTATTGCTTTATGGAGGCAATAAAATAAATGTGATTAAAGGCAACAACGACACTTCAGTTCTAGTGGATGAAGTTGGGATGCTGAAGCCTGGGCTTTATCTGAGCAAGGTTTTTTTAATCAAGGAAGAGGGTTCCATTTCTCATTTTTGTGTTGGGAAGACAACATAAGAATGGATGGAGAATAAGAGTTTTTAAAGAGTCAAGATTTTAAAAAGCGATTCTGAAGGTGTTCCACTGGAGGTGGGAAGCAGAAATGGAGAGACATAAAGGCTTAGTATATGAAAGCAGGGTATGCAGGGAATGATTGGTCTCTTAAAGGAAACAGATGTGGGGTCTGAAGTATGAATATAGGGGAATGAGATGAAATAAATCTTGAGCATGCTAAAATGATAGTATTTCTTAAAGGGATTAGGGTAGAATGTTTTTTCCCCAGGAAAGTTCTGACAGAAGGAAATATGAAGAATTTAAGGATTCAAGGTGAGGTAAAGCCAAAGGTCCACTATGAGAAGAAAAAAAGAAAGAGACTTTAGGAATTAGCATCCACAAATGGAGGGAATGGTGAGTTCCAGTAACTGGGCTGTAGGAGAAGAGCCACTTTTACTAAGAAAAATGTAAATCAGATCTGCAAATATTGACAGTTGAGAACTGTGCTAGGTGCTCGGGGCTAGAAGAGGGAGTAGGCAGGTATGATGCTACAAAATAAGTACAATAAACACCTTCCATCTTCATTAAGGATTTTATACCCTACTGAGGGACAGTGATATCAACACCTCCCTCCATTACATGATACAGAGTGGAGTAAAGATAAAATGCAGTCACTAACATAGGAATTTGGACCTTAAGTGGAAGAGTGATGAGATTCATAACATGCTGGAGGACACAGAGTCAAGGAAGGTTTCACACAGGAGGTGGCATTTCAGATGGATCTTGAAGGATGAAGATTTTGTGAAAGAAAGAAATTCAAGCCTTCATATTATGCAAAAACCAATGCAGGAGAGCCCAGGGCATTCTGGTTTGGGTGAAAGAGTGAAGGTCTAGTATAGCTGGGTCCAAGGCTGTTTGGAGGTTAGAAGAGAAACCAAATCACATGACATTTTGGAACCATGCTGATAATCCTAGATTTAATTTTATAGGCTAGTGTTTCTCAACCAGTTTTCTGCCTTCACACCTTTTATATGCACAGTACAGCAATCCCAGCTTTCAATAGGACCCCTGCTCTACTGAGGGACCATGTCAGAATTGGAGAGCGGTGGACTTTTAAGGAGGAAAATGGTACAATCAGAGCTGAAAAATGCATTCACTGGGTTGGAGACTGAAATCAGGAAAAGCAACTTATAAGTAATTATGGTTATCCAAGTAGAGATGATGAGGGCCTGAACACGCTATGAGTGTATAGAGGTAGAAATGACTGGGCTTCATTTTTTAAACTGAAGTATAGTTGATTTACAATGTTGTGTTAGTTTCAGTTGTACAGTGAAGTGATTCAAATATACATATATATTTATATATACATATTCTTTCCCATTATAGGCTATTATAAGATATCAAATAGAATTATCTGTCCTATACAGTAGGTCCTTGTTATCTGTTTTATATATAGTCGTGTGTATCTGTTAATACCAAATTCCTAAGTTATCCCTTCCCTGCCTTCCCCCTTTGGTAACCATAAATTTGTTTCCTATGTCTGTGAGGCTGTTTCTGTTTTGTAAATAAGCTCTTTTGTATCATTTTCTTAGATTCCACATATAAGTGATATCATATGGTATTTGTCTTTCTCTGGGCTTCATTCATTTTTGCCGTGACTGAACACCCACAATGGGCCAGGCACTGAGTCTATTACTGGGGATATAAATATTAAACCTCAAGAACTACTACACATTGCTTACAGTCTATGAGGCAAGTAAATCAATACTGAACTATGTAGAGGCCATGACAGAAGTAATGGAGGAATTTTTAGGAACACAGAGAAGAGGTGTTTAATTACATATGGTTTCAAAAAAGCCTTCCTGAAGTGAATAGAGTTGAACTGAGGGTTAAAAGATAAGTAAGTACCACCCAGGTGGAAAAAGGGAAGACAGGCCAGGAGGGGTTGGGGAGGATGGGAGAGCATGTACAAATACACAATGGCATGGAATGGCATATGACACAAGAAGAAGAGCAAATATTTAGGCCCAAAATGGAAACTAGTTGCTGTATATCGAGCCAGGCAATGTATTAGTAAACTGACATGTGTTACTGCATATAATCTTTGGAATGTACATCGTATGGGCTACAGAAACCATGGCCAAGGGTTGAATGAAGACTGCCATATCAAGGAGTTTGGAATTTAAGTGTAAAGTACCATAACTCAGATTTGTATTTTAGAAAGATTATTCTGGTAGCAGTGTGAAGGATGAATGGAAGGGGCAGAATTTAGGAAGCAGGCAAACAAGTTAGGCAATAAGGGGTAATGGTAATGGCAAAGGGGACGAGTATGAGAAAGCATGAATAGGAGCAGTTAGCATGAATGATGATGGATCAGATGTGATGGAAGAGAAAGGAGCCTAGGAGGAGCCCAGGTTTCTGAGCTGATGACTGTGGTTGATAGTAGTGTGATTCACAGAGCTAGAGAATGAAGTAAGGAGGTTGGGATGGGGAGGGTGGGGGGCAAGGCAAGCTGGAAATGAGAGGTAATGTGCTCTGTTCCATTCCTACGGAGGCAGAATTATCTGGGAGTGATTTCTAGTAAACAGCTAGATGTGCAATCCTACAGCTAAGAAGAGAAGCCTTGGCAGAATATCTAGAACTGGGAGTCATGCTCCTATGTTGGTTGTTGATGCCAAGAGGATGAATCAGTTCACTGAGCATCATGTGAAAGGAGAAGAGGGCCAAAGACAAAATCCTGGGCAAAACTCATATTTCAGGAATGGACAGAGGAAGAGGTGACTTTGAAGGAGACCAAGAAAAAATAATATGAGAGGTAGGAGGAAAACCAGAGAGAGTGATCCTAGAAAAGGAAGGGCATTTCAATAAGTAAGAGTGGTCAACATTGCCTGGATTAGGCAAGAAGCTGAGGACAAACAAGAGAAGGTTGAGCCAAGACCTCCAGCTTATGGGACTTTAGGTTATCAGCAGCAGAGAAACAAAACTTTCATGTATTGTGAATACTGTGCATGAGCAGAAGTCAAAATGAGAAAGAAAAGGAAGATGTGGTATTGTGATTTATAGTAAAAAATATATATTTGGTCTTCATCTCCATTTCTGGCATAGAGCTCCTAAAAGCCTTGGAATTTCCTAAGTGATAAGAACATTAAAGTTGTCTTGATAGTCATAACAAATCCCTGTTAACCACACCTGAGTTTATATAAAAGTGACTTTTGGAAAGAATCTACAGAGGGATGCTAGTTACCAGGGGAACCAACCACATGATTGAAGGTTGGAACTTTCAGTCCCATCCCCCTGGACCTCTAGGCAGAGGAGAGAGGCTAGCGGTTGAATCAATCAGCAATGGCCAATGATATAATCGATCATGCCTATCTAATGAAGCTTCCATAAAAACCCAAAGGACAGGGTTTGAGGAACATTCTCAAACCAGAATACTTCCATGTATCTCTGTGCCAGGCCCCAAACCACAAAGACAGAAGCTCCTTTGTTTGGGACCTTGCCTACATATCTCTTCATCTAGCTATTGATTAGTTCCTTTAATATCTTTTATAATAAACCGATAATCTAGTGAGTAAACTGGTTTCCTGAGCTCTGTGAGCTGGCCTAGCATATTAATCAAACCCAATGAGGGGTTCTGGGAACCTCTGATTCATTACCAGTCAGTCCAAAGCACAGGTAAAAAACTAGACTTGTAGTTGACATCTGAAGTGGTAGGGCGATCTTATGGCACTGAGCCCTTAACTTCTAGAATCTGATGCTATCTCCAGGCAGATAGTTTCAGAATTGAGTTGAATTGCAAGTCATCCGACTGGTGTCAGAGAATTGTTTGGTGGTATGTGGAAAAAAACCGACACATTGGAATTGGTAATCAGAATCTTAGAGGCAAGTTTAATAGTTTAGGAAAACAGTCACTATGGGACAGGCAGAGGAAAAATACTGTAAAAACAAGACAGTACTCTAAAGGAATTGCTATAAAATACAAAATGTACCATCAAGATATTCATATTCCCTTCCTGGGGGATGTAAGGGGTGGGAAGGAGGTGGAGGAAGAATCAGGGCAAGAGTAACCATCTCACTGCAGAAGAAATGACATACGAGCATGACTGATGGAAATTTTGGAAGCTGATGCTTAAAAGAAAGAATGTTATTTAGCTAATGGAAATGAAAATGGGCTAAGACTGCAATAAAACTTGAAGGTGTTTCTAATGAATATTTTAAAGTATGTATAATATCACCTCAGAAAAAAATTTGGGTTTAAGCAGTTTTTAATAAATAATGGCTGCTAACATCACAAAAAGAGAGACAATAATAACGTACCTCCTGAAGATGGTACACAACACCATCTGTGAAGTATTCATACACACACACACACACACACACACACACACACACACACACACAAATGGAACCTGAATCAGGTGACACTCTAGATCTAATTTTTAGTTTACAGGAAATAAGGGGGTCGAGGAGCATCTTACACAACAGTTTGGAAATAAAATTAGCAAAATCCAGACAGTGGGAAACTATGCAGGGTAAGTAACCTGGTGGCTTTAACAAATAAATTGCAAAGATGAAAGAAAAGAGGGAAGGAGCTGTATTTTATGAGACTTTAGACACATCAACCAAATGCAATGGGTGGAACTTTTTGGATCCTGATTTCAACAAAGCAGCTATTAAAAACAATTTTATAAAACAATTAGGGGAAATTTTAATACTAATTGGATCTATTATGACATTTAAGGAATTATTTCACATGTTTTAGGTGTAATTTTTTAATGAATCCTTATCGTTTAGAGATATATACTGAAATACTTATGGATGAAATAGTATAAAATGTGGAATTTGCTTCAAAATAATCTAGTAGCCCCAGGACCTGGTCCCACCCACCAATGGGCTGGCAGCCACTGCACAAGGCAGGGCCTGGCAGCCAACTGGGCTGGGAGCAAGTTCTGCCTACCAGCTTGCCCACAGTAGTCAGTCCTGCCACAACAGAAGGGCCCATGAAGCCCATATAGGGGGTGCCCCTAAAGCATATAGATCTGGTGGCCAGAGGGAAGGTGCTGCTGGACCCCGAAGACTTCTATATAAGGCCACTTCTCTAAGATTGGGAAATGTAACCAAATTACCTAATACATAGAAATAAACACAGAGAATTAGATAAAATGAGGAGACAGAGGAATACATTCAAAGCAAAGGAACAGGTCAAAACCCCAGAAGAAGAACTAAGCAAAGTGGAGATAAGCAATCTACCCAGTAAAGAAGTTGAGGTAATGATCATAAAGATGCTCAATGAATTTCACAGAAAAATGGATGAATACAGTGAGAAGTTTAACAAATGGTTAGAAAATATAAAAAATAACCAAATAGAGCTGAAAATACAATTACTGAAGTAAAAAATACACTAGAAGGAATCAATAGTAGATTAGATGATACAGAGGAGTAAATTAGTGAACTGGAAGACAAAGTAGTGAAAATCACCCAAGCTGAACAGAAAAAAGAAAAAACAATTTAAAAAAATCAGGATAGTTTAAGAGACCTCTGGGACAACATCAGCTTAATAATATTCACATCTTAGGAGTCCCAGAAGGAGAAGAGAGAGAGAAAGGAGCAAAGAACTTATCGGAAGAAATAATAGCTGAAAACCTCCCGAACATGGGGAAGGAAACAGACATTCAAATCTAGGAAGCACAGGGAGCCCCAATCAAGATAAACCCAAAGAGGTTCACACCAAGACATGTTACAATTAAAATGACAAAAATTAAAGATCCAGAAAAAATCTTAAAAGCAGCAAGAGATAAGCAACTAGTTATGTACAAGGGAGGTCCCATAAGACTACCAGCTGACTTTTCAGAAGAAAGTTTTCAGGCCTGAGGGAGTGGCATGGTATATACTCAAAGTGATGAAAGGAAAAAACCCAAGACTACTCTACCTGTCAAGGCTATCATTCAGATTTGATGAGAGAATAAATAGTTCTACAGATAAGCAAAAGCTAAAAGAGTTCAGCACCACTAAAGCAGCTTTATAAGAAATGTTAAAAGGACTTCTCTAAGTGGAAAAGAAAGGACTACAATTAGAAATATGAAAATTATGAAATGAAAAATCTCACTGATAAAGGCAAACATACAGTAAAGGTAGTAGATCAATCACTTATAAAACTAGTAGGAAGGTTAAAAGACAAAAGTAGTAAATTGTCTATATCCACAAAACAAAAAGATATAAAATATGATATCAAAAGCATTAAACATGGGAGGGAGGAGAGGAGTAAAATGGCAGGATTGTTAGAATGCATTAGAACTTAAGAGATCATCAACTTAAAATAACCATATATACATATGTTGTTATATACAAACCTCATGGTAACCACAACCATAATTCTATAATAGATACACACACACAGAGAAAGAGAAAGGGATCCAAACATAACACTAAAAGTAGTCACCAAATCACAAGGAAAGAGAGCAAAAGAAGAAAGGAACCAGAAAGAATTTCAACAACAAGCAGAAAACAATTAGCAAAATGGCAATAAGTACATACCTACCAATAATTACTTGAAATGTAAATGAACTAAATGCTCCAATCAAAAGACATAGAGTGGCTGAATGAATGAATGACAAAACAAGACCCATGTGTATGCTACCTACAAGAAACTCACTTCAGAACTAAAGATGCACACAGACTGAAAGTGAGGGGTTAGAAAAAAGTATTCCCTGCAATGAAAATGAAAAGAAATCCGAGGTAGCAAAACTTATATCAGACAAGATAGAGTTTAAAACAAAAACTGTAACAGACAAAGCAGGACATTACATAATGATAAAGGGATCAATCCAACAAGAAGATATATTCCAGTTATAAGATAAATAATGTACAGCATAGTGAATATAGAAATAATATTGTAACAACTTTGTATGGTGACAAATAGTAACTAGACTTATTGTGGTGATCATTTTGTAATGTCTAAAAATATCAAATCACTATGTTGTACACCTGAAACTACTATAATATTGTAAGTCAATTATACTTTTTCTTTCTTTAAAAAAAAAAAACCTCATAAAATTATGAGGTTTTGCAGAGATTATGAGGTTTTGTAAGATTTTAACTCGATGCTCATTTTTGTGCCATTAATTTGAATAGTACACTTTGGTACTATGAAATAAATCCAGTTGAATGAAAAAAAAGTAATCCAGGGAGGGTGGAAGAGGAATGTGTGTGTATGTTATAGATGAAATAGGACTGAGTCTGGGTTGATAATTGTTGAATCTGGATGTTGGGTTCACAAGGATTCAGTATACTACTTTCTCAATTTTGTTTATGTGTGAAAAGCACCATAGTGAAAGGTTAAAATAAATCAAAGAATAAATGTGAACATACGGGGCATTTCCCTGGCAGTCCAGTGGTTAAGACTTGGCGCTTTCATTGCAGTGGCCCTAGTTCAATCCCTGGTCGGGGAACTAAGATCCTGCAAGCCACACGGCATGGCCAAAAAAAAAGTGAACATACCCATGATGTCCTTTCAGAGCTATGGGAGGACTCTAATAAGCTCAAAGTGTTAATATTTCAAAATTGTCATTATTTCCTTTTGATGCTGAGTTTCTTCTAGTTTTAAATGTTACTAATTAAAGAGATTCCACCAATTCTTAAAGGTTAAAGACTGCTGTTGGCCACTACAACACAATGAAATGCATGAGGTGTGTGTGTGTGTGTGTGTGTGTGTGTGTGTGTAGATACACACACACACACACTTTAATGTGGTTGTTTTGTGGTTGTTGTTTTTTTTCCAGTATATCAACACCCAGGCTTCTGGGTGGCAGCACAGGAGAAGCCAGGGATGTAGGTCAAATTGACCCATTTGGGGAAGGCAGATTTTGGCTCTCTGCATTTCAACAGGATCTCAATCAAGAAGACAGCCACTAAAAAGAGGGGCCTATTCTTGACTCCATGAATTCGGAATCTGAGAGTTTCTTAAGGACAGGAAGCAGTTTCTATGGAAGCAGATTGGAGTCACCAGCTAGATTCTCAAAAAATACTGAAAGCAATATGATTTCAGAAGGGAAGGTCAAGAGGAGAGACCCACATTACAACAAAGAAGAATGGCTCCAAGATGAGAGGGCAGGTCCCCACAAGTGACGCAAAAGGTTTGTCACCAAGAGTTCAAGAATAGAGACTTGCCAGTTGCTCTCAATCGTACCTCCTGCAATGTGAGGTCCCCAGGTATGGCTGGTGGCCAGAAGGAAGCTAGGTTGCCTGCTAAAGGAAGCTGATAGTCATAGCAGGAGGCTGGGCATGCTTTATAAATTGTCTTCCACTTTGGGTTACAAAATTTTTGCTATTAGAGTTTAAGAGCCCTGGGAGAAAGTGAGGAATTAATCTACACACCCATTTTAGAAAACATCATGACTCACAATATGCTTCTGAGTGTCCCATTTGCTTGAGAACCTTATAGATCCCTGGGAGAAACACTAATGGAGTAAAGGAGACGTAAGGAGAAAGGGCTGGATGCTTGTACTGATAGTTGAAGATATTGGGGCCTATAGGGAACGGATGTAGTAGCATATTGGACAGGAGTGACAACTCCTCCTGAGCAGGAGAGAGACAAGGTGCCAAGGCATCTGGCTGATTGTGGGGAGTTTAGTTTATCTATTTATTTATTTTTTAATATTTATTTATTTATTTGGCTGTGCTGGGTCTTAGTTGTGGCACATGGGATCTTTAGTTGGGACATGCGGGATCATTTTTAGTTGGGACATGCGGGATCATTTTTAGTTGCGGCATGAGGTATCTAGTTCCCTGATCAGGAATCGAACCTGGGCCCCCCCGCGTTGGGAGCATAGAGTCTTAACCACTGGACCACCAGGGAAGTCCCGGGAGTTTAGTTTAAAAGCTTAGGAATCTGACATTATGTAGAGAGTCCCAAATGTCCAAGGGAACTTTTTCCAAGTCCCTCATGGAAATAGTGATTTGTGAAAGAATGGACACCCTTGTGGTCCATTTTAGACACAGTGAGAAATCAGGAGAGTAAAACTAGCCTTTGAGGAGCCTAGCGAGAGTTGTAACACTGAAGAGTAAAATCTTGACACCTCAATCTTCCCTCCTCTCATCCCATTCCTCCTTTCTCCATCTCAGTGAAACAGCAGCAGTTACGGCCAAGAAAAAGCCATCCTGAGCCCTCCATGAGGGAGGGAGTGGAAAAGAAAGCCACAGAAATGGGAAGCATGAGGTGATACAGAAATGGCTAGAAGGCTAACTCCACCATCACGTAGAAGTAAGAGCAGCTGTAGCAACTAAGTGAAGTCACCAGGAGGTGGAGGGGGAGAGCAGGGGAACTTAAACCCCACCCAAATCACCTTGCTGTCCTCAAGGAAGGGAAACGCCTAGGGGAGGCTGGTTCTTAGAATCCCTCATGGAAGAGCCAACAAGAGCTACTGATTGTTGCTGACTGTTACCTATTTTCCTTGAATGTCCTCTCATAAGCTGGGTGGTCAAGGGGGTCTTGGGGTACATTTTAGTCACTAATGCTTTGACACAGGATTATGATGTTGATCCCATTTTTTATAGCAGAAGTTAGAAAGCTCACATTTCCTTCTAGGTACTTGGTGTGTTATCAGGTGAGCAGTGGTGATTTGGACCAGAGCCTCTGAGTTAGAATCGCTAAACTTCTCAAGGGAGCAGTTGGCTTTTTTAAAAAAATTCAGTAAAAAAGAAAAAAAAAAAAACAAAAAAACTGGAGTAAGGAAGTTTTTAAAAATAGCTAAATGACCTTTAAGGAACACCCCGAAGTGATGCACAGTTGCAAGAGAGAATTTAAGAAATTATGACCCTAATTACAAGCTTAGCTTTTCTAAAGAGATACTGTCTGAAAAAACACAGGCAGGCCTTCTATTCCTTTCCTCTCTCCATATGGAACTCGTTTATCTGCAGCTCTGTACATCCAACTGTTCTGTGACGTTTCTTCCTTGCCATATAAAGCCACCAGCCTCGTGTGAGTTCTGGAATTCCTAATTTCCCTCCACTCCTCCATAGGTAGTCAACCGGAGCTTCCTTCTCCGACCCTTCAAAATGTGGGCGTTTTCCCCATTGTGAGAGCTTTCTCTTTAGCTTCTGTTGAGGACAGAGTAATGGGCTGGAATTACAGAGGGTGTTTTGTTTAGACTTTGGTCAAGACTTCCTGATCCTAAGGTGTGTGAACTGAGATGCATTGCTAAAGAGTTTTGTTTTTGTTTTTTACTTTCTCTCTTTGGTTTAAAATATTAAGTGGTTTAAAAAATAGATTTATAAGGTGTTTTCATCATAGCCTGCTGAAAGGTTAAAGACAGGGGATGTATTTGGAAAAAAACATCTCTGGCTCCCTAGACCATCTATTCTCTGACATCTACCATCTATCAGAATATGATGCTAAATTCATGGGAGAGCTGAGAGCTGTATATATAGCACACAAAGCTATCAGTCAGCAGAATGATAGCTGGGAGGACAGATTTTGACACTTCCCTTATCATCTTTTCTTGAACTCAGATGCAAGATCATTCCAGTCACTTTAAAAAATATGGGCCAAGATTATGGCAGCCTTGGAAGACTTTTTTATTGGATTTTCAGCCACTTGACCTTGGCTCACTCTATTCATTCAAACCAGTCCTAAGGATTTTGTGGGCACCTTAGGCAACTTCAGGACTTTACTGGACAGATCAGTATGGACCCTTGGTCCACTCAATGTAAGTTGGTATAAAACAGCTCCTATAGCTGCTTCATAGTCATCCAAAGGTTTAGGCCAGATCTCAGATGAATATGGACCACAAAGCCATGACCACATCTCAGAGCTGCCCATCCCAACAGGCCTATAGGTCATGTAAGCTTTTAGCTTTGGTGTACAGCGTTATTTGGTCTCATCATCCGACCAAAATGTAAGCATGTACTGAAGGTTAATATGAATGCTTCACCACCACTGAGGTAACAACTGCAGAGAGGGAAAGGAAAGAATATACTAGAGAGACCCTGTTCAAAGTCTGTTTCTGTTCCCTCTCAGGTCTGTGATCCTGAGAAAGTTACTCTGAGCGAGAAACCTACCTGCCAGGGGGAATACATGAGATAGTGCAGGAAACAGACCTGGTACATAGTGGGCAGACTCATCTACTTGAACTGCTGTTGACATGATTACGTCAAATGAGCCTTACTTGGTTTTATAGTACATGCAAATAAGCGTCCTGGGAGTATGTTTTTCTAAGCTCATTTCTATTTTTTTCCTTTCACCGCCCAACTCTCTACCCTTTTCTGTCCTGTGCTCATTATTACCAATGAGACACAGTTTTCACCAACAATTTTTTAGCATGTGCTTCCTCCTTTGACTACAATTAACAAATTAAGGCCTACCTAAGCTGTCTGTTTCACGCTTTCAAGATTGCTTTCAAACAGCTCTAAGCTAGACCCTTGATACCAAGGGTATCCACCCTAAGAAAGAGCAGATACCAGCCTAGCTGTAGATTTCCTCAGGAATGCTGGGGGAGCAGTAAAATCGTGGAAGAGAGTAAATTGGCAATGAGGAATACTGCGGGGTTCATAGTTCTATAGCTACCACTTATTAGCTGTGTGACCCTGTGTCCATCCCCCTCAGTGAACTCACTGGTAAATGAGCTAACAGAGCCTACTCTGCTTTGCTCATGAGACCTCTCCCACAGGGTTATTGTAAGGATCCAGTACAATAGTGTTGGTCCAAATGTGGTAGGCACAGCACCTTGTACTATGTGAGATGATTTCTGGTGGTACATGCCCAAAGTTTTTATTCCTTTTTAAATTTAAAGCTTAGTATTTATTTTTATGTGTATCAGAAAACAATTTATTATATAACTAGCACACCAAACTCATGATTTCTTAGATGTAATTGCTCAGGAGAAGGGTTAAGTAAAAAACAAGAAACAATAGCAAATATATATGTATTAGTGTATGTGTGTATAGTGTGTAATTATGACAAAAAAGGAAGGTAGTGCCCTCGTAAAATATGGGAGTCTGCAAAAACAGGATAAATAGAACAGCTGTCTGAAGACTTCAGGGAGCTTAACAAATATGTCATTATTACTCTCTGGAAGTCCCTGAGTTTCCTCACCCATAAAAGTCAACAAATGGTTGCTGATGCCTTCCACGTACCTGGCACTCTCCTGGGTTCTGAGGATATAACAGTAGATCAGAGAGACAAAATTCCTCCCTCCTGGAGCTTACATTCAAGTGGAGAAACAAATCTAAGCCACAAAATGGTTGTGTGGATCTGAGCCAATCATGTACGCGGAAAGCATTTGACAACTGCAAACACACTCTCAATGTCTGCTACTGCTGCAGTGAGGTGCCAGAGGTGGGAATGAGGAATTGATTTGAGAATATCTAAAAAATACCTGGCAGAATCCAGAGAAATGCTGTAGTGTGGACAAATGTAAATTGTTTTTGTTTCTGTTGGGTTTTCCTCTGGGTGAAGTTCCTGGAAGAAGTTTCCTAAAACTATTGCACAGTGAAAGGACTCACCTTCCTGGTCTGTGTTTGGCACCCCCCATGCTCTCTCTAGAGGCGTTGAGAACTGTGAATCTAACCAGTACCATATTAGAACTACGCATCTTACTCTTCAAATAGTCAACCCAGCTTGAATTAATCTAACCGTAAGATTCCTCTTCTGAATCAAATGCTCTTCTGATATCCAAACATGTAAAGTCTAATTTGTTTTCCTTCATTCCCTAATTTTACAGTTCTCTCCAAAAGAATTAGCACATTTCCCTGGACTCACTTTCTCTTTTTAAATCCCCAAAGTCATATTTCTTAACTGGTTTGGGTTGCATTATGTCTGCATTTATTGGATCTTCCTATCAACTCACAAGTTGGCCATTTGACAATATTTAAAGGGTCAGCTACTCCTACTTGGGAAATTACTGCCTCAGTGAACTTACTAAAAGATACCCTAGTGGCTTGAAAGAATAAAAATAAGCTTCTAAAAAAGTGTAATTTCCAAACAGGGAATAGGTTACGTGCTGGGAGATTGTGTCGAAAAATGAATAGTAATAAATTTATAACAAAATAACTGCCCAGTAAAGATAAAACCAGAATATGATATATGAAGAGAATGTAACATGTTGGAACCAAAATGTAGGAGGAAAGATGTTAATATTATTAACCAGGACTGCAAATGAGACAAGTCCATATAACTTTAACTTTCAGACCCTCTATTAATGAATAACTGAAGTTGATGATTCATTACTTCTATACTGCATCATCCTTGCCTATAGTTCCATGTTTAGCGTTGTTACTTGAGATGATGATTTCACTGTTTTGCTAAAGAATCCAAGTTTGCATATTCATTTTACTTCACTGATTCTTGCTAAAGTACATAGCAGGTTTGTAAATTGTGCTTCGGTTTATAAGGTTAGTCCCTAAAAAAAAAAAAAAGCCGAAGGCTTTCTATTTTTTTTTTTTTTTTTTATGGCTGTGTTGGGTCTTCGTTTCTGTGCGAGGGCTCTCTCCAGTTGTGGCAAGAGGGGACCACTCTTCATCACGGTGCGCGGGCCTCTCACTATCGCGGCCTCTCTTATTGCGGAGCACAGGCTCCAGACGCGCAGGCTCAGTAATTGCGGCTCACGGGCCCAGTTGCTCTGCGGCATGTGGGATCTTCCCAGACCAGGGCACGAACCCGTGTCCCTTGCAGACTCTCAACCACTGCGCCACGAGGGAAGCCCAGGCTTTCTATTTTGATTAAACAGTAAGCAGATACAAGTATTTGCTATACCTGACGACCTGGTATGAAATGCAAGGCTTGCACATTTCAAACATGAGGTAGGAATATAAAGTGATTTTTAAAAACAAATCTCCCTGTACTTAGAACTCAAAGGAATGTTGTCTCTTTTCAGCTCATTCACATTGGGAGGTCATATACTTACTCTAATTGTGTTGTTTTTCCTCTAAACATTTGGAACTCCTCTTGTGGAACTGTCTTCGGAGTTTGCAAAGCATTTTTCTGAGCGTCCTGCTCTATGCCAAGTCCTCATCCTTTGGGCTGGGGTGGGGGGATGGGAGCCAGTGGAAGGGAGTGGATTTAATGATTTCTGGAAAGAGCTGAAAGTCATCCAGAGGCCAATCTGGCAAATGGCGTGAGTGTAACCATTTGGGGTTAAAAACTAGAATAAAAGGGCTGCCTATAAAGTACAGAGGCTGGCTCTGTCATGTGGCCCATGAACTGACTCTTGGAAGGCAGTCCTCAAAATAGCTTCCCCAGCAGCTTTGGCCCGTGACTGGCATTCTTTGAATAAATGTATAGCGTCTCCTAAAGTGGCTACTTTTGAAGTAATACTTCAAACACTCATTTCCTTGTATAGGACCCAGAGTGCTTTTTTCACAAACTACCATGGTCATGTGTAGAAAAGAGCCAACATTTACTAAGGATCTGGAATCAAGATAAGGACTGCTGGGCAAACATACTTTCACAATAACACTGAGGAAAGAAAAGAACTTGCTGTGAAGCGTTGGTAGTTCTTCACCAGGAACCATAGTTAGTATTCAGCCATTGTCTGTATATCTACTGTACATGCCCTAGTAGAAGGCAATGCCAAGCATGAGACCCTCTGCCATCCTCCGAATAAATCCTCCCATTCCCCCTCACCAAAAAGTTTAGAGATGTAGCTAAAAAGCACCAATCACCTACGTATAAATGCTTAAGTTATCAATTTAGTTACATATATTTAATCATTTTGTACACTTATAAAATTGATATATTAATATCACTTTATATATTATTTCATATTTTACATAATATTACTACAGTCATATTTTTTCCACTATCGTATTTCAGTTTTATTCCAAGCCACAGCATAGTACCATGACAGTTGTTTTCTTTCATCCTGCAGTTACATATTTTCAACATCCACTATGTAACCACTTACTGTAATATTTTAAAAAGTGATATTTAGAAGGCTTGTTCGCATCAACATCCACTCTTGCAAATATGAGGCCATTCATACAAGGGAAAGAAAAAATAAATATGTATTAATGTTCACCGATTCCACTTATAAACATCAGAATCTTGCATTGATGACGAGTGTTTCAGGATAATGTGTCTTCCCTGAAAAGAATGGTGTTATTAGAAATAAAATAAGGATGAGAACATCCTATAGTAAGAAACTCAGAATATAAAGCAATTCCCTCTTTTTTCCAAGGAGTGATTTTTGGGGAAAACCTTGCTTCGCATTTGAGTGTACTCAGAGTTAATGATTTGCTCTCTGTTACCACACAAAGATTGAACATCTCTCTGAGTTTTCATTGCTGTTGAAAGGGTGAAAATAGATTACCAGCAGAAGTCAGAGTTCACAGGAAGAAATTTAATAGAAAGACAGCGTAACGGAGAGCGAACAGAAGACATTTGACTTTGTTTTGGCATGCAGTAGGGGGGAAATTACATACAGTGCAATTGTTTGCCCCCAGAGATAGGAACATATGCACTGGATTACAGAGCCAATACCAAAAAGCTCTACATTTGGGGGCATGAAAAAGTAGTAGGACATAGCTGAGGAAGAGAGAGAGAAGGAAAGTAAGCAAGAAGGGCAGAGGTCTACTTAGTTGAATAACAATGCTGCTTACACCAGGGCGTCCTCAAGATTCTGTCTTTGGGCTTTCAAGCATTGGGTTCTTGGAAACCATCCTGTTTTGACTCTCACCCGCATACACACTCTCACTGTATTTAACATTATGGCTGAGGCTGGTGTTCTAATCCTGGCTGGGCCTCCAGATTTTTGTATGGCCTTGGTGGCTCTTCTCATGTGTTCAGAATTGTTCATGACATTGATGCCTTCACAGGGATAGCAGCATTCCATCAGAATGGCAGGCTTCCAGCTGTTGGCAGCAGCTTGCTACCCTCCACATTTGATATTAGAGACAAAGAAATTAAAGCATTCTTCTGGAGGATGGGTGGAGAGCCCTGGTTTTAAATTTCCCTTCCTCATCTACTTTGCAGGGTCTCAAAATGATGGCCCTCCAGGTACCGTCCACAGTCTGCTTACCTGGTTTAGTACACGCTGATACCTAAAACCCTGCTTTGTAATTTCCTCTCCCTAACTCTGTAGGCACTTTTCCTTCTACGTTTGGACAATCATTGGCATGATTTGGAAATTGCATTACTGTATATCTTTTAAAAAGAGTCAATGTGGATAAATGACCTTTTCTATTATCTGTATTTTTCATTCCTTTCACAGTGCTCCATTGGCCAGAAATATTGACAGCCACATGGATTTAAACATGCCATGTATGGAGGGTCCTTAAAAAACTGAAAATAGAACTACCATATGACCCAGCAATCCCACTACTGGGCATGTACCCTGAGAAAACCATAATTCAAAAAGAGACATGTACCACAATGTTCATTCAGCACTATTTACAATAGCCAGGACATGGAAGCAACCTAAGTGTCCATCGACAGATGAATGGATAAAGAAGAGGTGGCACATATATACAATGGAATATTACTCAGCCATAAATAGAAACGAAATTGAGTTATTTGTAGTGAGGTGGATGGACCTAGAGACTGTCATACAGAGTGAAGTAAATCAGAAAGAGAAAAACAAATACCGTACGCTAACACATATATATGGAATCTAAGAAAAAAAAAATGGTTCTGAAGAACCTAGGGGCAGGACAGGAATAAAGATGCAGACGTAGAGAATGGACTTGAGGACATGGGGAGGGGGAAGGGTAAGCTGAGACGAAGTGAGAGAGAGGCATGGACATATATACACTACCAAATGTAAAACAGATAGCTAGTGGGAAGCAGCTGCATAGCACAGGGAAATCAGCTTGGAGCTTTGGGACAACCTAGAGGGGTGGGATTGGGAGGGTGGGAGGGAGACACAAAAGGGAGGGGATATGGGGATATATGTATATGTATAGCTGATTCACTTTGTTATACAGCAGAAACTAACACACCATTGTAAAGCAGTTATACGTCAAAGAAGATGTTAAAAAAAGTAAATATGCCATGAATAAAAGTTGCTCTTCATCCCAGAAAAATTAGTTTGTATAGATCTTCTCAAGGAAGCCTGAGGAGGCAGTGAGTGGTAGTGGACACAACTGGATGAAGAATGATTTGAGCTGCCTTCTCATTTCTGTTCTCCCTCTTATCTCCGGACCCTGGGAAAGTCACATAATTCCTCTGGTTGTGTAGTCCCATGTTCATGAAATAAGAATTGACTCACTCACCTATCAGGTTTTGTCAAGTTCTGAGTCTGTATGTCCAAATCGTGGTGGCCACTGGGTGCTCAGCACTTACCCTGAACTAGGCACTGTGCAGAGATGTGCGTGGGTCAGCTCTTTTAATTCACCCATCAAAACTGGCAGATGGGTACTCTTACAAGTAAAGAAACTGAGGCTTAAAGGGCGAAGAGACTGTCCAAGGGAAGACACCTCTTCTTTGACTGGGTCCTAGCTAATGGGTTAATTCATTTCTGAGGAAGTGAGACAGATGGTTCAGAACACCAAGAGACAAAGATCAGCTAGAGCGTTTTCCAACACTCCTTTTATTTCTTTTCATTTCTTTGCCTTTCATAAGTCTCAGGTGAGGAGAATTGATTTATTTTTGTTTGTTTTTATATTTCTTTTCCATTATGGTTTATTACAGGATATCGAATATAGTTCCCAAGTAGGACCTTGTTGTTTATCTATTTTATATACAATAGTTTGTATCTGCTAATTCCAAACTCCTAATTTATCCCTCCCCAACTCCCTTTACTTCACTGAGTATGATAATCTCTAGGTCCATCCATGTTGCTGCGCATGGCATTATTTCATTCTTTTCTTTTTTTTTTTTTAAGGATTTGTTTATTTATTTATTTATGGCTGTGTTGGGTCTTCGTTTCTGTGCGAGGGCTTTCTCTAGTTGCGGCAAGCAGGGGCCACTCTTCATCGCAGTGCGCGGGCCTCTCACTATCACGGCCTCTCTTGTTGTGGAGCACAGGCTCCAGACACGCAGGCTCAATAATTGTGGTTCACGGGCCCAGCTGCTCCGCGGCATGTGGGATCTTCCCAGACCAGGGCTCGAACCCGTGTCCCCTGCATTGGCAGGCAGACTCTCAACCACTGCGCCACCAGGGAAGCCCTATTTCATTCTTTTTTATGGCTGAGTAGTATTCTATTGTGTGTGTGTATATATATATATACACACACACACACACACACACACACACACACACACACACAAACACACACATATATACCACATCTTCTTTACCCAGAGAATTGAGTTATTAAACCTCTTTTCTTCATGACCCATTATCAACAGCAGTGCATATAAGGCCCCTGTTATTACTTTTGTACTTTTCCCCCTTCATCCTCCATATCACCCCCTTCCTCCTATGTGCACTCACTGTAATGTACTTAATCTATGTTTTTGCAATTCATTTTCCCTGTGTTTCTTTAGACATGTATATCCTTGAAAAATAATGTCATTTTGTGTCAGTGTTTTTGATTTACATAAATGCCAACAAGTTTTGAATCTCATCCTTTTTATTCTTTTTTTTACTGAACGCTTTGTTTTGAGGTCCATCCATGTTGCTACATGTAAATCTTGTTCCTTATGTCTGATAGTCACCTAGCATTCCATCATATCGTATTACACATTGCCTTTATCAATTTCCCTTATCAATGGACATTTAGGTCGTCCCCAAATCCTTGCTACCACCAACAACCTGGCACGAATATCCTTTGATACAGCTTTGTACCCACTTAGAGGAGAGTTCCTTTGCAATATAAACTCAGGAGTAGGGTTTTACGGTTGTTGTATGTATGCGTTCTTAATTTCACTAAGAGTTGCTAGTTTGTTGTATGTATGCATTCTTAATTTCACTAAGCATTGCTAGGTTGCTTTCTAGAAAGACTGCATTGCTCTGCACTTCCTCCAGTGGTGTATGAGGATTACTGTGTCCCCGTATCCTCACCAGCACTTTTATTATCTGGCTTTCTAATTTTTCCTAATCTCTATTATTAAGTGGCTTTAATTTACATTCATCTGATAACTAGGGAGGTAGAACGTTCTTCACTAATTATTAGCCATTTGGCTTTTCCTTGTGTGATTTACCTCTCTATACTTTTGCCCATTTTTTTTCTTACTATGTGTCCAACTTTGCTGGCTTTTATATTTATGGCTTATAAGTTGTCATATTATCTGGTAGGGTGGCTTATCCTCCCACACTCTCTGTTGTGAACTTCATTTTCAATATTAACTGAATTACAAAAGTTTCTTCACGTATTTCAAAATTTAATTATTTGTGGGTTTTAGCTGTTGTCATTATTTTCTCCCAGTCTGCTGCTTCTGTTAGCTTTATCAATAAAGGTTTCCTTCATTTGTAATGTGTTCCGATATCTGATATGTCTTCTTTTTTGATTTTGCCTTAACTCTTTGAAAATTCTTATTTTTCTACATAAATTTTGGAATTTGTTTTTCATGTTAAAAATTTCACTCTGGGATTTTGATTGTAATTGTGTTGAATTTAGAAACTAATCAAGGAAAACTTAATTCTATGATGTCAGAGCAAGGTGTTAATCTATATGTTGCTTAATGTTTCATTTGTTTAGGTTTTCTGATTTGTGCTTTAATAGTTTAAAATTTATTCTCTATAAAGATGTTCTTTCTTTGGTTGATATCTACATACTTTATAGTTTTTGTTGCTACCATTAATAGTATCTTACATTCTATTATATTGCCTATTGGGTTATTGCCTATTCATAGGAACACTATTAAATTTTACACATTGTTTTTATACCTAACAAACTTGCTGAACTCTCTTTTAATTTAGCAGTTTACTGATTTCTTAGGTCTTCTGTGCATTTGATCATGATATTTTAACTGGAAATAATAACAATTTGGTCTCCTTCCTTCATGGTCTTAATGCAGTGACCAGGACTTCCTGTACTCTGTTAAAGAGTGGCAATGATACCAAGTCATTCATGTCTTGTTCTTGACCTTAAGGAAATTGCAGCTAAACTTTTAATTAAACTTGATGATTGCAGTAGATGGTTGGTAGAAAACCTTTATCAGGTTAAAGAAGCTTCCCTCTATTCCTAGTTTCCTAAGAGTTTATTAAAAAAACATAGATATTGAATTTTATCCAGTGCTTTTTCTGCTTTTGTTGAGATACTTATGTAATTTTGCTCCTTCAGTCCATTAATGTGATGAATTATTTTAATAGTTTTATATTTTCATTTCTTAAACCATTTTTCTTAAATGGGCCCTATTTGTTCATGCTTTATGTTTAAATTCATCATTGAATTCTAATAGCTGATATTTTAATTAGGATTTTCATGTGCATGTTCATAAGTGAAACTGTATCTATAGACAATTTTGTCTTCTTGCCCTGGATATGGTATTAAAACCAAATGAGTTAGACTCTTTCCCTTTTTTTCTGATTTGTGTGACAACTTGTATAAGACAGGGAGATTCACTGTACAACAGCCCTTCTCCCAGTTTTCCAGCATGAAAAAATGGCAACCAGTTATCAGAACAAAAGCACTGATGTTTTCTTTCACACCCACATTTGACCTCAAATCCAGGCCCATCTCCCCACCGCCTCTTCCACTGTCCTCTATGTGAGTTGATGGTCATGTCTGGATCAGGCCCCCACCCCGTATCTGGTAGTCATGTTTTTGTTTTCACCTCCTTGTAGCTCATTCTCAACAGAAGCCAGTATCCATTTAAAGCATAAGTCAAATCATGTGACTCTGTTACCATTGTTCCCTATTCACCCCATCGGTGAGGGGGAGATTCTGTGTCTGGGATCAAACACAGCCCATTGTAGCCATTTCCTGGGCACTGGACAGATGAGACTGACGACAGCACATTCACATACACTCACAGTCTAGGGGAGGAGTCCACTGGGCACCACACATGGCCGCATGGGAGTTGCACTCAGGAACAGAGTGAACCACCAGGAGTGCTAACAGGGAGGCTTTGTAGTATTAAGAGGGAATGGTGCCCACTGGTTCCCACAGGAGGATGTGATTGGTTGTTTGAATAATTCAGGGGTAAGCGGGAACCCTAACTGGTCCAGTTGTTAAGACGGGTGTTTGGCAAGGGGATCTTTCCTGCAGAAGCAGAATGGGGGGCAGCCCTTCTGGGTGTGCCATTGGAGGCCTTCTTACTACCCCCCTACCCATGTCAGTGCAGGACATAATATTGGGCCTTAATTTTAGGCCTCATACCACAGGCTTCTGGGCCAAAACTTTCCAATGGCAACTGCAAGGCCGTCGTTCATGTTCTGACAATTGGCTACCTCTCTGGCCTTATTTCCTATACTCTTCCTTCCCCGACATGTTCTGCTCCAGCCACACCCACCTGCTTGCTCTTACTGAAACTCATCAAATATGTTTTCACCTCAGGCCTTAGGCCCTTGCTCTTTTCTCTACTTTGAACGCTCTTTCCCCAAATATTGCCATGATTTTTTTCTAACTGTCTTCATGTTCCTTCGCACTCCCTCCATGTATAGTAAAAAGCATAATTGTACATACTTTCAATCTTTATATAAAAAGTATCCTTCTGTATATAGTTTTTCTTCCTCATTATTATATTTCTGAAATTCATCCTGGTTGCTACATTTGGCTCCATTTTGTATTTAATGTAAACTGTACGAATGCAGCAACGTGTATTTATCTCATATCCTGTGGATGAATGTTTAAGTAGTTTCCAAGATTTTTCCATCACAAAGAATGCTTTAGTGAATCACTTTGCAGGTCTCCTTGTGAACATATATGAGACTTTTTTCTAAGGTATATATGAAAATGTGAAATTGTTGGCCAAAGGGTACCAGGAACTTGCTGGGAGTTGGCCTCTAGAGGTGGGGCTGAGAGAGTTGTATGCAGTGTTTCTCCTGTTGAAAAGCACAGAAACTGCTAGATGAGTTGAGAGATGCTGAGGCTTAAAAAAGGCACTGACATAAGTAAATGCCAACAGTTATCTCCATGGTTCATCATAGGAGCTTCTGTTGTTTGTGAGCAGAGTCAGTGCTCCTTGCTACTGTCGCCAAGGGCCGCACTGTGAAGCATCTGCTGTTACTGAGGCAACTGGCAAGATGCTCCCCCTGGCAGGAGTGGCGGCTGTGACAACTTGTTAAGCTGGGGGGGTCTTAACTCTTAGAGATGTTAGACTTTCTCCCTCAGCCTCACAGAAGTCACTCTTTACCTCCAAGGAAGAACTAGTCTTTGTCAATAGCCCTCACTGAGCTGAGAGAATAACCATTTCCCCACAGGGAGCCTGGTAAAAAACAGTCTCCTAGAAACTATGGAAAGAAACTCAAAACAGCTTCAGAGATCCTGAAAAAGAGCCCAGCTTTCAGATTTCTGATGGAGGGTGTGGCCCAGGAAAAAATGGCTTCATTGGCATATGCATCTATTTACTGTCTCCCTCTCCTAGCTCTTATTCTGCTCTCTCACTTTCCCTCTCTGTCTCTCTGTCTCTCTCCCTTTCTCTCTGTCTCTCTTCCTCTCTCTCTCTTTTTCTCTCTCTCCTCTTTTATCTCTTCATTTCTTTCTTTCTTTCTTACTTTCTTGGTCCCTTGTATATGTGTCAGATTTGTTAGTAGTATTTCAAGACCCCACTTTGCCTCTGTAGTGTTCATGTTTTGACACCAGAGGAAGCCAGAGGAGATGTTTAGTACTTTCAGTAAAAATTATGTGTTCAGGAGAAATCCATGCATACTGAGCCAGCCCCTACCCCATAACTTGTCCTTTGGCTTGGCTCTGCAAGCCATGTTCTTGGTATGACTCTCTTGAGTGCATTGTAGAAGTGGTGCTTCTACTCCTGGATGTCACCATGGAGACCTGTGGGTCACAAGAACCTAACAGAGGCCCAGGAAGATGGCTATAATTATCTGATTTTGATCCTAAACATTTCTCATATGCAATACCATGATGTATGTACACCCAATTCCCTCAGACTCAAGAGCCAAAGGCAATATGGAGTAAGATAAAACGTTCAATTGAAAGTCAGGAGACTTGAGTTTTAGACCTGGCTCTACCCCTATCTAGTTGGTGACCTTGGTCTAATTACTTAACACTTCAATTTTTGGCTACTTCATTTTAAAAATGAAGACTTTTATTGACATATAATTGGTCATAATAGTCTCTTATAATCCTTTGTATTTCTGTGGTATGAGCTGTAGTCTCCTCTTTCATTTCTAATTTTATTTACTTGAGTCTTCTCTCTTTTTTTCTTGGTGAGTCTAGCTAAAGGCTTATCTATCTTGTTTATCTTTTCAAAAAACCAACTCTTAGTTTCATTGATCTTTTCTATTGTATTTTTAGTCTATTTATTTATTTCTGCTGTGGTCTTTGTTATTTCCTTCTTTCTACTAACTTTGGGCTTAGTTTGTTTGTTCTTAGTTGTTCTTCTTTTTCTAGTTCCTTGAGATGTAAAGTTAAGTTAAAGACTTCTATTTTGGCTAAACATATAATTTATCCTGGAGAATGTTCTGTGTGTACTTGAGAAAAATGTATATTCTGTTGCTTTTGAATGGGATGTTCTATAAATGTCTGTTAAGTTTATCTGATCTGACATGTATCTTAAGTTCAGTGTTTCTTTATTGATTTTCTCTCTGGATAATCTACCCATTGTTGAAAGTGGGGTATTAAATTCTCTTACATTATTGTATTGCTGTATATTTCTCCCTTCAGGTGTGTCAAATATTTGCTTTATATATTTAGGTGCTCCTATGTTGGGTGCAAAAATATATATAAATGTTATAGCCTCTTGTTGGATTGATCCCTTTATCATTATATAATGACCTTCTTTGTCTCTTATTATACTCTTTGTCTTAAAGTCTATTTTGTCTGATATAAGTATAGCTACTTTAGCTTTCTTTTGGTTTCATTTGCGTGGAATGTCTTTTTCCATTTCTTTACTTTGAGTCGGTGTGTGTCCTTAAAGCTGAAGTGGTTCTTTTGTAGACAGCATATAGTTGAGTCTTGTTTTTTTATCCATTTGATCTTTCTATGTCTTTTGATTGGAGAATTTAGTACCTTTACACTTAAAGTAATTATTGATAGGTATGGACTTACTATTGCCATTTTGTTAATTATTTTCTGGCTGTTTTGTAATTCTTTTGTTCTCTTTCTTCTTCTATTGGACAACATGGTATAAATTTCTGGAAACATAACCTACAAACATGAAGAAATAGAAAATCTGAACAGACAAATTACTAGTAAGGCGAATGAATCAGTAATCAAAAATCTCTCAACAAACAAAAGTTCAGGACCACATGGCTTCACTGGTTAATTCTACCAAACATTTAAAGAAGAATTAATACTGGTCCTTCTCAAACTATTCCAAAAAAATGGAAGAGAAGGGAATACTCCCAAACTTATTTTATGGAGCCAGCATTACTGTGACACCAAAACTAGACAAGGACACTACAAGAAAAAAAAAGATTATAGTCCAGTATCCCTGATGAATATAATACAAAAATTCTCAACAAAATATTAGCAAACTGAATTCAACAATTCATTACAAAGATTATACACGATGATCCAATGGGACTTTTTGAGGGATGCAAGCATGGTTCAACACACGCAAGTCAATCAATGTGATATATAACATCAACAAAATGAAGGATAAAAATCATATGATCATCTCAATAGATGCAGAATAAGCATTTGACAAAATTCAACATCCATTCATGATAACAACGCTCAACAAAATGGGCAAAGAAGGAACATACCTCAACATAATAAGGCCATATGTAACAAGTGCACAGCTAATATCATACTCAATGGTGAAAAGTTGAAAGCATTTCCTCTAAGATAAGGAATAAGACAAAGATACTCACTCTCACCACTTTTATTCAACATAGTACTGGAAGTCCTAACCAGAGCAATTAAGCAAGAAAAAGAAAGAAAGGGAATTTATTGGAAATAAATAAATTGGAAAAGAAGCAGTAAAACTGTCTCTATTTACAGATTACATGATATTATATATAGAAAACCCTAAAGACTACCAAAAAACTGTGAGAACTAATGAACAAATTCAGTGAAGTTGCAGGATACAAAATTAATATACAAAAATCAGTTGCATTTCTATACACTAATACAAACTATCAGAAAGACAAATTTTTTTTAAAATCTCATTTACAATTGCAGCAAAAATAATAAAACTCCTACGAATAAATTTGACCAAGGAGGTAAAATATCTGTACACTAAAAACTATAAGAAACTGATGAAAGAACTTGAAGATGATACAAATAAATAGAAAGATACTATGTGCTCATGGACTGGGAGAATTAACATTGTTAAAATGTTTTACTACCTAAAGTGATCTACAGATTCAATGCAATCCCTATCAAAAATTTCAATGGCATTTTTCACAAAAATAGAAAAAATAATCCTAGAATTTGTAAGGAACCACAAAAAACCCTAAATAGCCAAAGCAATCTTGAGAAAGAAGAACAAAGCTGGAAGCATCATGCTTCCTGATTTCAAACTATATTACAAATATATAGTAATCAAAACAGTATAGTATTGGCATAAAAACAGACACATAAATCAATGGAATATAATAGAGAGCCCAGAAACAAACCCATGCCTATATGGTCAATTAATTTACAACAAAGGAGCCAAGAATATACAATGAGGAAATGATAGTCTCATCAATAAATGGTGCTGGGAAAGCTGGACAGCTGTATTCAAAGAATGAAACTGGACCCCAATCCTACACTGTACACAAAAATCTGGATTAAACTCAAACTGGATTAAGATTTGAATGTAAGACTTTGAATCATAAAGCTCATAGAAGAAAACATAGGTGGTAAGCTCCTTGACATCAGTCTTGGCAATGTTTTTATGGATTTAACACCAAAAGCAAAAGCAACAAAAGCAAGAATAAACAAATGGAAGTATACCAAACTAAAAAGCCTCTGCATAACAAAAGAAACAACAAAATGAAAAAGCACCTACGAAATGGGGAAATTTGCAAATCACATGTCTGATAGAGGTTTAATATCCAAAATATATAAAGAACATACACAACTCAATAGCAAAAAAAAGAAAAACTAATCTGAGTAAAAATGGGCAGAGGAACTAAATAGACATTTTCCCAAAGAAGACATACAAATGGCCAACAGGTACATGAAAAGGTGCTCAACATCACTAATCACCAGGGAAATGCAAATCAACGCAATGAGATATCACCTTACCCCTGTTAAATGACTCTTACCAAAAAGACAAGAGTTAACAAGTGCTGGTGAGGATGTGGAGAAAAACGAACCCCTGTGCACTGTTGGTATGAATGTCAATTGGTGCAGCCAATATGGAAAACAGTGGAGATTCCTCAAAACATTAAAAATAGAACTTCCATAGAATCCAGCAATTCCACTTCTGGGTATATATCCCAAGGAAATGAAATCACTAGCTTGAAGCCATGCATCCCCATGTTTGTTGCAGTATTACTTATAAGAGCCAAGACATGGAGACAACCTAAGTGTCCATCAACGGATGAATGGATAAGGAAAATGTAGTATAAATATTATTCAGCCATAAAAAGGGAGGAAATCCTGCCATTTACAATAACATGGATGGACCTTGAGGACATTATGCTAATGAAGTAGGTCAGGCAGAGAATGACAAATACTATATGACTTCATTTACATGTGAAATCTATAAAAACCAAACTCACAGAAATAGAGAACAGATTGGTGGTTGCCAGAGGCAGGGAATGGGGTGGGGAGTGGGGTGGTAAAAGTGGTCAAAAGGTACAAACTTCCAGTTATAAGATAAATAAGTCCTGGGGAAGTAATGCACAACATGATGACTAGAGTTAACAATACTCTATCACACATTTGAAAGTTGCTAAGAAAGTAGACCTTTAAAGTTCTCATCACAAGAAAAAAAATGCAATTTTTTGAGGTGATTGATGTTAACTAAACCTATTGTGGTGATCATTTAGCAATACATACATGTATCAAATCATTATGTTGTACACCTTGGACTAATACAATGTTGTATGCCAATTATATCTCAATAGAACTGAAAAAAATCATGAGAGATTTTTGGTAGATAATTTGTTCACTCCAAATTTATTAAGCATCTACCAGATGTGTATTTAAGCAACTACTAGATACACTGCAAGGTAGATTTTAGTTCTAAAATTTCTTGACATTGGAAGGAACTACAAACATTTTTCTATGTCTAAGGTCACTCAAGTTGTAATCATTTGAGATCCTAAGTGATTTTACAGATGCCATGTTACTAAGAGGTTGAAAACTCATGCCTGGGCAGATTGGAGGATATCTGCTGTTTTCTCATCTGTGTGATTCCCACGTAGTTGTGGGATGGGGTATACTTTAGCTTTCCTGGTTGATGTAACTTCTCGTTCCATGGCTTCCCAGTTGTGTACCTTTTGAGGGACACTATCTTACTGGAGTTAGGTCTTCTTACCATGACCACTCTATTTCTCAGCCCTCTGTCTAGGACTCAGGGAGCCTATGTCCCAGGCCCACAGTACCACACCTATTGGAAGAATACAATATTCTTCTATGCTTAACAAAGAGAGGCATTGTTTCAATTAAATATTTCCTACTAAACAAGGATTATAGTCTACGCTGTGGCTTCCCAAGGGGCATTTTCCATGAAATTGGAAGGAACATTCTTTTAAAGAGACTGACAAAGGAATGCATCTCTTATTAACCATTGAGAGAACAACTTACTTCTTGAATATGGCTGTCATATTTATCTTGCCAAAGCACCAAATTTCTCATATCATTTTTTCTATCTAAAAACTGCCATCAGCCCCTATTGCCTATATAATTCAAGCTTGTTTACCTATCTTTTTTTTTTTTTTTTTTTTTTTTAGGAAAACCTATTCTCTGGCCCCATCTTACCTCTTTATCATTATTGCCCATTGTTCCAGCTTGCACATGTTTCTTTCTATTTCCAGATAAGCATATTTCTACTTCCAGATAAGCATATTTCTACCTCAGGAGGAGGGAAGAGGGCACAAGGGCACAACTTAATTGACTACCTACTGTGTGCTAGATATTTTCACATTTGTTATCTGATTTTATAGGGCTCAGAAAGGCTATCTACATTGCCACACTCATAAGTGGGAAAGCTGGAGGTGTTACCAAGGGCTCTTTGATGTCAAGCCCATAATCGTTTTGCTTTATCACCTGCCTCTAGCCCAGGGGTCCCACATCTCAGCATGATTGTTCTGGGCATCATTCCTGGCAGATCACCCCAGTTCCTGCTCCTCTCTTCCTTCCAATTGCCTTTGTAAGCACCTAAGTTTCTGTATTAAATTTCTTTCTATTTAAATAACTAGAGTGACTGCTGAATCCTGACTGAAACAACCCATTATGGGGTAATACGTTTACATACACATTAGTATCCAGTAACTTTGGAGCTTAAGTTTCTTTAGCTCTGCCTCTTCATTTCACAGATAAGGAAACTGAAGCCCAGAGAGGTAAAGAGAATCGTCCAACATCACAAAGCTGGTTAATGACAAAGTTCAAACTGTATGTTTGCCCAGAAACAAGGGACCAAAATGGCAGATGAAATAAGTGTTTTAGAAGTTTTTAACCCATGTCCAAATCCTGATCGATACTAGCTCTTTCTCGTTAGGAAAATCATTTCCCCTCTCTGGGCTTCAGTTTCTTCATTTGTAAAATGAAGTGATAATAACTTTTTGCACCATTGTTGTGGATATTGGGAGCTTTTACATGTAAAATGCCTAGTATAGCATCTACCTCACAATATATGCTGGATAAATGTTAGTTAAGTGCATTATTCTCTGTTATCCAGAATCAGTAAGGCCAAACTCCTCTACTTTGGGGACCAGCAGGAAAATGTCCAATAAAGAAAATCGTCCTTAAGTTTTTGCCCCTGCCTAACTCTAGGGTATTCACCAGATACTATGAAAGCAAATTGGGTGTCCCATAGACTAAGACTAATGAATACCATATGTGATCCCAATAATTTATTTAGTTTTGGACACAGCAAAGAGTAAAAGAGTTTCTAATCAAATAAGGCATTGTGAAATTTATAAGCACATTAATAATTTTTTTCCATCTCTAAATTTAATGGAGTGGGGCAGATTTGAGGCTTTCTAGAGTGGCAAAGGTTCTAAGTCACATGGAGCTTCAGGTGTTTCTAATGCAGATACTCACAATGCTGAAATGCTCTCCCTGCCTGTGGCCTGACTGGAGACAGCTTGGGAACTGTGTCTGTGTGGGGAGATAGGCATGCGAGGGGCAGAGTGTCCCAAGGAGACATCTCCCTAGATGGTAACTGGTTGCGTACACGGCAGCGAATGTGTGAACACGGCAAAGAATCTGGACTGAAATTCAGATGTCTTTTGATCCACTCTTGGTAACGTAGTGTAGCGCTCGGGTCTCAACAGAAAACAGTGTATTCAAGGTGGTAATCCAAGAGTATTAAAAAGGGGACTATTTGTAGAGGCATGGCCAGGGGTATGGAGTCAGAAGTGAAGCGCCAAGGGGCCTGATGATGGGGAGTGGCCATTACTGCCCTGAAGCTTGAAGGGGCCAAAGAGAAGGTGGAGTTACTGGAATTTAGTCAGAGCTGTAATGTGGGAGGGGAGCCGTCTGATAGGAGTTTGACCCTCAGGAGAAGAACAGGACCACAACAGCAGAGACTGAGGTCAAAAATACCCTGACCTCTCTGTCAACCTCTCTCCTCCTTCCAGTGCCTTTTATTGGCTGAACCCAACAGGAGCCCATTGATGCTGTTCTTCCCAGCCAGCCTCCTGGGGCGCATGGCAGAGTGGAGAAGGGTGGAAATGGATCTGGAGGAGCAAATGGAAAAGTATTCTGCCTGGCCAGTCTGTGAGTGCAGGAAAGACGCGAAAAGAGTTTGCTTCAGTTTTCCCTGCATTATAATAGTTATATGACCACTTCACACTTATTGATGGAAAAAAGTATCCATTATATGCTTGTACCAGATCATATTCGATATAGCAGTTGTCAGGTTAAGCGCAATTCTCTCAATGGGGTGAATTCTCTCACCTGGAGGGATGCTTCACTTTTAAGCTGCAGAAAGCTCCCCTAGGGTTGATGTTCTCCATAATGTTCTGTATATGTTGGAGTTTTAAAAGGCCCAACAGTGACAGTCCTGTTTTTTGCTCAACATAGACATGAAAAGTGGGCAGATGGAGATGTTTTTAAAGTCACATTTAGTATTGCTAAAGCTGAAATTAGAAAGCAGAGTTTAATAGGAAAGCCAGACGGGTTTCCTAGGAGGATGCTGCAGAATACAACTTACCCACCCCATCAGAGGCGAGGAGAGAAAACTGCAAGTCTTGCCCACAGGGGCAGGGTATTTACTGCTAAACTCTCGAACAGATGAAAATACATGTTTCACGCAAATAGACCCTAAAAGAGGAGAAGTAGGAAGTGAGACACCATCCTTAATTCCTTCTCCCAAATTCAGGGGATTAAGTCTGTCCCCGTCCCCAGGTGGAAAGACTTTCAACATCTGAGGAAGTATAAAAACAGACCTATCAGACAGACCCAGGGTTCAGCCACCCATTATTCCCTTTCTGAGAGTAACACCCAGGGGTGTTCTATGGGAGAAGGGGGTCCAGTTGCCCCCCGGGCTCTCAAGCCATGCATGGGTGCCCGTACCCGACTTCCTGGAACCCTTGTTGGACCTGTTGATACTCATTTGTACAACTTCATGGGGAAACCAGTTCCCTGTTTCTCCTCGTGGAGCATCTGTACCCCACACTCTGGGGGAGGGAAGCAGGAGGACCAGGCTGTGTCCCCGCTTCTGTCCTCCAAGTGGTAGGAGCGCCACCTGCACTGTTCTGCACCTGGGGTGGCCTCAGGCCAAGCCAAAGGTAACAGTGTGTCCACGCATAGGAACATGCTGTGCTTCTCTAGCTTCCCAGGAAACCTAATCACAGCAAAGGTCAACAGTGCTGTTAGACTATGAGTAGCTCACATTAGGGGTATGAAGGACAAATATGAGGCCCCAGAACTTCCTTCTGTCAAGGTCTCAAGAGCCCCCTCCTAGGTCTCCTCTGATCCTTTGCTAACCGGGTTCTTTCAAGCCCTGTTTATTCAGTGTCAGAAATTCTTGAGCAGCCTAACTCAAGCACCCAGGATAGACAGCGGCTCAATTGCCCTGGAGAGAGAGGCATGGAGGTGCAAACACCCACATGCCCAGGCCCACTGACTCTCTTTGCCAGTGTATCCCTTCTCCCCCATACACCCATCCTAAGGAGAGTGCAACAGAATGCAACAGAAGCTACCTTCCCACCCTGACTGTCAGAAACTAGAGCCATGAATGCAATTGCCTACTTGATGTTTCTTCCTGGATGTCTCAAAGGAACATTTCCCACCTCCATCCCAAGCCTGGTCCTTCTGCTGTGTTCCCCCTCTCAGTGAAGGCATCCCCACCAGCCAGATGTACGAGCCAGAAACCTCAGCAGCACTCCTGCCCTCTCAGCCCATGTCTAAGTCATTGCCAACTCATTTCGATTTTGTCCCCTAATCATCCCTTGAATCCCCTTCACTTCCATCCTGCTCAGGTCCACCAGCCTCTCTTGCACTAACTGTCCTGCCTGCATTCTCTCTCACCTTCTCCAATTCAGCTCCACACTGCAGCTAGAATGATTTATTTTTTCCTCAGAATGCCAATCTCATCATATCCCTTCTCCACTTTGAAGCCTTTCCATAGCCTCGGCCTGCTCCTGGGACAAAAATGAAGACACTAAAATGGCCCACTAGACCTTAATCTTGCCCCTGCTGCACCTCCAGCATCTTGTCTGGAGGCTCCGCCGGCCTCTGTCTCTATTCCACTGTCCCACGCACCATCTCTGCTCCCACCGCAGGGCTGGGGCGTACGTGCCTTCTCTGCTTGCAGCACTCTGCCCTCTCCTGTGTGCAAGTTTAAGGCTGTCTGACACTTCAGATCTCAGCTGACAGTCACTTCCTCAAGGGACCTTTTCTGACTTTCTGGAATAAACCAAGTCTCCCCGTTATATCTTTTCATGGCACCAGTGTGTATCCCCCTTCAGAGCACTTACCATAGTCACAATCTGACAATTATTTGCAGGTTATTTTATTAATACTATCTCCCCAGATAAAACGTAGCCCCATGTGGGCAAGGACAACCTCTATTTTTTCTCACAATGAATTGCATCCCCTGTACCGGGTATAAAGATGGGCAGGTCATACATAACTGTTTGTTGAGTGAATTGCAAGGTTCTCCTCAAACATCCACTAGCAGGGCATTGCCTGGGTATGGTTGCTCCCGCTCTGGGCTCTTCCCCTCCAGCTCGGCCTGGCTTCTCAGTTTATCCAGTTTCTACCCCGTGGAAGGCCTGTCCTCCACTTGGCTCGGTGCCTCCCGTGGAGGGTGGGTGCCAGTGCTGACAGATCATCACTGACCCTGCTCTGCTGAGACCCCACCACCCTCGCCAGAGCCATCTCGTTGACTTGACTTGACCCACTGCAGAAGGTTTCCTGCCCCCAGCTGCCAATGTCACCTCCCTCTGGGGGAATTTGACTGAGCTCACTGGGCTCTCCTGGCCTTTTCTCTGTTTCACGCAAAGCACAGAACGGAGGCCTGAATGGGAATCAGAAGCTCTCGGCTTTCTCTCACGCTCTCTCTCTGCTCTTCTCTCCTTTTCTTCCTTCTTCTTTCTCCTCCTCATGTCTTCAACTAACTCCCCCTCTAAGACATGTTTCCCGCCGAGAAGAAAGACGCACTGTCCCCTCTGCTTCGGAGCTGGCTGTAAGTAACCAGGTCAACATGACAGTGGTCCCCATGCCAGCACCCCAAGCCCACAGAACTGCGGGGACTTTCTCTGATGCAAACTATTTTGCAGAAAGAGGCGTATTTGTGCCTTTCAGAATATGTAGGTCTCCCACACTGTATATGTGTTCACAGTGTGTGTGTGTGTGTGTGTGTGTGTGTGTGTGTGTGTGTCCTGGGGGGGAAGGGGTCAGCCCCTATTCTCCGCAGGCAGCCTCTCTCCCTTCTCCAGCTGCCTGAGTTCTCTGTAAGAGATCCTGCAGCAGTTAGTGATCATTTCTCCTGGGGCAGCCTTGAGAATGTGTCTCAGAAACCTCCAACTACAGGCAGCAAAAGTGACTCCAGCTGCTGTGATCTGAGATCCAGCTCCTGTTTGCACTAAGGTCACACTGTCTTCAGGCTGGGCCTAGCCCGTGACTGTACACAGCAGTGATTCCAAGGCAGGCCTGTTCCTTGGTGACTCAGGACTCCTCTGCCAGCTGACTTTCACTCCTGGACTCCCTGACGACCCGGATAAACTTCTGTAGCCTGCAGGGCCATCTAGGATGCATCCGCCCACACTTCTTTCCTCCTCTCTATTTGGAATCGGTCTCGCATGGACCCTCCCAGCCACATCAGCTGCCTACATGTGGTCTATCACAGAAATTTCCCCTATTAAATCCTAACATGTTTAATCCCATCTTGGCATCTGCTTCTCTGAGGACCCAGATAACACATCTTTTTACCCATCTCCTCTGGAAGAGCAGCTCACTTAGTAGAAACAAAGCCTTCCCACCATGCTTTTCTAGGACATATAGACCTTGAGATAAGAAAGGATGAAAAACAATATTAAAACCGACACGTGGGTAGCACATATGCATATTGGGGGACCACACACAGTATGTATTTCTTACATAAATTAAGCAATGGCGTGTCTCTAAAAATGCCCCTCAAAAGGAATGAAACAGCTCTACATGCTGGGGTCCATAGTCAGTCTTCAGTCCTGTTGATTTTCTTTTTGACCTTGAGAAACATTTCCTAGAGTGACAAGTCCTTCAGGGTCTGCAGCAAGGTTGCAGTTTTGCATATAAAGGCAGGGCCACCTCAGCAGTTAATCCCAGGTTCTGAATACTGTTGGTCTGGTAGCTCTTCTCCTTCATAGGGTCAGAAACCAAAAAAAAGAATATTTCAGATTCCAAACAGAAGGGAGGAAACTAGTGAAAGAATGAACAAAGCATCTATTTTGAAGCAGGGTGGCCAAGGCCGGGCTGTAGAGGAGGAAGATGAAGTTCCTGGCTTCACCAGCGTTTTGGGATCAAATCGTCCCTTGGAAAAATGATGTCATTTACATGTATATGGCATTTATTGTCATTTTATATTCATATATGTACATATAAATGAAGTCCTTTTAATCTAGGAAGTGATGGATCTGTAATTCTAATCAGAAGGTATTTATTAACAATGACTACATCATTTATTGAATACTTGTATTGCCACACATTATGTTGAGCACTTCTCATACACTATTTCATTTAATTTTCAATTTACAGAAGAGAAAATTTGTGGTGTGGTAGTATTCTGCACACAAAAGACATAATTTTATCCCCTCAGACTTTTTCCCTAAATAGACTTATTTTCAATCATTGAATCAGTAGCCAGATCAACTAATCACAAGGTTCTAAGAAGCAAACCACATGGGACACTTCTGGAATAACCAGGGCAGGTTGAGTTTAAGAACTTACCCTGGCTTACACAGCTAGTAATGGCAGAAGCAAGATTCTAACTCAAAATTATTAAACTCCGAAGATTTCTGTTCCTTAGAACTACAATAGTGACCACTTAACAATAGAGTTAAATGCTTGAAAAACAAATACAACAGACTGCATGATTAATGAGAGAGTTGGTCAATTCAGTATTATTTGAACCTTGATTCTGGTTTAGTAGTTAAATGACCTTGACAAACCAAGCTTTCTCTGGGAAGAAAACAGCTTATTTTCTTAAAAGTACAAAAGGGCTAATAATGGTATTTTAAAAATTGCTTTCTCTCAGCAGCTATAGGAGAAATGACACACTGACTGAAACACTCTATCAATATCATATGCAGTGTAATTGCTTCCATCAAGCTGACAGCATTTTAACATCCTATGGGTGTAGGAAACATATTACCATGGCTGAGTTATGTTTTCCTCCCTTCCTTATGGCCACAGAAATTCCAAGTTGCAAAATGAACTAACTTTAAAAAAAATCCTTCTTTGAAAATTATTCACTCTTTTCCGCCTGTTTTCTCCCTGAGAAATATTTTTGAACAGTGTTTGCCCTATTTATAGCTTTCCAGTTTTGGCAGGTATGAGAACGTTTATAAGTGGTTTGTTTTCTTTGCTATATCCAGTGTTGATTTAGGTTGTTTTAGCCACTGAAACAATTGGAAGCACTTTCAAGGAAGGTTGAAATCTGTTGATGACTGATAACATTGTAGAATCTAGATAGTCTGAATCAAGATTTCTTTGGGGGGCTCGCGGCAGTGAGAAAATTTAGCAGTGCTGTGGTTTGAATAATTACCTTTGCTTCTTTTTTGGTGACTGTTCTGGAGGAAGTTTCCCCTTGACATAGGTAGGAAGAGCATCTCTTGAATGTTTTTCCAGTTGTTGGTAACTCTGGGCTGAACTCTGACAGCTAGATAAGAATGTGCATGACAGGCCCTCCATATCTGAGGCCTGGCTGTAAGGGACCTTCCTTAGGAACCTATGTCTAGCATTTGGGTTCTAACCAAGTTTTACATGCTGACCAGAAACAAACATTAGTGGTTCTTTTGTTTAGGAGAGATGCCTGGAATTTCTGGGTTTTGTTTCATAAATGACTGAACTAAATAAATACATTTGAAAACCAGTAGAATTATAGGCATCTTCCCCTCCCATCTGGCATGTTTTTACGGGTGGTATGGTTGGGTGTTTTTTTCTTTTTTTCTTGGATTTTTCCACCCTTTCTCTCCCTATAATTTGTGGGCCTTGAGAAGTCATGGTTTGCCCTGTAAACGTAGAGGGAGAGCTTGTTTGGGGTCATCTCACTTTTTCTTGTCGCCTGGTCCTTGTCTGTGGTGCCATTGGGAGGGGGACCACAAGGGATAAAGAGCCCCAAGACAGAGAGATGGATTTCCAACTTCAAATGCATCAGAGAAAATGGTAGTGTTTCTGAGATTAAGTGGCTCCTGGAAAATCAACGGCACTGGGGACAGGAGCAGAACGTCCTGTCATCTGATCCAGGAGCAGTTTGGAGAGGGCAGAACCATCATAGCTCAGAAGGGCAGTTGGGAGAATATGAGGCCCTTGAATAACTCAGTGCATCCACTGGGGCTGCAGACAAGGCCATTACTCCTCACACACACCTGGGAGGTCAAGCAGTTTCTCCAGTTTTTCCAATGTCACTCAGGCAGGCTGTATTTCTATTCTAGAAATAGATTTGAGGCAGTTCCACACCCACCACCCACCAGCCCACCCACCCCAACTCCCACTCCCTCAACCCCTCTGCTCACTCGCAGGTCAATTCTTTCCTTTCTCCTTTGGTCATCTCTTTAATTCACGCCCCTCTCCTCTTTCTAAATGTAACAAGTCCTTTAACAAAGTCTTGAAAAATGTTTCATTTTGAAAAATTCAAATATATACAAAAGTAAAAAGAATAGTTTACTGAACCCCCCAATGCCATCACCCAGATTCAACAATTATTAAGAGTTTTGCCACAGTTGCTCCATGCCTTCCCCACTTTTCTCAGCTAAAGAATTTTAAGGCAAATCCCAGACCTCAGTCATATCTCCCCCTGGTACTTCTGTACGCAGCTCTAAGCGCTGTAGATATTTTCATGTGCAGCCGTGCCATTTTCCCGCTCATGAAGCTCTTTAATATCATTTCCCACTCACTATACCTAAAAGCTCCCAGTCGTTACAAAGAAGTCTGTTTACAATTGATTTGATTCAACAGTGATCCCATCAAGGGTGTCTCATTGCATTTGCTTATTACATATCTTCCATCTGTGTTTATCTTTTTCTTCCCTGCCACAGATTTTTTTTTTTGGAGGAACCGAGTCAATCATCCAAGTGCCCATTTATTTTCCCACAATTACATGTATTATTTGAGGACTGAACGTTGTAAAACTTTTCCCATCAAAACTCTTACGGCAACCAATAAAGAGTATTAAGTATCCACGGGCTTCCCTGGTGGCGCAGTGGTTAAGAATCCGCCTGCCAATGCAGGGGACACGGGTTCGAGCCCTGGACCAGGAAGATCCCACATGCTGCGGAGCAACTAAGCTCCTGCGCCACAACTACTGAGCCTGCGCTCTAGAGCCCGCAAGCCACAACTGCTGAGCCCACGTGCCACAACTACTGAAGCCTGCATGCCTAGACCCTGTGCTCCGCAACAAGAGAAGCCACGACAATGAAAAGCCCGCGCACAGCAACGAAGACCCAACACAGCCATAAATAAATAAATAAATAAATTTATATATATATTAAAAAAAAGGAGCATTAAGTATCCAGAAGAAAGATATTATTAATGTATATACAGTGTGTAGGTGATGAGATATATCCAAACAGTAAGAGAGGATTTCTTTAGATGTTGAACTAAATTAATTAGTTACAAGTGGTTATCTTGTAAACCATTTGCTGTGGTTTAGGTAAGGTTCTTTTCTAGAGATATAAAGTATCAAGACAAGAATTCATTTTTGAGACACTAGGTTGAAACTGGAAGGAACTGCACCCCAGTAAAAGTGTCTGGGCTGCACTAGGAGAAATAGTCCCTCACTTTTTTTTTCTCTCCTCGTCATTCCCCCATCCCCTGTTGTCTATTTGTTCTATCACTGCATTTCAAAAACAGCTTTATTGAGGTACCAAACAATAAAGTGCACCCATTTAAAGTGTGTAGAATTTGATACATTTTGAGGTATGAATACACCTGTAAAAACATCACCACAATTTGTTGACTGAAAAAAAAAAAAAGCACAACGTGAGAGTCGTGAGTTAAGTTTTATTTGGGGCAAAATGAGGACTATAGCCCGGGAGACAGCATTTCAGAGAGCTCTGAGGAACCGCTCCAAAGAGGTAGGGGGAAGGTCAGTGCTGTATGTGATTTTGGTGAAGGAGGATGCGTGCAGTCGAGCACACATTTTGGCAGAGACTTGCTGCTAGTCACGAGGAGCAGACGTCACCATTAATGATTTCAGTGCTTTTCTAGATAAGAGGAGATGCAAGAATTGGGCTCATAAAATCTTCTCCTGAAAATATCTAATTATCTGAAGACCTGTTCTGCCAGTTTTTCCCAGAGCACAGAGTGCCTCATTCTTGATCTCCACCCTGAACTCCTTTCAGGGGGTGTTGAAGGTCAGCGGCTGCAGCAGCTCATGATTTAATTCTCGTAGAGGTAGATGGCAAGTGCCAATTTTTTAGTTGGCAATTAATATAATGATTGTATGATTCAACTTGAAAAGTTTTCTTGTGCCGCTACTTGCATTTCCTCCCTACCCCAGACAATCACTGATCTGCTTTCTATCGCTATGGAGTAGTTTACAATTTCTGGAAATTTGTATAAATGGAATCTGACTACTTTCATTGAGCATAATTATTCTGATCTTCATCAATGTTGCACTGAGTGTCAATAGTTCATTCCTTTTTATTGCTGAGTAGTAATAATGGGTCTTTAATGTCTTTAATACATTTGAAGAGGTACTGGCCTCTCAACGGCCTGGGGCAAATGACACTTTCTTGATAATCCTACTCCCAAGAGAATAAATGCTTGCACTATCATTACGTCCTTGAACATCTCTGACCCCAGTTCAGTCATACAGGGCTCTGAAGTCACTGTCCTCTTCTAATTCTATAATTATATGAATATGTAGGGGGTGGGGGCCGCCATGGGTGGGAAGGTGGGAAGAGTAACATCTATTTAATAAATTGTAGTGATGCCAATTTTCACTTAAAGATAACACCAAAATCCCTTTATCAAAGCTCTGAATGCTGCCTTGAGCTAAGGAATATTTGGAGGATCCTATTTCTTTAATTAATATAATATAAATTCCTTCATATTTTCTAAAGATTAAAAACAACCATCGTAGTGAGAATGATTTTCTTTAAATCTTATGCAGAGGGTGGTGTTGTTGTTTATGACTCATTATTATTGAAGATGCATTAAGCATCCTCCAAAGGTGGTTTTTAAACACAAGCTCAGAATGTTGATCTGATGATTGTAGGACATATCCACAGAGAACAGTTCCAGAAAGGGAAGGCGAACACAGTCATGGTGAGAAGAGAAAGAACGAGAGACACTGTTTTTCATCTTGTTCCTAATCCAGTTAATAGAAAGAAAATGATGTCCCCCCACGATCTCCCATCCTCCACTCCATGGTGATTCAGTATGGACAGGATGTCTTTTTACTAGAAAAGCTTATCTTCTCCAAGAAAGCACTTCTGGTTTACTTGGCACATACTAGCCATGAGCATTCAGCCTCTTCCTTAAAGAGTCAAAAGGAGAGTGTGAGGAGGGCGCATGGGGGACCCAGGGTCACGATTGCCATGTTATTTCTTCCTAGAATAACAGACTCTTTGCTGGTTGCCAGCATGCTTATTTTTATGTAGATTTGACCTTGGTTGCAGCCTTGAACAACTAAAATAGAATAAAATAACTATAAGCTACTTCAAAAAGCTTGACCTTAGAAGTATATAAAAATATAAGACAAAGGCAGGAAAATGAACCGGGCCACAGCTTCAAGCAAAGAGTCAGTGAGTTTCTTGAGTCTAGTTAAAATATCAGCTCTCTGCATATTAGATTCCATCCTGTGTTTGATTACTTCTGCAGGGAGTGCTGCCTTTATCGATCGTTACAGTGGAATGCTCAAGAGCATTATATTACAATCTGTCTCCAAATGGCTTTTCAGAAAGAAATTTCCTGTAACTCAGAGGCAGAAATTATGCAGGGAACTGAAAGGGAAGAGCCTAGACAGCTGAATTTCACCTAGACGTTTGCACATGGGAAAGTGATGGCGAGCTCCCAGAGAGAGCTTATATTGGTTTTCTTAGTAAAGGGTCAGTTTCAGCTTATTATTATTGCATCACCAGAAACCATGCTGAATAGTATACAAAGCAAACTGATGGAGCTTGGGGCTTTGAGGGTCACAATCCTTTAAAGGTGCCTTAGAGCTCAGGGTCTCTTGGCTCACGTTTCTCACCTTATTTTTCTCTTCTTCATCCAGCTGTCTCCCACATGTTCTTGCCTAAATCTCACCTCCTCCATGAAGGCTCTCATCCTCTTTCATTGACGTTCCCCCCTCTCTGGGAGCACTACATTTTGTACCACTGCATGCCATTTGCATATTAGTTTCTAATACTGAACATAGGCATTGATTTTATTTTACAGTTAGACTACCAAGTTAAGGGTGTGTCTTATACAGTGTGTATTCCCCAAAGAATTCTAATGCATTATGCAGAGACCAAGTGCTCTCTCTCTCTTTCTGTCTCTTTCTCTGTGTGTGTGTGTGTGTGTGTGTGTGTGTGTGTGTACCATCCTGCCCCACATTATTTCCTTTAGTCAAAGATGTGGATTTTCTAAATTAAAAATATTTGGGTTGCGTATACAGGAAAATTCAACTCACCTCAACTTAAACAATAAATGGGATTTATTGGCTCAACATAACCAAAAAATCTAGTTGTAGGTTTGGTTTCAAGTACAGTTCGATCCAGTGGCTCAAGGATGCCAAAATGGACCTGATTTCTTTCTGTCTGCTTTGCCTCCCATGAAATTGGCTTTATCCTGTGATACTTTCTGTCACAGGATGGCTGCCAGCAGCTTCTGTTATATAATATGTGAATCCTTGTTCATATCCAGAGGAGAGAGCATCTTTGTCCCAGCATTCCCAACAGAAGTCCTTAGAATCTGTTGGACTAGCTGAAGTTGCACGTTCACCCCAATGGTCCCCGTAGAAAGGAGTATGGATACATGGATTAGTTTAGACTAGCTTCCCTGGGATGATATGGATTCCCAAATCGAAATTGGGAAGGTCAAATTAGTATATGGGAGCTTGGGAGGCTACTGACAAATGCTATGAAACTTCAGCTAACTTTGTTTCTCAACCTCCCACAATCTACTAATATTGTATCTCATAGAGAAGGGATCTGTTCTCTGCCTTCTAAGTATTTTTATTCTAGAGAAAATAAAAGGAATCAATCCATAACTTGGTCATCAGCTGGCCTCCGTAGAGTGTGACAGAGTCTCTCATTACCACGTCACCAACAAGGTTTTCCAAAGACTGGAGTTCCCTGCTCGTCACTGTCCATCACCACAATTTTCTCTTCCAGAAAAAGTGCAAAGAAGGAAAGAAGAGAGAGAGAGAGGAAGGAAGGGGGGAAGGGGGAAGGAGGGAAGGTAGGAAGGAAGGAAGGAAGGGGGGAAGGAAGGAAGGAAGGAAGGGGGAAGGAAGGAAAAGAAGGGGGAAGGAGGGAAGGAAGGAAGGAAGGGGGGAAGAAAGGAAGGAAGGAAGGGGGAAGGAAGGAAGGGGGAAGGAAGGAAAGGAAGGGGGAAGGAGGGAAGGAAGGAAGGAAGGAAGAAAGGGGGAAGAAAGGAAGGAAGGAAGGGAGGAAATGCACTTTAGCTTATAGGCAAACACAGAAATCCCCATGAATCTGATTCACTCAAGCTGGGGAGACTTCCTGGACCAGGTCTGTCAGAACATAGTGTCAATATTAAGAATGTAAAATGAAGAGCCATCAGCATTTGCTGGACTTACTTGCAATTGCTAGTTTATTGCCCGATAAATACCAGATATTTTTGAGTGAGAGATTGGGCTCCTGGAGCTGATACTCCCCTCAAGGATGAAGCCTGTTACTTCTTGGCCCCATTTAAAACCTCTGCAGAGGGAGGCCACATGATTTCAATTTCTGTGTTTCTATTTCTGACAAGATCTGGGGTCATTCTTGCTGTCAGGAATAAGCTATCAGTCAATGACAGGACAAAAATGTACTTTCAGTTTGTGTGACTGACCAAGCAAAGCCCAGTTTTCTGACATCTGCCCACAGAAGCTAAGAACGATAGGGAAAGCATACAATGAAAATGATTGTTACTACAATCATTGGCTTTGAATTGAGCGTGGGAAGGGTGGCGCACAGGGACGGATATAACCCTCTTCAGAAGGAGAGCCCATGTGGAAGGGAGAAATACCTCCACATCCTTTGGTCTAATACCAATTATTTTTAGTGTAAACTCCAGACTTAGAAAGTACAAACAGTCTTCACTTTGCCCAGCCACAATCTCCGAAAATATAATTTACGAAACATCAAAGAAAGAAAGAAAAGAGGATGGAATGAGGAATTCTTTCTTTTACAGAAAGATTTCTGCAGGGATCATTTAAATAACAAACTCCCCTCAGTCTTGGGAGATAGTTCAACTCTCCCCAAACTTTTCCAGGTGGAGGTAAGATTCGATGTTTTGCAGCTTGTTGAAGCTTGAATAGAAATGTGGAGTGCTTGATTCATCTCCCCCATAGAAGATTTCAGTGTAAAGAGATGTTAAATTCATTTTCTTTTGCTCCTTAT
The DNA here is from genome assembly GCF_965194805.1 of Balaenoptera borealis. NCBI lineage: Eukaryota > Metazoa > Chordata > Mammalia > Artiodactyla > Balaenopteridae > Balaenoptera > Balaenoptera borealis. The sequence goes on along the minus strand of NC_138867.1, from coordinate 33,932,205 downwards.
TAAAGTAACTGTGTTGAAAGAGTCCGGAAGTTAGGAACAGCTCTTGCTTTTTGGAAGAAATCATATCAGATGAAAGAGGCACGGACTTTACTAAAACCCCAAATGCTGTTTAGAGACACATTGTTCCATCGTCTCTGAGGTCTGTCTTGACAGGAAGAACCTGCCGTCCAGTCTTATCATTCATAAGGTGAGGGGGGTGCATTTGCCCACCTGGAGGGGCCCTTTAGGCCCTGTCAGTCTTGGAGTCTGCGTGTCTGGGTCGGCCAAGCAAGAATCAAGGATGACACAATGCATGCATTCAACCAGCGCGTTCCTCTTGCCAAGCGCGCCTCCTGGGCGCTGACTGTCCCAGCAGCATGAGACAGTTCCCACATTCTCAACATTGTTTGTGGCATTCAAGTGCCTGCTCACTTTCTCCTGTGCAAAATCCCTGTGAAAGGAGTAGTCTACAATGGCAAAATTAGCAAAGTCATTCACATCTCATGTTTAGACAAGATAAGCTGGAGGTCTTTGTGGTAGCTCATTACTAAAAGATTATTCCAGAACAAGCTGTTGCTGTCTGGGAGATGACAGTGTGGTCAAGGCCTAACAGGTAACACTGATGGGCTTTCAATTCTTAAAGGAATGTTCAGAGATGAATGTTGACCTGTAACAGAGGCTGAGAACCAGGGCTGCATTCCCTTTGCGAGATCGTTTTCGCAGCTATGGCACAGTGGTAAATCAAGTCAGCCAGATTCTTCCTGCAATACTGGACTTGATTCTGGGTATCAAATGTTAGGGGCACCCAAAGAGAACCTTGAAAAAGGCACAGAGGAGACCAGGAAATCTGATAAAGTGACTGGAAAATAACAAAAGGAAACTGATATAAAGGCCTTGGAATTATTTGGCTCAAGGGGAAAAAAAAAGGTTGTTCCTAATTGCTCATAGCTAGCATTTCTGTCTTCACATCAAGTATGCACGATTTATGTGGAAAGAAAGTGTGAGTATCAAGGAACTTGTTGAGATGGGAGAGGTTCCCAACAGCGATTGAGGATTGGTCTTTCCTACTTGGGATGATTTGTGAAAAACTGTGCCCAATAGCAGCAGAAGAAAGACTTCTTAAAGGCTTCTTCACTCCACTTTAATATGTTTTTCTCTCCACAGACCTCATGTTTCTAAAAGTCTTATAAATAAATTCCAATTACTAAGTAATCATATATTCAACCTGGTTTTTCTAGGAAAGTCCCAATTTATGCCTTTTGTCCAGTGTAATTAATAGCTTCCCCTTTCAATCTCTATGTATCCCATTAGAAAAATAATGTGTATGATTATCCCAATAAGAGACAGCATAGTTTGATTTTAGAAATATATAAGGATTCCATAGGCTAAACTCTTTTAAAAAGTGGCTCAAAATGTATGATTCTGTAATGTTGCTGGCATTACCCAAAACACCAGTTATTCATCCCATGAGAGTGACATGGACAGTCACCCACAGGTCTCTTCAGCCTCATTTGGAAGAGGCAGGAGTTACAACAGTCCTCATACTTCTAGCCATGAGTTTCAAGGGAGAGAAAACTTTATTCCACCATTTAAGCTGGGAACTTCATAGTTTACAGATGCTCAGGAATCAAGGTCAGAGTCCTCACCATTCTTACCTCCTTCCCATCTCTGGGAATATATGATTGTGGAAAGAGAATCAACATGAGTTCTTTCAGTTTAATTCTCAATTAACTCAAATACTTACTGAGCAAATACTTACTGAGCACCTACTTGTTCCAGGCACCGTTCTAGGTACTGGGGAAATAGGAGTAAAGAAAAGAGGCCTAATGCCATCTTCTTGGTTGCACAGTTTCACAGGAAGACAGAGAGTAAATTCAACAAATGACTAGATAAATGATATGGAGTATGGCTGCTAATGTAAAATGTTTTGAAAGAATGTGGTCCTTGAACAATAGAACCCAGGTCATCAGAAAGAGAAAAGCAGAAGAGCCCATTCTCCAATCCTGCCCTTGGACTGAAGGCAGCAAGCTGCATGCTTCTCCCTGTAGTATAATTAAAATGAGAAAGTGCAGGCTGCACAAGCCAAGTGATTGTCCCAACTTCCCACCATGATGGGGTGTCAGGCTCTCCAAATGAAAGAGTAATAGCTGTGGGGGGAGGAGAACCAGTTCCCTGAACTCTCAGTGGGAATGGCCCAAACACCAAGTCAAAGGAAAGGCCATCCCTGCCCAGGGCTTCTGCGTTTCCCAAAATAAAAGCAAGGCCAAGGAGACACATGTTTTGTTTCTGAGAAATAATTGATTGAGGGATTTGAGTTTATTATTTTCTTCTCCATTCTCATAAAGTGATCTCATCTTCAAGCCTTTCCCCCCATTTCAGTCCTTGGGGTGTCAGAGTGAGCAGTAATTAGCTAGAGGAGGGCTTGAATTTTGTTTATGTGTGTGTTCTTGTTTTGTTTTTAAATCACGGAAGAATTTTGGAAGAAAGAATTGTCAAAAATAAACTTCTAAGAGTTATACCAGTACTGTGGTTATAAAATTTTCCACAAATGAGACACACAGTGACATAGAGTTGTTATTTGTGCCCCAAACAAAACAGGAGAATTTTATCTAGATTTGACGAGACAGTTGCAGGTACACAGATGTTGCTTCCTAAATGCTTATTGGATTGAGTGCAACTATCTAACGTGTTCAGAAAACAAGCATTGTCGTAGATTGAGGGCCTTGCCAGGGCTTTGCTCTGGATGTGTTCCAGGAGTTGCTGTCACTAAAGGTTTAAATATATAAAGATGGTACAATAGATTCTATTTTCATGGAAGTTAACTGGACTCTAATTAATACACCAGAAGCTGAATCACTTTGTTTTTTCAGGCACATGGAGGAAGTGCCATCTCCCCTCAGTTATGACACACTGCCAGTTTGTTGATGTATAGTTACTTTTTTTTTTCTTAAGGAGTAAGAAAAGAAACAGAATTGAGAGCTAACATGGGAGAAACCTCAGAGAGAATTCACACAAGGAAGAAGGAAGTCTGGGAAGTGACCTGAATTCCCTGACATCACAGAATCTCGCAGCACCAGACTTTCTCTTTCCTCCCATATCAGAGGAGAGAAGCCCTCCTCTTAACACAAGACTTCTTCCAAGTTCACCTAGACAGGCTCTCTCTCCCACTCTCCATAGTACCTATTTCCAACTGTTCTACCCGTCCCAAGTCTTCAAGCCCACCAACACCTGCCCCTACACTCCCAGCAGGAACCTTACTCTCTACTTCACAGACAGCAGCAGAAGTGTCAGAGGGAGACCCCTCCACTTTAGCACCGCCATCTTTCCCCCCACACTCTCATTAGACCATGGAAGAGGTGTCTTTGGTCTCAGGCAAAGCCCTGTGACCATGCCCTAGATCCTGTTCCTTCCCACATCTTCAGGAATTTGCCCCTGTAATTACCTGCGCTCTTTCCTGTATCTTTCACTCACATGGGAATACGCTCAAATCTCCCTGATCTTCAAAAAAACAATAGAATAAAATCCTTGCGTTGCATGTTTCCTCTAATGAGGGATTTTCATCCCTTCAGAGCCAGGATTTTTAAAAAGGTGGTCCTCTCTGTCTCTTCTTCCTGGCTCCCGTTTTCCCCTTACCCACAGTCTACCTCTCCCACTTCACAAAATTCCTCTCACTAACGTCTCTAATGCCTTCCTGGTTGCTACTCTAATGGACGTGTTTCAATCCTTGCCTTCTTTGTCCTCTGTATGGCGTTGGATGCTCTTGTCTCTCCCTACTTGAAACACTCTCCTTCTAGTCCACAAAACCACTCTCACTTGGATTTCCTCTTAATCCTTTGGCTACTCCATCTCGGTTTTCCTCTTGGCTCTGTTTTCCCTCGTAAATGTGGGAATTCCCTGGGGATCCATTCTGATCCATTCTTATCCTTCTTCTTTACTGTTCCCAGAGTGATCTTTTTTTAAGCAAATATAATCATTGCACTCCACTTAACATCTTTCAGAAGCTCTCAATTACCTTCAGAATAAATCCTAACTCTTAGACAGGGCTCGCCAAATCTGTCCGGATCAGACTTTTGTCAGCTTTATCTCTTACCTGTTCCCCACAAATTCCCTAAAGTCCAGCTAGAGTTAGCAATTAACTGAACAAATCATGTTCTTTCTGGTTTCTGTGTCTTAGAAAATGTTGTTTCCTTTGCTAGAGCACATTTTCTTCCCTATCTTTACCTAACAAATTCTAAGAATTTTCTCCCAAAGCTCATCGCACATTTCTATCCCAGGGTTTATGAATTAATATCATATTTGTCTATTTTCCCTTTAAACTTGAGGATCTTAAAACAGGGACTCTTTTATTTATTTATTCTTTTAAGCTCTATGTTCTCCTTGCCTAACACAGTACCTGCCTGAGCAATGAATTTGTTGAATGGGTGAGTAAATAAATGAAAGAGCTCAGTCCTCTTGATTCCAAGCCCAGCATGTCAGCTAAGTTCAGGTCACATAGACTTTTCCTATCAGAACTGAGTACAATGCTTTTAAACCAATTGTACACATCTCCACAAAATAAAGGATATTGATTTTCTACCTACAAAATAAATGTAGCTCCTGTTGGGAGGAATGTGTTGTTCTGGCCTTCCTGGTAGTCATGGAGATGAATTACAGCCTTGGGCAAAAGGGCATCCCTCAGTCAAGGGGATGTGGTGTGATCTGGTGGGTAGAGAGGGCGTCTTGGAGGCAACATTCCATTTATAGCTGGGGTTGACTCCTCTGGGCCACTAAGGTGACAGCCAGTAAGGACTACAGACCCCTCCTCTCCTCTTCCACTCCATCCCTGACATAAAGCTAGCAGGAGGGATTTGCTCTTCAATTTTCAAATTGGGCTTGTTTCTAGGTTAGAAAAGTGTTTGATGATCAATGGAGGCCACAGAGAACTTTGCTAAGATTTTGTTTCCTTGGAAGTTTCCAGTTTGGTTTCTACATCTGTTTAGTTCTCATGAGATCATTATGGGTTTGTGCTATTTCCCTCACATGATACCAATGTCTTTAAGAGCAGGAACCATGTATTTTTCTTTCTCTGTAGTGTCCCTCAAGCCAAGTTTAGCTCTTTACCTTTGGAGCACTAGCTAACAGGCCTTAATAATTGTTTATGAGCGTAATCACCAATCATTAACTTAGATACTTTGTCTTGAATAAAAGTGTAAAATAATCATAAAACCACTATTTAGTGTTTGGATTTCCAAGATGATGATATATAAGCTTTTCTACAGAATCCTGGAAAATGTGAGAAGACCCCAATCAGAAGCAATGCGATTTTTTTTGGCACAAGCTCTTTGAGCACAGTAATATGATTTTTCAACCTATTTCTAGGGCAATAAATAATATATTTTAAATGTTGTTATAATCTGTAGCACAAGAATATTATTATGGTGATGGATTGCTTTCTGGAAACATAGTTACATGTACTTTATTAAACAATGTAGCAGGGAGGGAAGTGATGGATTCCAACTGCCTTCAAGTCCTGGCTATTCATAGCTCTTTAGCCCCCACCCCTCTTAGACACTGAGTTAATATTAAAATGACATGATACTGTAAATGTTGAACACCATATTCAGTTCCTGGAGAGCTGTGCTCTAGAGGAAAGCAAGAGCAGTGTACAATCGTTGCACATTTCCTTTGTAATTTCACCCACTCTTGTGACTTCACTTACAGATATATGCTGATGACTCTCAAAGCAAGCTCCAGACCTGCTGGACATTGCCACTTGGATAGCCCATAGACGTTATACAATTCATAAATCTAAAACTGAATTCAGTGCCTTCTCTTCCATGACCAAAATTTGGAGTTTCTTCTCCCTCAACTACCACAGCCAATCAATCAAATTCTATTAGTTCTTCCTCTGTAATATGGTTCAAACTCCATCTCCAATATAAATCTTTCCATCATAAATGCTACTACCTTCAAGTCTATCTCATGAATTATTTCAACAATTTTCTAAATGGTTTCCCTGCCTCCAACTTTGTTTCCATCAGTTTATTCTTGTTCAAACCTCTCTCCTCCCACCCACCCAAATGATGATGCCTTTGCCAGCAATGATTCATTATTTCCTTCAGGCTAACTCCCAAATGCTTTATAAACTGTCTCCCCATCATGCCTATCCAAACTGACATCTTATCATTCCCCTCCTAAAAAAAAAAAAAAAAAAAAAATGACATGAGTATTTGACAGAAGGACCTTTGGTTCAAGACTTCTAGATTTGTGAAATAGAGGTAGATCTTTGTTGTAGCTAGTCTCCAAAATGACCCCAATGGTCTTTGCCTTCTGGTATTCATCCCCCTGTATAGCATCTTTCCACAATGAATAGGTACAATGTGATTACCAAAAGGATTTATAGATGTGACAGTGTATAACTTTTGAGATTGCATCATAAAAGACATTGCGGCTTCTGCATTGCTCTCTCTTGGATCACATGCCCAGGGATCAGTCAGCCGCTCTGCTATGAGGACTCTCATAGCAGCATTATGGAAAGGTTCATGTGGCCAGGAATTGAGGCTTCTTGCCAACAGCCATCACCAATGTGCAAGCAATATTTGTGAGTCATTGTGAAAGTGGATTCTCCAGCCTCAGTCAAGCCTTCAGAGGACTGCAGGCTCAGCCAACATCTTCTCTACAACCTGTGAGAGACCCTGATCCAGGACCAAATAGTTAAGCTGCTCCTAAATCCCTGATCCACAGAAACTGTGTGATAATAAATGTTCATATTGTTTTAAGCCACTAAGTTTTGGGTAATTTCTTACACAGAAATAGAGAAAACTTGAACCTAAATTAGAACAAACTGATGGTCTAACACTGTAGTGGCTACTGTGATTCACTGCCTAAGTTTCTTCTTCAGGACTGACATAACCATCTCCAAGCTACTGGAAATATTTTCTCTTGACAACACATAGTTATATACCTTACTAAGAATTGCCCTCTGCTGAAGATATGTCTCATCTAAGATTATGACCTCCTCACTGGGGCACCCTGTGGCCAATGACTAACTGATGTGAGAATAAAAAAAGTTTGCACTCCTTGCTTCAATTTACCCCTCTCCCCAGTTCTGCTTGCTCAGTTTCTTAAAAATGTGTCTCCTGAGTGTACTCCAAAATAAACCTTCTGCACTCTATCGCAGAGTCTGGTTTCCAGGGCACCCCACCTAGAACAGTTGGTATCTGGAATGGTCCTCGGAAGCAGAGCATGTGGCAGATGGCCTGGCTAGTGTGCCAGGGTTTTTAAGAGAACAATTGAAAGATGGAGGACAAAGACATCTGGGAAGGAGGCACTTGGCTGGACCTGTGGTGGTGGCACTACCAGATAGCATACACTGCAGAAGAGGTACTAAATAACCAAGTGGCTGTATTAGTAGATGTCATTCAGCCTCTGTTCTCTTCAACCCAATGCTTGTACAATGGACTCATGAATAGAGCTGCCATGATGGCAGAAATGAAGGCTTATGCATGGGCCCAACAGCATACTCACTTACAAGGGCTGGTTTAGCTAATGTTGCTGTTGAATGTCCATCTGACCTGCCTGTAACAAAGAGTAATGCTGGGTCTCCAATATGGCACTCAAGTAGACCAATCAGTAGTTTGGTATCAAATAAATTCTTTTGAATCTTTTCCACTCTAGGTGGAGGAGTAGTTTATCTTGACTAGGACTGACACACGTTCCAGGTATGGGTTTGCCTTTTTTGCTTGTAGGGCCTTGGATGGGTGTCTTTTGGTGCTCCCATGCCTGGATTTAGTGGTTTATGCACAGGCACCAGCCACAGCTGAGAAGGACTTGGTAACTCAGCAAAGAGGGTCTAGGACCCCCACTACGTGATCTACCAGGACAAGTAGATGTGTTGGCTGAATGTGAGAGAAACCTAGGGTGAGTGGTAGAGGATAAGGACCATGAGTATCAGTTATGAATGAAAGGTCAACTGCAGCTGTTGGGCTATTGTTCATCCCATTAGTGCTTCTAAGTTTTTGCAAGAAACAAGACTAACCAGAACCCTGGAAATGCTGTTTCCAGATGGGGCAAAATTACTATGAGATGCAAGTGGATCTCAGTGGCCTAGAATGGATGCTGCGGGACTCTGTCAAGGTCCTCTCTTCAGGAACAGCGTGCCCCGGGTGTTAGGACTATCAGCTGCTGACAGATCATAGCTACATGGCTCACTAAGAATTGTCCTTGGCTACAGAGAACCACTTCACCTAAGGTAATCCTCTCTCCCAGGGACAGCTCGTGGCCAATGACTGGCTGATGTGAAGATGCAAAGGTTGTTACATTTGCCTCAATTAGGACATCTCTGAAGGGCCATCCCAGCTCCAGAGCTTCCCTAGGAACAGCTGAGGCTTCTGTGGCTCAGCTTCTGCCTTCCCCAGTCCTACCTTCCCCAGGTTCTTATGGGTACATCCATCTCCCAAGACACTTCCCCAATAAACTTTCTGCCTGCAACTCTCTGCCTCGGAATCTGTTTCCGGGGAACCCAACCTAAGGAAAGATTCCATATAAGGATTTTAATCTTCAGTCAACACAGTGAAAAAAGGAGACAGGAGAGAAGTTCTGCTTTTCACTGTTAACCCCAGAGACAGGACAACTAAAAATGACAAGCTCTGAGGTGGAAAGATAGGAAAAAAGTTTGAATAAAGAAGATACTACAGAAAGTACTATTGGACCTAAAATCTTGTTCACAAGTTATTTTAGTAGTTTTCTGGAAGAATTTGGTCTCTCAGGTATGGGACACAGGACAAATGTTTTGATGAAGGCAAGAAGGAGAAAAATGCTGGCATCAGTGAGTCTGATTGACTTAATGGTGGCCACAAAGAAAAAGTAACTGAGCATGTCCTGAAAGCACTCAGGGGCTGGAAGCATTGTGTCTCCTCCTTCATGGATGGGCACTGAGAGGAGAAAGGTGGTGGGCGTAGGTGTACTTCACATGCCTCAGCTTTCCGGAGGGAGGTGAGCGATATGGAAAAACATTCTAGTAAAGCTCTTTCTTACTGCAAGTCTTACTGGTATTATTACCATACAGTGTTTTGTTTTGTTGTGATTACTCTAGTTTAATTATTTATTATTTGTACATTTCATAATATATTACTAAACAACTTGTAGCCTCTTTAAAAGAAGAAATAGTTCCATGGAAATTGGATATTTTGCTAGAGAGAGACAGAGGGAGAGAAATTAGTAGGAATCAGTAGGTTGTAGGTTGAGAGGGTGAGGGCTCACTGACAAGGGTATCCAGATTTTATACTTACTGAGATCAATACAGCTCTTCTGTGTATTACTGATTCCCACTCCCTGCACCCCTGCTCCAACACACAAGGCTTCTTGTCTTCTGTTTCCCTAATGTGCTCTTCTCTACCCTGCTCTCTGCCCACAGCAGGGAAGGCTGACCAGTAGGGATTCCCACGTGGGTCTCATCCCTTCCAGCTCCTGAGCAGATTCAGCCAGAGGGGAGCTCTGCGTGGGCAGGAGATATGGAGGAGGGAGGAGAGCGAGGCTGGGGTCACTATTCCCCCTGCTTCTATCTCGTGGGGCTGCCAAGCCTGGATCCCTCAGCTGAGGGTCACAGCTTCTGTCAAACAGCCCCTTCCTCACCGCTCTGTGAATCCACTTCTGGTAACAGCCCCCTCTCCCGGCCCCTTCTGGTTTAGAGGTGCTAACCATCCCCACTGTAACTTGCTCTGGGGTACTGCATTATCCCTTGTGGTTCCCCTACACCCTGCCCGCATCTTTGTCAATAGTCCTTGCATCAAGCCCTCATATTATCCAGTTTGAGCTCGCCGCTGTTTACCGTCAGGGCCCAGATAGAATTATCTTCTCTTTATCTCTTTCATGCTTAGGAGACTAAATTCCAGACCTGGCTTTTACAGACAAGCTAAGCATCCATGTGCAAATTACCTCATTGATCTAGCCGAGGAAACCCCTGGGATCAAATGCAAAGATTTAAAACCTAACTCTGAATCGAGTGAGGAAACTCTTCTGCCTCATTTCTGGGCTGCAGTACATGATGTTATTTTCTTGAGGAAAGTGACAAGGCAGGAGAAGAGAAGGATTAAAATACTAAGCTGGCCATGAAGACAGAGTGGTGAACTCTAAGATTTGGCATAAGAACGGCAGCAAGTAGTAGCAGTCCCAGGCTGATGGGAGACTGAAACCAGAGGCTTCAGCAGAGCGAAGGCAGGAAAGAGATTTCAAGTAAACTCAGGCTCCTGGGAAGCCGTGGACAGACAGTGAAAGGCCATTCCTAACTCCCCATCACTCCTGTATCTGGTGCTCTGCTGATAGCCTTCACTGACTAAGCATGTCCCATGTCCCAGGCATGAGGCTTTGTGTTCCTTGGCTCATTTCAACTTCACAGGGCAGAGAAAGCCAATGTGGGGAAAGAGGCCAAGTCACGTGTCCAAGAACCCAGGGCTTGTAAATGACAAAGCCAGGATTCCAAGCCTGGGATTTAATCACCCATTCAATCATCCTCTTCTAGAACAGATTTAGCCTGGCCCTAAAGATGTACATCCACGCCAGCATGGACACTGGGAAAGTTCAGTGTCCTCTTCTTATCTCTCAGAGATCATTGAAGCCGACCCAAATCCATGGCTAGTCCAATACCAACCCTCTGTGTGTGAGCCAAACATTGTACAGAACCCGATGAGGCCCCCAACAGACTGGCCAGTCCTGGATCAGGGAGTCCGTTTCCTTCACTGCCTCCCTTCCACCTTGCCCATCCTGCCCAGGGGTGGATCCTCATGTCTACATGGCCAGGTCCACCGTGGAACAAGCTCTGGGAAGCAGAGAAATGGGACGTGAAAAGTTCTTTGTCTTCGTGGACTCTCCTCTGTGTGTGGGATTGCACTGGGAGAGAAGGGTGGAGGGAAGGCATTCCTCAGGCAGTAAACAACCCAGACCAATTTGCACCCCGGCCACGGAGCTGTAATCTTTTCATTATGCTTCACGTATTTATAACCAAGAGCTCTATTGCTCTGGTACAAACAAGACTGCAGTCGGCCCGCCAGAGGATTTTCCTTAAACATCAGTCTTTACGGAAGAGAAAAACGACCATCCACGTTGCAGGCCTGTGGATAAGTGAGCCCCCCTCCTGTTTTCTTTAGCTGGAGGACAGTGTGCAAAGCTCAGTTCTGAGGAGAGAGGACTTGCTTCCTCTCAACTGCCACCCCTGCTCCCACCCCAAGGTGTTCCTCAGTTTGGCCAAGCAGCCCCAACTTCTTTGAAATGCTTTGCCTGGTGGGTGCCAGCCTGCTTGAGCTGCTCCTGAAGATGCCAATTTTAGCTGCCACATTTAATTTGCATGTCCTGAGGGCCTCCTGTGCTTTTTCTGATTCTCTTAAGTGAATAAAAATAAAGAAGGAGCATGGAGCACATGACCCTGTCCCAGTGTGCAAGCTTCTGCTACAAATATGTTTGTCCACGTCCAGGCTCATTTGTTTTAAAGAACAAGATGAAACAAAAAGGGGGTGAAAGGGAAAGAGCGAACTTCCTATCTGTTTCCCAGATCTTTGGGGCCCACGTAAGGCGGTGAGTTAAGGACAGAAGAAGTTTAGTTATGCAGAGGCCAGACACATGTACCATGAGAGAAGACTGCCCTACTTCTGTTCCACTGTGAAAAGGAGCAATTGAAAGAAAAAATCCAACTAATATGGGTAGATTCCTTACTCAACTTGGTGACGCAGGTCCTAGGGTCTCCCCAGCACAAGCTGATGTGACTGGAGCTCAGAAATAATGGGAACAGTGTCTCCAGTGGAAGAGGCATCTGGGATTTTGAACTGGACTGGAAAATCCTGGGCTCCAGGGGGATCTTTCTTAGGGTCAAAGAATGCTACTCCCATGTCATGGAAAGGACCTTGAGAATCGCTGGTACCCTCAAGAAGACCCCAAAGGAGAGTCCTGCTGAGCCAGCCCTGGCACTCGCTGTGGAGCCGCCACTGCCCAGCCCCGCCATGAACATTGGGATCCTTTCTCTGGTTCTTGCAGAGCCTGTTTCGGGGAGAAGCAGAGTCAAAGAGTGCATTTCTGCTGCTATTCTCGCTCCTTTACCCAGCCAACCCTCAGTCGCCAGCATTTCTCAAACCATAGTTTAGCTGTGAATACCCGAGATTTTCTTCCTGTGCTGACCACAGTCACCCTGGTGGTCATGCCACTTTCTGGCATAGCCAGGCAGAGGGCCAGCTGCCTCAGAGCCTCTGAGAGGAGAGGAGAGGAAGGATGCCTTTCCCTTCTTGTCCCAAAGGGGCTGAGGGTCCCAACCGCCTGGACACTCAGGGCAGCATCAAGCTGAACAAATTATAGGGAGTAATTTAGGGATGGAGTGAGGCGGGGGAAGGGCATTGTGTCTTGATCCAGACCAATGTTTTCAAAAGCCTCTGTTTTGTGAAGGTGTTGTACCCAAAACTTGGCTTTCTCTTTGTGAATGAACCCACTTGTGGAAAATTCTGGAAAAAAATTTTTTTAAATAAATAAATAAAGAGAAGGCAGGAAAGAAAAAGAAACAGAGAGACAGACAAAATGTGTGCTTTCAATGCTAGCTATCAAATGACCCTACAATTTCAGAGCTTTTGTCTCCCCTAAGGATTCTTTTGCAGTTTTTAGCAAAATTTGGTCCCCCGCATCTCTCCAGAATGCCAGGACAGCAGTCACGGAACTCTTTGGTCCTCTCAGGGGCTTGCTGTGGAGGGAAATAAATTCAATTTCAGCCCCTGGGTAGTATTCACTGAGCATGCGTTCTGCCTTGTGCTGGGAACTCACAAGGGTCTTTGCTTTTGTTTGGAAGCTAAGAATTCCATACACAAGACATTAGAAGTGATTTTAAGTCCATGTACGTACGAGCAAGGGTGGTGGATACAGATATTGAAAAGAGGGAATTTAAGGTTAACAAAAGAAAAGTGTGAGGTGTGGCTTGAGAGAGGAGGGAAACTGAGGAGAGGACTGAGTGAAATATAGTGTGAGGGTGAAGATGTTGAGTGGGTAAGCATGTACTTTACTTATCAGCACCTGCTTGCCTCTGAATCTCCCTCCCCAGTCCCACCCCAAACACATCAGAACTTTCCAACATCCTCCCTCCACTCCTTCTTTACTGAAATCTTACTCACCTTTCATAGCCTTGCTTAACCTCTATCCTCTTCATGTACACATTTTCAGCATTAGCAGCCCGCATCGATTCTCCTTTCTGGAAACACTTCTTCCACTTATGAGTCAATATCACCCATGAAGTGCTTAGTTGACTTTTATTTCTTTCAAGTGTGTGTTTTGCTGATCTTGATAAATGATAAGGTTCTCGAGGACCAGGATCATATCTTCCAGTGGGATCAGACATAAGAGGATACAACAGAGCCACTTTGCAAACGCTGGTTTGATGGATGAAAGGTTCAGGACCTTGTTTCTCTGGGAACATTATCATGCCAATGTCTGGACAAGCTTTCCATTTCTTGGCCATTTCATTGGCCGTGCAGCCTGCCTCATACTTCTTAATGGCTCTTAGGTGCCCCCTTTCCAGCCCAGTGGGTGAGAGTGGGTTAGTTCCTTGCAAAATGTTTGGGAAGAAGAGTTGTATTGTTCTTAGATGACAGAGAAGAGTGATTGGCCTGCTTTTTGTACTTTACGCCTAAATATTTGTTAAGCTGTGATAAAAAGCAAAACTTGGAGACTGCTGCTGCACACTCAGCATGGAAAGGAGGGCAGGTCACGGGCGGTGATCCTTTCAGTTAATACACAATAGCGTCAGCTGCCATTTCAGGAACAGCCAACTTTAGTTAATGAGTATGTGGGTAATCCAACACCTTTGTTCTGGCTCAGATCCCTCTTGTCCTCTTTTTAGCATTTTGAGTTTCTAAGATTTCTTCCCCAGGGGGCATGGAGGTGGGGGAGAAGGACAAGGAAAAGAAGACAATTAACAAAAGCCATGGTAGTGATCCCACCGTGCTGCCCGGAGACTTGCTGGAGAGAAAGCTGAAGGTTGATGCGCACAAGAGTTTGGGGCTTAGGATCACCTTATGATTTAGGTGATATATGCCAGCCATGTCCACCTTGCCCTGGAAATCTACAAAATGGTAGTCTGAATGGAAAGTGGGTCATGTGCAGCATTTGAGTTTGCCCTCTATTTTAATTTTGTTCCAAGATGTAATCAAAACTGATATCATTTAACGAGTTTTAAGTGTCAGACTCTATATAAAAGCTGATCTCATGTGCAAAAGAACTCTTCATAGTGAAAATCATTGCCTCGTTTATTCAGATCAGGAAACTGAGGCTCAGAGGAGTTACATAAACTTCATCTGTTCAACAGATATTCACTGTGAGGCTTTTATGTGCCAGGAGTTAGAACCGGAAAGGAGCAGAACTAGGATCCAAGGGCACATGTGTCTGGACTCCAAGCCTCCGTTCTTTCCATGGAACTGCATTGCTTCCCTTGGGGAGGAATGTCTCCCCCAAACCTTCTCTTTCATCCTCATTTAAAAAATATTCCCTTTTGCATTCCAGAAGTTCTTTGAGTAGAAAGTGAGGGCTGTTAACTATGTTCACCAAGTGGTAGTGATGAGATTGCAAGATATCTGGATTGTTTGTTGTTGTTTTTAAGGAGAGGTAGAGAGAGATAGTTTCAGGACTTAATTTTGTGCTTCTTAACTTAGGAGCATATTTGGGAAAGTATAGGAAAGCTAGTAGTTCCTAAAAGCAATATTTTGGCTGTGGGAGACTGTGCAATTTGATTAAATGAGCTGAAGGAATCAGGGGTGGCACTTAGTCTGACACGTAAATTAAGTTCCATTCTTCATCCTCTAGGCTCCGTCCCAGAGAATCTAGTCAGGTCCCCAGTCCTCATAGCCTAGAGTCAGCCTGGACACTGCTCAGTCAGTCTTACTGAGGAAATCTACCTCAGTATGCAATCTACAATATGCAATCGACAATATGCCCACTTCCTCTATCCACACTGCCATCCACTATTCACACCACGATTTTCTCTTGCCTACATTTCTTCAGCTGAATGATCTCCATAGCTCTGGTCTTATTTCCTTCAAATCCATTTCCTTAAAACTGCTGCCAGGGTAAATTTTCTGATAGGTAAATATGGAATATGTAAATTCGATCCTGTTTCTTCCCATTGCTTTCAGGATAAAGCCCAAACATTTAAGCAGAGCAAATAAGCTCCTTCATACTCTAGCCCTGCCCTCTTCAATATGATATGAGCCACATACATAATTTTAAATGTTCTAGTAGCCATATTTAAAAAGTAAAAAGAGAAAGGGGAAAACAATTTTAATATATTTTATTTCACTCAATATCCCAAATATTACCATTTTAGCATGCAATCAATATTTTTAAAATATCAGTATTTTGCCATCTTTGTTTCTTATACTTTATCTACAAAATCTGGACACCAAATTTTTATCAGAAATACTTGATCCGTATTTAGATGTAATAAAATTTATACTTTAAAGAATAAATTCACATATCCAAATTGTTCCAAACATACTTAAAATTATTCCATAACTGAATCAAGTATTAGTTTAAAATCAATTAAAAATAAACAACATTAAGAAAGGGCGTGCTTTTAGGCAACTGCCATTCCCATTAGTCTGGCCCTGCTCCCCTGCTTGAGTGCTCTTCTGACCTCTAGGGTCAAATACCCCCTGTTATCTGCCCCAAATGGTTCTTTTCACATGTACTCATGTGCGTGCAGGCGCGTGCACACACTCACACCCACGTCTCCCTTTCTCTCTGAAACTGGTGAGCAAGTTGACAGCCAGCTCTGCTGGGTCATCACAGAACCCCCTGTTGTGCTAGTATTCATGGTGGTCGTGCAGGTTACCTTGGCAAGGTGTACATTGCTTTTTTGGCTTTTATTGTACAGTCAGTACTATAAATTTTCTGCTTTGAGTTTTGTAACTTTGTAGCATTTTAGATAATGTTTGTACTTTGTTGTGTAGACTAAAAGAATTGTGTTGAATAAACCTAGGATTAGAGTGCAAAAAAAAAAATAAACAAAGTTTCCCAAAATATACAAATAGTTCATACAGCTCAATATCAAAAAACAAAAACAAACAACTCTATCAAAAAATGGGTATAAGACCTAAATAGACATTTCTCCAAAGAAGACTTACAGATGGCAAACAGGCTGATAAAAAGATGCTCAACATCGCTAATTATTAGAGAAATGCAAATCAAAACTACAATGAGATATCACCTCACAACGGTCAGAATGGCCATCATCAAAAAGTCTACAAGTAGTAAGTGCTGGCAAGGGTGTGGAGAAAAGGGAACCCTCCTACAATGTTGGTGGGAATGTAAATTGGTGCAGGCACTATGGAAAACAATATGGAGGTTCCTTAAAAAACTAAAAATAGAGTTACCATGTGATCCAACAATCCCACTCCTGAGCATATGTCTGGAAAAGATGAAAACTCTAGTTCAAAAAGATACATGCAACCCAATGTTCATAGCAGCATTATTTACAATAACCAAGACATGGAAGAAACCTAAAAGCCCATTGATAGATGAATGGATAAAGAAGATGTGGTACATATATACCATGGAATACTGCTTAGCCATAAGAAAAGAATGAAATAATGCAACTTGCAGCAACATGGATGGACCTAGAGAGTATCATACTTGGTGAATTGTCAGACAAAGACAAATATCATATGACATCACTTACATGAGGAATGTAAAAAAATGACACAAATGAACTTATTTACAAGACAGAAACAGACTCATAAACATAGAAAACAAACTTATGGTTACTACAGGGGAAAGGTGGGGGAGGAATAAATTAGGAGCTTGGGATTAACAGTTACACACCACTATATATAAAATAGATAAACAACTATGACCTACTGTATAGCACACGGAACTATACTAAATATCTTGTAGTAACCTATAATGGAAAACTTACATGTATGTATAACTGACTCACTTTGCTATACAGCTGGAACTAACACAATATTGTAAATCAACCTTACTTCAATTTTAAAAATCCCAAAATTTAAATTCAATTATTCTGTCATCTTAGGCTCACTTGAATCACTTAATAGGTACATGTGCTTAGTGGCTACCATATTGAACCACTCAGACCTAACCCCTGGTTAAATCTTTCAACAAGACCTTGAGAGGAGCTTCAAGACGGAAGAGTAAGATGCGGAGATCACCTTCCTCCCCACAAATACATCAGAAATACATCTACATGTGAAACAACTCCTACAGAACACCTACTGAACACTGGCAGAAGACCTCAGACCTCCCAAAAGGCAAGAAACTCCCCACGTACCTGGGTAGGGCAAAAGAAAAAAGAAAAAACAGAGACAAAAGAATAGGGACGGGACCTGCACCAGTGGGAGGGAGCTGTGAAGCAGGAAAGGTTTCCACACACTAGGAAGCCCCTTCGCAGGCGGAGACTGCGGGTGGCGGAGGGGGGAGCTTCGGAGCCACGGAGGAGAGCGCAGCAACGGGACTGCGGAGGGCAAAGTGGAGAGATTCCCGCACGGAGGATCGGCGCCAAGCAGCACTCACCAGCCCGAGAGGCTTGTCTGCTCACCCGCTGGGGCGGGCAGGTCTGGGAGCTGAGGCTCGGGCTTCGGTCGGATCCCAGGGAGAGGACTGGGTTTGGCTGCGTAAACACAGCCTGAAGGGGCTAGTGCGCCACAGCCAGCCGGGAGGGTATCCGGGAAAAGGTCTGGACCTGCCGAAGAGGCAAGACTTTTTCTTGCCTCTTTGTTTCCTGGTGCGCAAGGAGAGGGGATTCAGAGTGCCGCCTAAACGAGCTCCAGAGATGGGCGCGAGCCGCGGTTATCAGCGCGGACCCCAGAGGCGGGCATGAGACGTTAAGGCTGCTGCTGCCGCCACCAAGAAGCCTGTGTGCGAGCACAGGTCACTATCCACACCGCCCCTCCCAGGAGCCTGTGCAGCCCGCCACTGCCAGGGTCCTGTGATCCAGGGACAACTTCCCCAGGAGAACACATGGCGCACATCAGGCTGGTGCAACGTCATGCTGGCCTCTGCTGCCGCAGGCTCACCCCGCATCCATACCCCTCCCTCCCCCCGGCCTGAGTGAGCCAGAGCCCCCGAATCAGCTGCTCTTTTAACCCCGTCCTGTCTGAGCGAAGAACCGACGCCCTCAGGCGACCTACATGCAGAGGGGGGGTCCAAATCCAAAACTGAACCCCAGGAGCTGTGCAAAGAAGAGAAAGGGAAATCTCTCCCAGCAGCCTCAGGAGCAGCGGGTTAAATCTCCACAATCAACTTGATGTACCTGCATCTGTGGAATACCCGAATAGACGACGAATCATCCCAAATTGAGGCGGTGGACATTGGGAGCAGCGATATGTATATATTTTTCCCTTTTTCTCCTTTTGTGTGTATGTGTGTGCTTCTGTGTGTGATTTTGTCTGTATAGCTTTGCTTTTACCATTTGTCCTAGGGTTCTGTCTGTCCAAATTTGTTGTTGTTTTTTTTTATTATTTAAAAAAAATTTTTTTCTTAATAATTATTTTTTATTTTAATAACTTTATTTTATTTTACTTTACTTTACTTTATTTTATTTTATTTTATTTTATCTTTTTTCTTTCTTTCTTTTTTTTCTCCCTTTTATTCTGAGCCATGGAGAGGACAGGCTCTTGGTGCACCAGCCAGGTGTCAGGGCTGTGCCTCTGAGGTGGGAGAGCCAAGTTCAGGACACTGGTCCACAAGAGACCTCCCAGCTCCACGTAATATCAAACGGCAAAAATCTCCCAGAGATCTCCATCTCAACGCCAAGACCCAGCTCCACTCAATGACCACCAAGCTACAGTGCTGGACACCCTATGCCAAACAACTAGCAAGACAGGAACATACCCTGCCCATTAGCATAAAGGCTGCCTAAAATCATAATAAGGCCACAGACACCCCAAAACACACCACCAGATGTGGACCTGCCCACCAGAAAGACAAGATCCAGCCTCATCCACCAGAACACAGGCACCAGTCCCCTCCACCAGGAAGCCTACACAACTCACTGAACCAACTTTAGCCACTAGGGACAGACACCAGAAACAATGGGAACTACGAACCTGCAGCCTGCGAAAAGGAGACCCCAAACACAGTAAATTAAGCAAAATGAGAAGACAGAGAAACACACAGCAGATGAAGGACCAAGGTAAAAACCCACCAGACCTAACAAATGAAGAGGAAATAGGCAGTCTATCTGAAAAAGAATTCAGAATAATGATAGTAAAGATGATCCAAAATCTTGGAAATAGAATGGAAAAAATACAAGAAACGTTTAACAAGGACCTAGAAGAACCAAAGAGCAAATAAACAGTGATGAACAACAAAATAAATGAAATTTAAAATTCTCTGGAAGGGATCAATAGCAGAATAACTGAGGCAGAAGAACGGATAAGTGACCTGGAAGATAAAATAGTGGAAATAACTACTGCAGAGCAGAATAAAGAAAAAAGAATGAAAAGATTGGAGGACAGTCTCAGAGACCTCTGGGACAACATTAAACACACCAACATTCGAATTATAGGGGTCCCAGGAGAGGAAGAGAAAAAGAAAGGGACTGAGAAAATATTTGAAGAGATTATAGTTGAAAACTTCTCTAATACGGGAAAGAAAATAGTTAATCAAGTCCAGGAAGCACTGAAAGTCCCATACAGGATAAATTCAAAGAAAAACACGACAAGACACATATTAATCAAACTATCAAAAATTAAATACAAAGAACAAATATTAAAAGCAGCAAGGAAAAACAACAAATAACACATAACAGAATCCCCATAAGGTTAACAGCTGATCTTTCAGCAGAAACTCTACAAGCCAAAAAGGAGTGGCAGGACATATTTAAAGTGATGAAGGAGAACAACCTACAACCAAGATTACTCTAGCCAGCAAGGATCTCATTCAGAGTTGACAAAGAAATTAAAAAATTTACAGAGATGCAAAAGCTAAGAGAATTCAGCACCACCAAACCAGCTTTACAACAGATGCTAAAGGAACTTATAAAGGCAGGAAACAAAAGAGAAGGAAAAGACCTACAATAATAAACCCAAAACAATTAAGAAAGTGGTAATAGGAATATACATATCGATAATTACCTTAAATGTAAGTGGATTAAATGCTCCAACCAAAAGACATAGACAGGGTGAATGGATACAAAAACAAGACCCATATATATGCTGTCTACAAGAGACCCATTTCAGACCTAGGGACACATACAGACTGAAAGTGAGAGGATAGAAAAAGATATTCCATGCAAATGGAAATCAAAAGAAAGCTGAAGTAGCAATTCTCATATCAGACAAAATAGACCTTAAAACAAAGAGTATTACAAGAGACAAAGAAGGACACTACATAATGATCAAAGGATCAATCCAAGAGGAAGATATAACAATTGTAAAAATTTATGCACCCAGCATAGGAGCACCTCAATACATAAGGCAAATGCTAACAGCCATAAAAGGGGAAATCGACAGTAACACAATCATAGTAGGGGACTTTAACACCCCACGCCAATGGACAGATCATCCAAAATGAAAATAAATAAGGAAACACAAGTTTTAAATGATACATTAAACAAGATGGACTTAATTGACATTTATAGGACATTCCATCCAAAAACAACACAATACACATTCTTCTCAAGTGCTCATGGAACATTCTCCAGAATAGGTCATATCTTGGGTCACAAATCAAGCCTTGGTAAATTTAAGAAAATTGAAATCGTATCAAGTATCTTTTCCAACCACAACAGTATGAGACTAGACATTAATTACAGGAAAAAATCTGTAAGAAATACAA
This sequence comes from Balaenoptera borealis, assembly GCF_965194805.1. NCBI lineage: Eukaryota > Metazoa > Chordata > Mammalia > Artiodactyla > Balaenopteridae > Balaenoptera > Balaenoptera borealis. The sequence continues at coordinate 33,911,433 of NC_138867.1, read as the reverse complement.
ACACATGGAGGCTAAAAAACACACTACTTAATAACCCAGAGATCACTGAAGAAATCAAAGAGGAAATCAAAAAATACCTAGAAACAAATGACAATGAAAATACGACAACCCAAAACCTATGGGATGCAGCAAAAGCAGTTATAAGAGGGAAGTTTATAGCAATAAAATCCTACCTTAAAACAAGAAACATCTCAAATAAACAAACTAACCTTACACTGAAAGCAATTAGAGAAAGAAGAACAAAAAAAACGCCAAAGTTAGCAGAAGGAAAGAAATCATAAAGCTGAGATCAGAAATAAATGAAAAAGAAATTAAGGAAACAATAGCGAAGATCAATAAAACTAAAAGCTGGTTCTTTGAGAAGATAAACAAAATTGATAAACCATTAGCCAGACTTATCAAGAAAAAAAGGGAGAAGACTCAAATCAATAGAATTAGAAATGAAACAGGAGAAGTAACAACTGACACTGCAGAAATATAAAGGATCATGAGAGATTACTACAAGCAACTATATGCCAATAAAATGGACAACCTGGAAGAAATGGACAAATTCTTAGAAATGCACAACCTTCCGAGACTGAACCAGGAAGAAATAGAAAACATGAACAGACCAATCACAAGCACTGAAATTGAAACTGTGATGAAAAATCTTCCAACAAACAAAAGCCCAGGACCAGATGCCTTCACAGGCGAATTCTATCAAACATTTAGAGAAGAGCTAACACCCATCCTTCTCAAACTCTTCCAAAATATAGCAGAGGGAGGAACACTCCCAAACTCATCCTACGAGGCCACCATCACCCTGATACCAAAACCAGGCAAAGATTTCACAAAGAAAGAAAACTACAGGCCAATATAACTGACGAACATAGATGCAAAAATCCTCAACAAAATACTTGCAAACAGAATCCAACAGCACATTAAAAGTATCATACACCATGATCAAGTGCGGTTTATCCCAGGAATGCAAGGATTCTTCAATATATGCAAATCAATCAATGTGATACACCATATTAACAAATTGAATGAGAAAACCATATGATCATCTCAATAGATGCAGAAAAAGCTTTTGAAAAATTCAACACCCATTTATGATAAAAATCCTCCAGAAAGTAAGCATAGAGGGAACTTTCCTCAACATACTGAAGGCCATATATGACAAACCCACAGCCAACATCGTTCCCAATGGTGAAAAACTGAAACCATTTCCACTAAAATCAGGAACAAGACAAGGTTGTCCAGTCTCACCACTGTTATTCAACATAGTTTTGGAAGTTTTAGCCACAGCAATCAGAGAAGAAAAAGAAATAAAAGGAATCCAAATTGGAAAAGAAGAAGTAAAGCTGTCACTGTTTGCAGATGACATGATACTATACATAGAGAATCCTAAAGATGCTACCAGAAAACTACTAGAGCTAATCAATGATTTTGGTAAAGTAGCAGGATACAAAATTAATGCACAGAAATCTCTTGCATTCCTATACACTAATGATGATAAATCTGAAAGTGAAATTAAGAAAACACTCCCATTTACCATTGCAACAAAAAGAATATAATATCTAGGAATAAACCTACCTAAGGAGACAAAAGACCTGTATGCAGATAATTATAAGACACTGATGAAACAATTTAAAGATGATACAGATAGATGGAGAGATATACCATGTTCTTGGATTGGAAAATCAACATTGTGAAAATGACTCTACTACCCAAAGCAATCTGCAGATTCAATGCAATCCCTATCAAACTACCACTGGCATTTTTCACAGAACTAGAACAAAAAATTTCACAATTTGTATGGAGACACAAAAGACCCCGAATAGGCAAAGCAATCTTGAGAAAGAAAAAAGGAGCTGGAGGAATCAGACTCCCTGACTTCAGACTAAACTACAAAACTACAGTAATCAAGACAGTATGGCACTGGCACAAAAACAGAAATATAGATCAATGGAACAGAATAGAAAGCCCAGAGATAAACCCACGCACATATGGTCACCTCATCTTTGATAAAGGAGGCAAGAATATACAATGGAGAAAAGACAGCCTCTTCAATAGTGGTGCTGCGAAAACTGGACAGCTACATGTAAAAGAATGAAATTAGAACACTCCCTAACACCATACACAAAAATAACCTCAAAATGGATTAAAGACCTAAATGTAAGGCCAGACACCATCAAACTCTTAGAGGAAAACATAGGCGGAACACCCTATGACATAAATCACAGCAAGATCCTTTTTAACCCACCTCCTAGAGGAATGGAAATAAAAACAAAAATAAACAAATGGGTCCTAGTGAAACTTAAAAGCTTTTGCACAGCAAAGGAAACCATAAAAAAGATGAACAGACAACCCTCAGAATGGGACAAAATATTTGCAAATGAAGCAACTGACAAAGGATTAATCTCCAAAATTTACAAGCAGCTCATGCAGTTCAATGTCAAAAAAACAAACAACCCAATCCAAAAATGGGCCGAACACCTAAATAGACATTTTTCCAAAGATGATATACAGATTGCCAACAGACACATGAAAGAATGCTCAATATCATTCATAATTAGAGAAATGCAAATCAAAACTACAATGAGATATCATCTCACACCAGTCAGAATGGCCATCGTCAAAAAATCTACAAACAATAAATGCTGGAGAGGATGTGGAGAAAAGGGAACCCTCTTGCAGTGTTGGTGGGAATGTAAATTGATACAGCCACTATGGAGAACAGTATGGCGGTTCCTTAAAAAACTAAAAATAGAACTACCATACGACCCAGCAATCCCACTACTGGGCAAATACCCTGAGAAAACCATAATTCAAAAAGAATCATGTACCAAAATGTTCATTGCAGCTCTATTTACAATAGCCAGGACATGGAACCAACCTAAGTATACATCAGCAGATGAATGGATAAAGAAGATGTGGCACATATATACAATGGAATATTACTCAGCCATAAAAAGGAACGAAACTGAGTTATTTGTAGTGAGGTGGATGGACCTAGAGACTGTCATACAGAGTGAAGTAAGTCAGAAAGAGAAAAACAAATACCGTATGCTAACACATATATATGGTATCTTAAAAAAAAAAATTGTCATGTAGAACCTAGGGGCAAGACGGGAATAAAGATGCAGACCTACTACAGAATGGACTTGAGGATACGGGGAGGGGGAAGGGTAAGCTGGGACAAAGTGAGAGATGGCATGGACATATATACACTACCAAACGTAAAATAGATAGCTAGTGGGAAGCAGCCGCATAGCACAGGGAGATCAGCTCTGTGCTTTGTGACCACCTAGAGGGGTGGGATAGGGAGGGTGGGAGGGAGGGAGATGCAAGAGAGAAGAGATATGGGGACATATGTATATGTATAACTAATTCACTTTGTTATAAGGCAGAAACTAACACACCATTTTAAGCAATTATAATCCAATAAAGATATTTTTTTTAAAAAAAGCATTAAACCCTTAAAGAAAAATAAATAAATAAATAAATAAAATCTTTGCTCTTTTTTTAAAAAAAAAGAAAACAAGACTTTGAGGACATTATGTTAAGTGAGATAAGTCAGACACAGAAAGACAAATACTGTATGGTATCATTTATATGTGAAATCTAAAAAGGTCAAACTTAGGTAAAATAAAATAGTGGTACAATAGTGGTTACTGGAGACTGGGGATGGTGAGGAAATAGGAGAGATGTTTCAGGGTACAAACTTACAACTAGCAGACAAATAAGTCCTGGAGATCTATTGCAAAGCATAGTGAATATAGACAACAATATTGCATTATAGTTATCAAACTTGCTAAAAGACTAGATCTTAACAATTCCCACCACAAACAAGAAAGGAAACTAATGGAATGAGGTAGGGGTGCCATTGTCCCTGCAATGGCAATAATGTTACAGGAATATCTCATTTTATTGTGCTTCACTTTATTGCGCTTCAAAGATATTACATTTTTTTACAAACTGAAGTTTTGTGGTAACCCTGTATCCAGCAAGTCTATCAGCACCATTTTTCAAACAACATCTGTTCACTTCCTGTCTCTGTGTCACATTTTGGGAATTCTCACAATATTTCAAACTTTTTCATTATTATTATTATATTTGTTATGGTGATCTGTGATCAGTGATCTTTGATGTTACTGTTGTAATTGGGAGGGGGCACAAACTGCACCCATATAAGATGGTGATCTTAATAAATTGTGTTCTGACAGCTCCACCAATGGGCCATTCCTCCATCTCTCTCACTCCCTATTCCCTGAGGTACAACAATATTGAAATTAGGCCAGTTAATAACCCTACAATGGCCTCTAAGTGTTCAAGTGAAGGGAAAAGTCACACATCTCTCATTTTAAATCAAAAGCAAAATATGCTCAAGCTTAGTGAAGAAAGCGTGTCTAAAGCTGAGATAAGCCAAAAGCTAGTCCTCTTGCGTCAAACAGGGAGCCGAGTTCTGAATTCAAAGGAAAAGTTCTTGAAGAAAATTAAAAATGCTACTCCAGTGAACACACGAATGATAACAAAGTGAAACAGCCTTATTGCTGATGTGGAGAAAGTTTTAGTGGTCTGGATAGAAGATCAAACCAGCCCCAACATTCCCTTAAGCCAAAGCCTAATCCAGAGCAAAGCCCTAACTCTCTTCAATTCTGTAAAGGCTGAGAGAGGTGAGGAAGCTGCAGAACAAAAGTTTGAAGCTAGCAGAGGTTGGTTCATGAGGTTGAAGGAAAGAAGCCATCTCCATAACATAAAAGTACAAGGCGAAGCAGCAAGTGCTGATGTAGAAGCTGCAGCAACTTATCCAGAAGATCTAGCTCAGATCATCAATGAAGGTGACTACACTAAACAACAGATGCTCAATGTAGATGAAACAGCCTTATATTGGAAGAAGATGCCATCTAGGAGCTCCGTAGCTAGAGAAGAGCAGTCAATGCCTGACTTCAAAGCTTCAAAGGACAGGCTGACTCTCTTGTTAGGGGCTAATGTAGCTGGTGACTTGAAGGTGAAGCCAATGTTCATTTACCATTTTGGAAATCCTAGGGTTTTAAGAATTATGTTAAATCTACTCTGCCTGTACTCTACTAATGGAACAACAAAGCCTAGATGACAGCACATCTGTTGACAACATGGTTAACTGAATATCTTAAGCCCACTGTTGACACCTATTGCTCAGAAAAAAAGATTCCTATCAAAATATTACTGCTCACTAGATTACACTTTCTCCTCAAGTTCACACAGACCATTCTCAAGGATAGATCACATCTTGGGTCACAAATCAAGCCTCAGTAAATTTAAGAAAATTGAAATCATATCAAGATCTTTTCTGACCACAATGCTATGAGATTAGAAATCAATTACAGGGAAAAATATGTAAAAAACACACACACATGGAGTCTAAACAATACGTTACTAAATAACCAAGAGATCACTTAGGAAATCAAAAAATACCTAGAGACAAATAACAATGACAACACAACGATGCAAAACCTATGGGGTGCGGCAAAAGCAGTTCTAAGAGGGAAGTTTATAGCTATACAAGCCTACCTCAAGACACAGGAAAAATCTCAAGTAAACAATCTAACCTTACACCTAAAGGAACTAGAGGAAGAAGAACAAACAAAACCCAAAGTTAGCAGAAGGAAAGAAATCATAAAGATAAGATCAGAAATAAATGAAATAGAAACAAAGAAAACAGTAGCAAGGATCAATAAAACTAAAAGCTGGTTCTTTGAGAAGATAAACAAAATTGATACACCATTAGCCAGACTCATCAAGAAAAAGAGGGAGAGGACTCAAATCAATAAAATTAGAAATGAAAAAGGAGAAGTTACAACAGACACCGCAGAAATACAAAGCATCCTAACAGACTACTACAAGCAACTCTATGCCAATAAAATGGACAACCTGGAAGAAATATACAAATGCTTAGAAAGGTATAACCTTCCAAGACTGAAGCAGGAAGAAATAGAAAATATGAACAGACAAATCACAAGTAATGATATTGAAACTGTGATTAAAAATCTTCCAACAAACAAAAGCCCAGGACCAGATGGCTTCACAGGTGAATTCTATCAAACATTTAGAGAAGAGCTAACTAGCTAGCTTCTCAAACTCTTCCAAAAAATTGCAGAGGAAGGAACACTCCCAAACTCATTCTATGAGACCACCATCACCCTGATACCAAAACCAGAAAAAGATACTACAAAAAAAGAAAATTACAGACCAATATCACTGATGAATATAGATGCAAAAATCCTCAATAAAATACTAGCAAACAGAATCCAACAACACATTAAAAGGATCATACACCATGATCAAGTGGGACTTACCCCAGGGATGCAAGGATTCTTCAATATACGCAAATCAATCAATGTGATACACCATATTAACAAATTGAAGAAGAAGAACCATATGATCATCTCAATAGATGCAGAAAAAGCTTTTAACAAAATTCAACACCAATTTATGATAAAAATTCTCCAGAAAGTGGGCATAGGGGGAACCTACCTCAACATAATAAAGGCCATATATGACAAACCCACAGCAAACGTCATTCTCAATGGTGAAAAACTGAAAGCATTTCCCCTAAGATCAGGAACAAGACAAGGATATCCACTCTCACCACTATTCAACGTAGTTTTGGAAGTCCTAGCCACGGCAATCAGAGAAGATGAAGAAATAAAAGGAATACAAATTGGAAAAGAAGAAGTAAAACTGTCACTGTTTGCAGATGACATGATACTATACATAGAAAATCCTAAAGATGCCACCAGAAAACTACTTGAGGTAATCAATGAATTTGGTAAAGTTGCAGGATACAAAATTAATGCACAGAAATCTCTTGTATTCTTATATACTAATGATGAAAAATATGAAAGAGAAATTAAGGAAACACTCCCATTTACCATTGCAACAAAAAGAATAAAATACCTAGGAATAAACCTACCTAAGGAGACAAAAGACCTGTATGCAGAAAACTATAAGACACTGAGGAAGGAAATTAAAGATTATACCAACAGATGGAGAGATATACCGTGTTCTTGGATTGGAAGAATCAACATTGTGAAAATGACTATACTACCCAAAGCAATCTACAGATTCAATGCAATCTCTATCAAACTACCAATGGCATTTTTCACAGAACTAGACCAAAAAATTTCACAATTTGTATGAAGACACAAAAGACCCCAAATAGCCAGAGGAGTCTTGAGGGAAAAAAACAGAGCTGGAGGAATCAGACTCCCTGACTTCAGACTATGCTACAAAGCTACAGTAATCAAGACAATATGGTACTGGCACAAAAACAGAAACATAGATGAATGGAACAGGATAGAAAGCCCAGAGATAAACCCACACGCCTATGGTCAACTAATGTATGACAAAGGAGGCAAGGATATACAATGGAGAAAAGACAGTCTCTTCAATAAGTGGTGCTGGGAAAACTGGACAGCTACATGTAAAAGAATGAAATTAGAACACTCTCCAACACCATACACAAAAATAAACTCAAAATGGGTTAAAGACCTAAATGTAAGGCCAGACACTATAAAATTCTTAGAGGAAATCATAGAACATAGAGAACACTCTATGACATAAATCACAGCAAGATCCTTTTTGACCCACCTCCTAGAGAAATGGAAATAAAAACAAAAATAAACAAATGGGACCTAATGAAACTTAAATGCTTTTGCACAGCAAAGGAAACCATAAAAAAGATGAAAAGACAACCCTTAGAATGGGAGAAAATATTTGCAAATGAAGCAACTGACAAAGGATTAATCTCCAAAATTTACAAGCAGCTCATGCAGTTCAATATCAAAAAAACAAACAACCCAATCCAAAAATGGGCAGAAGACCTAAATAGACATTTCTCCAAAGAAGATACACAGATTGCCAACAAACACATGAAAGGATCCTCAACATCACTAATCATTTTAGAAATGTAAATCAAAATTACAATGAGGTATCACCTCACACCAGTTAGAATGGGCATCATCAGAAAATCTACAACAACTAATGCTGGAGAGGGTGTGGAGAAAAGGGAACCCTCTTGCGCTGTTGGTGGGAATGTAAATTGATACAGCCACTATGGAGAACAGTATGGAAGTTCCTTAAAAAACTAAAAATAGAACTACCATATGACCCATCAATCCCACTACTGGGCATACACCCAGAGAAAACCATAATTCAAAAAGACACATGCACCCCAATGTTCATTGCAGCACTGTTTACAATAGCCAGGTCATGGAAGCAACCTAAGTGTCCATTGACAGACGAATGGATAAAGAAGAGGTGGCACATATATACAATGGAATATTACTCAGCCATAAAAAGGAACGAGATTGAGTCATTTGTAGAAACGTGGATGGATCTAGAGACTGTCATACAGAGTGAAGTAAGTCAGAAAGAGAAAAACAAATATCGTATATTAACGCATGTATGTGGAACCTAGAAAAATGGTACAGATGAACCAGTTTGCAGGGCAGAAGTTGAGACACAGATGTAGAGAATAAACGTATGGACACCAAGGGGGGAAAACTGCTGTGGAGTGGGGATGGTGGTGTGCTGAATTGGGCGATTGGGATTGACATGTATACAGTGATGTGTATAAAATTGATGACTGATTAAAAAATAATAATAATAATTAAAAAAAAGAACATATATGATTCATGGGAAGAGGTCAAAATATCCACATTCACAGGAGTTTGCAAGAAGTTGATTCCAACCCTCATGGATGACTTTGAGGCATTCAAGACTTCGGTGGAGGAAATAAGTACAGATGTGGTGGAAATAGCAAGAGAACTAGAATTAGATGTGGAGCCTGAAGATGTGGCTGAATTGCTGCGACCTGATGATAAAACTTTGATGGATGAGGAATTGTTTCTTACGTACAAACAAAGTGGGTTTTTGAGATGGAACCGACTCCTGCTGAAGATGCTGTGGAGGTTGCTGAAATGCCAGCAAAGGATTTAGCATATCCAGCAGCAGCAGCAGGGTTTGAAAGGATTGACTCCAATTTGGAAAGCAGTTCTACTGCGGGTAAAATGCTGTCAGCAGCATTGCATGCCACAGGGAAATCGCTTGTGAAAGTAGGTGTCAATCAATGCTGCAAACTTCATCGTGTCTTATGTTAAGAAATTGTCACGGCCACCTCAGCCTTCAGCCACCACCAGCCTGATCAGTCAGCACCCATCAACATGGAGGGAAGACCCTCCACCAGCAAAAAGATTACAACTCTTGGAAGGCTCAGATGATTGTTAGCAATTTTTAGCACCAAAGTATTTTTTTAATTAAGGTATGTGGTTTTGTTTTTAGACATAATGCTATTGCACACTTAATAGACTACAGTATAGTGTAAAGATAACTTTTATATGCACTGAGAAACCACAGAATTCTTGTGACTCGCTTTATCGTGATACTGGCTTTATTGCTGTGGTCTGGAACTAAATCAGCAATATCTCAAGATCTGACTGTACATTATATAAATGTATCAGGTCAACACATTGTACACTTTAAACTTACACAATGTTATATGTCAAACATATTTCAATTAATCAAAAAAGGACAGAGTAAGAGAGTGTCATGGACATATATACACTACCAAATGTAAAATAGATAGCTAGTGGGAAGCAGCCGCATAGCACAGGGAGATCAGCTCGGTGCTTTGTGTCCACCTAGAGGGGTGGGATGGGGAGGGTGGGAGGGAGGGAGATGCAAGAGGGAAGAGAAATGGGAACATATTGTATATGTATAACTGATTCACTTTGTTATAAAGCAGAAGCTAACACACCATTGTAAGGCAATTATACTTCAATAAAGATGTTTTAAAAAAAAAAAAAAAGGAAAAATAACAGCTAACACTGTTATATGTCAGGCACTGGTCTAAAAGTTTCCATTTATTAGCTTATTTGAATCCAGTTGTCACAGGACAACAATTCTATGAAGTAGATACTATTATGTCTCCATCTTACAGAAGGCAAAATTGAGGCACAGAGATGTTGAGTAATTTTCCCAAGTTCACAGAGCTAGAAAGTAGTAGAACTGAGGTTTGAACCCAGAGAGTCATGCCCTAGAACTTGTGCTCTTACCCACAGCAATCTTGATTGCCTCAAATTCTTAGAGCTCCAAGAAGCTTCTTCTCACCTCAAGGCTGTCACATCTGTTTCTCCTATGTGCTTTAGTGATTCTCCAGTAAGGGCTTAAGAATGCACATTGACTCCTTCAGATTGGGAGGGTGCCATTTCCCACACTGCAGCATTATTTTTCTGGTAATTATTTGGTACTTATCTATGTAGATTGTGGAAGTCAGTGTATTACTAAGAAAAATGTCAGGTTCATAACAAATTCCAGGGCAGAAAAAAATAATTAATCAGATGTGCTTATCAAGGCTCTTTTCCCCCTTTCAGAAATGTCCAAGGTGCTTTTAAGCTGATACTGTCCCCCTCCCCTGACTAAAGCATTTGACAAACCCTCTGGGTTACATAACTTGGTGTGAACTCGCTTCCTCTGGTCGTAGGAGACTATGGTTCTCAGAGTGTTGACATGAACATTTCCTGTCCTTCCCAGCTAATGCAGAACAGCCTTTCCAGGAAACATGTGCTTTGTGGAGTCTGCCATTAAGAGCGCACTAAGTCAGCCTGAGAATGGGGTGTAGTTAAGTATGATTAAAAGTAGAAGATTACAAATATTACAAAAATATTATAACAGGAAGTGGAAAAGAGTGAGAATTATGAGGAAGGCAGCTCTTGTTGGACTTTGACCTCAAAAAGAAGGTACCTAGTTACATGAGAAGCTAAAGGGATGTGGTGACCATAAATCACCATTAAAATTCACATTAACAAAATTACATTTAAAAAAATTAGATGAGAAGAAGGAATGCTACTTGGATTCTGGTATAGTCAAACGAATTAGTATTCTTTTCACAGGCAGAGGATGGGATTTGGACAGAGTTGCTGCTGACATATTAATGGCCATTGGTGAACAGCACCAAATGGTTTGGTGTAACTACTAGAGATGAATCAGCTTCTTAATTTGCCACATAGACATGAACCAAGAAAGATTATCTTCTAAGACACTTGTAGCCAGAATCTGGCCTTAACTTAGTGCCAGGTTGTAAGAAAAAGATTTGAACATTTGTGAGCCTCAAAACCATGGGTGGATAGCCTATGACAAAAATCCAATGACAGCATGAGAGATGAGTTTTAGCGAAATAATATGTGGGTAGGGTTGTAAAAAGCAGCTTCTAAACGTGGAGAAAAAATTAACCCTTCCTCTCCTTCTCCCCTAACCTGTCTCCATACACACCAGGGTTTCTCCTTTATCCCTATCCACTATAAAGGAAGGAAAGAATAAACATCAGCATGCTACTTCAGCAAGGCTGCTGATGTCCACTCAAAATGTTTTGCCTGGAGACCAGAATTCTGCTTCCAACCAAGATGGAGTAACAAGGACCAGAATGACTCTCTCTCTCTCGAAACAACCCAAACCTTTCAAAGTATGTGAAACAATGGTGTTCAAGATATTGAATATCGGGCAACAAAGGATAGTGATCTATGTGAGACAGGAAAAAAACCAAGTGAGACCTGTCATTGTCCCAGCTCACTGCTTTGAGATAATTTACAGGGCATAGTGCAGGGAAGGGAAACCCAGAGGACACCCTGGGTTGAGGAGATACATCTAAGATACGGAGGAGAACAAAGCAGCTGGAGTTCTCAGGGCAGAACACTAGAGAGGAGAGAGAGATCCACAGAGAGGAAACTCCAGAAAGATGCTCCTTTGAGTGTATTTAGCTGATAAGTTCAGGTATGTGATCAACTACTGGAAGCCAGAGGAAGAACCATCCAAAAGGGCAAGAGGTGACAATGTTCAGCTCCCATATGAGGCCAGAAATAATGCCTATTCTTACATTATAGACTGAACACCATCCTGATTCATGCGGAATGGGTGGGGTACACAGATGGGTCTTGCCTCAGTAGTGGGGAGTAATTAGCTTTAATCATTGAACACTGAACACTGTTCCACTCCCACCTAACAAATCTTAAAAAGCGTATCCACAAGGCTCAAACTCTTTCCAAGTAACTCTGTTGGAGTTTAACTCTGTCCCAAAACAAGCTAAAAATGTTTATAGGAATACAAAAATATCCAACATCCAACAGGGTAAAATTCACAATGTGTAGCATCTAGTAAAAAAGTACCAAGAAGCAGGAAACAATGAGGAGAAAAAGCAACCAGTTGGAACTGACCCAGAATTGACAATTACCATGACTCTATTTCATATGTTTGAAAAGTTAAGTAGAGATGTAGAAGATATAGTAAGGACCCATACTGAACTTTTAAAGATGAAAAGTACAATGAATGAGATGAAAAATGCACTGGATTGGATTGATAGCTGACTGGACATTTTAGTGGAAAAGATTAACAAATGTGAAGACAGAGCAAGAGAAATGATCCAAAATGAAGTACAGAGAGAAAACTGAATTAAAAAACAAAGAAATGAAACAGAGCATCACTGAGCTGTGACAACTTCAAGTGGCCTAATAAATGTGTAATTGTAGTTCCCGAAGGAGAAGTGGGAGTAGTAGGCATCTTCTAGGATGGCTCCCCCAGTGCTCCTTGCCTCCTGGCATTCATGGCCTTCTTTAATCCCCGCCTATTGAGTGTGGGATTCGCTTATTACCTCACTTCTAATAAAGGAAATACGGCAGAAGTGATGGGCTATAAATTCCAAAATTAGATTACAAAAAGATTCTGGATTCTATCTTGGGAGCTCTCTCTCTCTCTCTCTCTCTCACCCTCTGGGATGTCTTTTCTCTGGAGAAGCCAGATGCCACATCATGAGGCAGTCTTGTAGAGAGGTCTACCTGGCAAGGAATGTAGACTGCCAGCAAGCATGTGAGTGAGCTTGGAATCAGGTCTTCTGACATCTGCCAGTAGCTCCTTGATTGTAACTGCATGAGAGCTTCAGAGCTAGAGGCACCCAGCTAAGCTGTGCCTAGATTCCTGACCCACAGGAAGTGTGAGATAATAAGTGTGTATTGTTTTCAGCTGCTAAATTTTGGAGTTATTTGTCACACAGCAATAAATAACTCATATAGAAAAAATATTGGTAGAAAAGGTGACCAAAAAGTTTCCAGATTTGGTGAAAACTAGAAACCCACAGATCCAAGAAACTCAATTCACTCCAAGCACAAAAACAATTAGGAAAATCACGGTAAGACACATCATAATCAAATTACTCTAAACCAGAGATGATGAGAACATCTTAAAAGCAGTCAGTAAAAAAGACACATTAACAAAGATAAGGATGGCAGCAAATTTCTTGTTAGAAAAAGTGTAAGCAAGATGTCAGTGGAGCAATACCTTAAAGTCCTGAAGCTGTCAATAGCAAAATTGTCTTTCTAAAACAAAGGTGCAATAAAGACTTTCAGACATAGAAAAATTGACAGAATACATCACCAGCAGACCAGAACTTCATCACAAGAAGTGTTAACAGAAGTCCTTCAGGCAGATGGAAAATGATACCAGATGGAAATACAAATTTATGCAAACAAACCAAGAAAACTGGGACTCTCATACACTGCTCCTAGGAATGCAAAACAAAACAACCACTTTGGAAAACAGTTTGGCAGTTTCTTCTTCTTCTGTTTTTTTTTTTTAATGTGATTGTTTTTCACTTTATTGAGATATAATTGATATATAACATTGTGTAAGTTTAAGGTGTTGATTTGATACACTTAACAAGTTAATTTGATACACTTGTATATTGCAAAATGATTACCACCATAGTGTTAGCTAATGCGTAATAGCTAATTCTTTTTTTGTGGTGAGAACGTTAAAGATCTACTCTTTTCACAACTTTTCGAGTATATAATAATTATTAACCAGAATCACTATGCTGTTCATTAGATTCCCAGAACTTATTCATCTTATAACTGAAAGTTTGTGCCTTTGACAAACAGCTCCCTTTGTAATGAACCAAACTAACATTATATTTGATTGGCAATACAAGCTTACTTCCAGTTGTAAATGCTTCTTTTGTCATCTTGAAACTGTGATGAAACCAGGAAGGGCGAGGTCATCCCATGTTCATCACATATGTTACATGTGTGGGGTCTTTGAGGTGCTACCATCACAGTTTTGGTACTGCTAGTGTTAGAAGACTCTCTCCATTCCTGGGAAGACCGCCTTTCTTGACTCTTTGGGTGTGGAAGTTATTAGGGGAAACAGTCATTAAATTAGATTTTCAGACAAATTCTTGTGCCAAGTACCACATCTGGTTCTTTTAAGAGTTTAATTAGCATTCCCTATGAAGTGCAATGAAAAGAAAACAGACAAGAATTTTAATGAGATTCAAAATCATACTGGGTCCATCGGTCTTGAAATGACATTGGACGTGGTACCATTCCCAGGGGCAATTAGGTAGGGGGCAAGAGAAATGACAGGGGCTGTGCAGCTGCCAGGGAAGCAGCACTCCACAGGCTTCCCCAAGGCCATGGGAGGAACGATGCAGCCAGAAGGCAAGTCACCTGGTTCAGGTGGAGGTAGGTACCTATCTTAGCAGGGAATTATTCCTCTAAGGCTGGGGATGGCCCTCATGTTACTCAGCTAATAGTTTCTTCCTATAAGTAACTCAGTATACATCACTATTCCTAAAGTCCTTGTTCCAGGCTCTGTGCTAAGAATGTCACTCGTATAAATTCTTCACGCCAACCTTGATATCAGCCAGGGTAGCGTTTGGCTGCATGTAGGTTGTCTTAACAGACAGCGGCGTCCTCCTCTTCTCCTTCCTTCCCTGCCTCTCCTCTCTCCCTTCTCCTCCTCCTGCCCCTCCCACCCTGTTCTCCTCCCCCTCCTCCCACCCTATCCCCCTCCCCCTCCTCCCACCCTATCCCCCTCCCCCTCCTCCCACCCTTTCCCTCTCCTCCTTCTCCTCCTCCTCCTTCTTCTTCTCTCAGTATAACAAGGAACTCAGGAATAGGCAATTCAGGATATGTGCAACTGCTCAAGGAGCAAGGCTTCTTAAGCCTCCTTGTTCCTTCGCTCTTAGGGTGTGACTTCATTTCTCAGTGGCTGCTCCATCTCTGAGTGCCATAGCACGTTCCAGGCAGGAAGAGGGAGGATGTGAGGAGCAAAAGCATTTGCCAGTTGAATCTGTCTCCATCGGGAGAACCCCACTTAATGACATCTGCCTGTGTTCATTTACCAGAACTGAGACACATGGCCACCCTAACTTTATCAAAGTCTGGGAAACAAAGTTCTAACAAAATATCACAAAACTGAAGAAAATCATGCTTCTGAAAAGGAAGAAAGGGAGCATAGATTATAAGTAGGAAATAGCAGCACCTTCAGAGGATGATATTAATATCCCTGTTTTACAGATGAGGAAACTGATGCTGAGAGGTTAGCAAAGTCAGAAACTAGCAGAGATGCGATTTGAACCAGCTGCCTAGCTCTGGCCTCTGTGCACTTTATCGCTACAGCAGAAACCACCTGCTCTGAGCGCTGGGCCCCTGCACGTCATTGGTAGTGACATTCCATAGAAACAGATATGAGGATGTTCTGGCCTCCTTTTTTTGCAAGATCAGTAAAGATTGTTCTTCCAGTGACTTCCTTCCTGTAGGTAAGTCAGCAAATTTTATACCACATATATGCTAATAAATTGATTCAAGCTTTCCTGGAATAAGTATTGGGCTTTGTTTCATGTTGTGCTATTTGCTTAAGAAATGCAGGGTTTCCCCTACCTCTGGAATTAGGAACAAGATCTCAGCTGTGTCTTATTCATGGAGTAGGCCAAAACATATCTCAGTTAGTGACCAGGCTGTGAGAATAACCTAAATTCCCTGTTTAAGACCAGACCTGTGAGTTCACCAAACATGTTATGCCTGCTGTTTTCATACCAATGGGGGACTGTTTCCTCACATGGAGAGATTGAATTTGTAGGCCTCCCTGTTACTTTTATATAAGGTGATGGGTGAAAGAAAAGATGCCAGTTTCCATTTCCTCCCTTCTCAGAAAAGGTACCAGACCCACGATCCCATAGACTCTCCTCTCAGTGGAAGCCCTGAGTTTCACGGGTATAGAACAAAGTAAGTGCCAAACCCGTTTCACCAGTTTCAAGGGCCACAGAGTTGGCACAGGCAAATTCCAGGCTCAACTCCAGCTCTTTGTACCGATACCAGGTCATGTCTCCTTGGTGATAATCATGTCGGATCCCCATGTACTTTACAAGCCGCACATCTGTCATCTCTGGGATTCAGGAGTATGCATGTCCTACTATTACCCTCCTTGCTAAAGCATCATAAAGGCTAAGGATACCTATGTTTGAAGTTCACATATAAGCACGTGTGTGTATGTTTATATGAAAGTAAACAATTTTCTTTGTATAAAAGGAATCTTAATGATGCTTTATATGTGTGTGTAAATAGACAAGCATGAGTGACAACAGGAAAGTGTTCAAGCTACTAAAGACTGTTGGCAAAATACTAAAAATTCCAATTCCTTATTAGATTTTTTTTTCCCTCAGTTTGTAATGGGGGTGTCCACAGTGCTCACATTAATTGGATAAGTAACAACTCCCCTTTAACTTGGTGTCCACTAAGGGACAACATTAAATTAGCATTTGATTGAGTTTGGTCCTGAATTTCAGGATTTTCTTTCATCTGTTGAAGAGGCCGTGTGGAAGGACTGTACCGTTTGAGCTGAGGAGATATTTCTTGTCTCTGGTTTGGTTTGTTTGGATATTTTTGGCAGCGAACACTTGTGTTTGTTTGCATGTTTATAAAGTGGCCTTTATTTCACCCTGTGTGAACTTGACATTTCACTTTTAATATAAATAAATTACAAATAAAGCAGTCGTCATTTAACCCTGTGCCAACCAGAGTAGCTAAATACAAAAGCCGAAAGTCTAGAAGCTTCCAAACACGTCTGCTTTTGTTGGAATGACAACCTCCCTGCAGTAGCACAAAGCTAAACGGTTCAAGGAAATGGTAAAGGACAACTGTGTTTTCAATTTCCTAGTCACTGCCTCAATTGTGGTTCGCAAGAATAGTAATCAAGCCGTTTTGACATCTTGGCTTTGTTAAATGAGCTTAGTAATAGAAGCCCATATGTTCCTGGTTCTGAAGTCATTGGGCAATGACTTCTGGTCTCTTTTCTCCCTCCCCTTAAACTCACACACTTACCTGTGTGTGTTTGTGCAAAAAACCTAAATTTTGAGACTTTTTCTCACCTGTGGAATGTTGGTAGTATTTCTCTTACAGCGTGGTTATGAAGATAAAACGAATTATGAATGTCTTGCCCTGTGTCTGGAATATAGTACATTCCCAATAGATGTGATATCCCTAAGTTTTCTCCTGTCTCCAGGTCTGACTTCATGGGCATGTGACCTGTAGAGCCATATAGGGCCCCTGCTTAGAACCACACCTGCACTTGGCTTTATGCTCTGCTGTCATTATCTTGAAATTCTTAATACTTTTTGAACAAGAAGCCCATCCACATTTCCATTTTGCACTGGGCCCTGCAAATTATGTAGCTCGTCTGCCTATCCATTTTTGTTCTTCCTCCTCTTTTTCAAACTTTTTGGGTTTGCATAATTAGAAGTTCTCTTTGCTGGCGGGATGGATACGTTCTGCCAGTTGCACACAAGGTGTTCTGGTGGCCACCTTGCTGCCCAGGGCTGAACTCCATTTTCCCAACCTTGACCTAGGCTTTTCCCTTCTTTTGCACAATGTGGTCACCACGCTTCTGGCTGAGGTGCATGTGAATAGGTCGGGAAGTAGCTTTCAACAATAAAGCTTTTCTTAAAGACTCTGCCACAACTTCTAGCTGACTCAGCACTCAATCGCATTAAAAGGCCCCATCAGGAGTCAAATTGTCAGGTCACTGGGGGCTTTGACTTCATGCTCTGTTCCTTAATTTTCTCCATCAGAGGTAGAGCTAGATTCTGTGAGGCTTGAGCTTACATAATTTGGGGGTCCTCTCAAAAAAAAGTACCAAATTTCAAATACAAAATTATATCCAGGGCCTTGTAAGGGGTCCGTTGGTACTAGTGCAGGAGTTGGAAGATGTGCTTCCTTAGCTTCCCAGGAGTCTGCCCCACTTCCTCTCTTATGGATCAAGGAGCTTTCTGTTTTCTACTCCTTCTGCTTATGGAAACAGACAACAGTCAATGCTATATGCTGATCAATCCATTCCCACCGCGTTGCTTCCTATACGTGGTGACATGAAACCGTTCAGGGACCTTGAGCAGAGCACATGAATGTTGGGATCACTTGGGACAGGGCCCCTCTCGATCCAATTCTGTAACTGACTTTACCTGTTCCTGTTCTTTGACACCAGGCCATTGCCAGAGGCTTGTTCATTTTTGTCCCCAGCTCTGCGCCCTTCCCCGAGCTTCAGGCATGTGTGTGCACTGACCTCCTTGACACCTTCACAGGAACCTTCTCTTTCCCTTGCTCTCCCCCCCATCCATCACAGTCCTACTGCTTCTTTCTTCAAAATAAACCTCAACTCCAGGGTTTTTTTTTCTTGGATTCCCACTGCCACCAGCCCAGTCCAGGTCACTCACCCTCCTCTATGGCTTTCCCAGAACCACAAATGTCCCACTTGAATACAATCTCCATTTAGCACCCAGAGTTATTTGCTAAAAACCTAAATGGATCCTCACCATCCCTGATTGAATAGCCTCTAACGGCTTTTCCTTGGACTTTATATAACATTCTATTCCACGGTGCACGGAGCCCTGTGTGGTCTGCCTTCAACCTCAGCTCCACCACCCTCCTCTCTAACCATGCACCTGATGTAGGCCCCCGACACACCACACTCCTTCCTGTCTCTGAGGCTTAGCCCATGCTGTGCCCCCTGGCCTGGGGGCATCTCACCTCTGCTCTTGGCATGATGGGCTCTTCTGTTTGTGGGGTCTCAGCTGAGATGTCTGAGAAAACTTTCTAGGGGCCACTTCAAGAGTGTAGGTCCAGGGCTTCCCTGGTGGCGCAGTGGTTAAGAATCTGCCTGCCAAGGCAGGGGACACGGGTTTGAGCCCTGGTCCGGGAAGATCCCACATGCCGTGGAGCAATGAAGCCCGTGAGCCACAACTACTGAGCCCGTGTGCCACAACTACTGAAGCCCCTGTGCCTAGAGCCCGTGCTCCGCAACAAGAGAAGCCACCGCAATGAGAAGCCCGTGCACCGCAACGAAGAGGAGCCCCCACTCCCTGCGACTAGAGAAAGCCCACGTGCAGCAACGAAAACCCAACACAGCCAAAAATAAATAAATTAATTAAAAAAAAAGTGTAGGTCCACCTCTTCCATTATCACTGCACCCTGTTTGTTTCCTTTATAGAACGTACTATTTTTAGAAATTACATACAGTTCTTGTTTGTTCATTCACTTGTTTATTGTCTATTCTTCCATTAAGCTGCAAGCTCCTTAAGGTTAAGGATCGTGTCTGTTTCTTTCCCCAGTATATGCTACATGCCTGGGATACTGACCAGAGGAAAGAGGCACTAAATACATATTTGTTAAATGAATGAATGAATGAGCTACCTCTGAACACTGAACAGACCTTATTGTACGTTTATCACAGTGTACCGCAATTATTATTTCCAAGCATTTTTCCTTGCTTGACTATGAGCTACATAGGCAAGTTATAAATAATAGGTACTCTCTGTATTGCCAACATCCAACACAATGCTTGGGATGCACGTATCCTACTAAGTACACAATTCATGCATATTTAATTAAATTAGCTGCCAAATTATTGATTATTATTCTCAACTTAGAAACATTCACTGGAACATTCACAGGAGAGGTGATCACCTCAGCCGGAGGAGCAGATGACAGGGAGAGAATTTCTAGAATTACCCAGAAATAGGAGAAACAGATGTTATTTCCACAGCAGTGAGTTAGGTACTTGAAAGATACTTGAGACAGTAGATAACACCAGGCCACAAACTGCAGTGTTAATGGAGTGTGTTACTGAAGTTTATGTAAAGGAAAAGTTTCCACCGCTCCCTAAACCTATCAGCACTGTCACCTGTGATATTCATTAGGTTAGGATCTAATTCATGCAATAGGTTTCCAATAAATGTTCACTGATTTAATGAAATACCAATTGGCATTTCTAAATGTTTTTATCTGATGTAACTGTATCTCTCCAACCAAGTTACAATCTTATTTATAAAGAAAAAAGTAAAACCTTGGAGATATAATTGCTATTTCTTTGAATTCTCCATAGCAATGCCCCATATTTTTCATAGCAAGAGGACTCAGTAAGTATTTGTTGATTGATACATACCATGTTTCCACACTATATGCCAAGGCAGAAAACCAGGCATCTCATTGTTATTTAAAGTTGCCTTCTTGCTAATTCCTTAACTTGAAAAGGATTTTACCTATCACCTGGTGGCACCATCACTTTACTGACTCAGAAACAGTCTAGAGAAAGTGACTTGCTAAAGTGATACCATGGTGTGAACTAGGCTTCAGGCTTCTCAACTGGGGGTCCAATGTTTATTCTACTCTAGAATGCTGAGTGTGTGGCTGCAGAAGAATAAGAAAGAAACTGAAATTAGATATGATTTACTTAAGTTACAGATTATTTAATGAGATTTTTAAGCATTGAAAAGTATTTTTATTTTATCAATTTCATCAGTGAGCACAGTAATGATTCCAAAGTTAATGCTAGATGAATTTGCCTTGTAAAGACTCCATTGTTTTGAAACAGGGAGGAAATGTACAGAATTAGACTGGCTATATTTCATAGAGACAATGTTTGTGACATGATACTATCCCATTATTTTTCATAAGCCATAATTCATCTTAAAGCTTTAATTTAGGATTATTTTATCTTTCTGCAAGAGGAAAAAGGCATTTTTTTCCCCAAGACAAATAAATAGCTAGCAGGAAGTGCTTAATTATGAAGATAGCTTTTAACCTTTGATTTACTGTCTTTTCCTGATTTTGATAAATATTAAAAATTAGAGTAAGGCCCAGTGTGAGATACAGAAGGACTTTGAGTAAAGACCCTCAGACAATCTGCATTTGCCCAGATGACCAAGGCTGACCACACTGTTGAAAGATTTCGCTCCTGCTGGAAGGCTGGATGCTCTATAATGCTAAAAGGCCCCAGAAGAATACTTTCCCACAGCTCTTTGGGGAGATTTGCTCCCCCGCCGTGATCAGGCTGCCAGCCCAGGGGGTGATTAGCCCTGGCTGCACATTGGTATTATCTGGGGAGTTTTTTAAAAAAATATCACCCAGCCTCCATCCCTGACCAATTCAGTTTGAGTTCTGAGTATCCGCATTCTAAATATTTAAAATATTTGAACTGACACGAATGTGTGATGTAGTCTGGTTTGAAAACCATTGTTCTGAATGGGTTCCTCTGCCCAGATGGAGCCCCTCTTTCCCAATTCCTGCCCAGGAGGGAGAAGAACCCACGTGAGGAATGAAGAGGCTGGTTCTACAAGATCCTGCTTGTTTTCTCCAGTCTTGAGCTGAGGAGTGGGGGAAAGAACAGTGGGTTCCACTGTGTGTGCCAGGAGGATAGATTTTGTTTTGTTTTGTTTTGTTTTTCTGCCAAAGGTACCAAAAGAGAATAGAGGCCTCCACTATTTCGCAGAGCAGGGTTTTTCGACCTCGGCGCTGTTGATATTTGGGGCTGGATACTTCTTTGTCGCAAGGAACCATCCTGTGCATCGTAAGGAAGTTTAGCAGCACCCCTTTACCCGCTAAATGCCAGTAGCACTCCCCTCCCCAAGCTGTGACAACCAAAAACTGTCTCCAGACGTTGTCAAATGACCCCCAGTGGGGTGGCGGGTAGGGCATGCAAAACCACTCTTGGTTGACATATTTTAGAGATACAGCAGCAGAAGCTCTGATGGAGAATCTGGTGGTGACTGGGAGGGCATGGCTTTTGTAAGTATTGGCAAAGGAAGGCAAGTATGGCTGTGTCCGTGAAGACATTGATGGAGATGGGGATTTTGGCCAAGGCAGCAAGAAGATCCCTGAAGGTGGTCATAGTGGTGTGACTGTGGGCTGGAGGATGGTGGGAGAGACCTCAGCTGGTCATACTAAGGATCTGGATTAAGGGAGCAATGCCACACAGCCAGGAGGTGGTAGCAGTAACAGACTTCAGGAAGAGGGAAGATGTCGGTTCAACCTTGGGGCTAATGGAGTGAAACACGGGAGGCTTGTAGAAGGGTTGGGAGGGGACTCGAATGCCACTTTTAAAGGACAAAAAAGTTGTATTTGGGTGGGACTACTGAGGACAGCCAATGAGAAGGAGCGATCTTTGATAAGGTGGGGACCCCCGGATGGTAAGTTAATGGAATGAAAAGAAGAGCAACTTTGTTTTGAAATCTCCTGAAGATTTATTTAACACCATAATGAATGTTTCATTAGTCATAGGTATTAAAGGAGGAGCTTAAAGTTACACTGCATTTCCTTCCACTCATAAATTTAGTCATATTTACCTACCTCACTCTCCTTAGATAAAAGAGGAGAAAGAGGTTAGAGAAGATAAGAGGGAGCAATTGCCAAAGCCTACGAGATTAGTCCTGACTCCACAATTTGAATCATAGGATTCTACCATTTAGACTTGGAAGGGACCATCACTTTATCTGTGCTTCTCTATGCCATTCTCATACAGAAAGATCCCTCATTATGCCTATACTGACAAAGGAGGTTATGGCTTTTGGCAAAACAATGGATAATACTATATATACACACATATATTTACATATATGTACAGTAAACTCTTTGAAACAAACAAAAACAACTCAGTAACACTTTTCAGAGTTGGTTCACATATTCACCAGGTTTCCCAGATTTAGGGAGCAAATGACTATTTTTATACAGAATCATGTATTTTAAAGCAGAAAGTGATGTCAGAGTGTTAGAGGTTATCTGGTCCATCAAATATCAATCTTAATAAAAACTATGGACTTATGAGAATGTTGCATTAACCGATTCTACCCTTAACAATGCATTTGGCTAAATACAAGGACTGTTAAAGTGTGTCTATTCTTCAAAGTAAAAAAAAAAAAATTTCCATTAGCTATTTTCCCTTCTGGTATACATAACTACCATTTTACCATTGCTCATTCAGTGGAGTAGGAAATGCACTGTAAATTCATCATCTTCAAGTGTTTCGATGGAAATAAACCAATGGCCCCTTGGGAAAATGGTTGAAATGTGTTTAGAGAACCCTACACCAGGGTTTAGCTGCTCACGGTCCAGGTCCCATATCACGTTGCAAACAGGCTGCTTTTAGACCAGTTCAGCTTGGGCTTCCTTTTTTTTTTTTTTTTTTTTTTAAGGTCATGGAAGCTGAAGGTTGAAAAGGCAAACAGAAAAAAAAAAAAAAAAGAACACACACTCATTTTCTTCAGCTTAGAGATAAGCAGGAAACCCAAAGAACGTGTTCTTAACAATAAGACCTCAGTAATAATACTGAATAGAAATTCACCCAAGTGCATCTGACAGAAGTCCAGGCAGGCATCCAGGAGATTCTAGGGGTGAGCTGTTGAGTCACTCACTGTACGTCTTTTTCCTCATCTGTACATTGGGGATGAAGCCTGTATCACTATGAAACTATGACCTCATTTGTCTATTTTTATAAAAATGTTTATAAATGCATAGATTATGTCTGATAGAAACATCCTTTCTAGAGACAGAGGTAGGGTTGATGCACGGTCCCATATTCTGATTGACAAGTTGAAAGATAATGTTGATATCATCATGATCACCTCTAAGTCAATTCCAAGTTTGTGACTCTTGTTACCTGTACTACTGCATATAACCCCATGCACCTGACTTTACCAGTCTTCCAACAATCCTGGTTCTACCACTGGCTTGCTGTGGGATTTGGGGAATGTTACTTACCCTCTCTGGGCATTGCTTTCCTTGTATGTTAAATGGAGAGGAGGAGATTTAGTCTTCATAAGAATCCTAGGAGGTAGCTACTAGGATTATCATCCCCATTTTACAGATGAGAAAACACACAGAGAGGTCAAGTAATTTCCCCAGAGTCACAGAGCAGCAAGTGGTGAAGCCAGGCTTGCAGTCCATGCACTGAGCACAGCCCTTGCCCTAAACCCATATGTGGTGCTGCCCCTGTGCAAAGCTGTAAATACAGCTCGATGTCTTTAAAACGATTGGCCTTCTTTGGAGGAATGTGCTGGATATCCAAGTCAGAGATGCTCCTCTGCCCCTTTGTCCCATCCATGGGTCTGGGAGTTAAAAAATTGGAACTAGTGAATTCACTTTCTTCTGGGTAGAAGCAGTACAAAATGTGTCTGTCCCATCCCCCAGGGCCCCAAGTATCCAAGCTCAGGGGCTACATTATCACATTTGCATTTTTGCTACCTCAAATATTAAATTATGCTTGTGTTTAGTACATTCAGTAAACATGCACTGAGTACCCACTATGTGCTTGGGACTTTCAGAGTCTGCAGGAGAACAGTGTAAATCACCAATGCCTGCCCTCAGGAAGCCTAGAGTATTGAGATTAAAGACCACTAGGTCATACACAAGAAAATATAAACAACCATAGGGTAATAGCTGGAAGGTGTGAAGTGAGTTGAGTTTGGGGATGGGATTCAGCCTGGGGAAGGCCAGTTCCAAGTTGATTCTGATCACAGCATTGAAGAGAGAGGGGGCCATCCTGGAGGACTTGACTTGCTTTGCATAATAAAATGCTTCTGATATTCACATTCAATTCTGAAGGTCAGTCTCTGGAAGTATTAGAATACCAGAGAGTTTCCCTCCTGGGGGTTAAATTGGTGACTATCCTGTTGTGAGAGATGGAGATTGCTTCCTCCAGATGTGCTCCTGAGCCCCTTGAGCCTGGTTCAGCCCCTTCTCTGTTCTCCCGTGTCACCCAAGGCACGTCTCCACATTTGCCCCTTGCACATATGTTATAAGGATCTGTTTAAAGGTCTCCTCTTGCCCTGGCATTTGAAGGGACTGAGTTAAACCAGATCAAACAGGTTTCTGCTGAAAGCCTTCCCTGAGCTCTTGTGTATTGTCAATACGCAGCTTTCCCCAAACATATTTGACCCTACATCCTCCTGTGAGTAATACCTTTCAATAACTCACAGGACTAGAATTCTGAAGAACACAATTTTAGAAGCCCAGTGCTAGCTGCAGAGTAGAGAGAAATCGCAAGACAGGGTCCCGCCCTCCAGGAGCTCAGATTTTAGTGGGGAAGATAAAAGCCTCAAGGAGAAATTACAATTCAGTCCACTAAGTGCTAGATTCCAGGTATGTACAGGAATGTGGTGGCGGAAGGGTGTAGAGAAATAAGAAAACGTCAGAGAAGGCTTCAAAGAGAAGCTGATACAAGAGCTGAGCATTCGAGGATGAGTCAGCACCCACCAGGATAAAGGAAAAGGGCATGCCGGCTGCTGGCACACATGCACAAAGATATGGAATTAGGAAAGAGAAAGGCTCTTGGGGAGATTGCCACTAGATGTAGATGAAGCCTGAAGTACTGCTTGGAAAATGGCTGTAAATAAACCTAGAAGGAAGAGGGCAAATGAGGAAGGAGACTGTGGGCCAGGCATTGTGTGTACATTTTAACTGGCAGTATGAAGTGAGAAGTTACTGAACCGTGGAGAAAGCTCATCAACTTCCCTCTTCGAAAAGGAAGTTACAGAGTGGCCTGGAGGACAGATTGGGAGGTTGTAAAAAGACACAAGTGACTGGTTAGGAAACTGTTGGACTATCCAGGTGAGAGATGATGGGGGATAACCAAGAAATTGGCAGTGGAGAAGGAAAAGTGTGAAAAATGAACAAATGATTAAGAGGCAGAGTTGACTTAGGAATGGAAGAAGGTAGATGAGTCAAAGATGACT
Organism: Balaenoptera borealis; assembly: GCF_965194805.1. NCBI lineage: Eukaryota > Metazoa > Chordata > Mammalia > Artiodactyla > Balaenopteridae > Balaenoptera > Balaenoptera borealis. Next base: position 33,885,587 of record NC_138867.1, on the reverse strand, counting down.
CTGCAGTTTCTGGTTTGAATAAGCAGGTGGCTGACTGTATCATTATCAGGAGAGAGAGGACCGGTAGAGGAACCAAGTCAGCTTGGAGGAGAAGACAGCAGCTTCCATTTGGCCATGTTGATTTTTTAGGTTTTTATGGAATCTACAGGTAGAATTAATGGTCTGGATTTTAGGCTGGAGATATATATTTGGGAGTTGTCAACCTAAAAATAATGTCTCAAGCCATGGGAGTGGGTGAGATCACCCAGCAAAGTGAAATTGGAAATAAAAAGAGGAGAGCCAAGTGCAGAACTCTGGAGAACAGATGCCAAGCAAACCTGAAGGAAGAAGGAGGTCCCAGTGCAGTGGTGTGGCAGAGCCTCATGGAAATATGATCTGGAAATCCGTACCTAAGTGTTGTTCCTGATCCTCTCAGGGGTGCACTAACCCATGGAAGAGCTGTGCCATGGTCAGAACTCCAGGTCCATGAGAGAAAACTTGAGGTGACACCAGATCTGCCTGTACCTTTCACCTCTTCCTCCTCCCATCTTTACTCCAGTCCTTCAAGTTCGTGTCCTAGTTGACTGGTCCCTCCCTCTAAGGTCAACCTTCCTGCTGCATCTCCCCACTCTGCCTCTGTCCTTGTCTACTCCACCGGACCAGTGTTATCGTTCAGCATTAACCCAGGGCTGCCGGCCACTTTGTGAAAGGGAGTCTGCACTCTGCTCCTTCACTCAAGTCCAGAGGACCAGGTCCAAAATGATCAGGAGAGGCATCAGAGTTTGAGTCTTAGATTCAGAAGTCTTCTTCATAGAAGCTGTCCCTAAGACCATGAATGCCATTGTCAAGGTAGAGTTTGGAGAAGGAGAGGGACAAAAAGAAATTTAAGTTAGCCTTTGCTTTCAGGGGACTAAGAGAGGAACAAGGCCAGCAAGGGAGGCTATACACTAATATTTAAGAAGATTGAAAAAGAACCAAGAGAACGTGGTGATATGGAAACCATGGGAGGTGAGAGTAAATGAAGGAGGGGTGGTCGCAGTGCTGAATGCTGCAGAGTTTGCAGAAAATGATGAAAGTGGCTCTTTTGCTCCTTTCTTGTTTGCCCGTTTCTATTCTCCTCTAACCTGAAAAGAACCTAATTATAGGAATGAGATCACTACGCAATTTAACCTAACTCCTGAATTATGGGCTCCTGAAGGCACACCATGCCTTGCTTAACCTGTTGATTCTTCTCCTAGATAAAAAGAAGAATGAAGAATGAAGCAGTTAAAAAATGACTAGCTCCTTACCTCCAACAGCCCCCTTAGCAATCCTGCAGGCAGATCACACAGGCAAGATAATATCTGAAGAAAGAGTCAGCCAGTCTGCATGCAATGGATAATGATGCAGTATCCAACCTCCTGCCTCAGTGACTCACTGGGATTCTTTCCCCTTTTTTCCCTTTATAAACTGTCATGGCTGAGCAGAATCTTTGGAGTTGGTCTCAGGACACGTGTCCACCTTCTCCCCAGATTCCTGGCTTTTCTGATTAAAGCACCTTTCCTTTCTATTGACACTTGCCTCTTGAATTTTTGGCTTTTGAGTGGTGAGCAGCTGAACCTGAGTTTGGTAACTGTGACTTGAGAAAAGGTCAATGGATTTGGCAACACAGAAGTCATAGGCAACTTGCTAAAGAGACATGTCAGTCACAAGACGGTGGAGAACCCAAATTGTTGAAAGTAAGGGAAGTGGAGGCAAAAAGAAAGTTCTTTCCAGAAGTTTAATGATGGAGGAAACAGTTTTAATTCATTCATTTATTTAATTCTTAAGCATCTACTTGGTCCAAGGCACTAAGATGACCAAAAAAAATTTTTTTAAGCGTCCAAAGCTCCCCACAACACCAAGGAGTCTGCGATCTAATTGAGACAATAAGCTGCACATAAAAAATTAACTGAAAATACAAGACATTGAGTTTGCCATCTTCCCTACTCAGCCCTGTTGTCACTATAAACTTTCATCCCTCTGTGATTGCACCCACTCCCACAGTTTCAAGGACCATCTATGACACAGCCCTCTCTCTACTAATGACAACACGGAGCCACACCTTAGCTCCTGACCTGCCCTCCACTCTCCAGATGGGCACTTCTGCCTGCCCACCGAGGCCTTCCATCTTCACTGTTACTACTCTGCCCGAAGGACTATGTACTTGGGCTGGTGACCCTGTTAGTACTGGTGCCAGCACACTGACAATCAAATTTGGGGGCACTTCACCAAAAATGCTTATCTTAGCTCTAGGACTTTAAGGCAATGATTTTCAAACTGTGTTAAGTGGAACCTCAGCATGGTCCCTGGTGTATCCTCTAGACTTGATTGACTATTTCCTTTCCCATGTTAGGGAAGTTTTCAACTATAATCACTTCAAATATTTTCTCAGGCCCTTTCCCTTTCTCTTCTTCTTCTGGGACCCCTATAATTCAAATGTTGTCCCAGAGGTCTCTGAGACAATCCTCAATTCTTTTCATTCTTTATTCTTTATTCTGCTCCTCGACAGTTATTTCCACCATTCTATCTTCCAGCTCACTTCTTCATTCTTCTGCCTCAGTTATTCTGCTGTTGATTCCTTCTGGTGTATTTTTCATTTCAGTTATTGTGTTGCTCATCACTGATTGTTCTTTAGTTCTTCTAGGTCCTTGTTAAACATTTCTTGTATCTTCTCAATCCATGCCTCCATTCTATATCTGAGATCTTGGATCACCTTTACTATCATTACTCTGAATTCTATTTCAGGTAGATTGCCTATTTCCTCTTCATTTATTTGGTCTTGTGGGTTTTTACCTTGCTCCTTCATCCGCAACATATTTCTCTGTCATCTCATTTTGTCTAACCTACTGTGTTTATGGTCTTCTTTCCACAGGCTGCAGGGTCGTAGTTCCTCTTGCTTCTGTTGTCTGCCCCCGGTGAGTGAGGTTGGTTCAGGGGCTTGTGTAGGCTTCCTGGTGGGAGGGCCTGGTGCCTGTGCTCTGGGGGGTGGAGTTGAGTCCTTTCCCTCTGAAGGGCAGGGCTTTGTCAGGTGGTGTGTTTTGGGTGTGTCTGTGAGGTTAGTACTTTAGGCAGCCTGTCTACTGATGGGTGGGGTTGTGTTCCTGTCTTGCTGGTTGTTTGGCATGAGGTGTCCAGCACTGGAGCCTGCAGGCAGTTCTGTGGGGCTGGGTCTTGGTGTTGATATAGATACCTCCCGGAGCATGCACGCCAATTAATATTCCCTGCGCCTGGGAATTCTCTGGCAATCCAGCGTCCTGGACTCTATGTTCCCACCTGGGAGGCCCAGGCCCAACCCCTGGCTGGGTAACCAAGAGCCCACAAGCCACACAGTGAAGCCCAAGAAAAAAGAAAGAAAAGGAAAAAAAATGAAAAGAAAAAAAAACAGACAAACAAAACCCAAGACAAATAGCAAAACCAACAGCAAACAAAGAGCAGCAACAACACAACACACACGCTCACACACATAGAAAAAAGAAAAAAAAAAGAGAGAAAAAACCAAAAACAAACAAACCAAAAAAACTAAGGAAACAGACAAACAAACAAAAGAATTTTAATATGAGAACAGTCAACAAGGACTAAACTAAAAAAAACAAAGAATGAAAAATAAAACAAAAACAGAAAGCAAGCAAACAAACAAAAAAGCAAAGAAAACATAAAATATACATATAAAAATGATGGAAAAAAAGAAAAAACAAAGAACAAAAACAAGGAAAAAACCACAAAGCAACAAAAAAGTAAAATAAAAATAGAGAAAATTTTAAATTATATATATATTTAAAATTTTTTTAAATAATAAAAATTAAAAATAACAGATAAAAAATAATAAAAACAACAACACCAACAACTGAGCAAAAAGAAGCAAATAAAAAAAGAATAATAGTAATAAGACTATTTTCCTGGGGCCTCCACTGTCAGTGTCCTTGCTCCCACAGTGAGCCAGAGCCTATCCCTGCCTCCCCAGGAGGCCTTCCAATACCTCTAGGTAGGTCTCTGCACCTGCTGTGAGCACTGTAGGGGCAGCTCAGACTCTGACCTGGCCCAACTCCCACGTGTACTTGCCCCCAAAGTCCACTGCTGCAAAGGCTAGACTGGCCTCAGAGGTGGGAACACTTGTTGTCTATTCAGGTATGCCACAGAGGCAGGATTTACCCAGCTGATCTCGGGGATTTAATCCGTAGCTTGTGCAGCTACATGGAAAGATTTTCATTACTCTTCCTTAGTTGCACCGCCCCTAGGACTCAGCTTTGGTTTCAACCCCACCTCTGCACGTGTGCCGCCCTCAGGTGTCTGTTCCCCGCCCAGGTGAGAGGGAGCAAAAGCAGTGGCTGCTTGGGGCACACTTACTCACGCAGGCTGGGGCAGAGGTACCGCGGCCACAATTGGAGTGTCTGCAAGTTGCCTGTGGCAGTGGAGACCAGCAGGCAGTTGGAACAGATTGGGGCGTGCTCGCTCTGTTGGGAGCCCCTCCTGGTGTCCACAGAGGCAGGAGCTGGTGTGGGGAGCTGTGACGACCCCGCCACCCAACCTCTCAACAATGGCGCCTCGCTTTTCAGGCAGACCACGCATCATCTAGGGGCATTCCTGGCCACGGAGCCCCTCACTCCTGTCCCCTCTGTTGTATCCACACAGCCAACGATGTTCCTCTCCCCAGATCCGTTCTCCCAACCCCACACTTTAGCACTCAGCCCCTGCCAGCATCAGTGGACTCTCGTCCCAGGCAGGGGCGCCCAGGGCTGATCTCCAAGGAGGCTTTGGGATGGGCAGCGCTCAGGCCCCCGGAACCCATGCAGGTGGAGGAGACCCCGGCCCAAGGAGGGAGCAGGCCTGCTCAGGTGGGAGCCCTCCCAGTGCCCGCGGAGGCTGAAGAAGCCAGCAGTTGGAGAAAAGGCTCCACCCTTTGCGTACCACTCAACAATGACACCTTGCTTTTATGGTATCTCAGGCTTTTTCCTCAGACTTCCCTGGTTGTGAAGCTCCTTACTCCTGTCCCTTCAGGCTGTCTTTTCACAGCCAACAGCTGTCCCCTCCCTGGGTTCGCGCTCCAAACCCCACTTTCCAGCAGCCAGCTCCCTTTCACAACAGACGACTCATGATTCAGCCTGGAATGCACAGAGCTGCAGTGTAGACCATGCGTGCAGTTCTTACTTTGTCCTACCTTCTGCAGACTGTCGGCTGTGTTCTCCCTTGATCCCCCAAAGGTCCTTTTCTGTCCCAGCTGATTTCCCCACTGTGAGGGAGTTTTTCTGAGTGTGGAGACCTCCCCTCACCTTCAGTTTCCTGCCAGGGTTGCTGGTCCCTTTTATGATTCCTCTTTTCTTTTTTCCTTCTTTCTTTCATTCTTTTAGGTGTCGAAAGTCTTCTGCTAATGTTCAGCAAGTGCTCTGTGGGAACTGTTCCACTTGTAGCTGAATTCTTGGTGTACTTGTGAGGAGTGACAAATTCCGTGTCCTCCTATTCCGCCATCTTGACTCCTCCCCTGGAGTCACGAGAAAGGAAAAGCCTTGAATTTTAAAACTCATATGTCTGACTCACTTTCTGTCCTTGCTCTTTGTTTTATAGCTACTTTATTTTATCTATTTATTTATTTTTTTATTTTTGGCTGTGTTGGGTCTTCATTTTGTGCAAGGGCTTTCTCTAGTTGTGGCAAGCGGGGGCCGCTCTTCATCGCGGTGCACGGGTCTTTCACTATAGCAGCCCCTCCCCTTGCGGGGCACAGGCTCCAGACGCGCAGGCTCAGTAGTTGTGGCTCACGGGCCCAGTTGCTCCGCGGCATGTGGGATCTTCCCAGACCAGGGCTTGAACGCGTGTCCCCTGCATTAGCAGGCAGATTCTCAACCACTGCGCCACCAGGGAAGCCCCCTTGCTCTTTGTTTTATCTGTGACCCATTTCTAAGTGATGCTCTTTCACTGGAAGCACATCTCCTGGGAAGCCTGCTCTTCCTCTCTCTCTTGACCAAGGTCTGGGTGAGGTTTAGGACCCAAAAAGGGGCATGGAAGGGCACACCCATTCCTCATCTGGGAAATCCAGGCATCTCTCGGTAGGATGGGGATGATCATTGCTATCTCAAAGAGGGTAGTGAGTGCAAATTCTCTCATATTTTAACAAATAAGTATTGAGGGTCTACTACGGGTCAGACATTGTGTTGGGTGCAGTTGCCTGCCCTCGAGACAGTGAGTTATTACAATAAAGTGGAAATGATGCTACAATAAAAATAAACTACCGTTCTCCTCTAGGGAAACACAGAGAAGGGGCAGGCAGCCAGGGGCTGAGGGAGTTAGAGCTGCTGTCAGTCCTTTACCTTCATAGAGGATCTGCAGTTAGCCCCTGAAGGATGTTGGGGGAAGGAGAGGAAAGGGCCCAGTGAGGTGGGAGTAGCACAGGAGTGATTCACTGTGGCTGAGAGTAAGAGTGCTGACTCTCGCTGTGGTGGTGGCCACTGGGAAAGTGTGTCTTCAAACACAAGGCTATTTATATTTTATCCCTAAGGCAAAAAGGAACCAGTCTTAAGTCCCAGAGCCACTGCCACCCATTCATCTCTTAGAAGGATCCCACCACGTGATTCCTGGATGCAGCTGTAGAATGCATGTCCATCTAGATTCTAATATAGACCAGTGCTTCTTGACCTTTCTTTCATTATCATCTCCCTAAGGAGCCTTTTGAGACTTTTTTTTCCCTAATCACTTTGCTGCCTCCCATGAAATTTTAATATCACAAAAATGCTGTTCAAGTGTTCAGGTACTATAGACATACTGTGCTTTATACATAAATGATTATGTGTTTTCGTTCCCCAAGAACTAGTTTTCACCTCCTGGGGAGTGATAATGTCTCTCAAGGTTCAGGTTCCGTAAGTGCTTGCCCACTCTTTCCAACCCCCGCCCCCACCTCTTTCCCCCTCCCATGCTCAGGATCCAGCTTGTCATTTATCAAAATCCTATCTGGATTCCCTCTTAATCACTCCAGCACAGGTGTTCTCAAGCATTCGGGGCTGGGTCATTCTTTGTTGGAAGGGGGAGGTTGTCCTGTGCCTTGTATGACTTTGAGCAGCTTCCCTGGCCTCTGTCCTTAGATGCTAATAGCACCCCCCGACCAGTTGTGACAACCAAAAAATGTCTCCAGACATTGCCTGTGTCCTCTGATTGAGAACCACTTCTTTAAGCCTTTAGCTGCAGGTTCTTCTGCTCTTGCAAAGCAATATTTGCAAGCACACTAATTTTTCAGTCCACAAGAGATGGCATCCTTGGTCCAGAGGGGTCCAGGAAGGGAAAGCCCCTGCCCCTTGCTTTGTAATCCTCTCACCCTACAAGCTACTTCTGTGTCTTTTCCTTATGCAACACTGAACTGTCCAGCTCAGACCTCCAGGTCCTGAGTTGATAATCTCATTACAGCTAATCCTGTTTACAGCCGTTCTCTTGGCAGAACAATCTTGTCAGGACCGAGGCTCTTTCCTTGCCATCCACTGCGCTTGCTGCTCCATTGTTCCTGGGGATGGTGGCCCGGCTGCACATTAGCTTTCATTGATAGGGCCTATCCTGTTTACGAGGAGTCTGCAGAAGGGCCCCAGCAAATACTTCCATCCCTTCCTTCAATAAATGGCTCTCTTTGATCTGTGCAAGGCAAAATAGTGTTCGTCAGCAGCTGGGCTTCCTCTAGCTGATGATGGGGACATCCTGTCCCAGAAGACTCCCCAAAATAACACTTTTTGAATTTCAGAATATTTTCAGGTTTCTCTTTTTTTCTAAGCATTTTTCTTTTTTTGCAGGGTATCTCTTTATGGCAAGTAAAGAAAGGGGGCTGGGGCTTCCCTGGTGGCGCAGTGGTTGAGAATCTGCCTGCCAATGCAGGGGACACGGGTTTAAGCCCTGGTCTGGGAAGATCCCACATGCCGCGGAGCAACTAGGCCCGTGAGCCACAACTACTGAGCCTGCGCGTCTGGAGCCTGTGCTCCGCAACGGGAGAGGCCGCGACACAGACAGGCCTGCGCACCGCGATGAAGAGTGGCCCCCGCTCGCCGCAACTGGAGAAAACCCTCGCACAGAAATGAAGACCCAACACAGCTAAAAATAAATATAATAAATAAATAAATTAAAAAAAAAAAAAAAAAAAGAAAGGGGCTGATCTTAGTTGTTGAAGCCCAGAGTAACACAAAGCTGAATGGTTTTCTGCAGGTCACCACCAAACAGGAGAAAAGGACAGGGCTGATAATAATATAAACCTTTGGAAGCAGGACAAGAGACAAGATTAGGGCTGGCCAGGTGAGATCCCTTTTCATGTTGTCAATTTAAAGCTCCAAGTTATCTAACAAGGTGAGAAAGAGGTCATGGGTATTAGTCACCTGAATAACAAGGTGGTAGGAACTAGTTCAATTATGCGGATGAATGGTAAGTGGAATTTTCTACTTCCGTAGCTTTTAAGAAATTACCAGGTGAAGAGAGATTCTCTACGTGCTGCTGTGGTTCTCAAAGTGCAGGCCCTAAATCCAACAGCATCACCTGGGAACTTGTTAGGAATGTAGATTCTCTGGCTCCACCCCAGATACTGAATCGGCAGCTCTGGAAGTGTGGCCAGCATCTGTGCTAACAATCACCTCCAGGTGATTTTAATGCACGCTAGAGTTTGAGGAGAACCAGTCTCTATCCATAACCTTCAAACTTCCGAGAACCTAAAAATCACTGTGGGAGCTGATGAAAATGCAGGTTCCCAGACTCCATCTCTAAAGATACATTTGGTCCGGGTTGGGCCCTGGGAAGTCTGCCTTGATAATAAGTATCCCAGGGTGATTAGGATGCAGGATCCAAAGCCAGGCTTGAGGAAGATCTGACTTAGACACACAGGGGCAGTAGACATTTTCCACAGCGCTCCACTCCTGTTCCGAAGAGACCCCCCTCGTGGCTGAGAATGAGCCGGTATCACAACTCAGCTTCCCTTCCCAGTCATTCCGTGAAGCTGGCTGCTAGGGTTACCTATTGTGACAGGTGGTTCTTTTCAGGATTACTCAAATACTAGAAGGTCAGACTGGCCCCATCAGTTCCTTTCACGCTGACATCTGAAGCACGTTGCTAACTCCTAACCTGGGTTGGGCTCGCACAGATAGCTTAGAAGGAAAAGCTTTGTATCCCCTTACTAGTTCCTTGAACCACAATCCAAGACACAGTTTGGTTTTCCCAGGAGTTTTGTTTCGCACAGCTGATGCATTCCAGGCATTGCTGGGATGCATTTTTCTTCTCCTCTTTCCCTCCAGCCCCCAGCCTATGCCATAGGAGCATATATGGCCTCCTGGGGTGATCATCCTCAAATCCTAACCCTCTCTCCCAAAGCTGTCTCTCCCACCAGATACCCGGCCCTTCACCGTGCAGAACTGAGTTCGCCAAGACCGCTATCAGCTCCGAATTCCAGCTCAGAGAGGGAGCTGCTGCTACTGCTGCTGCATCTCAGATGTAGGCTTCAAGGTACAGTATTGGCTGCTGTCTTCCTGGCTTTGTTTTCTGTGTCCCTTTTGGCATCTTACCACTCAACTTTTCTGGCGCTTCTGAGTGTTAGGCTCTTTATTTCTCATATAGTTTACTGTGATCTATTCTCAACAGACTCTTCCTCCAGTCAGTCACTGGCACCCTAGAGAGAGGGTCCTTCTTTGTCCCCAGTCACTGTTTGGAGCCCCACAATAGCAATGGATGGGGTCCACTAGAGCCACTGTGTACAGTTGTGCAGTTCGTGCACTGCACAAAGATGCCTCAGGAAGGCGGCAAGTGTGGACTGAAATCCAGCTTGTGTTCTGCTCACCAAGAGGAGTGCGTGACACTGTGCTGTGGACAGCTGGAAGAAGGTACACTGTTTTGTTTTGTTTTCTTTTTACACGACAAGTCTATATACATATATATATCTTGACACAATCACATTAGGTTATCAGCTGACACTAGATTAATGCGTTTTATTGTCATCTCAGTGTTTATGTGAAAATGAAGACTTTTAGAGTGCTTGAAACTATTTTATGAGAAATAGTTAATTCATAGGTTTTATTTCTTAGAGCATTTTAGGTTTACAGAAAAACTGAACAGAAATTACAGTGTTCCCACATGCTCCCACGCACTCCCTCCCACCCCACCTCTCGTTTCCTCTATTACCAACACCTTTCATTAGTTGGGGTACATTTGTTACAATGGATGAACCAATATTAATCCATTATTATGAACTAAAGTCCATAGTTTACATTAGGGTCCCCTCTTTGTGTTGTACATTCTACAGGTTTTGACAAATATGTAATGCCTTGTATTCACCACGTTTGTATCATACAGAAGAGTTTTACTGCTCTAAAAACTCCCTGTGTTTCACTTCCCCACACCTCCCTCCCTTACTTCCCCTCCCCAGGCCCTGGAAACCACTGATCGTTTTACTGTTTTATAGTTTGGTGGAAGGTATACTTTTCTTTGTACAAAGGAATATCTACCAGATAAAACCACAGGGTTTTTTCTGCCCAGAGACACACGATTTTTTTTTTAAATTTAGCCAACGCCTTGAGTCTAAGAGCAAACCTAATTTAGGTTCCTTCTCTGGATGACTTCAGTGTATCCCATCTCCCTTGTTTCTCTTTAACTAGTACAACCTTATTTTTTGGTAAACATTACTTTATGGTCCCCTTTCTCCATTCATCCATTCCTCCCCTACTACGATACATCTTTTATGTCAATGCTGTCCCAAAGACCTTTCTGCAATGATGAAAATGTTCTATATCTGTGCCACCCAATACAATAGCCACTAGTGTCATGTGGCTACTGAGCACTTGAAATGTGGCTAGTGCAATGGAGGAACTGAATTTTTAAATTCTATTTAATTTTAATAATTTCAACTTAGCCCCATGTGGCCAATAGCTACTATTTTGGACAGCACAGATTTAAGTTTTTGCCTATGCCAGATCACCCATCCTGATAGCATTCATAAACGTTCCCCCGCCTTCATACTTGAAATCCTCCCTTTCCTCTTGAATCTTCCCTGACAAATTAGAAAAGCAACTAAATTCTGCCTGACCCCGTTCATGGCTGAAATACACAGCTCCCACATCTGTCACGTTTATCACCATCCAATATATTCTTTTCTTACACAGAACATTAAGGTGTCTTGTAAAATCTATTTATGAGGCTCTCCCATGTTCCTTGTCTATGCCTTTTTATGTCTCCCTCCATTAAGTGTTTTCTGTTTAAAACTCCATACCCTTGGAAAACAGAGTAGAATTACATAACTCATGCTTTAGTTGGCAGTTTCTACAAGCCATTGTCAGTGGGTTAATACACGCCATTTTAGATGATTGTGACACAACACTTCAGGGCTGAAAGAGTGGGAAGAGAAGAAACAATAACATCAAAGGAAATGAAGAGAATTAGGAGTCTCAGTCCAGGACTCAGCACGGCATGAGTAAGGAGATGTGGATGGTAGCTGTTAGGAGGCTGGCATTCTGAGCACATCTGTGCCACCAGCAGGCGCATGACATTGGTCATATCAGGGACTCAGCTTTCTCCTTCATGGAATGAAGGGTTTGGACCAGAGGCTCCAGTTCGAGGTGTCTCCCAGCTTAGAATGCTCCTTGGGTCAAAAGTAGCCTGGGAATGACTGGGACATTGGAAACAGACTTGGTCACGTGGAATATTTCACACAATCTCACCCCCACCACCGCTTCCCCAGCTAGCAGTGTTTGTGATGAACACATTAACTTTGCTGAGGACAGGACTGAAACAATATTTTAAGAACCAACAAAACCTAGTTCAGAGTGAGTCATTGGTCCTAACTATAGTGGCTCAACTGACCACAAAAGTTTGTGAATGATCTATATGGTGTCCTTAAAACATCTGCACAAACCTTTTATTTCCAATGCTTTGAACAGAAATAAACAGTCTTTAATCCAAAGTCTACACTCCACAAAACAGTTGAAAATTTAAAGTATAAGCACGGACTCCCTGGCTGAGTGTCTCTTGCCTGTGTGCCCATGTGAGTGGCCAGTTAAATGCCTGGCCTCTGCTATGTAAGCAGTAGGAAATCTTTGCATATAAAAACAGGGCAAGTTGTGCTAAAGTAAAACTCGTGTTCTGGAACTCTTAATGTGCACGTAAAATTACCGCTTAGGCTTGCAAGCTAAATGATTTGCTAATGGCAACTAAAATGTGACATGCCCCCGGAAGAAATAATTGAATCATAACTTGGAAGGGTCTGAGTCGATTATCCTCAGCCAAGCGCTTAAATATTTTTTTCTTTCTCTCCCTAAACCTTGCTTCTGCAGTGAAGAATAGGAATAGTGTTGTTGTGATGACTAAAGGAAACTAGGGCATAGCACTGTAAACCCTTCAGAGTTCCCGGCACCGTTGCAATTACGCATTTCTTTATACAATCACTTGCCTGCTGTCTCTCCCTGCTAGACTGTAAGTTCCAGGAGGGCAGGGTTTTTGTCACCTTTTGCTCAGAGTCTGGCATGTAGGAGGGAGTCAACACAGATCTTTTGAATAAAACATGTAAATCATTTAGAGTCACTGGAGTCAAATCCCCGGGCTTGGCTCCTGTGTTCTTGGACAAGTAGCTCTTCGGCCTATGCCTTCGTTTCCTCTTCTATAAAGGAGGATAGTGATGGTATCTACTTGATTGAATAACTGTGAGAGTTGAGTGGGATAATATATGCAAAGATCTTAGAACAGTGTCTGGTACATAGGGAGAACTCATTAAACGTTAATGATTTTTAATCATTAAAAATTGATGATAGTTGATGTGTAATAAGCACTTCATAAATGACAGTTCTTATTATTTGCTATCATTTTTGAAAGACTATTTGCCCTTTGAAATAGCAGTTATATGGAGGTCCTCAGTTACGTATTCTACTATACTAGGACAGCTGCTTTCCCTTTGTATGCTATGCCAGGCACAAGTGTGGACACAGCATGTCAAAGGAAACACCAAAATGATGTTCACAATGGTACATGGGTCTCTAGGGTCCAGGGAAAAGTGACAAAATGTTTTCCCACCTCCGTATGTTACAGGATCCCTCTCTCACCTCCTGGTACCCTCCCCTCATCTCTATTTGGCCAGTTGTCCCAGAAAGTCCCCAGCTTACAAATCAACCTCCCCTATAGGATCTGTCTCTACCCATCACCGTTAAAGGATGCTTTTCAGCAATCTATTCTCTTGTGGAAATAATTTATTGCCAGAAAGTAACTGATAAAAGCCTATATTTCTATATTCAGGACAGGAAGGAAAAATAAGAAAAAAGACTTGAGACTAATTCTAGATCTTGCCTTTACTAACTGAGTCACTTCTGGTAAGTTACTTGATTGATTGTGTCTCAGAATAATATCAGTTAGACGGGAATAATCAATATGTGATCTACCTCTGGGCTTATGAAAATTAAATGAGATAAGCGTGCAAAGGACCTAGTTCCAATTAAGAGAAGAGAGTTTCTAAATTGTGAAAAGAACAAATTTTGCCACCCTTCCAATTCCAGTCATTCTGAGTGTCCAAATTGATCTGGGAGATTTAGCGAGGGGTTTTTTCCTTTCCCTAGGGACTCCATTTTTAAATGGTGGGGCTACTTCCTATCTGAGGACAAAGGAGAGGTGGAGAAGGGCACACACACACTTTCTTTTCTTTTTTGCCCTCTGACCTTTTCTCTAATTTGTAAGTAAAATTTGAATAATGCTATAATTCCATTCCAGTATTTTCTATATACTCTTCTTTAACCGAATAAGGTAATCAACTCTTATCCTTAGCCTCTCCCCTAATTTTCTGAATTTAATGACTCTAGATTTGAATTTTATAGCATTTCAGGAACAGGTTTTTTCCCATATAATTTGAGATTCAATTTCATTTATTTGAGAATTGATTGTTGTTAAAAATCTAATTGTTTTTAATAAGCAAAATCACTTTGATCCATTTTATTCTTTTTATTTTTTTACAATTAAGGAGCATTCACTTTAATATTCATAGTTCTTTGAAGTATAACACTACGCGTTACTATTTCTTGTTTAAACATGGTCTAGCAAGATCAACAGTTACTTGTAAAAAAAAACATGGGAGAGGGGTTAGCATACACTTAAAGAAGGCAGTATTCCAAAGAACATAATTGTAAAAAATGACAACAGTATCATAGATCTCCTCAATGTAAAAGCACAATTAATATTAAGAAATATATGCATAATCTGATCCATTTAATTCTGATAGGTAGAGTATATAAAAACATTGCTAACCTATAGTAAATGGTTGAGATAGATGATGGGGTAGATGATCTGAAAACTAAAGTGCAAAGCTCAGAGCATTTTATAAAACTTGCCAAAGCAAACCTCGTTCTAAAGAAAAACACTCAGGCAAATTCCCAAGTTCAGGTCTTAATATACCTTTTATCCTATAGAAGCCATTCCTTTCCTGAGCATTGAAAAGACAACATCTGAGAGGTGCTTGCTTAATCCACAGGGATCTAAGGCCTTTTTAAAAAGGAACTCAAAGACCTAAGCAAATATTACCTCTGAATTTTGTAAATATTTTATTCCTTACTTATTTGTCTGAGCAAAATCATATATCCTCTAACAACCCTAACTAGATACAACTTTTAACCTAAAGAAAAAAAAATTGGAAAGTAAAAATGTGCTTTGGGATTTAGTTAGAATTGAAAATCCATTTCCTTTCTATGTAGTAATGACTTTTATGGGGTTTTATAACAATAAGGTTGGTTAAAAATATTTAAAGCCATGGAGAATAATTGGACAGTCTCATACCACGCTTTATACAATATTCTTTGTGTTAAAATAATTTCCCTTAAGCCCCTTCCTCTTCCCATTGTCTCCCTACCTCCCTTGTCAGGAGTGAACTAATCAGAGAGAACCTGCTTGACTGTGTAGCCCTGAGAGTTTGGTTCTGAGAGGACAGATGCTGGTCTCCCAGTTCTGGAACTTTCTACCTGTGTGACCTTGGGCTAGTGACTTAACCTTCTGAACCCCACTCTACTCATTTGCAGCAGGTTACCCACTTCCCAAGGTTTTTGTCAGAATTAAATCGGACGGTGGGGATTTTGCTAGCAGGAGAATGGTGTCCTTCACCGCCCCCAGCTGCAGTTAACTTTCACTCTGACATAATGTTGCTATCGGTCAAAAATAAAATGGGCCTTGGTTGCAGCATGAGGACTTCTTAGTTGCGGCATGCAAAGACACGGCACAGCCAAAATTAAAAAATAAAAAAAATTGGCGAATGTTAGTGTACATAAATTTTTAAAAAATAAAATGAGGGACCTCCCTGGTGGCGCAGTGGTTAAGAATCCGCCTGCCAATGCAGGGGACACGGATTCGAGCCCTGGTCTGGGAAGATCCCACATGTCACGGAGCAACTAAGCCTGTGCGCCACAACTACTGAGCCCACATGCCACAACTACTGCAGCCCACGTGCCTGGAGCCCGTGCTCCACAACAAAAGCCACCGCAATGAGAAGCCCGTGCACTGCAACAAAGAATAGCCCCTGCTCGCCACAACTACAGAAAGCCCACGCACAGCAATGAAGACCCAACACAGCCAATAATTAATTAATTAGTTAATTAATTAAAAAAAATAAAATTAAAAAAAAATGAGTCTTGGGACATGGATAAATGGATGGGGTCAGAATACAGATTCCAAATTCCACTGTCACCACGGAGAAGGAACAGAAGGCAGGGCCTTTGAATCCCTACACCTTATATACATAGTAAGCACTAGATGCATGTGTTTTTGAATGGTCTTCTGGTGGATTCGATAGAAATAAGGTACCCTGACTAGCATGAAGCTGGTAAAGTTAAAAGATGGTAGAGAATGATGGGTTAAGAGCAAAGGATGGGAATCAAGCACGTTGGGATCAGATTCTAGCTTTGTAGTAACTTTGGACAAAGGTGCTAATTTCTCTGAATCTGCATTTAAATCTGATCATTCTTCTCCCTCTCCATCCCCCTCCCCCTCCCCACCCCCCTCACATTCCCAGTCACACAAAACAGTTGACAGCTACCACTCTGGATAGCTTCACCTTGCCTTTAGGATAAAGTCCCAAGCACGGCCCATGAGATCTGGTCCCTCTCACCCTTCTATCCCTGGTTCTCTTAGCTCCAGCAATAGTGCTCTTTTTCAGTCCCCTCGGAAGTGCTGTCTGGCCCTGTCTTGCCCCTGTGTGATCCAATAACATCTTGTCTCATCTGCCTGGAATGATGTCATCCCCAGCACCGGTACCTCCTCCCCCATTGAGTGAATAACCCTGAATGTCTAGGCTTAAACATCATTTTCTGAGTGAGATTTTGCCTCCCGCCCCACCCTAGGTTAGGGCTCCTCCTGTGCTCTGTGTTTCCCTCTTTCTTCAGTCTTGCTGCACTGTGATGTCTCTTCCCCCCGCATTAGACTCCATGAGGTCTCCGTGTACATGTAGAGGGCGGATCCAGCGTAGAGCAGGGAGCATTGGGTTTACCTTGTTCTCTACTGCAGTCCCAGAGTCCAGCCCAGCGGCTGCTCGTAACACACGCTGACTGGATGCGTGAAGGACTGAGTATCAGGAGACTGAGGTCTCCTCCCAGACTTGTGAGGGCTAAAGGAGATGATGTCTGTATCAAGTTCAGAACCACTCTTGGCACCTGGTAAATATCTCAGCCATTGGTGGCTATTATCATTAATAGAAATGTTTAAGTGATGAATTTGTTTCATTTCTAAATTCTTTGGTGGGCACTTCTCCAAATGGGAGAGTTAAAGGAAGGTAAGCAAGCTGCCCATTTGTACCCATTCTTCTAAGTACAATTGGAGAGTTTTAGAGCAGAACAAGATGAAACAATGTGCCAAACCAAAATTGGAGCCAGGACAGAAAATGGCTTTGATGTGATGGATCGAGTGTAATTGTATGTTTGCATGCGCCTCGGGTCTGGCTATGCTCCAGGTGCAAACATCCATAACCCAGTCCATCAACCAGATGTTACCAGTTTGGAGAGTTTTTTTTTTTTAAACAGAAATATGATCTATGCCTATAGAAACCTACATGTTAGCACACGGAAAATGACTGTAGTCAATATCATATAAAAATACAATTTGCAAAAGATAATTACGGAATCCACATGAAAGTCTTATACCTGAGTCTTAAACTTGAGTAATAAAAGGTGAATACTCCTTTTCCAGCTGGAATTTAAAGATAGGATTTTCATAATGGAGACCAGATTATATAAAATTTGATGTAATAAAGTTGTATCTTCTTTTATTAAAAATTATAAATAAGTGTGAGACTTCTTTTATTTTCAACTGACCAGGCCTCTTAAGTTACAAACTTTGCTGAGGTCTAACATGGGTAGGATAGATGCTGATGATTCTTAGTATTGGAAGAAACTTCATGATTCAAAAAAATGAAGTCATAATGTTGGTATGTCATGTATCAGGACTGATGTTTTAAAATGGGAACTTTTAATTCCATCTTCTATGACTGGTCCAAAATTTCTTGAGGATGTTGCAGGGGAAATGAAGGAACATTTGGAAAGGGGGAGAAAAATCTATCTGCTACCTCTTCTAAACTATTATCTCTCTACTACTAGTAGCCTGAGACTGGCTTTTCTCTGAGCATCCCTAATTGAGCTTCTGTTAATAGACTTGGTATATAAGTTAGGGATATATTTGGCTGCAAGTAATAGAAAACCCAAACAATAGTAACTTCAACAAATAGAGGATTCTTTTTCACACATTACAAAAATCCAGAGTTAGGTGACTGTTGGCATTGTTTGCAGCTCACAATGCCACGAGGGATACAGGTCATTGTATCTTTCTGCTCTGCTATCCTTATAGCCTCATGTTTCAAGATGTTCCAAGATGTTTGCCATAGTTCAGACATCACATGTGCTTTGAAAGCAGGAAGAGAGTGTTATCTCTGTCTCCTTTTAACAGGAAATCAGAGGCTTTATCAGAACTCCCAGGCAAATATCTACTTGTGTTTTATGGGCTGGGAAAGAGAATATTTATCTGGACAAGTGTTTAGTGAGGAAAAAGAGGGAAGTGGATATTGGATAAGCAACTGACATTGATGCTACACTTGGCTTGGTCTTCACACTACCCTGGTTGCCGATGGGAGGTGGGGAAGGGCACTGACACTCCTATGTGATCTGTCATGCTCTCTTAGTAGGGCTGGGTGAATAAGTGAAGATTTGACAGGCCATTTCAGGGAGCTTCCAAATCTGAGCTCAGCTAGCAAAGGAACTCACTAATAATATTTTGCTTGTCTAATATTTTAGACTTTCAAAATCATGATGTTGGGCTTCCCCGAGGGCACAGTGGTTAAGAATCCTGCCAATGCCGGGGACATGGCCCTGATCCGGGAAGATCCCACATGCTGCAGAGCAACTAAGCCCGGGCACCACAACTACTGAGCCTTCGCTCTAGAGCCCACGAGCCACAACTACTGAAGCCCCCACGCCTAGAGCCCATGCTCTGCAACAAAGAGGAGCCACCACAATGAGAAGCCCGTGCACCGCAACGAAGAGTAGCCCTCGCTCGCCGCAACTAGAGAAAACCTGTGCGCGGCAACAAAGACCCAGCGCAGCCAAAAATAAATAAAATAAAAATAAATAAATTTAAATTAAAATGATGATGTTATTTAGATTAAGGTAGATAGCCATTCTGAGCTGAGCTAGATGCTTTCCTACACAGAAAAAGAGTGACTAAGTAACCATTCACGATGGTTCCTAGGTGACTCTGTGTGACTGTGTGTCCCTGTACTCTAGAAATAGCTGGATCTTCCTGATGTCCAGCGTGGCATCTCTTGCCAAGTCGGAAAGAGATCTGAAAATTCCCATTCCATTCCATTTGCGGAGGATACCACAGCATTTCTTCTTCCGACCCTAATGGGAAGCACATGGAGATCACTGAACATTGGGAGCTCTTCTTTGCTCAAATTATGTTTTTCAAGCAAGGGCTATGATAAAGTAACCTCTAAACATGACCCTGGCAAAAGTCAGTAGCCTTGCTTATTCTGGCCACGTTCCTGGTGCAATCCAGGGTTCTGGGAAGATTTACTTTAATTACAACCTCTTTTGCCCTTTTTCTCTCCCTCTTATACTCATGATCTCTTACATAACATGTGTTAGAGTTACCAAAACTGAAAGTTTCATTCTTGAGCTAAATTAGGTAAATGTAATTTGCACTTGGCTTCCTTTCTTTTGGAAGATCTGGTCAAATTAGCATGTTGTACTGTTTTTCTGAGACACACATAGCTTAAATTCTCTTTCTGTAGTTTTTATGTCTCAGTAAAACTTTCATTTTTGTTTTTGGTGGCAAGGATAATAAAGAGACATTGTATCTTCTAAATTTTCTTTAGCCATATAATGTCCTATGAAGAATATTTTTTAAAGACTTTTTTCTTAGGATACTAATAAATTCTCATGAGAACTGGTTCATTTCCAAAAAGTTTTCCACAGAGCTTATATATAAAATTTAAAATTCATATTAATTAAATCAAAACATAAGAAACACTGCATTCTTCATGAATCATGAAAATATTATCACACATTAAAACACCAGATCAAAAAAGTGTTTTCAATTGTACTGTATTACTTAGCACAAAATGTGTAAGCCATAATTTTTGCATTCAGTTCAACAGCAACTCAATGTAACAAACATTAATTGAGCACCTTATGTATGTGCAAAGGCACTCTGCTCTGATTAAGGACTGGACACCACAATACCTGCTGTCAAAAGACTCACTCCATTAAGAGGAAACAGATGCATAAACAAATAATTACAATGCAATGTGATAAAATACAATGATAAAAAGATATACAGGGACAGGATTTAACCCCGTTGGTGGATGCTAAAGAGAGGGCATTGGAGAGAGTTCAGAAGGAAGGTGATGCCTGATGCAAAGGCATCTTTCATCAATCAAGGCATTCTTGATTGCAGGAGAGTATTCTGGGCAGAGGGAAACCAAGAAGGACTCTGTAGTAAAAGTGCAGGTAAGGAGAACCCAAACTAAGACAGTGCTGGAGGAGAGAGATGAGGATGAGGGGATGAGTTTGCAATACTTAGGAGGTAAAACTGAATATCTTAGCAATTTGATTTAGTATCTTCCCAGAAGGTTACCAAAGATGATACTTATTGATGGTTCATCAAGATGGTTTTTTACTGGTATAGTCTTTTCAATAGATAACTGGATTTGAAACAAGTTTTGACAAATACTATATAGGCATAATCTGTTTTCATTTGAATATTACATGTATGTAAATTTCTAAGACTATATGCAGAAATAGTATCTTTCCAAGGCATTTTGTCTTGGTACATAGCAATGGACTAAGAGCAAAATAAGAAAATTACATAATATTTGGTGGGCATGGAGGAAAAAAAACCACACTGGCTTCTCACTGGTCAAGACTCGTTTCTGCCTGCATGAAGGAGTTACTTAGTTACTTGGCCATTTACCACTGCATATTAGCAGAAAAGCTTAACCAACCTTGTCTATAAATGGCCAAGCAACAAACTGCCTCATTCATTCATTCTGTTGACATGTTCTGAATCCTAGGAGGCTTAGATCCAGGGATAGAGAAATCAAGAAGTTGTAGCCTTTGCCCATGAGAGAAAGGGGGATGTAAACAGATACTCTTAGTATAGTCTGACAAGCACTTTATTAAAAGTGGGACTGGAGTCCTGAGAGGATGCTGGGAAGTGAACTAACTGCCTGGTGCAGAGACATGTGATGTCATTTCAAATATAGGGAACGACGGGAGACTATATTATTGTTTCTAATTATCTGTTTCATGTCCCTAGTATAGGGAAAGATATATAGGGACAGGAGAGGTTTATACTTCCCTGCCCCAATTAAGGTCACACTTGGCCAGGTGACTTACTTTGGCCAATAAAATTTGAGTAGAAGTGTTTTGTGCCACTTCTGAGCAAACCTTTAAAATCCATCATGACATTCCAAAGTCACTCTTTTCCCTTTGCCACACGAGAAAACCATTTCCAGAAAAGGACTGCCCATTTAGTGTGGATCTCAGAGTAAAGAAGACTCCTGGAGTAGAGTTGAAGCCACCCTGCAGGCAACACGTAATGTAAGTAAGAAATAAACCTGTGCCGTTGAAAACCACTGAGACCTGGGGATGGTCGTTATAACATCATAACTTAGGAAAGCTGACTAACACAGAAGTAGAACATGCAAAGGTGCAGAATTATCCCTGGGTATGGAGTGTTTGAGGAATGCTGAGAAGTTTAGTGTAAACTCAGTGTTTAAAGCCTAGGTGGCCAGAAATAAACCCAAAATGGTAGTTAGGAAGAGATTTTTGAAGGGTCTTACAGGTCCTGCTAAGAAAGTTGAATGTTATTCTTTAAATGGTGGAAAGCCAGTAGAAGTTAAGGAGTGACATGATGAGATTTGTTTCTTAGGAAGATGAGTCTAATGAGAGTGGAAAAATACTATTACCAGTGAAATTAGCTAAAAAGTTGTTATGATACTAGTAACTAACATTTATTGTGCATTTACTCTGTGCCAGGCATTTTGTATATATTTACCAAAGCAATCTTCACAACAACCCCACTTGGTAGGTACTGCAATGATCCTTCCCTGTAGAAGAGGAAATAGAGGCACGGAGAGGTTAAATAACTTGGCCTGGTCAGTCTACAAGAAGCACTTAGAGTCAGAGTTCCATCCCAAGCTGTCTGGGTGCCAGAATCCATACTCTTCACCGTGACACCACACACTCAGAATCCAGGCAGATGGGGGCCAGCATCTGAACCAAGGCAGTACATGGAGACAGAGAGGAAGTCTCAAGTCTCATACTTCTGAGATTGCACAGAATGTGGGCATGAGTTGGAGCTTTGGGGTAGAAGAAATGGAGAGGTCAGAGATAACGTCCCATTTTTTACTCAGGAGACTAAATATGTAGTAAAACAATGAATGGAAACGGAATATAAGAACAAGTTTGGGAGGAAAATGAAGAGTTTTGTTTGGGATACATTCATTGTGAGGCCGCTATGCAGCAACTGGTGGAGATGATTTGTCAGCACTTAGAATATGGTACCAAAGCTGAGGAGCAAGGCGGAGACAGATCCAGGTGGGGCAGAAGGCCAAGAGAGTGGACTCATTCATCTTGGCAGGTGTAGAGTGAGTTGAGAGACGGCCAAGGGAAGAATCAGAAGAATCCAATAATTTAAGGAGTAGATCAGGAGGAAGAGCCAGGGGAAGACTGAGAGGCAGTGATAAAGGAGAGAAAAGCATCAGAGAACAGAGGATGGGTTTTCATAAAGGTGTTCACCACCAGTGAACACCATAAAAGTGTTAACGCTGGAAAAATTGGGAGATGACCACAACCGCCTCTGCTTGCGGCATGCTCCAGCCACACAATGACTTTGAGAAACAAGAACCTCCACTTACACAGCAGCAAAAACCTTGTACATCACCAGCATCCCAGCAGAGGTGCAAAGATGCATTGGGTGGAGGTAGAGAAAAAGGAGGAAATGATCTCCCCCATCATGACACTCATAGAATTGAGTACTTTTATGCTTATTTATAACTGCAGAACTGCTTATGATCTTTTAAAATGACAGGTTCCCACAAATGGAAAAAAAGTGCATTGCTTCAATTTACAGGAATTGCCTAATTCCAAACATGGTAATGAGAAAGATTTAGAAGTAAAATCTTTTCTGGAACACTCATCATACCTGGAAGAACCGGCTTATTAGATTCACTCCTTAAGTGCTCTCCAGTAACGCTACTAAATTTCAACAGCCTGTAACTAGTTGGAATAACATGAAGGATATTTGCATAGACTTAGTAAAATACTAAGGTTTTTTGATGACTTAGTAAAATACCAGAATTTTTTAAACGCATGAATAGCTTGAAGCTACACAGAAGTTATTACACAATATTTGGCTAGGAACATCCCACATGCATGCTTTGTCGTAGAGGAAGAAGAAAATGTTATTTTGTCTACCACACAAATGACGTCTTTGTCCAGTGAACTTCAGATTGTTGAGGTGTGTTGAGATGGTGTTCAAAAAGGCATCCATGGAAACAAAGCTTGGAAACATGGGGTTAAATAATCTTAACTTTTTTTCCATTGCAGGACTTCTGAGAGCCTTTAATATGCTGCTTTACATTGTGCAGCTCCAGGGAGGGCTAGAGTAGGCAGGCAGCAGTCCCCAGACTTACCTGACCATAGATTCCCCCATTATTTATTTATTTATTTATTTTTAGATTCCCCCATTATTTTTTTCAAGAACACATGAAATTATTTATCAAATGTCCTATGTGGTAGATTATATTTCTGTTCAAAATGTTTGCTGTTCCTCCCTTTAGTATCCTTTTCTATAGGATTATCCTTCCCTACTCCACCGAACACAGGAATGGTGATGTGACCTGCTTTGGTCAATGGAACATGGCTGCAAGTAACGTGTGTCGCTTCCAAGCAGAGACTTTAAGAGCCAGCCTGCAGTCTCCCTCTTCTCTTTACCCTCCATTACAAGGCCAACTCAACTATGTCCTAGAGAAAGATTGTTCCAATAGCCCTGAGTTCTGGAGTGTCCTGTGTTGGAAATGGAAATGCATAAGAAATAAACCCTTGAAGTTGTAAGCCATTAATATTTTAGGTTATTTGTTACCACAGTGAAGTTAGCCTGAGCTGACTACATCCGGCCTCTAAGCATTTATAAATTACCTGAACCTTACTGCTTTTTATAGGTGCGCCCATTCAGTTTCAGTCTTATCAATGATGAGATGGTCTTTGAATTATTCTTTAGGTTCAGACAGTAACACTTGAAGGTTTATTAAATATTATATATATATATATATATGCAATAAGACTTAAAGCAAATGGTGCTCAAACTCTTGTATGCCTAGAAAATTACCTGGAATTTCATCCAAAGTGAACATTCTGAGACCTAATTCCCAGAGATTGTGATTCAGTGGCCCTGGAATGTGTCCAGGGAATCTGAATTTTAAACCAGTCTCCCAAGATATTACCAGTGCAGGTGGTCTGTCAGCAACAGTTGAGTGTGTTGCTCTAAAGCCACTCATTTAATTACCAGTTGTATGATAACATGTATTTAAAGAAATGCCATTTCAATTTAAAGAGGCACCATAGAGACTCCTCTTTTGAATTACTAGATGCATGTATAATTAGTTTCATCACATTTTAGTTTATATGCATTATATTTCATTATATTTTACTGCAAAATATTTTGTGCACAAAATGCTACTCTGTGCTTGAATGCCTATAATATTCAAAAAGTCTGACTCTAGGTAACCCTTGACTCTTCCAAAGAAATCAATCTGCTTGAAAAAATCAAGTTCTGTTACCTATGAAGATCAAGGACTTTCAAGTTGCAAGTGACAGAAACCAAATTCAAACCGCCTGAAGCAAACCAAATTTATTGGTTACAGAACTAAAATGTTCATGGTTTTGAGGGAATGAAGTTTAGTTGCTGGTTGAGCATGGTGGACATGTTGGAACTGGAGACCAAACCTGCCTTTGGGAAGGTGTTGGGAGTGGGAGATGTTGCAGGTAAGAGGGCAAAATGAGGGTAGTGTGTAGGTCCTCATGGGAGGAAGACCCACCAGGCAGGGCACTACCTGGAGGGTCTGGGGACAGGGGCAGGGGGGGAGTCTAGGCAGGTGATTTGCACCAGAGAAGTTTGGCAGGATGTGATCAGGTAGAAGTCCTGGAAGTCGGGCAGAGAATGACCAGCAGGTAAGGAATAGGGAGGTAGACAGAGTAAAGAATGTCAGTCAGCCAGAATCAGGGTTTCATTTATAGTTGGATCTAGATGCTCAAAAGATAGCTTCAAGTACCTGGGGTTTTTTTTTTGTTTGTTTTTTTCAGCTCTGCTTTCCTCTGTGTTAGCTTCACTCTCAGGCAGATTCTCCCATGAGGAGCAAGATGGTGGCCACCAATTTAGTAATCCCCAAACTGGGTCTTATTGGTCTGGCTTGGGTCAAGGCCAATCTTTGACCCAGTCATTGTGGCCAGAAATGCCCTACTGGGCCATGTGTTCATCTCTGGAGACAGGAATGGGTTACAGCTATTGAATCACAAATGTTCCCCAAAAGAAAAAAGTTCCTGCTATTCATTCCCAGCAGGAAGGGGATAATGAAAACCGGGCAGGGAAAATTCAATTTGTCTACTATAGACTTGATGATACTTCTCCTACACTGGGTCAGCAATCTGACAGGGAAGGGAACTCACACACTGGATTTTCCTTTCCCTCAAAGGGGATTGTTTTTTTCTAAAATGAATAAGGCAAGCAATTTTATTCCAAAGTGTTTGAATTAAGCAAACTGTGCCTATTCCTTCTTGGGAAAATATCAGAAAGGAACCCAATGTTACAGACTGCAGTTAGGTCTAAGTGCAGTCATAGGAACCCGTGTTTTCTACTTCAAGGTTGCGTGTTAATGAATGTTTTCCACTAGATATGTTGAGCCTACATACCTAATTAATTTTGTTTGAAATTCACAATTATTTAGTTTGATGGAGGCCAGATTTTCTATAGATGCATAAAGTTTAAGGGGAAAAAATGCTGGCAACCTCTTGTCCCTTTAAGTCAATTACCAAAGGCTAAAATCAGAGCTGTTTGCTACAGAGTTCTCAAAATATCACAGAGAAAAGCAGTTCAGTCTTTATTATGACCTTTACTGACTCACTTATGAGTATTAACCAAGATGCACTACATCAAGTCTCTTGACAAAAACAGGTTTTGGATTTTGCTGTGTCTTTCTATTTATAGCTTGTATTTTCGCTTATTCATTATCAGGGAACAACGTTAAGGTAAGGAAGTTTGTAAGTAAAGTTGTTTCTCCATTACCCTTTTCCTTTTACCTAAAGAAAGCTTCCTCTGCTTGTCCCCCTGGTATAATTAGGCTCCCTTTCTCGTATTTTTGTTTGTATACTGTGTTAGTATGATGCCTTGTATACAACGAGTATTCAATAAATGTCACTAATTAATGACTCAACACAGGATCAACATGTTTTGCATTATGCCACCATTCACTGAAGCACTGTGGAGACAGTTCTGAGGCAATTTGGAACTCTGCCAAGATCTAGATATTTGGGCATTTTACCAGAGACTTGGGAAATTCCAAACATGAGATTTAAAAAAAAAATATCGCTTCCTTTTTTTAAAAAATCAAAACATAACACTTTTATTTGTTAATGCTCAAAACGTAAAGGGAGCACAATTAATAAAATGAGGTTTATTTAGGAAGACTATTAAACTCTATCTAGATGTTGACAACCTTAGCACTCAAGATTTCCACATCTGACTGCAGAGAAGTCGCTCCAATGCGTATAATCCATACATAACTTGTGTGATCACAGAGACTGAGCCGTTTCTGCCCTTTCTCACGTCACATTTCCTCCTCTGCAGGGCTGATACAGTAACAAGTGTATTTATCATTTTCAGATCATTGTAGAAAACAGAGAACCAGCCAGGAAACCAGACTCTTGTCCTGCCCCTGCAGCCTCCTGGCCATTGTGAGGGTGATAAATGGCTGTCCTCCCACATAGCACTCAAGCATTGAAAAGTTCAAGGGCATAGAGGGCTTATGTCTGTCAGCTCCTTCCTTTGGTAGCTTGTAGGAAAACTGTTAGAAGTCAGCATGGGAAGAGAGAGGAGGGAGGAGAGTGGGTTGGCTGGATCTCATGGCCAGATGTTCAGAAACCAAATCATAATCATCTTTTCAACTAGTGTCCTTGAATTCCTTGAGCTATTCATGATTCTTATAACCTCGAATATCTGTTTATGTCATCAGTGTCAGTTCAAATCATGGATTCCACGGACAGTTTGATAAATGATCTTCAATTTTATCACAGGCAAGCGCATTATGGTTCAATTAATGGTTTTGTTTGTGTGACCACTTAGGGAATGTGTCCACAGATCTATTTCTAGGTAAAAATTTAGTTTTAAGAGTGTTGCTTTGCCAATTTTTACAGGTTTCTACTTTGGGTATATCTGGATTTTTGCCCCAAATGCCCAACAGCATGCAAGCGAACCTGAGGTAGAAATATTATGTGTCTGGTTACTTGATTCTTGCTTATCACAGGCAACTAACTACTAACTACTAACATCAATACCTAACTAGCACCCAGATCAAGAAACAGAATGTCATTGGTGTCATGAGAACCTTCACCATTTCCTCCAATCTTCAATCATTACTCTTCCAAGAGTAGCCACTATTCTGACTTGTAATATTATAAATTAGTTTGCCAGTTTTTGAACTTTTTATAAATAGAATCATATAATACGTACTTGACATTTTTCCCTCAACATTATGTTTGTAAGATTCACCCATACTGTCAGGTAAAGTTGAAGTCCTTGCTGACATTATTGTGATGTCTGCCAAAGAAACTGTCTATTGTCACGTTAACGCAACAAAAATGACCAACCTTGACTCCAAGTTCTCCTTCACTTGAGGCATCTTGACTCTTGGCATTTACAGTTGTTCACTTACTGAACGGTGTCAGGTTTCTACGGCTCTGAGTGCTGGCTCGCATTACAGTTAAGTGGAAGCAAGAAAACTCAGGCAGCCTTTCATGGAAAGAAAGGCCTGCCGCAATTTCAGGTTTTGTGGTAAATAAACAGAGAAACGAGAGACGTCATCTCTTGAGTTTTCCAAGATTTTGACAGAAGGAAGTTGTGGAGTTGGGGACATCAGTAGGTCATGTCAGAACTGGGGATCAGACCCATCTCTACCTCTGGGAAGGTGGTGGGTGAGGGTGTTGCTGGGAGAAGAGGAGGGGTGAGGGTAGTGTGCAGGTTCAGGGCAGGGAAGGAGAGGCAACAGAGGGTCCCAACACCCAGAGAATCTAAGGACAGGAAGGCGGTGATCCAGACAGGTAGCCTGCGCTAGGAAGGTGGATGTGAGGGATGAGCAGGTGAATATCCTGGCAGGTGGACTAAGCATGACCAGAGGTGGTGGGAAGGAAGGAAGTAGTCACAATCAAGAGTGCTAGTCAACCAAAGTCATGGTGCCATCTGGAGTTAAGGGGTAGACCCTAATCTTGGGGGATGGAAGTTACAAGAAGAACAGTAAGACAGGAGAAGCACAGTGATTAAATCCTAAAGCATTCTGGATGTCATTTGAATGTCAGACACTGAACTGGGCTCTAGATTGTATTCATTTATTTATTTATTCATTCATTTATTCAACAAGTTTTAATTGAGCATCTACTATGTGTCAGGCACTGTTCGAGGCACGGGATAGAGCAGTAAAGAAAACAAAATTCTTGCCCCTTTGGATCTTATATTTTCATAAGGGAGACAGGCATCAAACAAAATAAATAAATTTTATGCCAGGTTATCAGGCAATAAGTGCTCTGGAGAAAGATAAACCCAGGTGGAGAGACAGGGAGTATGGAGGATTCAAATTTTAAATAAAGAGGCCAGGGAAAGCCTCACTGAAAAGGTGACCTTTGAGCATATCCTTGAAGGAGGTGAGGGGGTGAGCCCGCAGATACCTGGAAGGGACCATTACAGGCAGAGGAAACAGGTGGTGCAGAAGTGAGTGAGAGCGTGTCTGGTGTATTCAGAGGACAGCAAGGAGGCCAGATGGCTGGATTTGTACAAGTGAGGGGCAGAAAGGAAGATGAGAGAGGAAGCCGGTGAGGGATGCAGGTGAGGAAATCATCTAAGCCATTTTAAGCCGGTGGTTCTCAACTGGGGTCAACTTGTTTCCCAGGGGACATTTGGGAATGTCTGGAGACATTTTTGATTGACACCACTGGGGGCTTTTTTTTTTTTTTTCCAAGTGAGACTTTAAACAATTCAAAGTGGGCTCTTTACATGCACAGGAAGCTCCCATCTGGGCAAATAGTGGCCAGCACGTCAGACACTAGCATTAGATTTCAAAATAGTCTCTGTAAATTGAAGTAGTCAGAAACAAACAGATATGAAGTCGTTTCATAAAACCTGTTATTGAAGTCTATTATACATAAAGAACAGTGTACACATTATAAATGCACATATTGATGCATTTCCACAAGCAAAACACCAATACCTAACTAGCACCCAGATCAAGAAACAGAATGTCATTGGTGTCATGAAAACCTTCACCATTTCCTCCAATCTTCAATCATTACTCTTCCAAGAGTAGCCACTATCCTGACTTGTAATACTATAAATTAGTTTGCCAGTTTTTGAACTTTTTATAAATAGAATCATATAATACGTACTTGACTTTTTTCCCTCAACATTATGTTTGTAAGATTCACCCATACTGTCACGTAAAGTTGTAGATTATTCATTCTCATTGTCATATAATATGCCATTGTGTGAATATAAAATAGTTGGTCTATTCTACTTGGATGGGCATTTGGATAGTTTCCAGTTTCAGGTTATTACGAGTAGTGGTCTATGAAAATTCCAGTACATGCGTTTAATGAACACATGTACACATTTCTGGTGGGTATACATCTAGGAGTGGAATTGCAGGGTTGTAGGAGAGAAAAGATGTCTTAATAAGATGCAATGTAGCATATTATAGCTAGACCAGTAAACAAGTTTTATAAATATGTTAGGGAAGATTTGGATTAGTTCAAGAATGAAAGAAAAAACCCAGAGCCCAGGATAGAAAACATTGCGACAGCAAGGATGCAAAGTAGAGTGTAGTTGAAGTTACAGAGAACGATGTGTGTAGATAGGCATGTAACTTGCAGAAATCAAGTGGCAGCCATGTGGGGTAGTAAGGGGCTTGGGTAGGAGTCAGAAAGACTTGAGTGTGAACCTTCCTCTACCACATATGACTGTGTGACTTGGGTGCATCACTTGACAGCTCAAAGCTTTGACTTTTCCATGGCAGGAAATACAGGTTGTTGAGAAGATTAAATTCATTCATTCAACACCTATTGATTGAATGCCTACCTATGTGCAGGGTACTGGGGACTCAGTGGTGAACAAAAAAGAAGGGTCCTTGTCCTCAATGATTTTACTGAATACACTGAACAATGATCACTTAATTACGATTATGGTAAGTTCAATGAAGGGGTCTAACCTAGTCTTGCGGTCAGGGAGGCTTCTCTGAGGCCAAGCAGACATGAGCCAGGACAAGGGTTGGGGTGAGAATTGCAGGCAGATGAAACAGCACAAGGGAAATCTAAGGAGGGAAGAAGCTTGGCAGGTGTGAGGAAAAGAGACGGTGAGTGTGCAGACAGAAGGCACATGGAGGAGCAGGGAGAGATGAGATGGAGGGGCAGGCAGACTTTTTAAGTGATGAAATTTATAACAATTGATTTTTAAAGGTTTTAAACTGAAAGTAAGGAGAGGGCTGGGAAATGGACAAAATCGGATAAGTGCAAAGATACAGATTGATTTGTGCATTTCCATATTTATCCATGAATTCATTTACATTTATGGGATGTGGGACTACCAAGTGAATCTCATAGTGTATGAAATTATTTGAGTATCCATAACTATTAAATGGATGAATACATAAATAGTAATTTATGAAGTTAACACAACTTGAAAAAAATCTGTTTAATATTGTTTAATTCTTTTTGCTCTGATATTAACTTAGTTTGAGTAGATCTCCACTGTAGTAACAGAAGCTAATATTTGTTGTGTTACTGTGTACCAACTTCCATTCTAAGCAGGATGTAACAAATATATATTCTCATTTAATCCTCATCCCAACAACCCAGGGAGGTATGTTTTATTACTATCCCCATTTTACTGATGGGGAAGTAGATACTGAAAGGAACACTGACCCACTTGCCTGAAATCACCCAGTTAGTAAGCACAGAGGCAGGATTCACACTCAGGCAGTCTGATTCCAGCCCACAAGTTCTCAATGACTACTCATTATAGCTTCCAGAAAGAGGTCACAAACATGCCAGCACAAACATCTGGTTGGTTGGATTGCTCCACTTCTCAATGTAAATTAATAAATTAATATTGTGCAGTACACATTCATCTCTGGCGAGTTGATTAGAATGACTCGATTCCCTAGGGCTTCATCCCCTCATAGTGGACTAAGAAGACTGAGCGTTCAGACTTGCCAATCCAGCTGTGGATCCGTGACTGCACCTCAGGAGAGTGATAGGTGTAGAGATTGAGGAGGGTCCAAATCCTGCCGGCCTTGGAGACCATGGAAGTGTTTCAGAGTGTTCTCTTAGTGCAGAGGGAAGCAATATGATTGGTTAGGAGGTGATTGAAATAGTCTGGGTGAGAGATGCTGGCCAGTTTGATGGCAGTCAAAATCGAGATGAAGTGAGGGATTCTAAGTAAAAGGACTCACAAAATGCTTGGCACATAGTAGGCACAGTGTAAGGGGTGGATATTGTTAACAATGAAGGCAAGATCATTTCAATCTAGCAGGCCAAATTTCACGGATTGGAAATTGTTATCTAAAGCCTGGCATTGAGAAAGATTTCGTACCTCTTTCAGATCTGCATGGAAAGAGTTCTTTGATGGATTGGAGATGTCTGCCATGAGAGCTGGATTAGCAGCTGGTAGCACATATGCAGAGGAGTGCTTTAATAACGATCTTCAGGTACAGATAACATTCTTACACTGATGATTTTGAGTCATTTTTATCTATAAAAATAATATTAAAATATAACATGAAATATTATATGATATGAAAGATAGGCTTAAACTATAAAAGGATTTCTTTTTAATTAAAAAAGCAGTACCTGATGGATGGTGGATTATAGAGGCTAACAGAACTGACCTTGGGTTCAGAAATATTCATGGACAATGCACTGCAAACAGAGGGTTCCATAGGCAAATTAATTTGACTTAGGTCAAATACTTTATCCCCTCGTAGAGATCCATGATGCATATCAGCAAGTTAAAGGTTCAGGAAATGAAGCACACTGCAAGAAACCTCTTTAATGCTCTTGCACCAGAATTTTCCAAATTGATGTGACCGTGGAAATTTTTTTCATCTAACACTTATTAACATATCAGAGAAACATGATAACATCTGCACTGATATTGTGTTATAGTAACATGACGCTGTGCTACAAAATTTGGAATGCCATCTTTTTTGGTCCTGGATTTTGTGGAGCTCAATCAGTGGGAGAAAGAGAGAGAGGGAGGAAGAGACCAGTCTGCAGCATTTGCTTGTTTTTAGAGAACCATTCTCACTTAATAAGAATTGGTTGTATATATGGTTGTGTGTTGATTGTATATTGGTTGTATATGTATGACTTTGCGACTGACAATATTTAACCTTTGGCTGATAAAGGTCAATTCCTAGCCTGAACCCATGTTCTGAAGTCCCTTGAATTTGAACGACCCAGCAGACACACAGATTCCACAGATGTGGGCCAGTCTCCGAACACTAGGGCTGATTCATTTTAAAAGTTTCCAACTTTCAGTTCACTGCTTGGTACATAAAAGGCACTCCACAAATATCTTTTGAGTAAATGAATGAATATGTAACTGAATAATAATGGACACTATTTGTTCTCACAAGAAAAGCTAAGTATGAAACTATTAGGTATTGTACCAAATCAAGGAGAAATTTTCAATTAAACAATAAGTCTGAGAAATAAACACTGTTTCTTTTTTTGTTCTCTGGAGAATTAGCAAGTTAGATCTACTTTTGTTTGAGTTATACATACTGAAGAAAGTAGTGTCTTTGGGCAAAAACTGGATAATGTTATTGAGTAACTTTGTCCTTTAATAACTTTGATAAGTTTGTATTATCAATTAGACAAGTCACATAATCTCCTTGTTTTCTTGTCTCCTGGACAGGGCGATCTCTAAAGATCTTTTCAGTTCAAAAGTGTCTGTGAATCTGTTCACTTCAAAATGTTATGCTTTGCGCTTGCAACACTGGAAAAGTGCATAATATTCATTATAAAACCAGGTCTGAGTCCAGATTGAAAGGGCCCCAGGAAAGCAGAGAATTCCAGAACATTTTGCAAGAGTATCCTCACTCATTAAAGGAATGTTCATAAGAGGAAAACAAGAGCTCTGTTAACAGATTTCCCTGCAGCAGAGCTGTGTGAAGGCCCTTTCACTAAATATATCATGCTTAGAGAGGGCAGCGGTCTCCTCTGTGGCTGTCTTGATAAGCACGGGTAAGCACGGGTCAACAAGGGCACTGGTGTGACACGTACCCTATTATGAGCCAACACTTACATGTGCTTATTAAGTAGCAGCCACTGTTCTAAATGCTCTAGTTATACTAATTCGTTTAATCCTGACAACAACCCTATGAAGTAGGTGTAAGGATATGAAAGTGAGGATTTTACAGATGGGTAAGCTGGGGCATAAAAGGTTAAATTTGCCCAGGATTATGGACCTAGTAAGTGATGGAGCCAAATTTGAACCCAGGTAGTAGAGATCCATTAGTCCTGCTTGACCACTCTGCTCTACTGCCATCTCAGGATATTGTCTAGCCTTTGATGAAAGCTGAAAGAGTCCAAGTCACCCCACATTTATGGAGAGCCCACTCTGCTAAATGCTGCTGGGGACTGAGAGGGGGGTGAAATGATGAGGACTTCATTACTGTGCTTACCCAGCTAAGAAATAAGCAACTCCGTCCCGGCAGAATGGAATGAGTTACTAGAATAGAAGTTCTGGGGAAAGAAGAAGGTAGAATTTGAGCGAGCCCTGAAGGATGGAATTTTGATAGATAAAGTGGGAGGAGAATATTTCAGGTTCAAGCAACAGCATGGATTATACGGTGTGCCAAATAGGCTTGTCTGCATAGATTGTGAGACGGGCAGTAGGGAGATGATGGGTGGTTTTTAGAAGGTTCTGAACACTGTGCTAAGGAGACTAAATGTAATTCTATAGGCAACAAGGAGCAATTTGGCTTTTCCTTGGAGTATAATTCTGGAGATAGCATGGTGGGCTATAGCCTAAGCAGGAGGAATGAGAAATTAAATCAGGGCAGTTTCAGTAACAAATGTAAAAAGGGATGGTGTAGTGGATATTGTGATATAGTGCCCAGACCCCCCTTCAGGAACAAAGGTCTTACTCTCCAAGTCACCAGGAATGCTGCCATCAGAGAGCCCTCAGCTGTCAAGCCCCTTTATCCAAGGTCACGCCCTCTTCCTGGGATGACTCGCATCCAGTGACTGATTGCTGCGGGGGTATAAAGGCCCCTACCCCTCACTCCAGCTGGGGACAGCTCTGAAGGATCATCCCAGCTTCAGAACTCCATGCATTGCAGTTGAACTTTTTTCTCTGCCCAATCCTGCCTCCTTCCTTTTCTCTTCGAAAGGCTGTTATCCCAAGAGCACTCCCTAATCAACCTCCTCCTTCCTGCCTTAAGTCTTCATCCTGGGAAACTCAACCTGCTTCCAATGGCTGCATGGTGCTTTGCAGGAACAAAACCCACAGTTGGGCATCTCTGCGGGTATGTAGCAAGTGAAAGAGAAGGCAAGTCAAAGATGCCCAACCAAGGTAGCTAGAAGAATCACGGCCTAAGCTAGCATGGTGTCTCCACTGGACAACTGTAAAAGGCCCCTTAATGACCTCCCTGTTTCTCTTCTTGACCATCACAGGGATGATCCACTCTTCACACATATGCCAGAGGGATCACATACAGAAGAAAATAAAAAGTCCTTATCCTCCCTACAGGGCACCACCTAACCTGGCCCCCTGATGCCTCTCCAACCTCTCCACACTTCCCATGCTCCCAACGTTCCAGCCACCCTGGCCTCTTTGCATTTCTGGAACATTCAGCCATGCACATATTGGTCCCCAGATACTCCCTAGGTTCCATCTCTCATTTAATTTATACCTCTTTGTTCAAAAACTCCTTCTCTGGGAAGCCTCCCCAGTTATCCCATTTAGAATAGCAACCTCTGTCATTTTCTATCCCTCAAACCCACTTTATTTTTTTTCCAAAGTACTTATCTCAAGTTGACATTGACATTGTATTACTTACCTATTTGATGGTGTGTTTTTCCCTCTAGAATGAGAGCTCCATGAGGGCAAGAACTGTGTCTTTCTCTGTTATATCTCTGGTCAGGAACATAATTTGTGTGTAAGTTAATGAAAACCAGGGACATAGGGGAAGTGTACTTCCAGTAGAAAGAAAAATGAGTTTCATTTTGAATATGTTGAAGTCTGAACAGTCTTTGGAATAGTCACATCAGAAGTTTAGAAGACAGTTACCAATTCAGGTTTGTAGGTAAAGACAGAGAAGTGGAAGTTCCTCAGAGTGTCCAGTACCCTGTAAAGTGAATGGGGGAGAATAAGCTAGAACAGCAGTTCCCAAGTTGCTCTGGGGAATATTAGTCCCATGAGAGGCTCTTTGAAAAAAAGAATAGCATGGCCATATTCTTTCAGTGGAACAGAACCCAATCCAAACAGATGTAATAAAAGAAAAATAAATAAATAAGCAAAGAAAGAGACATAGACAGAGAGACAGAGAGAGAGAGACAGAGAAAGGAAGGAAGGGGAAGGGGATTTAATGGCTCACGTAACTGCAAAGTCCAGAGGCTCAGGCTGGTCCAGATCCAGGGACTCAAAGAGCGATACCAGAACTTGGTCTCTCTTCACCTCTCAGCTCTGTCCTTGTCTTCTCTGAGTTACTGCACTCTCAGCCAGCCTCCTTTGAAATGGACCAAATGGCAAGTAGATCCCCAGAATTGGTTCCAATTCCTTCAGTCAGCAAACCCAGCTAAACACACTGCCTTTTCCACAACAGTTTCCCCCCACCAAAAAAAAATTCAAGGAATCAGACCTAAGGAGCTGGTCTGGCTTGAGTCATGCACCCAGAGGGATAAGTGTTCTGATTCTGAGTCTGGGATGTATCTGATATTGTGTGCTAGAGGCCCCTACAACTCAACTCTGCACAACTCTTCCCAACTCCACATTCAGTCATTTCACTTGGTAGCTTGAAACTGGCCACGGTGGGAGTATTTACACCGTGGAAATTGGCAAATGCTATAAATCAAGGCTTTTTTTCTGTGGAGAATTGGTTGTTAAATACCTACCAGCACCTCATCTTATGACCATTTCTAAAGCAAGGCAATGGGAAATGGACCCCCAGAACTGAAGGACTAAGAATGACGTAGGGGCGGCTCTCTAATGGGAAATCAGGATATTGCTACGGAAAGATGGGAGAATGAATGTTGGGCCGTGTCCTCTACACTGTATATTAAGTTGTATTGTATTATCACATTGCATCACATCACATTATATTATAATTGGAGATCTATAATGAACTAATGGCTCTACAATGGCCTATAATCTAAAAAGCTGTTTGACTTTATTTAACCCATTGTCACCCAAACTTCTCTGATTAGGGAGTCCCTTTTTTCATAAAACTTGGATTAACATCTTTGGAAACTAGTGAGCCAGAGTATAGAGACAGAAGATAAGGGAACTAAGAATAAAAATAATATTAATGTGTAGATCTATTGCTGTGTTAGTGGCTGGGAAAAAAAACCAATTCTTTTGTTTCCCTCTCCCTTGAATAGCAATTAGAAAATACCTAAAGTAAAGAAAGCGTTGATTTTAAGCCAGCTAAGATGTATGCATATTTTATTTTGACTTTTAGCCAATAAAAAAGGTTTAAAATCAAAGGAACAACAAATTTCCTATATATTTTAGGCTGGATAGTACATGTTAATTTCTAATACTTTTGTGAGCTGTAATTAACCTTGGGTCTTTGAGAAATCAAATGTTAAGGTTTTAAGCATTTAAGTATGAAACTTAATCTAGTGATATGATAGGAACAAAAAATGAAAAACAGAGAGCAATAGAAAACTATTTATACTTAACTAATAGGAAATTGATTACACTCTATGTTTTGAAAGGGTCTTATAATGCAAACTTCATGAGGATAAGTGCTCTGTTTGTTTTGCTCACTGTTGTATCCTTAGCACTTGTATGTAGTAAGTGCTCAATGAATATGTATTGAATATTGAATTTAAAAATCTAAAATTGATGACAGAGGAATGTTTTTATCCCATCTTATGTTTCCTCATAAACCTGCCCGTCACGCATCCCTTCATTTAGGATTGATTTTCCTTCCACAGCCCTGATCACAAATCTCCACGGCCATCTAAAAGATTTTATGATTTTTCATGCTCTCTCCCCAACCCCATTTTTGCCCTGCGTTGCAAACTTAGTAAGGGTTGCATTTCTACCATTTGCAGGAAAGGAGTCGTCATTGATCAATCTTCACTGATGTCTATTATACTGAAAACTGTATTTGTGAATTATTGATATTCTTTGTTCTTTAACTGAAATTTCTTACTTCCTAAAGATGGACAAATGTATTGAAAATCCAGGGCTCAATAAATATAATTCTTGTGTAATTCTAAGAAACTCCTAACAAAACTGCTGTGTGTAAAGATGTTGTCGTACGGCAGAAGCAAAACCTACACTCTCTTTAAATCCGTTGGAAGCAACTGGGGGTGCTCCTGGCTGTTGGGGTTTTGAATACAGAGACACTTTCATTTGGAGGGAAGCAGTAACCCCACAGAGGTAAACGGTAGTGTGAAAATCTGATCGTGGGGTCTCAGTGCAGACGGGAGAAGCTTGGGGACAGTGGGAAGGGCCAGGCCCTGCAGACACAGTCCTGTACTGAGATGGCAGAATGCAAATAATACCCAGAAGAAATAGCACATCATCTATCTCACTGAGTAATAAAATCCGAAACAGGGATGTAATGAGAGAAAGAGTTAGATTCATGCCGACAGAGGCAAAGGAGAGGAGCAAATTGCGCTAAGGAGAGATTGGAGAACATTCAGACCAGGCCTTCAGATTGAGAAGGGCTCTGCATAGCACTTGGTCAAAGCTCAACTGTGTCAGAACCTCACCTACAGCAGCAACAAATTGTAGGCGAGATCCTAGTGAAGCTCCTGAAACTAGAAGCGGCAAAAGAGTTAGCAGTCAGACTGGCACTGATAGTGGAACACAGCGTCCAGTAATTAGGAGTGTAGGTTTTGGAGGCAGACTGCGGGGGGGTTGAATTACACGGTTTGTCAATGTCCGTGTGGCCTCCTTTATAAATGGGGGTGACGACCCTCCCTGCAACTCACAGGGTTGCAGAGAGGATGGAGTGAGTTGGTACACGGTACCTGGCACCCTGTAAGTGCTCAATAAATGTTCATTGCTGGTATCTAGCAAGTAAGTGTTCTGAACCCTACTTTTAGCCAGTGTCTTCTAAATCACTATAATGACTTTCGAATTAGACTGGAATTCAAATCTTTGTTATTTTACTTCTTTGAGCTTCGGTCTCTTCACCTATAAGTGGGACTAATACCTATAACACAAAGAAAGTGCCCAGAGCCGAGACTCTTCATGTTAATAACCAATCAATACTCATCTCTCAACTTGAGGGTCACGTGTACACCTGTTTCTCTTTCCTAGAGTTAAGAAAAAAATCTAGCGAGCTTAGATTAATCAATGTAGTCCAGGTTAGGCCTATCTAGGTGGGTAGAATGAGATTCTATGAGCACTCGAGTTTGAACTGGATGGTATTTTAATTTAGGTAGCGTTAAGGTTTCTGTCAGCTCTTTGAGTGTAAGATTCTGTGATTAAACAGCCAGAAAAACCAGATTTCTTGGGCATGTCACAGAAAAGAATCTCAGAGCTGCAGACGTCTTTGAGAGCGGTGTCCTCAGATACCTTAAGTTCCAGCAGGGAAATCATCAACAGCAATGTCGCTGTTGGCCGGAGCTGCCACAGTGATGGCCACTTCTGTTTTCCAATATGAGACCCAGGCGGTGTACCAGATTAGGTGCCCAAAGGAAACTCCAGGGACATTGCAGTTATTAAAATTAATTATTTAACTGACTTGTTATTTTTCAGCTACCCGACGTTAGAGACCTTGAGTTAATTCTGCTGGCAAATGTGTAACCATTGAAAATTCTCCACAGTCAGAAACTGGAAGCAAAAACTCACTCTCTTTTGGTTTTAGTTTTTTTGGTCTTGTACAGTACATTGAAGGCTGTGGATTAAGTGCACTAGTTAGAATAATACATTCAAGGATTTAAGGAATCTGGGTCCGATTTCGAACCACTCCACTACCTCTGGCTTGATGGCAGCTCAATTCCTTAATCTTTTGGCTTCTTTTTCCATCTGTGCAAGATGCCTCTGGCAACACACTGAGTGCAGTAGCTGTAGGAACAAATTAAATAATGGGCTTAATATCACCACCGAGATTGGAGTAAATAGCTCTTTTGTGGGATCCATTAGCTCAACTGAGAATATGATCACAGGATTCTGGGTCTATGATGGACTATAAGGAATAATGTAGCATCAATTTGAATGTCTTGTGTTGCCCCTGAGTGACTCTAGACAACACATAAAGAATATAGGGGAAGAAAGAGAAAAGCAAGGACAGAGGAGAGAGCTTGGTAAGTCAAAAGGAAGAGATAAAAGCTGAAGGGATGGAGGACCAAAAGATAAGACGTGTGATGTGAGTGGACACATATGCAGAAAAGAGAAGATGGGAGAGGCAGGAAGAGAAACAGGAAAGTGACTGAGTGAGAGGACGGCAAGGATTTGAAATGAAGTTTCAATCAGACAGTTCATTGGGACCTAAAGGGAGGGATGGAGAAGGGGGCAGAGCAGAGGGGGCAGGCAGGGTTTATTCCAGAAAGAGAGGATTTGCTAGTGGTGTCCTCTCCTGCCTTCAGTGGCTCTCTCCACACTCCTGGTACTCCCTCCCCAACCCTAGGCTCTGGCTCTGGGAGTTAGCCTTAACAGCTTAAGACTTTTAACCTCTCAGAAGTATAAGAATTTTAACAAGATTCTTGAGGTGACAGGTCTTAGGACCCAGGGAGTTAACTAAATGTTAGTCGATCGGGGGAAAGGACCCCCCTTACTCAGTGCTTCTCAAATCAAACAATTTCTAATTCCTAAGCTTTACCCACTGAGGATAACAGGATTTATAACCACCTCACGACCACATATAGCCCCCAACAGGCTCAGCTACCTGCTTTGATAGATTTAGAAGTGGTAGTAGAAGTGGTAATAACGATACTATTTGTAGCTAATATTTATCGCTTACTTTGTGTCAGGCACATACACCATGCATTCTTCCAAGAGGGATTTGAGGTGGTTTACCATGAAAGACATTATAACAGGGGAGGAAAAACTATTTTTTTAAAATCACTTTATTATTAATTAATTAATTTTTGGCTGTGTTGGGTCTTCGTTTCTGTGCAAGGGCTTTCTCTAGTTGCGGCAAGCGGGGGCCACTCTTCATAGCGGTGCGCGGGCCTCTCACTATCGCGGCCTCTCTTGTTGCGGAGCACAGGCTCCAGACGCGCAGGCTCAGTAGTTGTGGCTCACGGGCCTAGTTGCTCCGCGGCATGTGGGATCTTCCCAGACCAGGGCTCGAGCCCGTGTCCCCTGCATTAGCAGGCAGATTTTCAACCACTGCACCACCAGGGAAGCCCCGGAAAAACTATTATGTACACCCCTTGCCTGAGGAAAACTATAGAATATTCAACGCAGCGCCGTAAGAGGTTTTATAGAAATTAACTCATTTGTCCTCTCTGCCACCTTCTGATAGGTACTTTTAATTAGTCCTTTTTATAAAGAAAGAAACTGGGAAAACCAAGATTTGATATTATGTCCTTGGCTTGCCTTCGTAGGGCAGAATAAAAAAAAAAAAAATAACTCTATAGGAGTCCACTACTTACTTTCAACAATAGCAATTTCAAAGTTATTCACCAGAAAAAATATATCAGCTCTGCCTGTCATCAAAAGGTGGCCAAAACCAATGATGTGTCGTGCAGTGTCCCTGTTAACTTAGACATTTGAATATCCGTCATATAAGGACCCTTATGACAAATTCCTCTCCAAGCTTGAGCCAGAAAAGACTTTCTCCTAAATAAATTCTGCTTTATGATTCCTTGCACTTGACAATGAGAGTTACAAAAACCTTCATTTCCCCTACTTCATTTGGCTATGGGGAAGCCTGGAGCTAAGTTTTGTGCTCAAATGCTATTGTTTGTCTTAGCCAGAAGGTTTGTTTGCTTTTGTTTTTTTGTTTAATATTTGTCTTTCATTGTAAACCACCTTAAGTCTCTTTGAAAGAAGGCACAGTATAAATAAGCAAAAGACAAAATGCAATCCTGTTGTGGCCATGCTGGGGATATAATAATTTACCAAAATAGTTTACATAACACCCCTGAAATCTTTCTATTTGAAAGAGAATATTTTAAACAGAATCCAGGGAAGATAATATCTTTCATGGTGTTTATTGCATTTTTCATGCCCCTCAAATAACATTCCAAACCACTGTGGGTAAAGAACATAACATCTAGAGAAAATTAGCTGATTATTCTCATGTATCTTCTTGTCATATATCTAATTCAAGTTTTGTATCTTGTCCAAAACTGTGCTCTAAAATAAACCAATTTAAATCTACATTTATTAGTCAGGCTTAAAGTGAAGAACAGCTTCACTCATTTCAACTATTCGCTGCCTAATAACTATGCTTAATTTGTAGATTTTTATTTGTTTCCAAAATTTCTTCCAGGAACAAAGCCACATCTTGTCCCACTGATTGGTAAACAGTACGCATGTTAGATCACACATCCCAAGAAGCCTGCGTATGGGCCAAGATATGAGTAATTTAATAACAAAACCCCATCATCTCACATTTGCTGCTTTTGTTAGTGATTGATCCTTTCAAAGAATAAAGCCTTTCATTTCCAAAATTTTCATTACAGGTGTGATTATGATTTTTGTTTCACTTAAAGATTTTTTTTTTTTATTTAGGCATTTCAAATGAAATCTTATTTACAAAAAGATTTTTTTTAATGAATAAAACAGAAAAGCAGGGAGAAAAGAAAAGCCAATAGCTAGAAAGAAGAACACAAATCTTGGGCATAAAATAATTAACAAAGAAATCAGCTCTGCTTATCCAGCAAGTAGTTTAAGTTCAACTTTTTTGCTGCTTCATTCCCATTCAATTTTAGCTTATTATATAATCTACCTTCTTACTTCTAATTATGTAATCATTTCCATTTCATTCTTTATTTGTTCAACAAACATTGAATGAGAACTACTGTCAGACTCGTCATATTATACAACGTAAACTTCAAACGAAACAACTTTATGTTCTGATACTTAGTTTGCAACATCTTAGATTTTTTGTAAAAAAAAAAAGTAATTATTATATAAAATAGTATTTACAACATAGACTGGTCTATGACAAGGGAAATAAAAACGGTGTCAATCCGTGGCACGCGAAATTGAGTTGAAATTCCTTTAAGAATCCACAGTGATTAATTCACCTTTTTTTTTTTTTTAATTAATTAATTAATTAATTTATGGCTGTGTTGGGTCTCTGTTTCTGTGCGAGGGCTTTCTCTAGTTGCGGCGAGCGGGGGCCACTCTTCATCGCGGTGCATGGGCCTCTCACCATCACGGCCTCTCTTGGTGCGGAGCACAGGCTCCAGACATGCAGGCTCAGCAATTGTGGCTCACGGGCCCAGCTGCTCTGCGGCATGTGGGATTTTCCCAGACCAGGGCTCGAACCCGTGTCCCCTGCATTGGCAGGCAGACTCTCAACCACTGCACCACCAGGGAAGCCCTAATTCACCTTTTAAACAATAGTTAAGGAAATTTTACTACTATCAACTCAGATAGCAGGACCATATCAAGTACTGCACACTGAGTTTCTGGTCATAATCAGAAAATTGCTAACATATTTTTAAAGCCCTGGTTTTGTTATGGAAATATAAAATCCATTATTTCTCATGAAAAGTGTGTCTAACACAGCTTTTCAAACCAGACCTCAGACCTCAGCATGGTGCAGGCACCGAGGTGCTCCTTAGAAGCTGTGGCAAGTTCCTGAGTTTCCTGAACTATGAAATGGGGGTATACATCAGAGGCAATTAGCTAATCAAAGCATAAGCTTTAAGGCATCTTTCCAGCCCCACATCCAAGGCCCTGGCAGGAGACCTAGCAATACATTCAGGTGGTCATGTTTTTGTACAGCTGGCAAAAGTAAGATATTTTAACCACCATCAGCTGAGATTGAGGTCTCTTTCTATTTGATTTTCCCTTTGTCACTTTCCCCTGGGTTGGGTAGTGCTGGAGCAGCTTGGGTGTGCTATATTGTTTTGTTTTTCTTTTTCCTTTGGGAGGGTCACCCAAATTGCGTAAATTTC
The DNA here is from genome assembly GCF_965194805.1 of Balaenoptera borealis. Taxonomy (NCBI): domain Eukaryota; kingdom Metazoa; phylum Chordata; class Mammalia; order Artiodactyla; family Balaenopteridae; genus Balaenoptera; species Balaenoptera borealis. The sequence goes on along the minus strand of NC_138867.1, from coordinate 33,842,562 downwards.
TCATAAAACCTGCATCAACCCCTGGGTGTGATAACAGTACCTATTTTACAGGTGTGTTGTGCAGATTAAATGAGGTGATGGATGGTGCCAGACACAGTATGTATCCAATAGATGCTAGGAATTATTATTCCCCCAAATGTTTCTATGTCTCTCTCTTTTTTTCTTTGTATCTTTCTCTCTTTATATATACATAAAACAAAGTCACAGAAGTTAGCATTCTATGTAATATGTTTAAAATTAACTACAAATTTTTCCTACGAAAGGAATTTCTCAACTCCATGTAGGGGCTGCATCACGATTTTCTTAGACCCTAGGCACTTGTGCCTTTGTTGAACCCCTTCATCCATTAAAAAATTAAAAATAAGATAAATTTCCCAAACCACCGGGGACTCAAGAACCAGGGTAAACGGAAAAAGCAACATTGTACATCTTAAACAGGGGTTCCAGTACACATAGTAGAAGACTGTTTTGCAAACTAGGTCTTAGGGATAATAGGAAGCATTTAGTTTTGGCGTTCAAAATATGCACACAGATGAAGCTGGCCCTTAGAAGACTAGTGGGGACCATGTCTTACTGCGAAACACATATTTTCATTTAGGGAGCCTACTTTTCAATCAATGTACTTGCTGGTGTTCTGCGCCCATTTTAGTTACATTATCAACAGGGAAATGTTATCTCAGAAGATAAGCTTCGTTTTGCTAATTTAGAAATTGCTCTGGAATTTCATCCAAAGGTCTCTAAAAAACACGTTGGCCTTGGTGCTGGTGCATCAAATAAATCACAAATGAAACAAACAAGCTGGCTTCCTATTGAAGGTGTGTCTGCAGAGCCCTGTGACTCTGCGTGCCAGGGGCTCCATCTGGCACATTTCTGAACGTTGCAAAATTAATTGTGTCGAAGAGAACATCATCAAACGCGTCCGGCATAGAGCGTAAACATCTTCAAACCACGATTCTGCGCCATCAAACACTCTCCAGCTAATTACATTTGGTGCATTACTCTGGAAGAAAATCGAGGCCAAGTGAAACTGCGGAAATGGGAACAATGCAAGGAGGAAAAATCTCACCCCATTAAGGGATCCGTTTTTCCTCCGCACAAATAAGCCCACCACGCCTTGGAGGCAAGACTAGATGGCTCCAGGATACTCTCAGAATGCTCCCGCGGGCCCTCTCGGGCTGAGGGAGCCCTGCATCGGGGAGGAGGAAAGTGGCCTGAGCGGCAGCGCCCCAGCCATGGGGGCATTTTAGGTAACTCATAAAATCTAAGCAATCGCTCCCCCTACCCCCGCCCAGGCGTAAAGGCTGGTTTTCGTGTGTCTTTACAAAGGAAGCTAAAACACGGCCCCACGTCGTCCTCTCCTCTATGCAATGTTTGCAAAGCGCATTGACAGCGTTTTGGGAGCCGCTCTCCGCACAGGGCCGCCGCGCACTAGGCCGGCCTTCCCTGAGCATTTGCACCAGCTGGGCCGCTCCTCTCCCCGACTCTTCCATGACCTTCCGAGATTGGCCTCGCGACTGGACTCTCCGCGGAAGCACCTCCCTCGGTACTCGGCCCCCGCGCGCGGCCGCTCTCCTCCTGCTCTCAGGGGCAGCCCCGCGGCGAGCGCCGGACGCGCGCGGCCCCGCCGCGGGGGGCGGCGCAGGGGGCGCGCGGGAGGCTTCCGGCGGGGGCGCGCGGGCGGCGGGGCGGGGCCGGGGCCGGGGGCGGGGCCGGGGCAGCAGCGCCCCCCGCCGAGCGGCGTGCAGGCACCGCCCCCGCGCGCCGCAGTCCCCGCTGGAGCGTCTCGCTACTGGCCGTGGCCGTTACTGTTGCCTCCGTGAGGCTCTGGCGGCGGCGGCGGCTCCCGGGGCTCGCGGAGGGCAGCGGGCCGACCCTCGCCCGTGGCCGCCTGGAGCAGCCCAGCGCTGGGACCGGGGAGGCAATACGGCGGCGGCGGAGGCGGCGGGTTGTGCCCGGCCCCCCTCCTCTACGCCTCCAGCCCCCGGGCGACTGCGGACTCCGGGCAGCCCCCGGGCGGCGGCCGAGGCGGCCAAGCTGACGGCCGGGGATGGCGAGATAGCGGCGCGGGAGCGGCTCGTGAGTACTGGGAGCGGGTGGGCGCGGCGCGAGGCGCGGGGAGTGGGAGCCGCGGAGCCTGGAGCCCAGTCCCGTGGGCGCGTCGCCGCGAGCGCCCGGCGGCCCGCGGGGGGCGGGGGGCAGCGCTCCGGCCGGCTTCGGCCCGGGTGTCGGGGAGCGTCCGAGAGGAGTGACCGGGAGCGGGGGGTGGGGCGCGCCAGGTCGCGCCGCTCTCCAAGCACCCTTGGGCCACCCTCGGCTCCCAGAGGACGCCGACTCCCCGGCTGCGAACTTCTGCCCCACGTAGGGCAGCGAGTTCTGAGGCCACAGGCTACCTGGGGGATGGGAAGGAGCTTTAATTTTTATTTTTGTTAAGGGATGTAATCAACCAAGTGATTTCGTGACCCCGTGCCTCAACTTTTCATTAAACGAGTTCTCTGTCCCTTCCGTATTCATGGTGTATTTGATTCACCTGTATATTATGTGCTTGTATCCGAAGGCGCCATACTGATGAAAACCAGTTAAAGAGTTGGCGATCAAAGTTAGGCTTCGTAAAAGATGACACTTTTAATGCGTCATTTCAAAAGACAGAGCTGGAATCCTGAGTTGTGTCTAACAGAAAACTCTGTGCTTCAAATGCTGTGAATGTACGCCTTGAATAACATGATTCTGACCTCCACCGTCCGCGTCCCCACCTTTGGCTACCAAAAATATATGAGATGTTTTATTTGCAGTTGGGTACCTGTGTGCTCCTTTTTGTATGGGTGTGTTATTGCAGTCAAATATTGATATAGCGTATATACTGATACTGAATGGCGTTTGAATGGAAATGAATTTTTTGCATTTTTTAATGTGTTCTTTTAAGATACATTTTTCAACAGAAAGGTTTCAGTTTAAAGTTTGCCTTCTGATTTGTTCGTTTTCAGTTTCAGATTTGTCTTTAATTAAAAAAAAAATTTGCTTGGAGTAAAATTAAGTGACTTAGTAGTATCATTTAGTCAGGGGTCCAAAAATGATTCTTAAATTAAATCTAAAGCAAATTCCCCTCCCCAGAAAAGAAATATTAAAGTGTTCGTTTAGTGCAAATGATGCTTGCCCCTTCCCTTAAATGCTGATTTTGCCACAGATCTGAACTCACATTTCACTAGTATCGGAGGGTTCCTTGTCTAAGCCTGGCAGGGGAAAGGAAACCTAAGTATAGCGTGTGTTTTTAAAAGCACTGTCCTCTTACTTGTTTCTTACGTTGACTTTCTGTTTTAGAGCCAAGGGGAAACTGTTTATTTGGAGGCTTCATTAGGTAGGTACAAGCTCGATTTAGATTTCCCTTCCAAGGGTTGAATTGAGGCTTATTTGCTTTGTAATAGGTGAGATCACAAGTGCTCCTCTCTAATTAGCTGAGACTGGGATTCTTTTCTGGGAAATAAGGATCAGGAACTAAGCTGTTGAAGAGAACAAACTTTTGTGATTTTTGAAAGCTTTTGCTTGTTGATGGTCCTCACTGAATAATATGTTGGCAATAGTATAAATTATTATAACATTAAGATTTATCATATTAATTTGTGGGACAGGCAACCTATGCACACTGTAGAAGATTCAGTATGTATAAAAAGCTATAGAGTGGAAGGTATACCTCTCTCCCCGAGGCCATGCCTCACTGCACCCTGTTCTCCCCAGGACCCAGGGTTACTAACTCCTGTGTATATCTTTCCAGATAAAGCCTATGCTAGTATAAACATTTTGTATGTGTTCTTTTTATTTGTGTTTCCACAAATGAGGACGCGTTGTATACTCTGTTCTGCACCAGCTCCCTGCCCTCCCCTCCCCGCAGAGTACTAAATCTTGGCAGTCTCTACATCAGTACCTAAGAGCTGTCTCATGCTCTAACAGCTGCTGAGTACTCCATTAAGGATGAACCATAATTTATTTAACCTCTTTATTGCGGTAGGTTGTTTCTACTATTTTGCTATAGAATTATTGTAAAACATTAGTTTTTGAGGTTTTTAAGTGGATTTCAATTATTCCCAAAGGCCCAGAGGCAGTAGGAGCTTACTTCTTTGCATCATGTCCAGGAAATAAATGCCCCTTCTCTCCAAGGTACACCCTTTCCTTTTATATAATTTCAAAGCAATCCATAAGGATCCATAAGTGTCTTTGTGGTGAAGCATGAGACATCAAGGCCAGTTACTAAGGTCGTATTCCTTGATTAACACCTTAGCTCTTTGTTTCAACAAAAGAAATAAAAGAATAGATATAAGTTGTTAAGAATAATCTGTAAGACAAATTCTTAAGAGTTTGAATATTTTGAACATGGAGAAAAAGCTCGTACCTTTGATTAAGTTGAAGATAAAGGCAGTTTATCAGTCGTAAAACTTGTTTGCCATTAGGCACTAACATCCCTGCCTTCTGTAGATTATCACCAGTATCTCATATTTTAATGTTGCTATAGTATGGTTATAAATTGTACACTTTGGGAGAAGGTTATTCATAACTTTTAAGAGGGAGTACGCTTTTAGAAAATATTTGGCCCTTTTAAAATTAAAATTTGAGGTCTCTTAGAGTGCTTTTAAAACAGAGTAAATTGTAGAAGTAAGACTAATGCTAGCTAGCACTTGAGCCAAATACATTATATAATTTGAGTATTAGCCAATGTTAAGCTTTATATTTCCATTATGCTTATTTCTGAGAATGATTTTAGGACTAATGTAAGAAACTGTAATAATCCTTTTTTTTTTTAAACTGACCAAACAAATCTTTTCACATTTAAGGTGTTTTCTTTTTCCTTTGTTATTCAGTACCTGTCCTTGTGTTACAAAACTGCTAATATTGCATCTGTTATATTCCAGGCAACTTTCTAGCAACTAAGAATATAGCAGTGCGCAGGACAGACAGATCCCCTTCTAATGAGTTCACATCTTAGTGAGGGAGGTGGATAAAAAGCAGAGAAGCAATAAAGGCAATAATATCAGAGTGATAAGTGCTGGGAAAGTGATAAAATAGGTTTGCTGTGGCAAACGGGCAGGGTAGGGGCTGCTGTTTTAGACTGAGTGGCCCTGGAAGCCTCTCTGAGGTGGAGAGATTTGAACTGAGAGTTGAGTGTGTTTTTGGAGAATGGTGACTCAGGCAGAGGGAACAGCACATGCAAAGGCCCTGCAGCGGGGCTGAGCCTCGCATGCCAGAGGAACAGAGGGCTGCCTGTGTGGCTGGAATTTATGATGAAAAAGTGGCTGGCAGGAGAGAGCAGGCACTGGGGCTAGTGTCCTGGGTATTTGCATATGTCAAGGAACATTTATAGAAGTGGGAAAGAGACCTTGGGTGGTGGAGTTCCTCCACCTGCTGGAAGCTCCAGGAGGGCAGGCACGGATCTGCTTGTTCCTCATTGCTTACCCCGTGCCAGGAACAGCCTTGGTCAGAATGGGCTGTGAATATTTATAGAATTAATGAATAATTGGAGAGTTTAAGAAATAATCTTGCCTGGTTTTGGTCAAAATACCTAGATTTGGGAGTCTTTTGAGTTTTCCATCTTGGCTCTGGCCCTTGACATTACCAAATCTGGTCTACTGTTAACACATCCTCTCAAATTGTTGCTTTAAGTCAGTTGCATTTGATTTCTATTCCCTGAAATTAGAGTATGAAGCCTTAAAAGCATGCCTAATTTTCCAGGACATTATAGTGATTTCTGAGTAATTTAGTTAGAAGTTCCATCTTTGATTTTAGTGGATTAGCCATTTGCCTAAGTGTAAAAATTTCAGAGATGCCTTTTTTGGTATAGTGAATGTTTGAATCCTTTTGGGCAGAGGACAGACTAATGAGCACATAAAATGTATGTATTTTATGCAGGTACTTTAATTCTCACAGGAAGAATGTGTGTGTGTTCTATTTTAGGGAGTATCAGGAACTGTGGTATTTCCTCTTCCCAACTTCTAATCTGTTTGTCATTCTAAATATATGTTCCTTTATATTAACTGAAAGCTTGGGAAATGAGTTTTGTGCCAAGCAATTGTTGTAGATGCCTAATTAGAATCTGTTGTTTTTTCTTAACTGTGACTTTTGAGGTCCTGTTCGATACCAGGAGTTGTGATCTTGCAGAATGAGGGGGGGTTGATTTTTTATTTCCTATCCTAATTGGTTGATACCTGAACCCAATAAGTTGTTCCCATATAAGATAATTTTATCTTCCAGCATTCTCTCTTAAGCTCTGTGCACATGCTATGTAAAGGATGGATTCTGTGACTCCAAAATCTTAAATCAAGTTACCTTTGTTTTTCATCACTCTCCTTGCAGTGAAAGGTCTTCAGGCAAATTGCGGAAGCCCATACGCATCTGTTTTATAGGCCACTGGTACACTGAGGCTTAGATGCTTGAGTTAAAGTACTTTTACTACTACCTTTACATTTCCTTTGTGAACTACAGAGATGCAGGAGTTCCAGATTTGTCTTACATTGCCTAAGATTTACAGCACACACATTCCTTACCAATCCTTGCTGCTCCTCTTGCTCGTGTGAGCAGAGGTTGTGTTGATCAAATACTGTTTTATGCTTTTATGTTGGAAGTTGAAGAAAACCTTCTGGTGGGTGAATTTTTCATGTACTTTTGCAGAGAGGTGAGAAAATCTTGCCTCTACCCATTCTTCTGGTTTGTAGGGCAGATACAGAGGAAGACTTGGAATCAGTATGTGCCAGTAGCTGAGAATCTGTATCTGTATTATTAAGTGGCAGTATCCTGGAAGACCACAAGAAGGCGCTAATACTCCCATAAAGTGTGTGGCTCTTTGCTAAGGGTGACTTGGGATACTGAGGCCCCTTGCCTTCTTCTCACTGCTTGCAGGAGCAGGCTTCTCCAAGGAAACCCTGGATCGGAGGACAGTTGAAGTAGTGGTGGTGGGAACATGTGGTGGAAAATAACAAGTGGTGGCAGAAGTAATGCTTCCCATTTCTCATATTGAAAATGCTGGTGGGGCAGTGAATTGTAGACATTCTGTAGACAGAATGTGCCTTTGAATTGGGGATGAGGGTAAGCTGGAGAGAGGTGAGACTCCACCATCACGACTTAGTGCTGCAGCCGCCAGCGTGCCACCTTAAAGCTGGGTGCCAGCCTTCCCAGTCCCAGGCTTGGAGACCCGCCGCCACACCAGTGGGTCCTGTTTCATGTTTCACGCTGTAGTATTTATAGTGCATGCAGTTCAAAAGCGAAGGAGGCAAGAACATCTTAGGATCCTTTTCAAACAAACAGTTAAAATTGGGAGCATAAATCTTCATCTAACATGAACCTTATCCTGTATCATTCCTTGAAGTTACCTGGATCACCAAAGTTTTACTGTAGATGTAAAATTTGGGAGGAGGGGGCTGAGAGCTTCATTCTGATTTCTAAGGAAGGACTATATATAGTCCTGTATATAACGTAAAATGCAAAGCATTTACGAGTAATAGGAGCTTAAGCATTCAAACAAAACCAAAGAAGGTATAGAATTTAAGGGCCAGAAGGGGCCTCGGATCATCTGGTCAACTTTTTAAAGTTTACTGATAAACCAAGCCCCAGAGGTGTTCTAATTTGCCTAAGAATCCAGTAGTTCCAGACTGGTGTTTGTAACCACGATTTGCTGATTCCTAACTGCAGGGTTCTGAGCTCCCCTCTGGAACAGCAGGAAATTTGTGGGGTTCACTGCTGTGTTTCCATAGAACAGTGCCCAGCCCAGATATTTGTTGAATAAATGAATACATAAGAGAATTTTGAGAACTTAAGATTGCACATTAGCTATAAGATAATACTTATAAAATTTGAAAGAATACATGGTTTCATGAGTTTCTTTTCTTGTTAAACAACAGAGCATGTTGCTATTAAAGCCCAAACTATTAAGCCTAATATTAGCCAGATGGGCAAATGAAGATGTGGAGTTTTACTTACTAGCTTGGCACTTTTCAGAGCCTGGTGTCACTAGATCTTGTAATATTCTTTCTGTTCAGTCTGCTGGGATCCGGTGTCATTCAAGTTTTTATTTTGTATTTGAAAACGTATGTACTTTAAAATTTAGCATTTGTTGTCTGAATTGTTTGCTATTTTTCTAGCTATGTTTTATCAATAGTTTCACTATTTTTAAAACTTAGAGCCATATAGGGATTTGATTGTTTACAAACAAATCTAGCTAACCATTAGGTTTTTGGGGATTGTCACTTTCAAATGCTGCTGGTGGGTGTTTCAATTGTTATAACTTTCCAGGAGGGCAATTTTGTTTATTACTCACCGAAAGCCTCAAAAATGTGCCATGTCCCTTAGTCAGGCATTTCCACCGCTAGGAATTTAAACTAAGGAAAAAAAAATAAAGTGTGTGCACAGAGACCAGTCTATAGCAGTGGTTCTCGCCTACGCGGTGCGTGTGGGCACCGTATTCCTGTCAGGAGCTTTCTCCCCGCACAGTGATTCTTCACTTGGCGGGAAGTCCACGTAGTGGGGTGTCTCGGATTGCGAGGGGTGGGGTGCTCTCCCAAGCTTGGAAACTCATCTCCAGATTCTGGTGACCTCCACAAAAAGTGCACCAAAAACCCAACCTTTAGTTTGCAAAAATGATTTTTGTAGCTTTGTTTATGATAGTTATAAGCTAGAAACAACTTAAATGCTCAATAATAGGGAGATGGATTACTTAAATTGTGGTATATATCAATACTTGTAATGAAAAACCCTTTCTTCATTGACAGTGAGGTAAGAAAGTATTTATTGATTTGGAAAGATACTCAAAATTTGTAAACTGAAAAAGCAGATTGCAAAACAGCATGTGTAAGTGGATCTAAGGTGTTTTTGTTTGTTTTTGGAGAAAGGGGCAGAGAGAGCGAGCGAGCGAGCAGGAGTGTGCAGTTTTCTACCTCTTATGCTGGAAAATGCCGGAAGACTATACACCAGATGTTAGGTGAGAATATCTCCTTGTGCTGAAATTACAGGTGACTACTATTTTTATTTTCCTGAATTTCCAACGTAAGGAGCATATTATGTAGTAAAGAGAATGAGAGCAGCTTCCTTTTTTCATTTACTGGTTAGGCAGCCCACAGAACTTGGACAAGTTCTGTGTCTGATTTCTTACCTGTAAAAGGGAATAATAATATCCACCTCATCGTGCCTGCCAGTAGTATGTGTTAGATAAATGTTACCTTTCCCTCACTATTCTGTTATGATTAAGGCCAATATTCCTACTAATATAGGATTTCTAAGCAGAATAACATATCAACTGTTGTAAGAAGCATTTTATGACATTCTGACAAAATATTTCATTTCTTCTGGTCACTGGGAAATATTTTGTTGAGTTATTATTTACTTTAAAACTGAAATGCTTTCCAGTGCCAAGAAATTTTATTTTGAATCAAAAGCTTTTTTCTTTCTCCTTTGTTTCCTTCTGTATCGGTTTCCGTAGTTCTGTATGATAAGTTCTCAAAAGTCAGGGTCCGATCTTTCTTCCTTTTATAGAGTTGTTAAAATGAAATGTGATTCATTCATTCAGCAACTATTAAGGACCTTTTTTTCCCCAGGCAGCGGGTAGGCATCAGATATGCAGCAGTGGGCAGGGCAGACACGCCCCCACTACTTGCATGCCAAGGAAAGTGACCAGAGCACTTCAGGGCCAGGAGGCACACCCACTCAGTAAAAGGTGTGTTACAGCAGCTGACAATCAAGTGGGCCTCATTTCCTCTCCTGCGATTTTAAAAGAAACTATGTCGTGATGTTACTTTTCAGTGAACACAAACATTGCCTCCTGCTTGTTCTACGAAGTACATGAGGAGCAGACTAGGTTATTTCACCTTGACATTCACTGATGATTTAGTGATGACTTGCATTATATATCTGTGAGAATATCCTGGGCTAATAGTATTAAAATTGCTACTCTATATCCTCTATGAAGGATATGCCTTTTTTGAGATTATCTAGTGTAAAATTACTGCTGTGGGTTCCTACTAATAAATTTAGGGTGGATAGAATTTATCGATACCGCATTTGAGAAATTCCAGCACGTGGTCTCACTGAGGATGAGGGCAAAAAGCCTGCAGTTTAAGGTTTCCATTTGACGGTATATAAGTACATTAATTTTGTAATTTGTTCCTTGTGTAGGGACAGTTTTGGCAGCAGCTGTAAATGTTTTGATATAAAGTACACCCTCAGTGTTCATAAGAAGTGTCTCGGGACCTTTATGGCAAATAACTGACCTTGCATTTTATTTCCCTGATACAGCCTAATAAAAGAAGACAGTTTCATAAATCATTTTTTCTTGTTCCTGTGTAGAAAGAATGTAGAAGTCATGTCACAGGTTGGAGCCACTAGCAAAGCCAATATTTTATTCTTTCTTTATCTCACATTTTTTCCATCTACACCATTGCTTTCCACAGCCTATTCCACTTCATTGGCCTCCGCTGGAACCAGCAATTAGCTTTCTTTTTTTTAGTGGTGGTGGGGGGATCTCTTTTCACAAAGAAATACCCTTTATCTCTCTTGAGATGTACTGAGTATGTAATATTAAAGGGAGAGCAACCAAACTGTGTTGACCTGCAGACCTTAAGCTGTTGTCTAGACCTAGAGTTTAGCCAACTTACTCTTTCTCAAATGCAAACTTCAATAAAAGTACAGGGGACTCTGTTTTGGAACTTTTCAGCTCACTTACAAATAGTCAAAGTTGTGATTGCTGTACTCACGCATTCCATGGGCTGTATTGCTGGGATCAAAAACTCAAATGCTTACAGGGACAGAAGAGGTCACAGACATTGCTGAGAGGGTCTGATCTGCCTTTTGTCTTTATGCTTCTGATAAAAACATAAGGAATATTTTACTTTCTTCTTAATTCTACTACCAGATAGACAACACTGATAGTCTAGATGATTGGCAACTGAAATTTGTCTCAGTTTTGGGGACCAATAAGGAAAGACACAGAGGAAGGTTGGATCTGGAGCAACCTTGAGCTGATGTGAGCTGAGTTTTGAAGGACGAGTTGGTGTTTGTTAAATGGACAGGGAAGAGTGGAGTAGGAAGGACATTCTGGGTAGAGGGTAAGGTGTGCAGTGACACAGAGGACAGCAGAGCCTGCCGTGTTTGTTGGGACTCGAGCACAGGGCCAGTGTGGGTCAGAGGGCAAAGGTAGGTGGGACTGAAGTTAGGCGGCTTGGAACAGCAGAGAGCCTCATGCCATGCTGACAGCTGGCACCTTCTCCGTAGGCCAGGGAGAGCCATGGAAAATTTCAGGCATGTGAGACTGACGATTCAGAAGGGGGCCTCCAGCTTGTGTCATGGAGGCTTGGGAATCCAGAGACCAGGGAGCAACCTGGCAGGAGTGCAGACCAAGGGGAAGAAGCCCCAACAAGGCCCCAGCCAGGCCCGGCCCTGGAAGTTTGTCTTTACTTTCCTAATAATGTTGAGACATTATTTCCTAATAATGACACGTGCAGCAGTAATGACTCTGCTCTTCCCATGCTCAGTCCATCATGCCCTTTTCTTAAAGCTTTTGATTAAACTCAAATGGTGAGAAAGCATTCAATGTGTTCAAAGCTATCAAACACAGATCTACTGATGCTTTACCCTTACGTTGCTAAAAGTTTGAGAGATCCAAAGTGTGGGTGGTTATAAAACAGGGAGTAGGTGAAGTGGGAGTGATGCACTAGCCGCTTGAGCTAAAGATGTTGGTCAGAGGGCACAAACTTTCAGCTATAAGATGAATAAATTCTGGGAATCTATAGTTAATAAGACGGTATTGTATATCTGAAATTTGTTATGAGAGTAAATCTTAAGCATTTTTACCACACATGAAAAAGAAAGCTGTGAGGTGACAGATGTCTTATTAACTTGGTCGTGGTAATCATTTCACAGCATACATATACACGTGTCAAATCATCATGCTGTATACTTCAAATCCATACAATTTTATTTGTCAGTTGTACCTCAGTAAAGCTGTGGAAAAACAATAGGGAGCAGGTTTCACCTATGGAGAGAAAGGATAAGAATACTTTGAGTAAGGTTTATATTGAAGCAAGAATTTATAATAATTTGGACAGTAATAAAGACAACAATAATAGCTTATGTTTCATATTAATAATACTTTAATGTTAGATTACCTACTTACTCATTTTTTTAGACTAAAAACGAATCCCTCAATTTTAATACCACCAGAGGACAGGATTTTAGATGTTATGATAAAATGAGGAGACAAGAGAGTTGTCCCTCTTCTTGTTATTTTGGCAGTTACATTACATTATTGGCCCATTTCACTAACCAGTCTTTTGTGTTTTTCCCACATGCTGCTGTTAAGTCATATCTCCTCCAAACTGTATTTGTTTATTTTCTGTGTGTTATTGTCATCATCATAACCATTTTATTTGGGACCTTGAAATTATCAATGCTAAATTTATCCTATTGGATTAGTTTGTTAGATTAATTTGTTAGCATCCTCATTATTATGTGCAGTATATTTTCTACTTTGCCCATTTTTTGGTCCACAAATTTGAGAAATGTGATTCCTGTATCTTCCTCCATTTCATTAATGAAAATGTCAAGAAAAACAGAACTCTGTCACATCTGTCCATAATCTTTGTCCAGGTTGGCATCATCGATTAATTAGCACCCTTTGAGTAGCATTGATCACGTGGTGAAAGAGCCCCCTTCACTCTTTTTTATACAACCTTCATCTTGCTCATAAACATCTTTCAGACGTCAGGAAAGGTCTTGTTCAAAGCCAGATACTTCATGTCTGATTCTGATGCTGGCTTTCCCAGTTCATTGGCCTTGTCAAGTTGGGGGTGAGGTAGGGCTGGGGTACATTGGATTAGGGTCCCTTTCCTAATGCGTTCTGTAATCTTATCCAGGATCAACGTCAGGCTCACATGTTTCTAGTCTGTAGAATCTGCTGTCTTGATAGGATGCCCATTTCCAAGATAGTTTTGACAAATGACAGTTATTTCAGGTTCTGTTGTATTTTTCATTCTCTGTTCCATCTTATGTAGAAGACTCAAATAAATGTTAAGTGGATGCTGTACTTCCACATACTTAGAAGACCTTGTAACCCTGGTCAAATGCTAAAGATTTTATTTTAGTTTTTGTTTTTTTTCAGAAGCATTTGTATTCTAAAATGATGCTTAGGATTTTGAGATCTGGGATGGAATAATATGACCAATCAAGAAAAGGCCATTCAGTGGGGCTTCCTTGGTGGTGCAGTGGTTAAGAATCTGCCTGCCAATGCAGGGGACACGGGTTCGAGTCCTGTTCCGGGAAGATCCCACATGCCGCAGAGCAACTAAGCCCTTGCACCACAACTACTGAGCCTGCGCTCTAGAGCCCGCGAGCCACAACTATTGAGCCCGCATGCCACAACTACTGAAGCCTGCGTGCCTAGAGCCCGTGCTCCACAACAAGAAAAGCCACTGCAGTGAGAGCCCGCACACCGCAACGAAGAGTAGCCCCCCTCGCCGCAACTAGAGAAAGCCCGCGCGCAGAAACAAAGACCCAGTGCAGCCATAAATAAATAAATAAATAAATAAAAAATAAAATAAAATATATATATATATATTAAAAGAAAGAAAAAGCCATTCGAATTCTTTTGGAGAACAGAACTTTCAGATTCCAGCCCTAAAGAATATTAAAACATTCAGGCACATTTTGGTCAATATCTGTGCCCTGAAATATATGTCTTCAAACAGTTTATATTTTGAGATTATTTCAACAGCAAGAGAAGAATTTTTTCACGCCCATACATTTTGAAACAGGTTAACTGGCGCCCCAAGAATTCTATTGGGCCTGCAAATGTGTTTTGTTTGGCCCACATACTGTTTTTTTGAAAAATTGGAATTAGTTGCCAGCATTTAAAAATAAGGTGATTTCACATTAAAGAAAAAAACCCCCCCTGCATTTCTGGCTGTTTTTGAAAACCTTGAAAGTCTGTGATTACACTGGGCGCATGTTCCTAACCGGTGGTAATACAAGAGTTAGGCGCTAGCTGGAGGTCGCCCACCACAGCCCTCCCATCCTCCTCACTGCGTTTCCTGCAGCCAGCGTCACCCCTTTCATCGGCCTGGCCCTCGGGGGATGTCTGGGCTTACACCTGCTGAGTCAAGAGCTAACCAGTCGGAAGTGTACTTTGAGTTTGGAGGAGAACAGTAAGATGGTAGCTGTTTGCTCTTTTGTTTCCTGACATCGACTGCCTGAATTACTTAATTTGTCCTACTGTGATGGTTGGAAGGGCTTGGTAAAGCAAGTGGTATTTCTGCCTGGAATGGCACTCAGCTGGGCAGGGTCGGGGGAGCAGCATTCCTGCTCACGTCCTAGATATCCGAGTTCATAGATGTGACAAGCAAGGTGTCCTGAGAAGAAAACAGCTATAAATTTCTTATGACATTTAAAGTGGGGTAAGTAGGCCCTGGGTCATACCTGTGTGGTTTTAGAGATGTGAGGGGATTTGCCCGAGGTCTCATGCCTGACACCCAGTCAGTGGTGGAATAGGGACTGGATCCCTGGATTCCTGACTCCGCTTCACTGAGTTTTCTGCTCCACGTTTTTCAGTTTAGTGTAATAGTCTAGAGATGAGATTTATAGCCAGATCTGGATTTAAATACAAGTTCGGCCCCTGTCTAGCTGCTGGACCTCAAGCAAGCCTCAAAAACCTCTCTGTGCCTCGTGTTCTGTGTTATAAAAAGGGGGACAATAATGATATGGACCTCCATAGGGTAGTTATAGGGATTAAAGTCCAATATTGCGTTTAAAGGACTTAAAACAGTGCCTTGCCTGTAATAAACAATACGTGAACAGTGCATGGTATCTCAAAAATAGTATTTATGAATTCTGTATTATGGTAAACTTAGCTAAAACCAGCATTTCAGTCACTCAAAACTATTACATAATTATCAATTTTTTTCCTCTTAGAGTTTAGAAAGGGCATTAAGGATAGTTTTACTCCATCTATTTTGTAAAAAGCCTCCAGCAATTTGACCCAATATTGCTTTTTTATTCATAAATTTATCTATAGAAAACAGGTGCATTCAAAAGCATAGCATTCAACTTTCTCTTCAGAATGTAAAGAAATAACTGGGTGTTATCAAAATATTTTAAGTCCTTACCAAAGATGTCATTTGGATGGATTTGTTTAATTCACTAAATGAATGTGGAATATGTAGTGCGTATAAAGCCCTCTTAGATGCAGGAATGTTGGAAAGACAAACCTCTGCTGTTAGGGAACTTATAATTAATGGGATACGAGAGTGGGAGGGAGGGAAAGAATAATCTTTGTAATACTTGGTGTGATATGATAAATGACCAAAGTGGAGATTCACCACAGTGCAGCAGAAACATGAAGAGACCACCAGTATCTGGACGTGATGGTCTTTGAGAGAGCCAAGAGGCAGAGCTGCCCCAAGCACAGGAGTAGAGGGGCAGTTGGTGTGACAGCCTCCAGACATTATGCCTGGAGTTTGGATGAATGATGAGACTTAGATGGAGATGCTGCTCAGAGCCAGGTGAGTCATTGTGGAAGATAGACTGTGGGAGGCCCCTGCCAGAGGCCATGGGATGAATTAAGTATTGATGTGAATGACCTATGCCAGAGATGCTGATGAGGGCCTGCCAGAGCAGTGGGAATGGAAGTAGGGGTAGGTTCTAGGGCAGAGAGTCAAGGTGTGTTTTGGAGGTAGAACTGGTGAGTAGGTGGGAGGGGTGAGAAGGAGGAGTAGTTGAGTGGGACCCAGTAGAGACTGATGCCATGAATGGAGATGGGCTTGTCAAGGGGCAGGTTTGGAAGAGAAGGTGAGTTTATTTTGCACATGTGGAGTTTTTTGAGAAATCTGTGAAATATCTCAGTGGATATGTAGCATCAAAATATTTTGTCAGACCAGAAGCAAGAAGAACTACAGTCCTGCAGCCTATGAAACTAAAACCACATTCACAGAAAGATACACAAGATGAAAAGGCAGAGGGCTATGTACCAGATGAAGGAACAAGATAAAACCCCAGAAAAACAACTAAATGAAGTGGAGATAGGCAACCTTCCAGAAAAAGAATTCAGAATAATGATAGTGAAGATGATCCAGGACCTCAGAAAAAGAATGGAGGCAAAGATCGAGAAGATGCAAGAAATGTTTAACAAAGACCTAGAAGAATTAAAGAACAAACAAACAGATGAACAATACAATAACTGAAATGAAAAATACACTAGAAGGAATCAATAGCAGAATAAATGAGGCAGAAGAACATATAAGTGACCTGGAAGACAGAATGGTGGAATTCACTGCTGGAGAACAGAATAAAGAAACAAGAATGAAAAGAAATGAAGACAGCCTAAGAGACCTCTGGGACAACATTAAATGCAACAACATTCGAATTATAGGGGTCCCAGAAGGAGAAGAGAGAGAGAAAAGACTGGAGAAAATATTTGAAGAGATTATAGTCAAAAACTTCCCTAACATAGGAAAGAAAACAACCACCCAAGTCCAGGAAGGGCAGAGAGTCCCATACAGGATAAACCCAAGGAGAAACACGCTGAGACACGTAGTAATCAAATTGGCAAAAATTAAAGACAAAGAAAAATTATTGAAAGCAGCAAGGGAAAAACGACAAATAACATACAAGGGAACTCGATAAGGTTAACAGCTGATTTCTCAGCAAAAACTCTACAAGCCAGAAGGAAGTGGCATGACATATTTAAAGTGATGAAAGGGAAGAACTTAAAACCAAGGTTATTCTACCTGGCAAGGTTCTCATTCAGATTTGATGGAGAAATCAAAAGCTTTACAGACAAGCAAAAGCTAAGAGAATTCAGCACCACCAAACCAGCTCTACAACAAATGCTAAAGGAACTTCTCTAAGTGGGAAACACAAGAGAAGAAAAGGACCTACAAAAACAAACCCAAAACAATTAAGAAAATGGCAGTAGGAACATACATGTAGATAATTACCTTAAACGTGAATGGATTAAATGCTCCAACCAAAAGACACAGGCTGGCTGAATGGATACAAAAACAAGACTCATATATATGCTGTCTCCAAGAGACCCACTTCAGACCTAGGGACACATACAGACTGAAAGTGAGGGGATGGAAAAAGATATTCCATACAAATGGAAATCAAAAGGAAGCTGGAGTAGCAATACTCGTATCAGATAAAATAGAATTTAAAATAAAGCATGTTACAAGAGACAAGGAAGGACACTACATAATGATCAGGGGATGAATCCAAGCAAAAGATATAACAATTATACATATATATGCACCCAACATACGAGCACGTCAATACATAAGGAAACTGCTAACAGCTATAAAAAAGGAAATTGACAGTAACACAATAATAGTGGGGGACTTTAACACCTCACTAACAGCAATGGACAGATCATCCAAACAAAAAATTAATAAGGAAACAGAAGCTTTAAATGACACAATAGACCAGATAGATTTAATTGATATTTATAGGACATTCCATCTAAAAACAGCAGATTACACTTTCTTCTCAAGTGCACATGGAACATTCTCCGGGATAGATCACATCTTGGGTCACAAATCAAGCCTCAGTAAATTGAAGAAAATTGAAATCATATCAAGCATCTTTTCTGACCACAATGCTATGAGATTAGAAATCAATTACAGGGAAAAAACGTAAAAAACACAAACACATGGAGGCTAAACAATACATTACTAAATAACCAAGAGGTCATTGAAGAACTCAAAGAGGAAATCAAAAAATACCTAGAGACAAATGACAATGAAAACACAACGATCCAAAACCTATGGGATGCAGCAAAAGCAGTTCTAAGAGGGAAGTTTATAGCAGTATAATCCTACCTCAAGAAACAACAAACATCTCAAATAAACAATCTAACCTTACACTTAAAGGAACTAGAGAAAGAAGAACAAACAAAACCCAAAGTTAGCAGAAGGAAAGAACTCATAAAGATCAGAGCAGAAATAAATGAAATAGGAACAAAGAAAACAGTAGCAAAGATCAATAAAACTAAAAGCTGGTTCTTTGAGAAGATAAACAAAATTGATAAACCATTAACCAGACTCATCAAGAAAAAGAGGGAGAGGACTCAAATCAATAAAATTAGAAATGAAAAAGGAGAAGTTACAACAGACACTGCAGAAATACAAAGCATACTAAGAGATTACTACAGGCAACTCTATGCCAATAAAATGGACAAACTGGAAGAAATGGACAAATTCATAAAAAGGTATAACCTTCCAAGACTGAAGCAGGAAGAAATAGAAAATATGAACAGACCAATCACAAGTAATGAAATTGAAACTGTGATTAAAAATCTTCCAACAAACAAAAGTCCAGGACCAGATGGCTTCACAGGTGAATTCTATCAAACATTTAGAGAAGAGCTAACACCCATCCTTCTCAAACTCTTCCAAAAAATTGCAGAGGAAGAAACACTCCCAAACTCATTCTGTGAGGCCACCATCACGCTGATACCAAAACCAGAGAAAGATACTACAAAAAAAGAAAATTACAGACCAATATCACTGATGAATATAGATGCAAAAATCCTCAACAAAATACTAGCAAACAGAATCCAACAACACATTAAAAGGATCATACACCATGAACAAGTGGGATTTATCCCAGGGATGCAAGGGTTCTTCAATATATGCAAATCAATCAATGTGATACACCATATTAACAGACTGAAGAATAAAAACCATATGATCATTTCAATAGATGCAGAAAAAGCTTCTGCCAAAATTCAACACCCATTTATGATAAACACTCTCCAGAAAGTGGGCATAGAGGGAACCTACCTCAACATAATGAAGGCCATATACGACAAACCCACAGCAGACATCATTCTCAGTGGTGAAAGACTGAATGCATGTCTTCTAAGATCAGGAACAAGACAAGGATGTCCACTCTCACCGCTATTATTCAACATAGTTTTGGAAGTCCTAGCCACGGCAATCAGAGAAGAAAAAGAAATAGAAGGAATACGTATTGGAAAAGAAGAAGTAAAACTATCACTGTTTGCAGAAGACATGATACTATACATAGAAAATCCTAAAGATGCCACCAGAAAACTACTAGGGCTAATCAATGAATTTGGTAAAAGTTGCAGGATACAAAACTAATGCACAGAAATCTCTTGCATTCATATGCACTAATGATGAAAAATCTGAAAGAGAAATTAAGGAAACACTCCCATTTACCACTGCCACAAAAAGAATAAAATACCTAGGAATAAACCTACCTAGGGAAACAAAAGACCTGTATGCAGAAAACTATAAGACACTGATGAAAGAAAGTAAAGATGATACAAACAGATGGAGAGATATACCATATTCTTGGATTGGAAGAATCAACATTGTGAAAATGACTATATTACCCAAAGCAATCTACAGATTCAGTGCAATCCCTATCAAATTACCAATGGCATTTTTTACAGAACTAGAACAAAAAGTCTTAAAATTTGTATGGAGACACAAAAGACCCCGAATAGCTAAAGCAGTCTTGAGAGAAAAAAATGGAGCTGGAGGAATCAGATTCCCTGACTTCAGACTATACTACAAAGCTACAGTAATCAAGACAATATGGTACTGGCACAAAAACAGAAACATAGATCAATGGAACAAGTTAGAAAGCCCAGAGATAAACCCACGCACCTATGGTCAACTAATCTATGACAAAGGAGGCAAGGATAGACAATGGAGAAAAGACAGTCTCTTCAATAAGTCGTGCTGGGAAAACTGGACAGCTACATGTAAAAGAATGAAATTAGAACACTCCCTAACACCATACACAAAAATAAACTCAAAATGGATTACAGACCTAAATGTAAGACCAGACACTATAAAACTCTTAGAGGAAAACATAGGAAGAACACTCTTTGACATAAATCACAGCAAGATCTTTTTTGATCCACCTCCTAGAGTAATGGAAATAAAAACAAAAGTAAACAAATGGGACCTAATGACACTTCAAAGCTTTTCCACAGCAAAGGAAATCATAAACAAGACGAAAAGACAACCCTCAGAATGGGAGAAAATATTTGCAAAGGAATCAATGGACAAAGGATTAATCTCCAAAATATATAAGCAGCTCAATATTAAAAAAACATACAACCCAATTCAAAAATGGGCAGAAGACCTAAATAGACATTTCTCCAAAGAAGACATACAGATGGCCAGGAAGCGCATGAAAAGCTGCTCAACATCACTAATTATTAGAGAAATGCAAATCAAAACTACATGAGATATCACTTCACACCAGTTAGAATGGGAATCATCCAAAACTCTACAAAGAACAAATGCTGGAGAGGGTGTGGAGAAGAGGGAACCCTCTTGCACTGTTGGTGGGAATGTAAATTGATACAGCCACTATGGAGAACAGTATGGAGGTTCCTTAAAAAACTAAAAATAGAATTACCATATGATCCAGGAATCCCACTACTGGGCATATACCCAGAGAAAACCATAATTCAAAAGGACACATGCACCCCAATGTTCACTGCAGCACTATTTACAATAGCCAGGACATGGAAGCAACCTAAATGGGCATCGACAGACGAATGGATAAAGAAGATGTGGTACATATATACAATGGAATATTACTCAGCCATCAAAAGGGATGAAATTGGGTCATTTGTAGAGACGTGGCTGGATGTAGAGAGTGTCATACGGAGTGAAGTAAGTCAGAAAGAGAAAAATATTGTATATTAACGCATGTATGTGGAACCTGCAAAAATGGTACAGATGAACCGGTTTGCAGGGCAGAAATTGAGACACAGATGTAGAGAACAAACATTTGTTCACCAAGGGGGAAAGCGGCGGGGGGTCGGGGTGGTGCTGTGATGAATTGGGAGATTGGGATTGACATGTATACACTGATGTGTATCAAATGGATAACTAATGAGAACCTGCTGTATTAAAAATAGAAAACAAAAAACAAAAGAAAAACATTAATGAAACACTAAGGACACTATGAACCAAGAAAGTTTGGGAATTAAATGAGAGGATAGCTCAAGTGCTTAGGGATTCCAGTATCATATTTTAGTCTGCCTTGTGCATGCAGGAGAATAATACTGAAATTCAACCTTTGCTATGTTATAAGAATCTAGCTTATGTTTTTTCTGAATGTCCTAGGAATTTTTTATACACTGTCACCCAGATTTTTTGTTTCTCAGGATCCTGACATTCCTCTCTGTCAGTTTTGGTCATCATTCCAGCGAGGACTTCCCTGTTCATTCAAGAGCCTGTTCCTTATCAACTTCAGCATATCATAACAAATTGGAGCACATCACTCAAGTGCTTAAAACCCTTCGAAGGCCCCTGCTGCTCCAGCATCAAGTCCCTGCTCTGCCTGGAAGACCAGGCCCTTCCAGTGGCCACCAACGGTCTGCCTCCATGCCCTCCACAGTACAGCTGAAGACCGGTGACTCCCCAAACCTCCTCACTCCCACAGGCCTCAGGCCTCTCCTTAAACCACAGCTCCAGCGAATGGCCCTTTCCACCCACCCATATTCTCCACTCGCCAACGGTTCCCATCTTTCAGAGGCCCCTGGAAGCCCCACCCCACTGAAGAGGGACATCTATCCACTCAGGTCTCACCTCAGCTCTGCTATAATAGGAGTGACTTCAACAGCCTTCAAGAAATGTCAACAAGCGTCTATCAGACAAATGAACTTGTTTCTTCCTTCTATCACAGAGGTGAAACACTCCACTATTATAGTAAAGAAATGACCTGAAGAACATTCCTTCTTGTTTAAAAACATGTCAAGAGATTTTTAACATGAAAGAAAGCATGATAAAAGCTCACCTTCAAAAAGAACCAGGAACAGCTCTGTTCCCCAGTCCATACTTCCCCACACTCTCTACTATCAAGGGTTATCTTTTTTTTTTTTAATTTTAATCGTCCAGCTGCTAGCCATAAATCTCATTTCCTTGCTTATGTAATCAAAATACATTTTCATGTTTATTGGTGATTTACAATGCTTTATTTGTACACTGCTTATTCTATCTTTTGTCTGCCTTTTTAATTAGGCATTAATCTGTTCCTTACTGCTCAATTAGAAAGAAATATCACAATGTGCATATTAACTGTGTTATATACAGCAAATATATTTCCCAGTTTGTTCTCTTCCTTTCTAGCGAAGTTTTTGTCTGACTTTCATTAAGTCATATTTCTCAGTTTTGTCCTTTATAGTTTCTGACCATAAACTTCTTTCTCATGTGAAGATTTCATAAATTGTCACCTATATTGTCTTCAAGTACAATTAAGGCTTTTAACATTTTAAGGTTTAATCCATATAAAATTAATTCTGGTGAACAATATGAGTCAGGGGCCCAGCTTTCCCCTCTCCCCACCAAATGCTACCACTTGTCCCAACACTTTTTATTAAATAACCCAATCCTTCCTCCACTGACTTGAGATGCCATTAGGACCCCATTCCTTCTCAACTTCCTTGGTGGAACTCCAATAACCCACTGCTCCTTCACCCCACATTCCTCACTGAACAGCATCCTCTACTCTTGTGACTTTAACCATCATTTATAACTGATGACTTCTAAATACATATTTCCAGGTATCTTCCCAGTTACTGATTAACCATCTACTGGACAATTCCTTGCTTATCTGCACAAATCCACTCAAATGAGGTCCTTCAGGAATGACAAAATATACATTTTAAAAATTTGTTTATTTTATTTTTTTTTATCCAGCAGGATCTCATTAGTTATCCATTTTGTACATATTCATGTATACGTGTCAATCCCAATCTCCCAATTCATCACACCACCAACCCCCCACCCCCACCATTTCCCCCCCCTGGTGTCCATATGTTTGTTCTCTACATCTGTGTCTCGATTTCTGCCCTGCAAACCGGTTCATCTGTGCCATTTTTCTAGGTTCCACATATATACCTTAATATACGATATTTATTTTCCTCTTTCTGACTTACTTCACTCAGTATGACAGTCTCTAGATCCATCCATGTCTCTACAAATGACCCAATTACGTTCCTTTTTATGGCTGAGTAATATTCCATTGTATATATGTACCACATCTTCTTTATCCATTTGTCTGTCGATGCCCATTTAGGTTGCTTCCATGTCCTGGCTATTGTAAATAGTGCTGCAGTGAACATTGGGGTGCATGTGTCCTTTTGAATTATGGTTTTCGCTGGGTATATGCCCAGTAGTGGGATTCCTGGATCACATGGTAATTCTATATTTAGTTTTTTAAGGAACCTCCATACTGTTCTCCATAGTGGCTGTATCAATTTACATTCCCACCAACAGTGCAAGAGGGTTCCCTCTTCTCCACACCCTCTCCAGCATTTGTTCTTTGTAGAGTTTCGGATGATTCCCATTCTAACTGGTGTGAAGTGATATCTCATGTAGTTTTGATTCGCATTTCTCTAATAATTAGTGATGTTGAGCAGCTTTTCATGCGCTTCCTGGCCATCTGTATGTCTTCTTTGGAGAAATATCTATTTAGGTCTTCTGCCCATTTTTGGATTGGGTTGTATGTTTTTTTTAATGTTGAGCTGCATGAGCTGTTTATATATTTTGGAGATTAATCCTTTGTCCATTGATTCCTTTGCAAATATTTTCTCCCATTCTGAGGGTTGTCTTTTCGTCTTGTTTATGATTTCCTTTGCTGTGGAAAAGCTTTGAAGTGTCATTAGGTCCCATTTGTTTACTTTTGTTTTTATTTCCATTACTCTAGGAGGTGGATCAAAAAAGATCTTGCTGTGATTTATGTCAAAGAGTGTTCTTCCTATGTTTTCCTCTAAGAGTTTTATAGTGTCTGGTCTTACATTTAGGTCTGTAATCCATTTTGAGTTTATTTTTGTGTATGGTGTTAGGGAGTGTTCTAATTTCATTCTTTTACATGTAGCTGTCCAGTTTTCCCAGCACGACTTATTGAAGAGACTGTCTTTTCTCCATTGTCTATCCTTGCCTCCTTTGTCATAGATTAGTTGACCATAGGTGTGTGGGTTTATCTCTGGGCTTTCTAACTTGTTCCATTGATCTATGTTTCTGTTTTTGTGCCAGTACCATATTGTCTTGATTACTGTAGCTTTGTAGTATAGTCTGAAGTCAGGGAATCTGATTCCTCCAGCTCCATTTTTTTCCCTCAAGACTGCTTTAGCTATTCGGGGTCTTTTGTGTCTCCATACAAATTTTAAGACTTTTTGTTCTAGTTCTGTAAAAAATGCCATTGGTAATTTGATAGGGATTGCACTGAATCTGTAGATTGCTTTGGGTAATATAGTCATTTTCACAATGTTGATTCTTCCAATCCAAGAATATGGTATATCTCTCCATCTGTTTGTATCATCTTTACTTTCTTTCATCAGTGTCTTATAGTTTTCTGCATACAGGTCTTTTGTTTCCCTAGGTAGGTTTATTCCTAGGTATTTTATTCTTTTTGTGGCAGTGGTAAATGGGAGTGTTTCCTTAATTTCTCTTTCAGATTTTTCATCATTAGTGCATATGAATGCAAGAGATTTCTGTGCATTAGTTTTGTATCCTGCAACTTTTACCAAATTCATTGATTAGCCCTAGTAGTTTTCTGGTGGCATCTTTAGGATTTTCTATGTATAGTATCATGTCTTCTGCAAACAGTGATAGTTTTACTTCTTCTTTTCCAATACGTATTCCTTCTATTTCTTTTTCTTCTCTGATTGCCGTGGCTAGGACTTCCAAAACTATGTTGAATAATAGCGGTGAGAGTGGACATCCTTGTCTTGTTCCTGATCTTAGAAGACATGCATTCAGTCTTTCACCATTGAGAATGATGTCTGCTGTGGGTTTGTCATATATGGCCTTCATTATGTTGAGGTAGGTTCCCTCTATGCCCACTTTCTGGAGAGTGTTTATCATAAATGGGTGTTGAATTTTGTCAAAAGCTTTTCCTGCATCTATTGAGATGATCATATGGTTTTTATTCTTCAGTCTGTTAATATGGTGTATCACATTGATTGATTTGCGTATATTGAAGAACCCTTGCATCCCTGGGATAAATCCCACTTGATCATGGTGTATGATCCTTTTAATGTGTTGATGGATTCTGTTTGCTAGTATTTTGTTGAGGATTTTTGCATCTATATTCATCAGTGATATTGGTCTGTAATTTTCTTTTTTTGTAGTATCTTTCTCTGGGTTTGGTATCAGGGTGATGGTGGCCTCATAGAATGAGTTTGGGAGTGTTTCTTCCTCTGCAATTTTTTGGAAGAGTTTGAGAAGGATGGGTGTTAGCTCTTCTCTAAATGTTTGATAGAATTCACCTGTGAAGCCATCTGGTCCTGGACTTTTGTTTGTTGGAAGATTTTTAATCACAGTTTCAATTTCATTACTTGTGATTGGTCTGTTCATATTTTCTATTTCTTCCTGCTTCAGTCTTGGAAGGTTATACCTTTTTATGAATTTGTCCATTTCTTCCAGTTTGTCCATTTTATTGGCATAGAGTTGCCTGTAGTAGTCTCTTAGGATGCTTTGTATTTCTGTAGTGTCTTTTGTAACTTCTCCTTTTTCATTTCTAATTTTATTGATTTGAGTCCTCTCCCTCTTTTTCTTGATGAGTCTGGTTAATGGTTTATCAATTTTGTTTATCTTGTCAAAGAACCAGCTTTTAATTTTATTGATCTTTGCTACTGTTTTCTTTGTTCCTATTTCATTTATTTCTGCTCTGATCTTTATGAGTTCTTTCCTTCTGCTAACTTTGGGTTTTGTTTGTTCTTCTTTCTCTAGTTCCTTTAAGTGTAAGGTTAGATTGTTTATTTGAGATGGTTGTTGTGTCTTGAGGTAGGATTGTATTGCTATAAACTTCCCTCTTAGAACTGCTTTTGCTGCATCCCATAGGTTTTGGATCGTTGTGTTTTCATTGTCATTTGTCTCTAGGTATTTTTTGATTTCCTCTTTGATTTTTTCAGTCATCTCTTGGTTATTTAGTAATGTATTGTTTAGCCTCCATGTGTTTGTGTTTTTTTTACCTTTTTTCCCCTGTAATTGATTTCTAATCTCATAGCATTGTGGTCAGAAAAGATGCTTGATATGATTTCAATTTTCTTAAATTTACTGAGGCTTGATTGTGATCCAAGATATGATCTATCCTGGAGAATGTTCCGTGTGCACTTGAGAAGAAAGTGTAATCTGCTGTTTTTAGATGGAATGTCCTATAAATATCAATTAAATCTATCTGGTCTATTGTGTCATTGAAAGCTTCTGTTTCCTTATTTATTTTCATTTTGGATGATCTGTCCATTGGTGTAAGTGAGGTGTTAAAGTCCCCCACTATTATTGTGTTACTGTCAATTTCCTCTTTTATGGCTGTTAGCAGTTGCCTTATGTATTGAGGTGCTCCTATGTTGGGTGCATATATATTTATAATTGTTATATCTTCTTCTTGGATTGATCCCTTGATCATTATGTAGTGTCCTTCCTTGTCTCTTGTAACATTCTTTATTTTAAAGTCTATTTTATCTGATATGAGTACTGCTTCTCCAGCTTTCTTTTGATTTCCATTTGCATGGAATACCTTTTTCCACCCTCTCACTTTAACTCTGTATGTGTCCCTAGGTCTGAAGTGGGTCTCTTGTAGACAGCATATATATGGGTCTTGTTTTTGTATCCATTCAGCGAGCCTGTGTCTTTTGGTTGGAGCATTTAATCCATTCACGTTTAAGATAATTATCGATATGTATGTTCCTATTACCATTTTCTTAATTGTTTTGGGTTTGTTTTTGTAGGTCCTTTTCTTCTCTTGTGTTTCCCACTTAGAGAAGTTCCTTTAGCATTTGTTGTAGAGCTGGTTTGGTGGTGCTGAATTCTCTTAGCTTTTGCTTGTCTGTAACGCTTTTGATTTCTCCATCGAATCTGAATGAGATCCTTGCTGGGTAGAGTAATCTTGGTTGTAAGTTCTTCCCTTTCATCACTTTAAGTACATCATGCCACTCCCTCTGGTTTGTAGTGTTTCTGCTGAGAAATCAGCTGTTAACCTTATCGAGTTCCCTTGTATGTTATTTGTCGTTTTTCCCTTGCTGCTTTCAATCATTTTTCTTTGTCTTTAATTTTTGCCAATTTGGTTACTATGTATCTCGGCGTGTTTCTCCTAGGGTTTATCCTGTATGGGACTCGTTGCGCTTCCTGGACTTGGGTGGCTATTTCCTTTCCCATGTTAGGGAAGTTTTCGACTATAATCTCTTCAAATATTTTCTCTGGTCCTTTCTCTCTCTCTTCTTCTGGGACCCCTATAATGCAAATGTTGTTGCATTTAATGTTGTCCCAGAGGTCTCTTAGGCTTTCTTCATTTCTTTTCATTCTTTTTTCTTTATTCTGTTCTGCATCAGTGAATTCCACCACTCTGTCTTCCAGGTCACTTATCCATTTTTCTGCCTCAGTTATTCTGCTATTGATTCCTTCTAGTGTATTTTTCATTTCAGTTATTGTATTGTTCATCTCTGTTTGCTTGTTCTTTAATTCTTCTAGGTCTTTGTTAAACATTTCTTGCATCTTCTTGATCTTTGCCTCCATTCTTTTTCTGAGGTCCTGGATCATCTTCTCTATCATTCTGAATTCTTTTTCTGGAAGGTTGCCTATCTCCACTTCATTTAGTTGTTTTTCTGGGGGTTTATCTTGTTCCTTCATCTGGTACATAGCCCTCTGCCTTTTCATCTTGTGTATCTTTCTGTGAATGTGGTTTTAGTTCCACAGGCTGCAGGATTGTAGTTCTTCTTGCTTCTGCTGTCTGTCCTCTCTTATTAATGTTCTTATAGTACCCCCAGGTCAAAAGAAATAACCTAACATTTCTTTTTATGAAATAGTAGGTCCAATCAAAGTAATAAGTATTTATGACCTGACATTTTAGTAGCAGTTTGAGAAAATAATGCATATCAACGTAAAGGTAATAATATCTTTATTTTATTCTTAAAAAGCCACGTAGATGCACCTGTCTGGGTACTGAAAAGCTTCTCAAACCTTGGAAACAGATTGGGCCCTGCCACCCTTTTTTCCACCTCTACAATTGATTTTTGGTTTGTACTTGTGTTTTATCACGACATCCAACAAGCCTTCCCTCCCACTTCACAAAGATATGACGTCATTGAGAGAAATGTGGCATGACCTAGTGTTGAAACCAAACTACCTTTAGCTAAAGGTTCTCATAGTGTTGGATAGATGTCACTGTGTTTCCTCTGAAATTTTAAAATGTACTGTGGTACCCCAGTTCATTTGCTTCTGTGCCTTGGGGCACCTTAGTGCATGGTTTGGGAACTACAGCTCGAACTTAGCTTCCCAGTGTTGGCAGTACTTGGGTTAGTGGTGAAGCCTGGCAATCAAAGCGTAGTGTGCAGACATATACATATTCATTTACGTCTTGGTATTCACTCACCTATCAGCCAGCTTGAGCTTTGAGTGCTGAGTGCCAGGAGCTATGCTTGGATACTGATGGGGGGTGGGGGGGGGAGGGGGAAATGCCTTACAGTGAACAGAGAGACAGCATTTCCTCTCAAGGAGCTTATAGTCTGTTGGAGGAATTACAGAATTGGGAAGAGATCAGCAAACTTTCTAGTAGGGGCAAGGTCGTCAATATTTTAGGTTTGCTGGCCTTGTAGTCTCTGTGGAAACTATTCAGTCCCAACATGGGGATGTGAAAGCAGCCTTGGGCAGTATGTAAACAAATGGGCGTGGCTTTGTTCTAGTAAAACTTTATTTACCAAAGCAGAGGTGGGTGAATCTGGCCCACAGGTCACAGTTTTTGCAACCCCTGTAATGGAGATGTAATTAAAGTGTCCTGGAAGCAGAAGAAGGAGCATCAGACCTTCGGGGAACCAGAAGGTATCACAAAGGTGATAATGAGCTCTTCCTGACTCCCACCAGGTGTCTCCCAGGTGAATTGAGGAGAGGGTGGCAGAAAGGAGTACAGAGGGAACTCCAGGCAGAAGGGAAAACATGTGCAAATGTAAAGAGTCGTGAAGGGGTCCGGCAGCTTGGAGAATGGAATCAATTTTAGTGTGACCTGGAATGAGATTGGAGGGGAGGCACAGGGCTTCTTTCCTGGGTTAAAACAGTTTCATGGATCATTTTTCTCATTTTTGGTTTTCTACCTCATTTTTTTTTGGTGAATCATGTCCTCTAGTAGTCTCCAGAGAATGGCTGCAAGGAAGAAATATCTTTTGAGATCTGGCATGTCTTTATAAAATGTATTTTATTCTCTCGCTTAATTAATAGTTTGAGTATAGAAGTCAAGCATGAAAGTAATTTTCACTCAGCTTTTGGAAGACGTTCTCTCTAGCTTTCAGTGCTACGAAGTCTGTGTTTTCCTCTCCTCCCTGCCTCCCCTCTCCTCCCCCAGAGTGTTTACTGACCACACACCCAGTGTCTCCCGTATACCCGTGGCCCGCTCTGGAGATAGCGCCGTCACCTTCCCCGTGTGACAGTAGGGGGTTCATGGGGCTCACAGGGCAGTCGCAGAGTCCTGGCTCAGGGAGCTGCTCCCATGTTGCGCTCGTTCCTGGGCCCTGGGTGGGACCTCCCCCTCCCCCTCCCTGGAAGCTTTTCAGAGCTTCTTTTACACAGTTATTACGTGCTGTACTGTGGAAGGAGTCTTTTTAAATTCATTGTGCTAGGTACTTGGTGGCATCTTTTAGGACTAGATTTTTGCAGTTGAATATGGATTCTGTGTATGTTCTTGTCATTGCAGTTGTCTCTTAATCAGTCTCCTTTAAACACCACTTCCTTCAAGCTTCCCTCTTCCTTCACACCTTTACGTCTCCCTACACAGTCCAGTCTCCATCTGCCTTCCCAGGCTGAGCTTTCCAGTCCAGCCAGGTTGGGGTTTTCCACAGGTACATCTCCCATTTTACTTAAATCCCCACACTTCACTTTAACAATGCAATAGAGTCTACCTACTGCAAAGTTTCTGTTCCTAGAGAGCATTCTTCAGAGGGCAGTGCTTGAGGAACTTAAGCTCTTGTGAGTAGGGGGGTAGGAGTGGGGAGTGGAATTAGGAGAGTGGTTGCTGATCAGAGTTTTTTAATGATTTTTATGTTCCCTAACAGAAAACAGTGAGGAAGGAAAAAAAAAAAAAAGGGACACTAAGGAGGATGGGAATCGGCAGTAGGACACTGTCTGCTTTCCCACCTGGTTGCTCGGGGTGACCACCCAGGCACCTCCTCTCCTGTAGGCTCAGTGAACTACTTGCACATTTATTTTGCTGTGCGGTGATTAAGCAGCTTTTCTCCTTCCAGTGTTTCATTCCTTTGTGTGTTAATGACAAGGGAGTTATTTCACTGTGGTGACAAGAATAGAGGCTCGGAATAAAGATGCTTTGGGTCGTCTTTACTCACCTCTCTGCCTGAGCAGTTGTTTCTCAAGCCCCCTTCCAGGCCGGAGTAGATTCTCACCAGCAGAATGCACTCACTCACTCTCTGTCATGTTCCTGCTCCCTCTCTGCCCACCTGTCTCCCCTCCATCCCCCAAAAAGAGAAAACAAACATAACAACTAAACAAAATACATCAGGACTGCAGTTTCTGGCACTCTTCTGCCTTTAGCTTTACTTTTCTCCACTCTTTTTTCTAACTACTGTATCCTCAGCAGAAAGGTCCAGAACCTCACGTAGCCTAGAGGCAGAACTCTCAAAGCCGATGAGAAAGCAAACAGAGCACCTGTGTGGCCACTTTCAAGGGAGGGACCACGCTTATATGGTTGGTGGCCGAGCTCTGCACGCTGGGCCCCGGCCACTCAGACGCCTAAGACAGAGGGCAGGATACACGCAAACACACAAGAACTAACAAGCAAAAGACAGATTTTTTCTTTGTGCTCAACAATTTTATACATTGATTCTGCATGATCAGTTTTCCTAAACTGAAGGATTTATTGACATTTTTGAATCCTTTAAAATAATTACATTGAGGAGATTACGAACCTGGTAGCCCTTGGGCAGGATGCAGTCTGAAGGCGTATTTTGTTTGGCCTTTAGAATGTATAAAAAATATGAGTTAGTTGCTTATGTTTACAGATTTGAGTATTTCATGTAAAATCCCAGATTTCTACCGAGTCTTGAAAAAGAAGAAAATCTGGCAAAACAAGGCCCATTGCTGCCACCTTTAGAGCAGGTGGCTGTCCCCACCAAGGACACAGGGCTCCGGTTGACACCTGCCTGAGTAGTTTCTTCCCTGTCTCACCCCTTTAGAAATTTACATTTGCATTCTTCTGGTGTCAAAAGACAGCTACTCTAATTTTGAAAATTAGCTCCTGAAATTTGATAAAAATGTGCTTTCCTCTAAAGAATAAGCCATTGGTGGGAAAAAAGTAAGTTCTGACAATGCATCTATCGGGAGGGAGCAGGGACGAGTTTTGTGGGTCCCTGTTTTCCTGGAGGTGCACCGGAGGGCTCTGTCCATGTATTGTTCCGGCCTCACATAAGTCCATTTGCTAGAGAGGTCAGAGCTATTAGAGCATAATATAATACGGCCTAAGGACTTGCTCAGAGTTGCCTGTGTCAATGTTATAACAACAAAGTCCTCTTTATCATCTTGCCTGTTTTCAGTTAAGCTGGCCTTGGCGACAGTGCCATTGATTCTTCTGTTCCCGAGCACCCCACCCTGACCCTCGCAGACCTGCTCAGTCGTGTCCCTCCTGGGTGGGGCTGGCACTGCTGGCAAAGTGCTGCTGGCACTGCTGCCCCTGTGCTTGTGCCTGCCAACAGGAATGGAATATCCCGCTTAACTTGGGGAAGTCTCTCCTAGGGACTCTGGACAGAGCTTGCCTCCGTGCCACCCTGGTTGAGGCTGAAGCTGGGGAGGTGGGGGGGGTGGATTAAGTGATTTGCGCTCAGTCACACCGCTAATTGGTAACGGAGCCAGGATGAGGGCCTTAGTCCACAGTACCCAGTCCCGTGCCCATCCTCAGCCGCCTCCCTCCCCCACCTGCCGCTTCATGGGACACACTCTTTTCTAGACAACTGTAGACTTGTAGTGAGGGATTGTCTCATTTCAAGGTAATTCTTAGCCAGTCAGTGAATATGGTTTGTGATTATTTTAGTCATGGTTTGGTCATGTTTGGTCTCCTTTATTAAGTTATTCCTGTACACGCCACGTAATTCTATAACTTTAGCAATTGGCATTTTCGACATTCCATGAATACATTTTCGTTTTAATAAGTAAGCTCGGCGAAACTGTGATTGACTAGGAAGTTATTCATCCAGAAAATCATTGTGAACACCTTTGAAATGTGTGCTTGTGCCTCGTGTATGTTTGGTTATGATCA
This sequence comes from Balaenoptera borealis, assembly GCF_965194805.1. Taxonomy (NCBI): domain Eukaryota; kingdom Metazoa; phylum Chordata; class Mammalia; order Artiodactyla; family Balaenopteridae; genus Balaenoptera; species Balaenoptera borealis. The sequence goes on along the minus strand of NC_138867.1, from coordinate 33,810,306 downwards.
TTTGTGCTCTTTGGGATTCACTTCCCGGGTTTGTGGCAGGGCTCAGCAGCAGCCAGGCGGCCATCTTGCCGTTTGCTTTCACTAAGAAACATGTTTCTTGAATTCTCTTGTTAGGTTCCAGTTATTTAGATGTTCTATCACCTTTCCTTTTTCAAGTTCCTGTTTCTCATATTTCTTCTCACATTTTCTATTTCTGTCTTTTGTGTATTCTGAAAGATTACTCAATGTTTTATCTGTCATTAGAAATCTTTTACTATCAGCCAATGTATGTAATGTGTAAGAGTTATTTCTGATTATTCCTTTTTCATTGCATCCTCTTCTTGTTTTTATGACTGTGCCATGCCCGCTCAGAGAGTACTATTTAGAGGTGATTTTCTTTTTGTTTTTTTTTGTTTTTTACTTTTCCTGTTTCTCACATTATCCCTATTTCCTCTGGGAGTAATTTTTATTTTCCTTTTGGTGATCCTGTTTATCCTGAATTTCTCTTCAACGATTTAGGCTTTCTTATATGTTTTATGATCCTTAGTCGTCTATTCCAATATAAAAATGAGGCAATATTAGGTCTGACAAGGAGTTTTCAGCACATTGGGAGGACTTGTTGTCTGGCAAGCTTCATTCAACAACAGTGGATGCGAACATCATTACTCGGAGGAATCCCTCAGGGTCAGGTGTGGAAGGCTTTCCTCTTTGACACCCATGTCTTTGTTAGCTGCTCTGTGTCCTCAACAATTCTTTTATGTTCTGTAGGGAGAACACTTCTGTTGGGAGTGGGGTGTAGGAGCATGTCAGAGTTGACTTCTATAAACAAATCTTGGAATCCTTGAGCTTCAGCCCCATGAATCACTGCATCCTCCTTCACACACGCACAGAGGATTTAAGTGGCACCATATCCATCCAGTATTGTTTTTCCACCAAATCTAGTAGTCATATTTGCCTTCTCTCTTCTCCCTATACCTCACATAATACACAAAGTACACTTATAGCACGTATATGTTGTTGGCACTATTCCAAGTGCTTTGCATATATTTACTCATTTAATCTTCACAACAAACTTATGAGAAAAATAGTTATCCCTACTTTACAGATGGGGAAACCGAGGCACAGAGCAGTTAAGGTTACACAGTAGGTGCAAAAGCTGGGATTCAGAGCCTGTCTGTGTTTTTAACCACCACTCTGTCCTGCCTATAATGGATTGATAAGACCCTCCATTTCTTGTACAGATCCTGAATCTGACCACCTATCACCACCTCTGCTCTTGAAAACCTTAGCAGAGGGTCCTCACCACTGATTATTTCATTTGGACTATGGTTCCCCTGCCTCTCTTCTCCCCTAGAGTCTGTTCTCCATGTAGCAGCTAGAGAAATCTTCCCAAAGTGCAGATCGGATCATGGATGTCCCCTGATTAAAACACTCCAGTGGCTGCTGCTCATCTCGACCTGTTAAAGCCCATGTCCTTTTGACGACCAAAGGCCCTCTGTGGCCTGGCCAGCCCACCTCCTCTCAGCCCCCCTTCCTGACCTTTGAACCTGGTAAGCTGTCCTTGTCTTAGGGTCCTTGTATTTGCTCTTGCTACTCTTTCCCTGATCTTACCATGGCAGTCTTCTCATCAGTCAGATCCCAGCTCAGATGCTGGACCTTCACTCACACACTCTCGGGCACATTGACTTACTCTAGATTTTGAAGTTCGTATCAGGACCTTACTTGTTTATGTATGTGTCTCTAGAACTAGCGTCTAAGCTCCTTGAGGGCAGGGACTTCGTCTAGCTCGGTGTTGCACCCTTGGTGCCTGGAGGAGGGCCTGGCACTCGCTAGGCTGATGGGTATGTTGGGCTGAACAATGCCTCCCTCCGCTGCAGCCCCTCCCTACCACCCGCCAGATGCAGTCACCGCTCGTCTGCACACTCTCAGTTTTCAACAGAAATGTGTTGAAATCTCTCATCTGCTGATAGTCCCTTCCCCGTTATAGTTGTTGAAGTGTTTGTTACACTTTAGTCATTTGTATGTCATTGTCAATATTTTTGTCACATCTGCAATCCCCCATATGTGATTAATGACCCTAATTTTTTCTTTAAACTATTTAAATTTATATAAAATAGAAACTTAATATCACAGTGTACATGGAAAAGAAAACCCACATTACTTGTCATAAATAGGTGACTATAAAAGTTAATATATACTAATTAAAATTAAAAATGCCATTTCACATATCACTTAAAATTGTCAAAACCTCAGTTTTATGCACTGCTTTTCTATACTCTAGCAGTACTGGAGTGTTGATGAATATGTGCTCAGTTATAATCTTGAATTTGAAGCCTATCCTGACCCTATAATGGATCCCGGAGCAACAGCTGTGTCCGATTGTCACATCTCCTAAAGCCGGGGTAGCTGAGTCTGGTGTCTCCGTGGCTTTAATGTGCAGCATGTTTTGGTATTTGTCGGTATCCATTTTCAGTGTTGATGTGCACAGGATAAGGAGTGTCCTTGGACCAGTCTGAACACCATTTGAAATTCTTCTCCTCATGCAGAACTGACTACATTGCACAGATGATGGACATTTCCTTATGTTTGAAACGACCATCCCGGATGGGGGACAGTAAAAGAATGAGGATGACTTCAAATTTCCAGTGGCTGTTATTAACAGTTCTTCTTCTATATTTAATGAATCAAGTAAACAGCCAGAAAAAAAGTAAGTGCATCAGAGTCAGAGAAAATGAACTGATTGCAATGTCATTACTGTTTTGATTAAGAAGCGATCTTGAGACTTTATTGAACCCTTCAGGTTGTGGTTAAAATCCATTTCTATGTCATTTTTTTTTTAATGTACTTCTAGTTTCTTTTAAAAAGGCCCGTAAAGGTAGATCTAAGTATTCATTTCCCATTAAAAGATTATGGTATAACTTCCATACAGTAAAATTCACCCTTTTAGGATAAAGTTCTGTGAGTTTTGACAGATGCATACAGACATGTATCCACCTGCACAATCAAGATACAGACCAGTCCGTCATTCCAGAAAATACCCCTGCTCCTCTGCTGTCAGCCTCCCATCCCCACCTCCAGCCAACACTTGTCTATTTTCTGTCTGTAATTTTGCCTTTCAGAATGTCACATAAATGAAATCCAGATATCTGCTTTAAGAAATATATGATTTGTTTTCCTTTTATTTAAAAACGTTAAGAATGATTGTAGGTGTAATCTAGCTTGCTCTATAAAGAACATTTTCATCCTTCTGCCTCTGAGTTTAGTTTTTATATTATTTCCATAATTAAAGAGATCTTCTCTTTTCCCCCCAAATTACTACTAAATAACTTTATTATGATTACTAATGATTTCTAATGTGTTTCTAATGTTTTTGTTTTCTGTCTTACATAAATAGCTTTATAATTCATTGCTGTAGTGAATAGCATACCAATCACATGTAAAAATTAAAGAAAAAACCTTTTTAATAGACATTTATATAGAGAATCTGAGATAGAATACCTTTTTCACACTCTAATTGCTTTTCCCCTCCCTCTCTCCCTCTTTTCCTTCCTTCCTTTTGTTCTCCCTCTTTCCCTCCCTCAAGTCCTCTCCTTTCTTTCTTTTCATTGTCTTTTTAGAATGACAGTTTTTCATTGTATAGTGCTTATGTATTCCATGATCTAATGTTATTTTATAGATGTGAGTAAGTACTATTAGGACTGTAACCTTCTGAATTATTTGTTACTTTTCAGTTGTTTAGGCCTACACAAAATATATATTTTTCAGAGACTCATGTGAGTTTATTACTGTTTATGTGATGTGCTTCATAAAAATCTAAAGATTGGCTATGGGATTTCTGTGTAGGTGGCAGTCTGGTAACAAGCTGTGAAGCACTAGTAGTTAGGAGTGCTTAGAAGCTGTGTTTGTGGCATAGGAGATACATAGTTTTTACTTAAAGTCTTAGAGTTATTTTTTTTTTTAATTTACCTTTTTGCAAATGGGGTCACTGGAGACTAAAATTCTCCCAGGCGCTCTCTTGGTCCCTTCATTGAATCCATATAGTCACTCCCTCTATTTATCTTAGTTGTCTGGAAGTGGAATTTTTGAGAGAGGCCTAACCCCTAAGTGGTCTCGTGGTTGACCCACTTTCATCAGTTTACTCACTAGCTTTTTTAAACCAAAGCTACAAAAAGAAATATAAAACCAGTCACCTCCTGTGACTGCAGGTTCATCTCTGCATGAAGAACATGGGCCTTCTGCAGACACATATGCTTGTACTGATGGCTGGGGATGGTTTGACTTGTTGACTTTTACAGTGCAGTTAAATTAATAAGCATTTTGTGTGTGTGTGCCTGTGTGTGTGTGTGTGTGTGTGTGTGTGTGTGTGTGTGTGTTTTGTTTCTCCTTCTCCAGGGACTCCTCGTGATTTGAAGTGTATAACTAACAATTTACAAGTGTGGGACTGTTCTTGGAGAGCACCCTCTGGAGCAGGCCATGGTGCTGCTTATGAAGTTTGCTTTGAAAACGGGTAATGGAAATACTTTGGTTAATTTATAGTTATAATCTAAAGGTTCTTTGTCTTTAATTTTAGAATATAAAGATTTTATTCTGGAAATTTTTAAAAGAAATTTTAAATCTTAGCTCTCTATTTTCTAAAAATCTGAATCTTACTTCAGTCAGGATGGAAACAAACCCTTCTCCTGGCCACAACTTTGATTCTTTTATCGTGTGAATGTTGAGTATGGGAAACACTTCTCATGGGCTGTGGATTCTGATCGTCTGTGGGGAAGTTTTACTGGTCTATCCTAAACCAGTGCCTACCTGTATCAATGAAGTTCAAGTTTTGACTCTGCCTAACAGAAAATGTCAGTAATAGACAGGCATTTACTGTCATGTAAAAGGTCTGGAGTAGGTGGTTCAAGGCCAACGTGGGTGCACATGGCCAAGAGAGGCCCAGGTTCCTCTTTTTCATGCTACTCAACCATCTTGAGTGTGTGATCTCGTCGTTCAAGATGATGCTTCAGGAGTGGCTGTCACGTCTGCCTTCCAGAAAGCAGGAAGGAGATGGTTTTCTTTAGGAAGACTTCTCAGAAGTCCCGTACAACACCTCTGCTTACATCTCATTGGCAGAACTTAGTCCAGTGGCTAAACTTATTTGCATAAGAGGCTAGGTGATGTGTTCTCATAGCTGATGGCAATGTACTCGGATAAACCTGGGGCAGTGTTACTAAGGAAAGGGGGGAAGTGGACATTAGGAGGCAAGTGGCAGGTTCCATCACACTGCCTTACCCTCTCAGGTAACCTTGGAGTGGCTGCAAGTCCTGGAGCTTGCAGTGGAAGCCTTCAGGCTGTCTGCAAGCCAGAACACTCTCCTTGCTTCTCCCTAACCCCAGCGGGGCTCTGAGTTGTTTAGCAACGCCAGAGAAGTTCAGTGCAGAGCTCCAAGCACGAGTGTGCTGATAAGTGGTCCTAATGTAAATTGACATAAATGTGGATTTAAATACACTCAGATTTTTTTCCCAGTCGGTGTACATTTGTTGAACATTAGTCTAAGTGTGATGGTAATTTATCAGCCAGGACGAGCTTGGTTTTATTGCAGAAAAAACCCTCGAATCTTATGTCCTTATTTTCTGCAGTGAAAATAAAGGATTACTCCCGCTTGTGTTTTGTGTCTCTCTTGGGGTCAGCTGGCATCTCTGCCCCTTTTCCCTCCCTCAGGGCCACAGGCCAGGGGGCCCTCATCTCCCAGTGCACCAGGACGGGAGGGGAGCAGAGCCTGCCTGGCTTTTAGAGCCTTCCCGGCTTTTAGAAACTGTGACCTTCACTCATTTTCTCTATAAATAACATCACATGGCCATGCCTTGCTTCAGAGGAGCAGGGAAGTGCAATCCTCCTGTGAATCCAGAAGGGGAGAATCCGAAAAATCTGGTAAATAGCACTACTGACTACTGCAGGCCCCACAGGGAAGAAGTTATCCTGGCTCCAGGAGTTCACGAGAAGCAGATCATAACGATGCTGTGGGTTAAGTGCTGATGCTAATTGTCTGTGATGGTCTGAGGCAGCGTTGACTAAGGAGTGCAGGTCCAGAGAGGCTGTCAGAAGCGTGGTGGTGGAGTAGGAATACTCAGTTTTCTCGGCAGAAATAGGACAGAAAGGCATTCCAACCTGAGAGAATATTGGGTACAATGGTATCAATGTATGAAAAAGCATGATTTAGAGAATTCGGGTGGTTTTGTGCTGCTGGCACGTAAAGAAACCTCACACGTGAGGTTAGCCAACCCTTTCAAGTCCTCAGTCCTAAATTCACTTAGGAATGTGAAGAGGCCTGTGCGGGACAGGGTGGTGATACAGGAGGCACCCAAAGTCCTTTTGCTTGAATTAAATTTTATGGGAAATTAGAAACGTACGTGAATAACAAAGCGCGTAAACATGCTCTGTAAAGATACAGAGGGCCATGGAACCACAGGAGAAAAATTCACTTTTGTCTGAGAGGTAATGGGTGGTAACTAGAAGCACTTTGAAAGCGGAGCTGATGAGAACATGAGAATGTTTTGTACGAGTGACCAATGAGGCAAGACAGAGGAGCAGACAAGCTGGTGGAAGTCTCACTGATGGGGACCCTGTAGTGGTCGGTCCAGAAGGGGGGTGTGGGGGGCAGGGTGTGTGCAAAGGCAGGGTTGGGCGGGGTTTGAAGGCCATGCTAAAGCCCTAAGTTTCTTTATAGAATTGTCTCTGCTTACTCTCTTGACTTTCTGATACAGTCTGGTTATTTTTCCTACCACCACATTGATGGACTTACCATTTACCTCGCTTTTTTGCAGTCTTAAAATGGGATATAACCTGTCATATTTTTGTATACAAAAGAACAAAATATTTTCCAGTGGATTTTTTGTTAATCAAGTTTTTATGAAAATTGCGCTCAATTTTATCTGCTAATTAAAATTTGATTTCTTATATTGCAGGTCCCATTCTTGTTATCGATTGGAGAAAAATATTAAACTCCCAGCTCTTTTACCTGGTGATCATGAAATAACAATAAATCCTTTACACGATTTTGGAAATTTTATAAGTAAATTCACACTAAATGAAAAAAACGTTTGTAAGTATTTGAAAAGAAAATTGATTTGAAAATAACTCAGAATGGTGCCTTTGTTAGTACTGTGCTGCTTTATATTTGACAGGAATTTACCATTCTTTTATATCTTTTGTTAAACTAATATTCTCATTTACCCAGCGACCATACTTCCAATTGTGGAGCATAGCCAAGATCAAGATGGAAGCAAACTCTTCCTCTGGTCAGTCAAATAGACGTCACACAAGTTAAGGTCCTTCCCACGGTTGGATTCTCTTCTCCTACCCCTCTACTTTGTTGATTCCTGCATGCCTTTCAGAATTCCTCAGCCATCCCTAGGAAATAGTCTTTGACCATCCCCTCCCAGAGGAGACCCCATTCCTTTCTTAACATTCCTTTAGGCAGTCTGTTTCTCTTTTGTGGTATTTCTCACAATTGCATAAATAATTTATTATATAATTAGGTGCTTCCTGTGTGTTTCCTCTACAAGAAAATGGGTTCCCTGAGGGCAGAGACTTTGTCTTCTACACCTAGTGTCTAGTCCAGTGCCTTGCACATAGCAGGCATCTTTTATAGATGTGTTGACCGAATGCCTAGGACATATGCTACAAGCTGGGTGGAAGCATGAAATAAATCCAGGCTCTTGGAGATGGAAATTTTGCCATGCAGTGAGACCTTAAAAACTCCAGTGGTCTTGACTCTCTTAATGGTGGGGTAAGCAGGTTTGTTGCCTTCTGACAACTATTATAGGATGGCATCATAATGATATTACAATGAGTCTTATAAGGATGACTTATTTTGAAGCAAGGGAAAGAAAATATAAACAACTTGGTGATCTCTCCAATTTTACAGACAAGGTGCATGTTTGGAGTGGTCTGTGTCTGAGATAGCACAGATTTTGAAAGGATAATAGCAAAGCATGCTGTCCAGGAACTTAGAACCGGTCTCATTTTCTGGCTGAAGTATTGTCTGAGTAAAGTGCTACTTAGGGCTGTTTTCAAGATAAAGAAGAGCCATGTTTGTTATTTTCTTTCTGTAGTTGTATGTGAGATACATGTGAGATTGTTTTGTGCAGATCAGCCATGATCCCAATACCCAGGAAGAAATATTGTTAATACTTACATGTGTTCTCTATGTATGTGTGTGTGTGTGTGTGTGTGTGTGTGTGTGTGTATAAACAGTAAAGTTTATATTACTTTATGATAGGCTTACCAGAAGATACAGATAGATTTTCAAGTTATTATGTAAATAAATCTACATTATAGCTGCCTAGTATTCCATTGAATGGAGGTACCATAATTACTTTGTCATTGATTTTTTTTTAGCAAATTGTATTTTATTTTATTTTATTTTTAGCAAATTATATATTTTATTTTTAAATTTTTTATTTATTATACTATTTTATTATAATCAATTACCACATCATTTTAAATAGAGGCCTTGTAAAATTGAACTAGATTGATGTCTTTTTTTTTTCAGTTATACATGTACATGTATCTATTCTTTTAAAACTTCTTTTCCCATTTAGGTTGTTACATAATATTGAGCAGAGTTCCCTGTGCTATACAGTAGGTCATCCTACTGTTGGTTATCCATTTAAAATACAGCAGTGTGTACACGTCAATTTCAAACCGGGGTGGGGCGGGGCTGGGGGCGGGAAGTTTTGGGGGGGGAGGGATAGCTAGGGAGTTCAGGATTGTCATTGATTATTAACATTGAGATTTTTATTTCCAGTCTTTCAGCATAATTACCAATGCTTTAATGAACATTTTTTGCACATATATGTTGCTGAATTTGTGTGATGATTTTCTTAGGCTAAATTCCTAGAATTCGGAATGCTACATTAAAGACATCTGCTTTTTATGACTTTTGATGTCCGCTACCAGTTGTTCCCCCCACATTTTGAACCTTTTTGCATTCCCACAGACATCATATTAGAGCATGCCTGCTTGTCTGCATCCTTGCCAGGACTGGGTATTGTCTATCTCTCTTAGTTTTGCAATTTCAATCTGATGACCCCCAAATTATAGCGCTGTTGTTTTTATATTTCTGTGATTACTTTTTTAAATTATCAGTCATTTTTATTCTTTTATGAACTATTTACGTCCTTTGAAATTTTCTCTCATGTTGAAATTCATCTTTTTCCTCATTAGTTCACAAGAGCTTTCTGTATAGTATGGTTATCACTTCTGTCCTCTTTGCTACAAATACTTTTCCAAGTTTAAAATTTAAACTTTGTGGGGTTTTTTTCACACCACCAATTTTCATTTTTATATAATAGAATCTCTTGATATTTTTCTTCATGAGTTTTTGGTTTTGTTATCATGCTTAAATCTTTCATCCATCTGGAATTATTTTGTACTAAGGTATGAGGGAATCTAACTTAATTTTATTCCAGATTTTTAAAAATTTCCCCAGGACTCTGTCAGAGAGCCAATTTGTGTTGTCTGCTTTTTCAGTAGGGATTGAGAAGGTTCTGTCTGGGAAGCTACTTGAAGATAACAGTGTTAGAATTAGAAAGGCAAATCAGGACAGACTCTAGGTGACTTACTTGATTAATAGTTCACTGTTTTTGCATAGCATGTAATTTGTTGACAGCATTTTTAATAATAATGGGCCTCATTGTGATTTGAATATTAGATTAACAGTATCCCAACATTAAGATATTACTACTGCTACTCAAATAAGAAAAATACTGATAAGAAAATGAAAAGCAAGTTAGATGAATATAAGAGAAGGAGGTGGGTCCATCAGCAAACCTTTGAACACCTGTCATATGCAAGAGATGCTGTGAAATGATAGTGGAGCTGTGCATTAGAAGATTTGGGTTCTTTGGCAGTTTGCTACTAAATAAAAGTATGAGAAATTAAGTTTTCTCCAAATCTTAAGATGCTTTCAAAAGTATACATATAAAGCAAAGAAGATGTTTAACACATATACATATATCTAATAAGCTTCTTTTTTAAAATTTTATTTATTTTTGGCTGTGTTGGGTCTTTGTTGCTGCACGTGGGCTTTCTCTAGTTGAGGCAAGCGGGGGCTACTCTTCGTTGCAGTGCGTGGGCTTCCCTTGTTGTGGAGCACGGGCTGTAGGTGCACGGGCTTCAGTAGTTGCAGCATGTGGGCTCAGTAGTTGCAGCACGCAGACTTCTAGGGCACACGGACTTCAGTAGTTGTGACACACGGTCTCAGTAGTTGTGGCTTACGGGCTCTAGAGCGCATGCTCAGTAGTTGTGGTGCACGGGCTTAGTCGCTCCGCAGCATGTGGGATCTTCCCGGACCAGGGATCGAACCCGTGTCCCCTGCATTGGCAGGCGGATTCTTAACCACTGCGCCACTGGGAAAGTCCCCTCTAATAAGCTTCTAATTGACAAGGGCAAGCACAAAAATAAGTCTTTGTAAGATTTTTAATCTCTAAGTTTCTTAAAATAACCTAAAAATTTGGATCTGTATGAAGCAGAATAAATAACGTGGATCCTATAAAAGAGCTGGGAAAGCTCCCATCTTCTGATGTTCTAAGGCAGAAGGGGCATGGAGGTTATGGGTAAAGATAAACCAGCTTTATTTAAAAAATAAACAAGACTGATGAAAGTTTTTCTAGCTGAAAAGTTTCTAGTTTCTAGAAAGCAAGCTAACATTGTCCTCAAGTGTATTTTAGCTGGAGAAAAATGCAGATGACAGTTCGTGGGAGCTTAGGGGAACTTCCCTGGTATACAGTGAAGAAGTATACTATGAAGTCGTGAAAAAACTGTTTAATCTTTTCATTTGTAATTATGGCTGTTACTGTGTTTAGCTTGAAATATTAGATATGACTTGGGTTTTGAAGAATAGCCCACTGCTATTTAGATAAAACGTTAATTATGTGTACTTTTCAGGGAGGGAAGCATTTTAATAGATGAGTGTTGCCTTAATAAAGTACTCTCATGTTTCATAATTTTAAGTTACTACGTTGTGTCATCTTGGAACATTGGAAGGATCTGTGTTCTTGGCAGCCTCTGCTCTGTGTGGTTGCCCTGCCACCTTGAACTTGTCCCTCCTGGCACTGAATCAGCTTGTTACTCCTCATTTGCTCCTTCTTTTTTAAAAGCAGTTTCCCACTTAAACTTCTCATGTAAAGCATCCTCCACTGTCCTTATGTAGCTGTGTAACTGTTGACTGCTGCATATTTTAGGCTTTAATCCACATGTTCTATTTCCTGTGCGGCCCTAAACATTTTACATAAATCCAGTGTAGAGCACTGTGGTCAGTCAGTACATTTTAAGTAAGTTTAGTAAAAACTTATTTTTAAGTTCCAAAACTAATTTATATTATATATAATTTATATTATTTTAGTCTGCTTTGCCATTTTTGTTCTTCAGCACATTCAGCCACCCTCCCTCTGTCAGCTCCCGCAGTTGTGCTGGAAGTGACTTTACTTAATGGTCCTTGAACTTCCTGGGGGAGCACTAGGATAGATATGGGGCCTGAGAGGCTGTGACTCTGGATTTCTTTTAGCTTCCCTTCACCTTACTGTCATTTGAGGAGAGCACAGGCAAGAAAGAGCCCTTCATACCAGAAAGCCTGAATTACATAGAGCAGAGCAGGCTATACCTGTGTGCTTCCCACTGATCCCCACATTTTTCATCACTATACTCCTTACAGGTAGGAAGACTTGAAGATTTTGAAGAATACCTTACTCTTTCGGCTACCTTGTTGTTTTTTTAAGTTTACCAGTTTCTCCCTGTGAGAGGCTCTATCCTTGAGCATGGTTTTTCTCTTTACCTTTTATACTACAGCTTCAGAGCCTACTGCCCTGCCAGCCTTCTTTCTCAGGAATTGACGGTACCCTCACCAGCATCAGTGGTCTTTTCTCAGCCTTCCTCTCTGAACTCTGTTTTCTTGGGCCTGGACGACAACCCATTTCTTTTGATCTCAGTGATCCCAGATTTTCTCTGGTTTCCTTCTGCTTCTACGTCATTCCCTCTCAGGATTCTTGCTGGGGTCTCTGGCTCCTTGAAGGTGTGACTGTGTCACTAGCTGTCAAACAAGCTTCGGCTGTTTTGTGTCAGTGTGTTATGTTCATTTCTTGAGCTGCACTCAGCGAGTTCCTCTTGAGTCTGTGTGCACGCTCTGATTGGTCCCCGTTCTAACTTACTGTCTGCACCTCCCCCGTCCATTGATGGTCTTTTTTTCCCCAATACTTAGTCATCCATGGCCAGACTCCCACATCTCTTCACAATTGTCCCTGATACCTTTTGCCTTTCTTCCTGCTTTCTGGGCTAGTGACTTGAAGAAATCTTAGATGTTTTCATGTCTTGTTATTACTAATCCTTCATTTCTTTGATCCAGTCATTTCTTTGAAATGCCCATTAGATTTTGTCCTTTCTTTTCCATATATGGCGTCCTGAGCCACATCCTTATTACTATAGCCAGGCTTTCTCCAGCTGTCTCCTGCTGGATCACCTTATCTCTTTCTCAGTCACCTGCAGACCTGTTGCACACCACTGCAAACTAGCCTTTCTGAAGGACTGCCCAGATCCTGCCAAGTACTTCTTAGAACCTTGTTGGCTTCCTCAACTCAATGCTTTGGTCACTACCACGGTCTTGCTGCTGTTTATTGCTGCCTATGCCAGTAGTAGCTCATTGCATCCTCAAGTGGGTAACTTTCCCTAGCATGCAGGCTGTGACTGGAGTTGAGTGGGGAAGGGTGCAGAGAAAACAGATGGAAAGGTTTACCAAGGCCAGCTCTCCATAATCTATACAAAGGGAGCTTTTTTACTTCTCTCCAATGTTGTCTGCTTGGGGATTTCAGACCCAATGACACTGGAGTGTTGTGGGAACTCAGTTGCTGTTTGTATTAGAAGATATATTATGGATTTGAAACAGCGTGCTGGTAAATAATTTTCTCAGATTTAGCTGATGAACAACTGGGAGCTGCTTATACAAATAAACATATATTTACAAATATATGCTTATACAAATATACATATATTTATTCTCTTTTTTCAGTAGTAGGTGCAAGAATTTACTTTAATCCTTAATTGTTTTTTGATCAAGAAGTAGAGTTTAAAATTAGCTGATTAATGGGATTATAATATGAAAAATAGTTACTTATTTGACTAAGTTTTATCTTTTGTTTCCTTTTTTTAAGCCTTAATTCCAGATGCTCCAGAGATCTTGGATTTGTCTGCTGATTTCTCAACTTCTACATTACACCTAAAGTGGAATGACAAGGGTTCTGTTTTTCCACATCACTCAAATGTCATCTGGGAAATCAAAGTTCTACGTAAAAAGAATATGGAAATCGTAAAATTAGTAAGTTTGAACAAAAATAGTTTTTTTCCTGTGATATTAAAGAAACTGAATACTTTTTTAAAATTTTAAAGTGGCAACAGTGAACCTTTAGATTATTAAAGAAGTAAATCAGATATCCTTTGGGGGTTCACTAAAAACTGTATGCTATGCCTAAAAAAATCACTAAATTAATGAAATAATGTGTAACCATTATAGGAAGTTTAGGAAATTAAGGGAGGATTAATCCATGTTTCTGCCACTTGAACATAGTAAACAATATCTTTGTGTATTCCTGTCTAACCTTTTTTATATGCATGTTTTTACATAAATGAAATTAAAAATATACATATAATTTAATTTACATATTACTATAAATTATCTAACATTATAGACATAAAAATAAATGTTTTGCAACATATTTAGCCATAGTAATTGAGAAATCTATAAGTATAAATCTATAAGTTTGTGTAAATCTATAAGTTTGAATAAATCTGTAAGTTTGAATTTATCTGAATCCAAAATAACATTCTTATATTTAATAGTACATGGTTTTTTTTCCTCTAATTTTTAAAATCTTGTTTATGAATAGTTTCCTAATGATCCATCTTTAGTTTGTTATTAATCTAAGGAATAGTGAGAAATAGCAGTGAAAAGTATTGACAGCTAGTACATGGGAATTCCCTCTTTCATCCTTTTACTCTTTTCCTCTTTAATGCACTTGAAATATGCCTAGTTATGGACAAGAATTAGAAGACCATGATTTTACAGTTTATTTGCCTAAGTACATAGATAAAATAGTAAAGATAATAAATAGGATTATTCTGTATTTCATAGTCACTGTATTATTTTTCCTTTTTGACAACCTATGTATTACATCCTGAAACAATAGCAGCCATAATTGTAGTTATCTTGTATCCAATGCTTCTGGCATTCCCCTTCCCGGCACTATTGTGAAAGCTCTCTATATGTTAATAGTTTGCATCTTCACAACAGGCCCCTGGGGGAGGCTCTATTAGCATCACCCCCATTTTACAGATGAAGATACAGAGTCACAGGAAGACATTAAGTGGAGGAACCAGGAATCAAACCTAGACAGTTGATTCCAGAGTCTGTGCTCTTCCTTAACCAGTACGATCTGTATTGTATTACATAATCAGTATACTTATTTTCATCTAAGATGCCCTCCCTTTCCTTTTCACCTATACAAATTGAATACACATTTCAAGACCCAGGTCAAATCCTATCCCTTATTTTAAAGCCCATTCTAATTACTTAAGTGTAAAAATGCTCTCTCTTTTCTTGAGTTTTAACGGCAATTCTTGTGTGTCAGTCTGATTTGCAGCTAACTTTGATATAGCTCTACCATTGTTGTCTTAAAACTATTACTTATTTAAAATTGTATTGTGTAACTTTTTTTATGGCCTAACATTTTATATTCTGCATTACTACTTACTGGCTTAGGATGACTTCTCAAAACCTCCTTTTTCTTATTTGTAAAGTGGTGCTAATATTTGCTGTAGTAAATGGTATGATATTTATAAAGCTACTAAACAGCTATTAGTTGTTATTAATTCCTTTGGGAGCTAGATGGTTTGTTTGTTTTTTTAACTGACTTAGGGATGCTGGAGTAAGAGGGATACTCTTTGACATGTAAGTGAATCAAACATAAATGAATGGAAATATTATTCTAAGGTCATGTAACTCATTGCCAGAAGATGCGTAACAAGACAGCAATGGCAGGATAGTAATTCCCTACCTTCTAGAATATGATCTTTGGAGAAAAATCTTTCTGTGGGGAAAAATAACAAGAGGCAAGAAAAATAGAGCTAGAACAAATTAATTTTAAAAAGTTACTCCTGTCCATAGTAAATATGACATTTTTATTTATAATTATATTATTAGTATTTAAGGTAGAATTGCTTATAATCAGTCATTTTATGACAGGTTATAATGCTATTATTTTGTAATAGCTTAAAGATCATTAAGGATCATGAAACACTATAAATGTGAGTTTCATTTATAAGTTTCATTTATAGTGTTTCATTTATAACTTGACATTTTCTGCCCGCAGCCTCACAAACAGCTGTGGAAGCTTTGCACTGTGCAAGCCAGGAGTGAATGATGCCTGGGAGTTATGCAGCCCTCTCTCCTCCTCTCATTTTTCTCTCTTGTAAACAATGAATTCTTTTAGCTGATTCTTTTATTATTTGTCTCCATTTTTCCAGATAGCATGCTTATGTTGCTCTTATTATTATTATTATTTTAGTTTTTTGAGCAATGTTTTATTAACTTCCCACAATGGAAAATGAGAATTTAGTCCTGTCTCACTTCCCAGCCCAGGGACACGCACTCGCATGTATGTGCACTCACATGCGTGTGCACGCACGCGCGTGCTCTCTCGCTCTCTCTCTCTCTCCACTTCTTATTGTTTTCCAATATCATTATGTTATAATTTTTGGTAGACCATTATTCATTATTTGGATTACAGTTATATAAACACTATTTATAACTGAACCAAGTAGTGTTTACTATTCTTACTTTTCCTTTTTTTTTGTACATCTTCTTGTATTGTCTTGTACTTTTAGTTTTTATTTGTCTGCTTCATTAATTCAATCCTAAATTCTTTCTGGGTTGTGTGAATCTGTCTAAATGTTCAAACAAACATCAGTTTTGTCTTTGTGAATACATCTCTCTGAGGGCCTTCTGACTTACTTCCTGACCCTTTTCATATAAGAGCTCATGTGGATGCTGCCAATATTTGTATAGCACAAAGTGTGGCAAATAGCTGAGTATTCTGAGGTTTCTCAGGAGCTCCAGCAGCCTCCACTCCCAGTAGCCAACCCTTGGTTTGAAGAGATTAATACCTGGGTATACCTGTAACCCATTCAAGACAAACCTCTGTGTTTTTCAACACATTTGTTAGGAAGCTATGGTTCATCCTCATCCAGAGGATTCCTTTTATATTTGTCTTATGATGGATCCTCTTTTTCCTGAATTCCTTGTTTCCTCATTTTGGTGGAAGCATAAATTCTAGTAGTTATTTGCTATTTTTTGTAGATACTCTCTGCTAACTGCAGTGGTAGCTTACAGATATATTTTATTTAAAAAAATTTAAATCTGTTGCCAGGAAAATTTAAAAGACTGTCAATTCCGAATATTGAGAAGATGCAGAAGGATTGGAACTTTCATACCCTTCTGGTGGGAATGTAAAATGCTACTTGATGAATACATTGAGATACTACATTTCTGAAGATGTCTTTATTCTGCATTCACTCATGATTGCTAGTTTAGCTGGGTAAAAGATCCTAGGTTGGGAAATTTTCTCAAGATTTTGAAGGCATTGTTCCATTTGCTTCTCATTGTGGATCTATCTTCATCTGTTGTGCTGGACACTCATTAGGCCCCTTTCAGTCTGAAAACACATGCCTGTCAGCTTGGGAAATTTTCTTATTTTATGTCTTTGATTTCCTCATCTCTGTTTTCTCCTTTTTTTCTTAGAACTTCTGTTCTTTAGAAATTGTACCTTTCTGACCTTTCCTCTAATTGTCTTATCATTCTTACATTCCATCAGTATTTTGCTCTATTTTCTGAGCAATTTTTCCTAAACTTTATCTTGCACTTTTGAATTTCTATTAATATACGTTTTAATATACAAGAGATCCCTTTTCTCTTCTTAGTCCTTGTTTTAAAAAATTTATCATGTTCTTGTTTCATGGATGCAATATCTCTTCTTATCTTTGAGGATATCAGTGATTTAAAATTTTTTTTCTTTCTGTGCATTCTGTTTTTTCACATTGCTTTTTTTTTTTTTTATCTTGACCTTTGACTTTCACATTAGAACTTTTTCTCCACTTTCTGGTCATCCTGGTTGCTGCTCATATTTAAGTGAGTGGTTCTTGAAAAATAAAACAAGTCTAATTGGAACTTTTGTTTGCCTGGGTGGGACTTGTTGACTGGGACATCATTGTATGTGATTAGGATGGGCTGTCAAGCTGGAAAAATCTTAATATTATTTTAGGTTTTTATCTTGACCTGTTCATATGCTCCTTAGAAAAGTTTGTTTAGACTCTTACCTGGTGAGTATGTACTTGGCCATCAGTATCCTGGGGGCTGAGTAGGGAAGAAGGCAGGAGTGCCCCAGCCTTTAGAATGCATAGTTAGTTACCATTGCCCATCTGCTTTCCAGTGTCCAGAATCTTACCGGTGTTGTTTCTTCAATTTTTTGCCCTTGTGCATCTGTGCCTTTTTTAAAAAAAAAATCTTGTACTTTTGTTCTAGAGGAATTTCATGAAGTAAAGAGAAGGAAGTACATTTATTTAATCTGTTGTCTTTAACCAGAAGTCCCAAGGTCTCTTTTAGTATATCCTCATATATTTGATTGAAATCTTGCCCATTTTCCACAATTGAAATTAAGCTTCCTATATTATTATAAGTTGCATATTTAAAAATAAAAGTTGAAATATATGACACTTATATAAAAAAAAATCTAGTCTAAAATAATAGTTTATTTTGTTGAAATGCTCTCCTCTCTTTGACTTTAACCCTTGGAGATAAAAAAGCATTAACTGTTTTTTTCTCCATGAAAAATGGGACCATTTTAGGCAATGGTGTATTTTCTCATGAACTGTATTGAATGTTTTGAAATATTAACATCTTGTGTAATAATGAAGTAGGCCCTAAAGTTGAAGAAGTAAACATAAATGAATCATAATTATTGTTACTACAACTCTCTTTTTATGCCTTATAGAAAACAGGTAGTTTTACAAAAGAACAAAGCTTTGATTTACTTAGCTGGTAATTGTATATAGTCTGTTGTGTTTTTTTAACCCTAAAGGAAAGCAGGACATAGTACTTGGAAATAGAATTTTGTGTTTGTGTTCATTTTGTAGGTGACCCACAACACAACTCTGAATGGCAGAGATACAGTTCATCACTGGAGCTGGATCTCAGACATGCCCTTGGAGTGCGCCACTCATTATGTGGGAATTAGATGCTACATTGATGATCCTCAGTTCTCTGGTCGCAAAGAGTGGAGCGACTGGAGCCCACTGAAGAACATCTCTTGTAAGTGCATATTTAAAGAATTTTCGTTTCAGATGAATTAGATTAGTCTTGCTTAAGGGTAGGGTTTAGCTCACGGTTTTAGTTCTCTGAACCCCATTTGGATGCATGAGGGTCACCTGGGGATCTTCCAAGTCTTCCACCCCAGAACATTTTGATTCAAAAACTCTTGAGATAGGCTTCAGGAATCTGTATTTTTAAAGAACATACTGAGTGATTGGATAAACATCCAGGTTTAAAAATCACTTCGAATAGACATTGGAAGAACATTTAAAAATTTTATGTAGGCGGTAATGAGATCAAGTCCATATTTTTAAAATATAGCTCCCAATTTCTTGCCCATAAAGCAGACCGCTGTGAGCTGCAGTTACTGCAGAGAACATGGGAATCCGCAAGTATAGGACTTGCCTGGCAGTCCAGTGGTTAAGACTCCGAGCTTGCAATGAAGGGAGTGCAAGTTCGATCCCTGGTCGGGGAGCTAAGATCCCGCATGCCATGTGGCGTGGACAAAAAAATAAAATAAAATTAACAGTGTGAATCTGCAGGTATATCAAAAATCATCTGTACATTGAATAAAACTCATATGCAGGTATAATGTTGGCAATGTGAGAGAGGGCCTAGAAAATTGTTGACAATAAAATAAAGGGCTTTAAAAGGCTGGTAATCATTGTAGATTATTCACTCTAGTGACAATGTGGAGAAATGGATCAGAGGGAGGAAGGACTGGAAGCAGGCAGGTTAATAAGGAGAATCTTGTAGTTCAGCAAAAGGCAGTGAAGGTATAAAATAGGACACCTGGGTTTAGAAATGAAAAGAGGGAAGAAGTATAAAAACACTGAAGAGACCGAATTAGAATTAGTGCCTATGCTTTTGGTAGGGGAGAAATAGAGCCGAAGATGACTATTAGTTTGGGCAGCTGAGTAGCTGGTGATGCTGTCCAATGAGACAGAAACTATATGAACAAACTAGGTGGGAAAGATAAATTTCAATTTTAATATGTTGAGCTTGAGGTAGCTGTGAAGTGCCTGGGAGCAATTTCTCATTGTCAGTTGGGAATACAAATTCGGCATCCAGGTGATTAGTTCAAACTGGAAATATACAGTTGACCCTTGAACAACTGGGGGTTAGGGGCTCCGACCCTCCATGTAGTGGAAAATCCACACATAATTTATAGTTAGCCCTCCATACCCGTGGAACCTCCATATCTGTGGTTCCATAGCCGAGGATTCAACCAACTGCAAATCCTGTAGTACTGTAGTATTTACTATTGAAAAAAATCCACACATAAGTGAACCCATGCAGTTCAAACCCGTGTTGTTCAAGGGTCAACTGTGTGTTTGAGAATCATTAACATACGTGATGTGAAATTTTTTAAATCTTGGAGGTTAACATAACTCAAGGAAAGGGGCATGAAGACCAAGGACACATCTCTTAGAAGCTTGTATGAGGAGGGTTGGATGGAAGAAAACGAGGCCAGCAAAGCAAACAGCAGCCAGAGGGTTAAGAGTAGCAAAAGTAAGTAGTCTACACCCCAAGAGAGAAGGGAGTTTTGAGAAGGAAGACTTTAGGCAACATACCAGATGTTGTGGAAGTTGAAGGAAAGATTACTAAGACGTGGCCATTGGATTGAGTAGTTAGGCCACGGAGCCATTTTAGTAAAGTGGCCAGAGTAGAAGCCAGATTGCAGTAGATTAAAGAATGAGTAGGTAGAAAGGAGACTAGAGATAATATTTTTAAATTGGCTATTTAGGAAAATAAAAACAAAGAGGTGGCTTTAACCTACAGAGTTGGGATTTTTTTTAGAAAGTGCTTTTTAGGATGTGGAGTATTTAACCATACATGCAAGCTGATGGAAAGTAGGACATCTGATCTAAATACCTAGAATAATTTCAAAGGAATGGAATTATTTAATGTGTACCTTTTTCTTGGTGTGGATTTTTCACATGTGGATAAACCCGCTTAATTTGAACCTTTAGACTTCTTAGATATTAACCTGTGACCTTACACGTTGACTTGCAGTCCCCTCTACTCCCCCACCATCACCCCGTCATAAGTAAATAAAACCACACACATTTTTATTTCTTGTGTATGTCTTGCTCCTTTGAAACCTGGGGAGCGTACCTTATCTTTGGGCCACCATAATTACAAAGTACCTAACAGTGTGTTTTATGTACACTGGGCTAATTTATGTAAAAGACTTCTAAAGTATTTATAATTCCTTTTGCTCTTTCTAGGGTCTCCTGCTTCTCAGACTAAGGTTTTTCCTCAAGACAGAGTGCTACTTGTAGGCTCAGATATAACAGTATGTTGTGTGACTCAAGAAAAAGTGTTATCAGCACAGATTGGCAGTACATATTGTCCCCTTATCCATCTTGATGGGAAAAATGTTGCAATCAAGATCCGTAATATTTCTGCTTCCGAAAGTAGTGGAACAAATGTGGTTTTCTCTGTAGAAGATAACATGTTTGGAACAGTTATTTTTGCAGGATGTAAGTATATAATTTTTTTTTTAAGGAAAGAGTTCCTATTAATCTGTTTTGGTCCTCTTTGAAAGCCTTAATGCTTTTTTGGGGGGATGATTTTATTTCTTTCTTATTTTTTTATTCTTTGATACAAATGACATTATGAGGGTACCAGCATTTTTGCTTGTTTTAAGGTGAGTTCTAAGCTTGTTTTCTACATACCTGTATCTATATAATTTGCAGCTTTTGTAATAAGATTTGAAACATTCATCTGCTAATTTTTAGTTTAAATTCTTAGTTAACAGCTTTGTTGAGTCAAGGGCAGGTAGTATATAATATTTCTTACTCCTACATCATTTAGGAATTTTTTTGTATAAATTAATTTCCCACCTAATTAAAGCATACCTTTTTTTTTAAGTACCTGAATTAAAGAAATTGTAATGATTTTACACAAAATCTTTCAAAAGCATAACCTACGCTTCTCTGATGAGAGGAGGGTGGCTGCAGGACATGGGGGGAGGAAGAGTCCCCCTCTCACTGTGTTCTGTGTCTGATGTACTCTCCGTAATGCAGGGGCATTTTTTAACATGGTCACTTCTACGTTCCATGACGTTTCCAAAAGTTGTTGTGGGTGGACTGCCTTACCTATATGGCTTGTGTTGTGCATCCACAGATACTTTTGTATTTAGAGCTTTTCTGTCCCCTCCCCTGTGGTAACTGTAATGTTCTAATGCACTGATGGCTTTGCCTCCAGCAGTGCTTCCCTTCCTGCTCACATTCGGAACTTAAAGTTTCTAGTGGTCCAAGGGTCTCATGAATAAAGTGTGTGAAATGTAGTGAATGGATTTTGTCATTTTCTTTTGCTCACTCAGTGATTTTTCTTATGTTTTTTTTTTCTTATGATTGTCAGTTATGCTGTGGATCAGCTGCTTTCAGTCACTTTTTTACTTCCATAGAAATTTATGATAAATTACATTCATTTGCTGATAGATTCCCAAGGGAAGGGGATTAGGTGCCCTTCTCAGCTTGATGGCTGTAACCTTACTCTCTTTTTGCCTTCCAGTAAGGCATTTTGGAATGCAAGTGAGAGTGAGGATATATTCGAATTTAAATTTTAGAAATTTAAAAAATTAAATTTTCTTTCCTAAATGGAATTTTAGGAAGTGATGTGCAACATTCCTCACAATTGATCATGGAGTCTAAGTAAAGAACCAGTGTAGTGAAACTGCTTGATAAGTGATACCAAAAAGTGAGATACTCACTTAAAAGAATGAAATAAAAAATTAAAACTTAAAAGATGAGAATATTCACTGTTTTTATTGTTTCTAACAATGTTCTAATCTTTTATCATAGTTCTAGAGCAAACCTATTTAGTTCATAATTTAGCTTTCCTTTATAACATTTGGAGGTTGAAATATTGATCAATATTTGTCAATTCAGGAACAGCAGTAACGTTTCACTTCAGAGGGAGCTCTTTAGAAACTTGCAGCAAGGGCAGACTGTGGTGTGAGTTAGGGATCAAGATTTACTTTCCTTTACCTTATGGGTAGCTTGTTATCCCATCATTTACTGAAAAGGCTGAAAAGAATGTTAGAATCAGCTTGTCAGTTTTCCCCTACACACACACATACACATTCAAATGTGACAGGATTTTGATTGATATTACATTAAATCTATCAATTTAGGAGGATTTTTATTCTTAGAATATTGAGTCTTCCAAACCATGAACATGGTATAACCTTCCATTTATTTAGATTTTCTTTGATTTATTTTAGTGATATGAGGTCTTTTATCTCTTTTGGTAAATTTATTCCTAGGTGTTTGATGTTTTCTGGTGCTATTAAAAATTGATGTTTTTAAATTGCGTTTTCTATATACTGCTACATAGAAAGACAATTGATTTATACCGAGCTTTTACCTAGCTTCAGTTGATTCTTTTGTAAGTGAATTTCTTTGAAAAGAAAATCAGTATATTTCAAGTACTGCCCCCTCATATTTTTTTCTCCTTCAATTTTTCCTTCTACTTCTGTCTAGTTTGCTCCTGTTATTTGGATTTTAAGTATTTCAACTTAATATATCTGCCAAATCCTAAAATAATCAGCATTTTAAATATCCTCAAAATTTGGGGTATGTGAATTTAATAAAACGACCAAAAGTTTGTCCTTAAGTTTAAAACAGTTTTCAAAATAAATATGTCAGTGTTAGTTTTATTATCCAGTTGGTAAACTTTCATATAAATACTCATTACTTCTCTTAATGTTACCTAAGATACTTGAAGGATGTAATGCTTATCTCTGGGGAAAGTATGTGAAATTTTCTAAGTCTTGTTTGATAAACTAAGGACTATTTTAAAAATTCAGGTTTTTAAAAATAAAGTTATCTTTTAGACTTTTTCAATGAGTAGATAGTCGTTTAACAAAACTTACCTCCATGGAAGATAGTTTGGATAAATATGACAGTAGGAAATATCAGTTTCTGTATATGCTTGGTTAAGTAAGATTACAGAAATATCACTTTCTATAATCAGTGTCAGACTGTAGAATTCTTATTTATCACTCTGCCTCACAAAACAAAAACAACTTTTTTTCTTTTTCTAGTCTTGCCCCTACAAAAACAGAACAGTCTCATTAAAGAAGGAAAACAACAAAAGATCAGTAATCACTTGGAATATAGGGATATGTAGAATTTTACCAAGAGTGACTTTGTAAATAATAGTCCTTACAACTTATTTAAGAACTCTGAAGCTTGTAACGTGGCTTATACTGACTTATGATTTGGTACTTCTTTTCAAATCACAGTATAAAGAGGATAGGTAATAATACTTTTAACCTGTAGATTTTTCTGATTTAACTAGTTGGACAAAGGTTCCTTTGAGAGATTTGATGGACTCTGAAATGGGATTTAAGGGAAAAGCATGATAGTTGATCTCTTCAGGTTGCTATTGGGGAGTTTCCAAATGAGCTAATGGTCACTCTTAAGTGACTAACTCTTAAGTTAAGTGATTAATTCTTAAGTTAATCCATCACTCCTAATGTAATATGAACTCTGAATCAACATGCTATACAAAGAATGGTAATTCCTGCACCATTCAAAATGTAAGCAAATGATTTTTTAAGGAAATTGTCTGAAATGTAATTAACATTTATGAAACATAACGTTTTCAGAGAAAATATACATAAAGTAACTACCTTTTTTTCTTTTTTTTTATTAGATCCACCTGATATTCCTCAAAAACTGAACTGTGAGACATATGACTTAAAAGAGATTATATGCACTTGGAATCCAGGAAGACCGACATTCTTGGTGGGCCCACGCAATACAAGTTACACTTTATTTGAAAGGTAAAGGTCTCTGGGAAAGGTTGTCAAACAGTGAGGAGTACCTTGGAAGGATGTTAAATGACATAAGAAGATGCTCTGTTTCATTTATATTATGAGAACAAATATAAAACAAAATATGCTGTAGAAAATTGGGTATACTATAAATACTGCACTTTAGACACATGCAGACTTGATATCTTGTCGTCTTTTTAAAAAAGCCTCTAGAAGGAAGAACCCTCAAATATGAACAGAGACTGTCTCTGGGTAGTGGGCTATGGCTGATTTTTTTCTTCTGTTTTCTGCATTGTATATATTTTCTTCCCTGAGTATGTAGTATATCTGTAATTAGAAATACAGACTTTTTAAAAAAAATTTATTAGAAATATACCCGTTCATCTTTTCCTGCAATAAATCTCTTGCCATTTTGAAATTATTTTAATATTCCTTAATGTTCTCTTAATTCAGTTTTTCAGGAAAATATGTTAGATTTAAAAGAGTTGAGTTGCCCACAAATGAAAGCTATCAGTTATTCTTTCAAATGCTTCCAAATCAAGAAATATACAATTTTACGTTGAATGCTCGAAATCCTCTGGGTCAATCAGAATCAACACTTTTAGTTAACATAACTGAAAAAGGTAAGCTGCTGCATAAACCAATGTCTTAAAAATAACTTTAGAAGTGGTAAAATGTCTTGAGGTTAATGAAAAGTGCTTCTAGAGATTACTTTTTACTGATTATTTCCTTTATAGTTACTTAATACTAATTTTGTAAATTTCATTTAAAAATCTTTATAATTTCAAGTTTTACTGTTTTATTAAATTCAAATAAAAATTTGAATTGTTTCATAGAAATTGTAAGTGGCTTTATCTGATAGTTTTTGATTTCTGAAAATAGTTTTTTGCCCAATTTTTAAAACCTTTTTATTTTGAAATAGTTGTAGACTCACAGGTGGTTGCAAAAATAATTACAGTCCTTCATCCGACTTTCTCAGTGGTAGCATGTTATGTAACTGTAGTACCATGTCCAAATTAGGCAGTTGACCCTGGTTCAACACTGAACCAGACTACTGACCTTGCTCAGTTTTCACCAGTTTTTATATGCATTTAATTGTGTGTGTGTGTGTGTGTGTAGTTCTGTGCAGTCAGATCCACGTACAGATTCACGCAACCCACCAATACAGGTCAGATACAGAACTCTTCTGTCACCCACAGGAACCGCCTCCCGCTGTCACTGTAGCAACACCACCCCCACCCCCATCAACACACACGGGCGCGTGCTAGAATCTCTGTTCCTGGAAAACAGCTAGTCTGTTCCTCATCGCTATTGTTTTGTTATTTTGGGAACGGTGTGTAAATGGAGTTGTACACTATTTAACCTTTAGAGGTTGGCATTTTTTACTAAGGATGATGTCCTTGAGATCCATCCAAGTATGTATCAGTAAATAGTTTGTTCCTTTTTACTGCTGATGATTTCTGAATTTTTACCAACCCTATTAATGTACAGCTCAAAATAGAAATAAAAGAGGCGTGTCTTTTTGCCACTCATTCCTGTGGTCATTCCATGTGTATCAACTCTGTGCCAGGCTCAGCAACACACAGAGCAGTGGCGTAGAGGCCTTCTCTTTAGAGACAGTCAGGGGCGTAAGGGCTTAAACCAAATGCATTATAATACAGCCTGGCAGGTGATTAGTAGATGGCTCCTGTTGCCTTACTTGTGAATATAAGTCACTTTTATCAATTATTCCTTCTCATCATCTTTGTTATGTCTTGATTTTTTCCATAAGGTCAGAAAAGCTACATCTTATACTTGCATGGCAGTTTTATATATATTTGTCTGCCCTCTGCCATTTCAGCCATATCGTCCACGTGATTCTTTCCCATCACTCAATTTGGTATATGCACTATCACCAGTGTAATTTGCAGTTTGCTTCACTGTACCTTTGTTCTTGCCAAGACCCCAGCCTGAAATGATTTTCTGCAACTGTTTTGCCAGTTTCATTCTGATTCATCCTTCAAAGCTCATCTTAAGTCCTATCTTCACTGTACATCTACACTTACATCTAAATTCCTGTAGCAGTGAATATCTGTACTACACCTTTAGGACTTAATGTATATACTCTTGTTGATTTTCCTTCTTTCTGTTTGTCAGTCCCCAAGTAAATGAGGGGTTCCTTAAAGGTAGAGACTGACTTACTACCTTTTAGTATTTCTGATGCCAACTGAGGAACCTTGAGCGTGAATGGTTCTTAAACAATGCTGGCCTGGTGTCAGCAGTAAAGGTGAGATTTGTATTCCACACAATGGTGGGTGGAACATTGTTGATCAGCAGTGATGACATCTCTTCTGTTTTTTTGTTTTCTTTGACTCTCATTTGTCATATTAGAAAAGAGCTTTTAAAGTAATCTTTGAAAATTGTATTTACAGTTCATCCCCATATTCCTACTTCAGTCAAAGTGAAGGATATCAGTTCAACAGCTGTTACACTTTCCTGGCATTTACCAGGCAGCTTTGCAAAGATTAAACTGTTATGTCAAATTGAAATTAATAAAACTAACTCAGTACATGAATTGGTGAGTAAGATTCTTCTATAAACTTCCCTTGAGGTTATTTTGGATAAAATACTTAGTTTTCAAAAATAATTAAGTAAATTGGTATGCATAAGTGCTCAGATTACTTATTATAGAGATTTACTAAGCGTGAAGACATTATATATCAATATCATAACAGCATTATATTTAGCACTTAAAAACAATTATAATACCGGATATTATAGAACGTAAGTTTGACTTTTACTACTCAGAATATTTCCAGGTCTAGTATAGTACCTGGCATGTAACTGGTGCTCAATAAATTTGTGAATGAATTAGTAGTTTTTGCTGTAACCATTGGTGTTAGTTAACGGACTAATCGGCACCAAAGAGAGGATGTGATTTTTAAAACTGCTAAGTGCAGCAATAGGAGCAAGTTATAATTGGGCGTTATAAGTCAAAACACGGCTTTTTTGTACATTTTAAATACTTAGGTTGACTTTTATGCTGCACCATCTTGTAATTTGGGGTAGGTCCAAAATAAATGATGTACTTAAATAGTCACTTGGAAACTTACTGATAATTTCTAGAAAATCAGTCAAACTGCAAAACGTAACCCAAAAAACTTCTTTGCAGTAAGTAGTTGGGAACTCAGAGACTTTCCTGAGGCATGCAAATCCTCAAATTTGTTTAGAAGTGCTTCATCTTAATTTATTTAGTTTAAATATTTGTTGACTAGTCTACATGTTTAGCACCACACTAGAGGTTCTAAGTGCCATATAAAAAAGATGCATAAGATGATGCCTGCCTCCAGTCAGTTTCCAAGTATCATCTGAATAATGTATTTAATCCTCAAGGTCATCTTAGATTACTAAGTTATATTAAGGTATATTGCATTACCATTAACCATTGACTGAATATCATCTTCTCTGCATAATTAATTGACCATTATTACTTAGATCCAACATTTGGACTAAAAAGATACTCAATTTTATTTATTGCTGTTGCAGAACATAATTTCACAGATTTGGCATTTATATAAGAATTAAAATATAGTGGATGAACTGCCTTGGTTTTATAGAGGTAAACTCTTATGACATTCAGTCAATTTATGTTACAAATTTGGGAGGCTTTCTTCTAAAAAAAATATATGCGTATATGTATGTATTCATATACATGTGATATTATATATGTAATATATATATTTGTTTCTAATAGCGGAATGTCACAATGAGAGGAATAGAAAATTCAAGTTATCTTGCTGCTGTGGATAAGTTAAATCCATATACCATATATACTTTTCGGATTCGTTGTTGTACTGACCCCTTCTGGAAATGGAGCAAGTGGAGCAATGAAAAACAATATTTAACCACAGAAGCCAGTAAGTTAACTGAGTGACTTATGGCTAATTATTACTATGGATCCTGAAATTTTGTTTTTAAAAGAAAATGTCACCAGAGTGACTAAAAGCAGGAGAATGTTTAGATAAATTGTGTAACTATATAATGCCTGCTAGTAAAATACCATACAGACATTTTAAATGATGGTTTTTCAAGTTTTGTGATACTATGGAAAAATGCTTGGCATGTGTTATGTGAAAGGACTAGGCTACCCTATCCACAATATGATTGCAGCTGTATTAAAATGATACATTGGAAACCAAACTTGAAACCGTAGTAAGATTTTAGAGTGATTTTTCTCACACTCTTTCCTCCTATTCCTGGAGTTTTAATAACCTATTTAGAGTGTCTCTTTTTTGAAAACAATTATTAATAAAGCTAATTTGGTGGAATTTTTATTTGTGACCTAGGCCTGAGAAATGGATGGGACTACAAGTTCTTGAACTTTAGTTTCTGTGGTACACCCAGGTCAATATATCTATAAAATCAGGTAACTGGTTTTCTAAGTATGATAACTTCTAAAGACAGAATGAGATACTATTCTTGATTAAGCAGATGTCAGCTTTAAAACAAAGCAAAAAATTTAGAAATAGGTGTAATTTTCAGAAATCATTCAACAAAAGATAGCAAAAGCTTTGTTTGAACTATATAATATAGGGACTATAAAACTTCTTCCAAAAAATTTAACAAACAGTAAGACAAAAAAGGACAGGTATTAACCCAGATTTTGTCTCTCCACATGAAGACTAGAAAGATGAGAGTGGATCCTTACAGCACACGTAAGAATTATTTGGATCATGCTTGAGTCCAGGGAGAGAGTGTACTAGTTATCTGCTGCTATGACAAATTGCCTCAGAACTCAGTGGCTTAAAACAGCAAACATTTGTTATCTCACAGTGTCTGTGGATCAGAAATTCAGACAGCTTAGCTGAGGCTACAGTCGGGATGTGGGTAGGGGCTGCAGGCTTGATTGGGGCTAGAGGATTGGCTTTCAGGATGGTTCAGTCACATGCCTGTTGGCAGGAGGCCTCAGTTCCTCACCACGCGGGCCTCTCCATAGGGCTGCCGGAGTGTCCTCAACATGGCAGCCAGCAGCTCCCAGACTTAGTGATCAAAGAGAGAACAAGGCAGCCTCCACAATGTCTTTTATGTCCTAGCCTCAGAAGGGACATACATCACATCTGCCGTACCCTACTTGTCACGCAGGCCAACGCTGATACAGTGTGGGAAGGACCACACAAGGGCGTGAATGTCAGGAAGCGAGACCAATATCATTGGTCATGTTGGAGACTGGCTGCTTTTGCTTTCAGTTGTGAGCTGTTGTTGCCAAGAGGAAGCATTTTATTTACGCCTCATTAAGACGAAGGCATTAATTCATTTAACAAATACTTGTTGGGTGTCCACCATGTGTCAGGAATTGTTCTAGTTACTAGGAATATAGCAGTGAATAAAACAGCAGTCTCTGCCCATGGAGTTTATAGGATAGGGGATTAGAAATGAGTTTTTAAAATATGTATATAATAGCGTATTGGGTGGCAGTGAGTGACACAGAAAAAAATAAAACCTAGAGAGAGGGCTAGGGAATGAAGGCCAGGCGGTTGAGGAGAGGGTTTGCAATTTTAAATAGAGCAGCTGGAAGAGACTTCACTAATAAGGTGACACTTGATCTGAAATATAAAGGAGGTGGTGAAGGAAGCTACGTGGTTAATTCAGAGGAGGCAAGTTCTAGGCAGAGGAAGAGAGGGCATAGGAAGTGCAGAAAGCCTGGGGCAGGTGTCCTTGGCATGCTTGAGGAACAACCAGGAAGCCAGTGTGTAGCCAGAGCCAGCTTGAGTAAGGGGAGGGGGACGGATGTGAGATGGAGAGGCAGCCTTGAACCCTTTTTTGAGGGACTTGAGGGTGATTTTAACCCATTGTAAGGGGCCTTGTGTTTTGTAGACATTTGGAGCTCAGCTTTTCCATTGCTCCATTTTCTAAGTGGAAGCCACTGACTTCTTCACATTTTTATTGAGAATTTCAAAAACCTAGACAAAAATTTCAAATACCACCATCCCACTTACTGATCTTATCAACTGACATAGTATGCATCTTCAAATACTAACTTTTAAATCTCTCTTCTAGTTCCTTCAAAGGGACCAGATACTTGGAGAGAGTGGAGTTCTGATGGAAAAAATTTAATAATATATTGGAAGGTAAATATCTAATTCTTCCTTGAATATTTAAATAACTTTATTATGCTGAACTAGTTAACTTACATATGGTACCTGGGTTATCAGGGAGCCAGGATTTCCCAGACTGGCTTAGCGTACAGTATTGCTGAGAATGTAACCTGGCTTCTAAAAGCCCCAGATTCCACATCACTGCAGATGCACCACAGTCACTGTAGTGAGGATCTCTGTGTCAAGAGCTGAGCATTCTTTAGTTTGATTTTATGAGGCCTGTAAAGGACGGAGGATTTCATGAATTCCATCTCTCTCACTTTAGTCAGAAATGCAGCCAGAAACCACAAGTTAGAATCTCAAGTGTTTATGTTGCATTTTCACTTCAATGACTAGGAAACCAACTTTTTATATATATCATGTGTAATTTGTTGTCCCCTAAGTAAATTGCATTATAATATGACAATTATAAAGTTTTACATAGTTTTCTAAAATTTTAGATAAAATATGAATTGCATTATGTTTTACTAGCTTTTCCTTACCAGAGCAAATGTTTTTGTTGCTGTATTTTTTTATCTGATTTATGAACATCAAAACCACAAACAATTGTCTTCTACACCAGATTTCATAGGAACAGTTATAACCAGATTCTTTTAAACAGTTAATTTTGTTATTGAAATTTAAACTATTATTTTTATAAAAATTTGACATCTTTACAGCTTTAAGTAAAGTAAATCTTTGAAGTCTGTGAGCAAGTTGTGTACACATTCCATTGCTTCGAGGTTGTCCGTATATGACTGTTCATCCCCTCTTACTCTTGATTAGCAAATCCCCTGGCTACCTGCAGTTGTCTGTCAGATTTCACAATAATATAGTAACGATTATATAAATTACTTCAATGTGAGAAAGTTTAGAATATTGTTCAAACGAGATAAATGTTTAACCAAGGATTAAAAATATTGAAGCGATTTGGATTCTAACGTCAGTGACTAGTTGATGGTTCTGCCATATTTCGTTGGAAAATTAAGTTGTTTTGGACATGTTGAGTTTTTTAAACATGTGCCACAAGGATATCTGAGTACAGTTCAGTAGGAGGTGGTTTGATGTAAGGCTCTGGAGCTTGGGAGAGGTCTGAGCTAAAGACATAGCTGTGAGTAAGCATATAAATGGGATCACTCAGGGAGAGCACGCAGGGCTGAAAGAGGCCAAGAGTGGAACTGTAGGTGATGGCAGGATATAAAGGACCAGCAAAGGAGGAGGATCCAGCAGGGGAGATTGGGAAGGCCAGAGAGGCAGGAAGACCAGAAGAAAATAGCTTTTGCAGAAACCAGTGGAGGGGGATGTGTGAAGGAATGAATAGTATCAAATGAAACCCACAAGTCTTAGGATGGTAACATGTCCACTGGACCAGGCCATCGGAGAGCCGTCGGGGACCTCTGTTGGAGCAGTGTCTTCAGCAGAGTATTAATGTCAGTGTCAGTCTGGATCAGAGGGTCCCATGCATTGCTGTATAAATTGGAGCAATTATTTTAAAAAGCAGTTTAGCTATATAAATAAAGAAGTTTGAATGTGAGGGAGACCTTCAAGATGGCAGAGGAGTAAGATGTGGAGATCACCTACTGAACACTGGCAGAAGACCTCAGACTTCCCAAAAGGCAAGAAACTGCCCACGTACCTGGGTAGGGCAGAAGAAAAAAAGAAAAAACAGACAAAAGAACAGGGACAGGACCTGCACCTCTGGGAGGGAGCTGTGAAGGAGGAAAAGTTTCCACATGCTAGGAAGCCCCTTCACTGGTGGACACAGTGGGTGGTGGCGGGAGGAAGCTTCGGAGCCACGGAGGAGAGCACAGCAATAGGGGTGCGGAGAGATTCCCACACAGAGGATCGGTGCCGACCAGCACTCACCAGCCTGAGAGGCTTGTCTGCTCACCCGCCAGGGTGGGTGGGGGCTGGGAGCTGAGGCTCGGGCTTCGGAGGTCAGATCCCAGGGAGAGGACTGGGGTTGGCGGCGTGAACACAGCCTGAAGGGGGCTAGTGCACCACAGCTAGCAGGGAGGGAGTCCGGGAAAAGGTCTGGAACTGCCTAAGAGGCAAGAGACCATTGTTTCGGGGTGCGCGAGGAGAAGGGATTCAGAGCACCGCCTAAACGAGCTCCAGAGACGGGCATGAGCCGCGGCTATCAGCATGGACCCCAGAGATGGACATGAGATGCTAAGGCTGCTGCTGCCGCCACCAAGAAGCCTGTGTGCGAGCACAGGTCACTCTCCACACCGCCCCTCCCAGTAGCCTGTGCAGCCTGCCACTGTCCGTGTCCCGTGATCCAGGGACAACTTCCCCGGGAGAACGCACGGCGCGCCTCGGGCTGTTGCAACATCACGCCGGCCTCTGCCGCCACAGGCTCGCCCCACACTCCACACCCCTCCCTCCCCCTGGCCTGAGTGAGCCAGAGCCCCCTAATAACCCGCTACTTTAACCCCGTCCTGTCTGAGCGGGAACAGACGCCCTCAGGTGATCTACACGCAGAGGCGGGGCCGAATCCAAAGCTGAACCCCAGGAGCTGTGTGAACAAAGAAGAGAAAGGGAAATCTCTCCCAGCAGCCTCAGGAGCAGCAGATTAAATCTCCACAATCAACTTGATGTACCCTGCATCTGTGGAATACCTGAATAGACAACGAATCATCCCAAAATTGAAGCAGTGAACTTCGGAAGCAATTGTAGATTTGGGGTTTGCTTTCTGCATCTAATTTGTTTCTGGTTTTATGTTTATCTTAGTTTAGTATTTAGAGTTTATTATCATTGGTAGATTTGTTTATTGATTTGGTTGCTCTCTTCTTTTTTTTTATATAGATATATATATTTTTTCCTTTTTCTCTTTTTGTGAGTGTGTATGTGTATGCTTCTTTGTGTGAATTTGTCTGTATAGCTTTGCTTTTACCGTTTGTCCTAGGGGTGTGTCTGTCCATTTTTTTTGTTTGTTTTCTTTGTATAGTTTTTAGCACTTGTTATCATTGGTGGATTTGTTTTTGGGTTTGGTTACTCCCTTCTTTTTTTTTCTTCTTTATTACTTTTTACTTTATTTATTTATTTAATTTATTTTTTTATACATTTATTTATTTATTTCATTTTGGCTGCGTTGGGTCTTTCTTGCTGCGCACGGGCTTTTCCCTAGTTGTGGCGAGCGGGAGCTACTCTTTGTTGCTGTGCGCAGGCTTCTCATTGCAGTGGCTTCTCTTGTTGTGGAGCACGGGCTCTAGGCATGCAGACTTCAGTAGCTGTGGCTCGCGGGCTCTGGAGTGCAAGCTCAGAAGTTGTGGCACACGGGCTTAGTTGCTCCACGGCATGTGGGATCTTCCTGGACCAGGGCTCGAACCCGTGTCCCCTGCATTGGCATGTGGATTATCAACCACTGCGCCACCAGGGATGCCCAATTTTTTTATTTTTAATAATTTTCTTTATTTTGTATTTTAATTATTTTATTTTATTTTTTTCTTTCTTTTTTTTCTCCCTTTTCTTCTGAGCTGTGTGGCTGACAGGGTCTTCTTGCTCTGGCCGAGTGTCAGGCCTGAGCCTCTGAGGTGGGAGAGCCAAGTTCAGGACATTGGTCCACCAAGACCTCCCAGCTCCATGTAATACCAAACGGCGAAAGCTCTCCCAGAGAGCTCCATCTCAACGCTAAGACCCAGCTCCACTCAACGACGAGCAAGCTACAGTGCTGGACACCCTATGCCAAACAACTAGCAAGACAGGAACACAACCCCACCCATTAGCAGAGAGGCTGCCTAAAATCATAATATGGTCACAGACACCCCAAAACACACCACTGGACGCAGTCCTGCCCACCAGAAAGAAAAGATCCAGCCTCGTCCCCCAGAACACAGGCACCAGTCCCCTCCACCAGGAAGCCTACACAACCCACTGAACCAACCTTACCCACTGGGGGCAAACACCAAAAACAACGGGAACTATGAAGCTGCAGCCTGCAAAAAGGAGACCCCAAACACAGTTAAGTTAAGCAAAATGAGAAGACAGAGAAATGCACAGCAGATGAAGGAGCAAGGTAAATACCCACCAGACCAAACAAATGAAGAGGAAATAGGCAGTCTACCTGAAAAAGATTTCAGAGTAATGATAGTAAAGATCCAAAATCTTGGAAATAGAATGGAGAAAATACAAGAAACATTTCACAAGGACCTAGAAGAACTAAAGAGCAAACAAACAATGATGAACAACACAATAAATGAAATTAAAAATTCTCTAGAAGGAATGAATAGCAGAATAACTGAGGCAGAGGAACGGATAAGTGAGCTGGAAGATAAAATAGTGGAAATAACTACCACAGAGCAGAATAAAGAAAAAAGAATGAAAAGAATTGAGGACAGTCTCAGAGACCTTTGGGACAGCATTAAATGCACCAACATTCGAATTATAGGGATCCCAGAAGAAGAAGAGAAAAAAAAAAAGGGACTGAGAAAATATTTGAAGAGATTATAGTTGAAAACTTCCCTAATATGGGAAAGGAAATAGTCGTCAAGTCCAGGAAGCGCAGAGAGTCCCAGACAGGATAAATCCAAGGAGAAACATGCCAAGACACATATTAATCAAACTATCAAAAATGAAATACAAAGAAAAAATATTAAAAGCAGCAGGAAAAGCAACAATTAACATACAACAGAATCCCCATAAGGTTAACAGCTGACCTTTCAGCAGAAACTCTGCAGGCCAGAAGGAAGTGGCAGGATGTATTTAAAGTGATGAAAGGGAAAAACCTACAACCAAGATTACTCTACCCAGCAAGGATCTCATTCAGATTTGACGGAGAAATTACAAACTTTAGAGATATGCAAAAGCTAAGAGAATTCAGCACCACCAAACCAGCTCTAAAACACATGCTAAAGGAACTTCTCTAGGCCAGAAACACTAGAGAAGGAAAAGACATACAATAACAAACCCAAAACAATTAAGAAAATGGTAATAGGAACATACATATCTATAACTGCATTAAATGTAAATGGATTAAATGCTCCAACCAAAAGACATAGACTGGCTGAATGGATACAAAAGCAAGACCTGTATATATACTGTCTATAAGAGCCCACTTCAGACCTAGGGACACATACAGACTGAAAGTGAGGGGATGGAAAAAGATATTCCATGCAAATGGAAATCAAAAGAAAGCTGGAGTAGCAATTCTCATATCAGACAAAATAGACTTTAAAGACTATTACAAGAGACAAAGAAGGACACTATATAATGATCAAGGGATCGATACAAGAAGAAGATATCGCAACTGTAAATATTTATGCACCCAACATATGAGCACCTCAATACATAAGGCAAATGCTAACAGCCATAAAAGGGGAAATCGACAGTAACACTATCATAGTAGGGGACTTTAACACCCCACTTTCACCAATGGACAGATCGTACAAAATGAAAATAATTAAGGAAACCCAAGCTTTAAATGATACATTAAACAAGATGGACTTAGTTAATATTTATAGGACATTCCTTCCAAAAACAACAGAAGACACTTTCTTCTCAAGTGCTCATGGAACATTCTCCAGGATAGATCATATCTTGGGTCACAAATGAAACCTTGGTAAATTTAAGAAAATTGAAATCTGATCAAGTATCTTTTCTGACCACAATGCTATAAGACTAGATATCAATTACAGGAAAAAATCTGTAAAAAATACAAACACATGGGGGCTAAACAATACACTACTAAATAACCAAGAGATCACTGAAGAAATCAAAGAGAAAATCAAAAAATACCTAGAAACAAATAACAATGAAAACACGACGACCCAAAACCTATGGGATGCAGGAAAAGCTGTTCTAAGAAGGAGGTTTATAGCAATACAATGCTACCTCAAGAAACAAGAAACATCTCAAATAAATAACCTAAACTTACACCTAAAGCAATTAGAGAAAGAAGAACAAAAAAAACCCAAGTTAGCAGAAGGAAAGAAATCATAAAGATCAGATAAGAAATAAATGAAAAAGAAATGATTGAAACGATAGGAAAGATCAATAAAACTAAAAGCTGGTTCTTTGAGAAGATAAACAAAATTGATAAACCATTAGCCAGACTCATCAAGAAAAAAAGGGAGAAGACTCAAGTCAATACAATTAGAAGTGAAAAAGGAGAAGTAACAACTGACACTGCAGAAATGCAAAAGATCATGAGAGATTACTACAAGCAACTATATGCCAATAACATGGACAACCTGAAGGAAATGGACAAATTCTTAGAAAAACACAACCTTCTGAGACTGAACCAGGAAGAAATAGAAAATATAAACAGACCAGTCACAAGCACTTAAATTAAGACTGAGATTAAAAATCTTCCAGCAAACAAAAGCCCAGGACCAGATGGCTTCACAGGCGAATTCTATCAAACATTTAGAGAAGAGCTAACACCTATCCTTCTCAAACTCTTCCAAAATATTGCAGAGGGAGGAACACTCCCAAACTCATTCTACAAGGCCACCATCACCCTGTTACCAAACCAGACAAAGATGTCACAAAGAAAGAAAACTATAGGCCAATATCACTGATGAGCATAGATACAAAATCCTCAACAAAATAGTAGCAAACAGAATCCAACAGCACTTTAAAAGGATCATACACCATGATCAAGTGGGTTTCATCCCAGGAGTGCAAGGATTCTTCAGTAACGCAAATCAATCAAGGTGATAAACCATATTAACAAATTGAAGGAGAAAAACCATATGATCATCTCAATAGATGCAGAAAAAGCTTTCAGCAAAATTCAACACCTATTTATGATAAAAAACCCTCCAGAAAGTAGGCATGGAGGGAACTTTCCTCAACATAATAAAGGCCATATATGACAAACACACAGCCAACATCATTCTCAATGGTGAAAAACTGAAACCATTTCCTCTAAGATCAGGAACAAGACAAGGTTGTCCACTCTCACCACTGTTATTCAACATAGTTTTGGAAGTTTTTGCCACAGCAGTCAGGGAAGAAAAAGAAATAAGAGGAATCCAAATCGGAAAAGAAGAAGTAAAGCTGTCACTGTTTGCAGATGACATGATACTATATATAGAGAATCCTAAAGATGCTACCAGCAAACTACTAGAGCTAATCAATGAATCTGGTAAAGTAGCAGGATACAAAATTAATGCACAGAAATCTCTTGCATTCCTATACACTAATGATGAAAAATCTGAAAGAGAAATTAAGAAAACACTCCCATTTACCATTGTAACAAAAAGAGTAAAATACCTAAGAATAAACTTACCTAAGGAGACAAAAGACCTGTATGCAGAAAACTATAAGACACTGTTGAAAGAAGTTAAAGATGATACAAACAGATGGAGAGATATACCATGTTCTTGGATTGGAAGAATCAACATTGTGAAAATGACTGTACTACCCAAAGCAATCTACAGATTCATTGCAATCCTTATTAAACTACCACTGGCATTTTTCACAGAACTAGCACAAAAAATTTCACAATTTGTGTGGAAACACAAAAGACCCTGAATAGCCAGAGCAATCTTGAGAAAGAAAAACTGAGCTGGAGGAATCAGGCTCCCTGACTGACAAGACAGTGTGGTACTGGCACAAAAACAGAAATATAGATCAATGGAACAGGATAGAAAGCCCAGAGTTAAACCCATGCATGTATGGTCACCTTATTTTTGATAAAGGAGGCAAGAACATACAATGGAGAAAAGACAGCCTCTTCAGTAAGTGGTGCTGGGAAAACTTGACAGCTACGTGTAAAAGAATGAAATTAGAACACTCCCTAACACCATACACAAAAATAAACTCAAAATGGATTAAACACCTAAATGTAAGTCCAGAGACTATAAAAGTCTTAGAAGAAAACATAGGCAGAACACTGTATGACCTAAATCACAGCAAGATCCTTTTTGACCCACCTCCTAGAGAAATGGAAATAAAAACAAAAATGAACAAATGGGACGTAATGAAACTTAAAAGCTTTTGCACAGCAAAGGAAACCGTAAACAAGATGTAAAGACAACCCCCAGAACGGGAGAAAATATTTGCAAATGAAGCAACTGACAAAGGATTAATCTCCAAAATTTACAAGCAGCTCATGCAGCTCAATATCAAAAAAGCAAACAACCCAATCCAAAAATGGGCAGAAAACCTAAACAGACATTTCTCTAAAGACGATATACAGATTGCCAACAAACACATGAAAGGATGCTCAACATCAGTAATTACTAGAGAAATGCAAATCAGAACTACAGTGAGGTATCACCTCACACCAGTCAGAATGGCCATCGTCAAAAAATCTAGAAGCAATAAATGCTGGAGAGGGTGTGGAGAAAAGAGAACCCTCTTGCACTGTTGGTAGGAATGTAAATTGATACAGCCACTATGGAGAACAGTATGGAGGTTCCCCAAAAAACTAAAAATAGAGCTACCATATGACCCAGCAATCCCACTACTGGGCATATACCCTGAGAAAACCATAATTCAAAGAGTCATGTACCACAATGTTCATTGCAGCTCTATTTACAGTAGCCAGGACATGAAAGCAACCTAAGTGTCCACTGACAGATGAATAGATAAAAAAGTTGTGGCACATATATACAATGGAATATTACTCAGCCATAAAAAGAAATGAAATTGAGTTATTTGTAGTGAGGTGGATGGACCTAGAGTCTGTCATACAGAGTGAAGTAAGTCAGAAAGAGAAAAACAAATACTGTATGCCAACACATCTATATGGAATCTTAAAAAAAAAAAAAAAATGTTTCTGAAGAACCTAGGGGAAGGACAGGCATAAAGACGCAGACATTGAGAATGGACTTGAGGAGACGGGGAAGGGGAAGGGGAAGCTGGGACGAAGTGAGAGAATGGCATGGACATATATATAACTACGAAATGTAAAATAGATAGCTAGTGGGAAGCAGCCGCATAGCACAGGGAGATCAGCTGGGGTGCTTTGTGACCACCTGGAGGGGTGGGATAGGGAGGGTGGGAGGGAGAAGCAGGAGAGAGGAGATACGGGGGTATATGTATATGTATAGCTGATTCATTTTGTTATGAAGCAGAAACTAACACCATTGTAAAGTAATTATACTCCAATAAAGATGTTAAAAAAAAAAAGTTTGAATGTTTATTTCCTTTTATCCAGTACGTCCAATTTTGGGAACTCACATTAAAGAATTAATCCTAGCCATGAAAAAAAAATGTTGCACCAAAAGATTTATTTTAGTATTGTGAAAAATTGGGAACACCTTAAATTTCACTTATTTAAGGAATATTCAAGTAAAGTGATTAAAATGCTACGTGAAATATAAAGCTATTAAAATATATATAACTGTATTATGGACAAGTGTGTATTATAGAAGAGTGAAAAAAGATGTAAATTGTATGATTAAAACAATTTTAATAAAAATCTCCATCTAGGAAAACAACTTGAAGGAAATATCACAATGTAAGAGTATTTAAGAGATGGGAATATGGGAGATTTTTCTTGCTTTCTTCCAACTTTTTAGTATTTTCCACATTTTCTATAATGAGCAAGTACTACTTTAAAATGAGAAAACAATAACTATTTAAAAAAACATGATGCCATACTTTTTAATATTTTATTTTTTAAGTAGAGGAATGTTGCATATCACTTCCTTTGGTTTACTTCTGAAAAATATGAGGCTAAATATTTTGTTACTTAATTTTTATATTTCTGTGTGCTTTTACTGCTTACAGCAAGTGTAGTTTTTCTTCAGCATCACTTTCCTGATTTATCTCAGTGGATTTTAAATCTGTGTTGTGCACTGTTAACAACTTCATCTTTTCTAACATTAATTTGTTAGGATTAGCAGAGTGTCCAGTTTAGACTCGATGGCCTTGCCTTGTCACATAATCACTCCTCGCAGGTTTTTGTAACAGAATTTATTTTTCTGTTTTTGTAGCCTTTACCCATTAATGAAGCTAATGGAAAAATACTTTCCTATAATGTATCATGTTCATCAGACGAGGAAACACAATCCCTTTCTGAAATTCCTGATCCTCAACATAAGGCAGAAATACAACTTGATAAAAATGACTACATCATCAGTGTGGTGGCAAAAAATTCTGTGGGCTCATCGCCACCTTCTAAAATAGCTAGTATGGAAATTCCAAATGGTGAGTACTTAAGATAAAAGTAGTGTATAAGAACAAGAAATTAAGGTGAAACATTTGGAAGGTGTTGCTTGCTCTCATAAATGTCAGCTTTCTTCTCATATACCCTGCTGCTGCTGATGTGTAAGGAGGAACAGGCAGATTAATGTCATGTATTAATGTTGAGAGGCAGCAGTTATTAGTATTGACTTGAAGCGTCTACACTGATGGATAAAATATTACTAAACCCAGTTACTTTAACACGTAATGTTGTAGAGTTATGGTAGTGGATATTACTCTTAGAAATATCTTAACAGTTTATTCAGATAACATTTTCACATATCTCCCCAAGACCATGACAGTTGATACTTACATCAGCTAGGCAATTTTCAAACTGTCAGGCAGGAACAAATACTAATTTTAAATGGCAGCTCTGTTGATAAGGCATTCTTTATTAATAGGAATCCTTTACTGATAAGAAATTCTTAAAGTCTAAATTAGATCTTCAGTGTAAGCTTTAAAAAAACAACTGCAGTATAATTTTAAAATTTCTTAGTGCCCCCCTGTAAATTTGATGGATTACCAGTGACTAGTCCGTTCCTCCTTAGCTGCCTTGACAGCTTTTTGAGTCACAAGTTTTCAGTGGCCACTCCTGCCTCTTCTCCTAGTTAACTCCTCTTCCTGAGTCATTCCCTGGTCCCCCTTGCTATCCCACCCTAATATGGGAGCACCTTTCTATGACTACCCACTCGGAGAGGCAGAAAAATTGGTCCAGTTTGGGTCCTAAGTATCTTTCCAGTTCTTGCTTGAGGCAGTGTCGTACTGCTTGTTACGTAACTGGTTCTTCGTTTCGGTC
This sequence comes from Balaenoptera borealis, assembly GCF_965194805.1. NCBI lineage: Eukaryota > Metazoa > Chordata > Mammalia > Artiodactyla > Balaenopteridae > Balaenoptera > Balaenoptera borealis. Next base: position 33,769,099 of record NC_138867.1, on the reverse strand, counting down.
TGTTGTGGGCACATTAGAAGGTAGGAATTGGGGACACACCGTACATTCTGAGACACACAATATCATCCAGAGCCCAGATAGCAGTGCATACTGGAGAAGAGAGGTCTGCAGGCAGTGGTATGGAGTCAAAAGAAAGAAAAGGGAGAGAGGTGTGAACGCCCATAGCAAGATAACCTGCTGATTTAAATTAGGTATTTAATGGCTCTTGCTATGTTATCTTTTAATTCAAGAACTATATTCCTACCTTTTCTGTGTGTCCGTCAGGACACTGTATTTTACAGAACTAACAATGGTCTGGCTATCAGCTTTCAGACAGTTAATGCAGTTCCGAACAAATCATTGTTCCTTGAGGATTTCCCGCGTCAGAGGCCTTGCAGCCTCAGCGCAGGTTACCTTGTGGATTTTTAGTCACATTGAGTCAAGAAGCTGTCATATCCAAAGTCTTCTGTATTCCCAGCCAAGTTGTTGTCTTGTGTCCAGTAGTAGTTGCTTATGAATGCAAATTTTGTTCAAAAAACCTTTCCATGGCTTTTTACTGAACCCTTAAATATACATCAGTTAGAGAAATTACTTCTTTCCCCTATTTCTTGGAAAATTTCCCTCTCCCTTTGGCCACGCTGTCCTAACCCATGCTAATTCCTCACCCCCAACCTTGGGCCTCCCTTATTGCCTAGGCTGATATCTGGCAGGATGAGGAAACCAAACCTCACCACGGCCCCCTTCTGCCAGCCTCTGCACCTCACCCATCCGTGCTCCGCGGATGCTTTCCCCTCTCTGCCCACACTGACCATCCCATCCCACCCCACCCCACAGCATTTCATCACTGTCCTGTCTTCACAATGCCTTCAGCCCACCCCCGGGGGGGTAGCAGTCTCCCTTGAAAGGAAGAGAGGGGCTGGCCCACCCACTCATTCACTGCATGTCATCGTGCTCCTGCTTTGCATGGCCTGTGCTCGGGGCTGGAGTTGCAGGCACAAGCCCCCGTCTGCTCTCGTGGAGCTCACACCCACAGTGGACGAGGAGATGGGGGATTCTGACACCCACGCGTGCTCTTCACCAGCCTCCCGCCTGCCTCTCCCCCCGCCCCCGAGCTGCCATGCCACCCTCTAGCGCCTGTATTCCCTCTGCCCCATCCTTCATGGCTCTTGATCCTCGTGTCCCGACCCAGTTATGTCACTGCCTGATCCTAGGTGCTTTTTCATGGTTTTTTTTTTCCATCTGCTGAGTTAATATATATGCACAGGTAATTGCCATAGTTAAGACGAAAACAACAGAGCAGCACTTCTAAACTTTGCTAAAGGTTTATCTAGTTTAGCACTATTCTGCAATGTCTGCACGGTGAAGTGATTTTTATAACTCTTGCCCATTTTCATGAGATTTACCTTAAAACATTATTTTTAACACTGGTAATATATCCTTCTTTCTTGAAGATGATCTCAAAATAGAGCAGGCTGTTAGAATGGGAAATGGGATTCTGCTCACTTGGAATTATGACCCCAACGTGACTTGTGACTATGTAATTAAGTGGTGTAACTCATCTCGGTCTGAACCCTGCCTCATGGACTGGAAAAAAGTCCCTTCGAACAGCACTGAAACTATAATAGAATCTGGTGAGTGTCTCGCAATTAAAGTTCTTTAAAGATATTTTTAAAATTTACTTTTTATAAGGGTAACGTTGGTTTATAACATTATGTAACTTTCATGTGTACACCATTATGTTTCTACTTCCGTATACACTCCAGCGTGCTCCCTACCAAAAAAAATGCTTTTAAAAAGAGCAGCCTACAGAGTGACTGGTTGCACTGCAGTGACTGTCCCCCGCCGCTGGGCTGCGTGTGGATTGGTTTAACTTTTCTGGAAGGCAGTTTGTGGCAGGGCAGGATGTGTGTGAAACATTCATAGGCTTTGATCTAGTCATTACTTGTCTAGGAGTTTATTCTAAGAAGTAATCCGAGAGCAGCACAGATTTACACCTGAGTGTTCAACACAGCATTATTTATCATTGTAATGGTGTCACTCACCATCTTTTTGCCCTTGTTTGCCCAGGGCCCAGGTTACTGAGCACAAAGGAGTTGCAGCCGTTACCATGTACCCTGATGTAGGTCGGGGGCGGCGGTGGTGGGGGGCGGCAGGGGCGTAGCAGGGAAGGGGCAGCTCCCAGTGCCTGACAGCTCAGGAGCCGCGAGCCCCGCATGGTGGGCTGCCCTTGAGATGACGCAACCAGGAGGGGTATGTGGTAACCTACAGGCTGAACCAGCCTTGTCCTTTGGAATTCTGGCCCTCTCTCCACTATCACTGTTCCTTCTGAGTAACTGGTGAGAGTGGATTGTGCCTTTACCTGTGGGAATTCTGGAACCAGTTGGTAGTGAAGCTTCTTGACGTCATTCCCCCTCTCGGCTCTCCCTCACATGTTAGTGAAGTTCAGGAGAACAAGCGGCCGCTGGTCCCTTCTCTCCCAGGGAGCACGTTCTGCTCGTTTACTTTGCTCACTGTCACATGGTAAGGATGAGTCCCGGTCATTGGATTCCTACATGTGGCTTCAGGTTATTTTCCAGTTCTACTTGGAATACAGCCAGACTCCTTCACGTTAGTAATTAACCAATGACTTGATGGTCGCCTTTATCCTTTTTACAGCTTACGTCACTAACCAGCAACATATGTAGCTGCCTGAGCCTTACACAGTTGTAGTGTTCTCTGTATAAATTCTGACCCCTCTTCCCTCCTTTCTCACCTGGGCTTTGAGAATAATCAGAATGGACTGGGGCAGGGTGGAGTGATGTGAAGAGGTGTCTCTTTAGATGAAATATCTGGGATGTGAGTTTAAGCTGAGACCTGTAGGATGAAAAGGAGGACTTTTGATGCTGAGGCAGGTGAACAAAGGCCCTGTAGTGGCTCAGAAGACAAAGGCTCCGAGAAGTTGGGTAACTTGCCCAAGGTCACAAAACTAGTATGTGATCACACCAGGATTTAACTTTAAAGCTATTCAGAGCTTTAAGTGGCTGGGGATTTTGTCTTTTACTTGTTGCTGCTAGGACAGGGTGTGGCCAAAACCTGCACGTTTCCTATTCCTTTCTTATTCAGTCACCCACTCTTCCAACTATCCTCTCTCTTTTATGATCTCAAAACACATTCCTGATGCGCTAACCCCTCAGGCTCTTTTTCTTTTTCAGGCGGAAGAACGCTATAGAATATTGGTATGCATAATCATAATATAAAACTAGGTACAGATTTACTAACATACATGTGGTGTAAAATCAGAACCTCAAGTACACTTGTCCCCCCCAGAAAAAGTTGCAGAGTGATTTTTAGAGGTAACCATCTCATTTTTGAGCCTGCAGACCACTGGTGTTCTGAATCGGAGAGCAAGTGCTTTAACCACACTAGAATAATTGTATTCCACAAATTAAATGCAATCCCATAGGTTGCCGTTTTTCCCCCAGGCAGTGTCTTCTTCCTTGATCACTGCAGGTGAGCTACTAAGTACCCTTCAAGGCTCTGTTCAAATATCACTTCCTGGTGGCTTTTTCTGATCTTCTTAGGCTCACTTGGTCCCTCATTGAAGGGACCACAGGCTCTGTGATAGATCCCTCTAGTCTAACACAGGGTCTTAATGGTTACCCCTCCTCATCTGTCCTGCCACCTCTCTGCCAACTGCTCCAGGCCAGGGGCCTTGTTATATGTCCACCTCTGTGGTCCTAACACTTTACACGTCGCATTGTATCGAGGAGGCATTTAAAAGTGATTCACTTGGATCGAAGTTAAGGTGCTTCTCTTGTATGTCTTGTGGAGTTAACTCAAGGGCACTAAATGCTGATGCTGTAAAGAGGAGTAGACTCTATGGCCCATTTCCTTTAACACTGAAGTGTCCAAGTAGAGTGGACATTTTAGTATGTGCTTCTTGGAACAAGGGAAGAGCAGTGGGTTCTTTCCAACCCACAAATAACAGTAGTTAGGGAAGGGTTTTTTCAGAGGCATGACATGGGCCTGGGATAGGTTAGAAAACTGACCCTAGACCAAATCTGGGAAGAAGTTGTCATTGCTTAATTTGAAGGAACAAAATGAAAGCCTTGATTACCAATTTTTCCCTTCAAGGTGATGTCATGTTATAATACTAAACTGTTCATTACAACAGAAGTGAGTTTAATTTTTGTTGAGTCAGTTTTCAATCTGAATATTTACCAATTTTGAAAATGTGGATTTTCTGTAACCTTTTTAAAATTAGTTTTGGAAATTTCAAAGTGTGTTGTTATAAATTTGATATTTCTAAAATATTCATACTAATATGTACTTAGGAACGTTTACTGGTTGTGTTCATCTTATAGATCAGTTTCGACCAGGTGTAAGATATAATTTTTTTGTGTACGGGTGCAGAAATCAAGGATATCAATTACTACGTTCTATAATTGGATATGTAGAAGAATTGGGTAAGTTAAATGGGTAAGTTTTCTTAGAGTTCAAGGTAATATGAGAAATTATAAAACAACATCAGTTTTAAGATTGAATTTTAAAAATAGATTGAATTGAGATGTTTATTAGTTCAAGGAAGAAAAATAATTTGTATGATAACTGTAAAATTATTTATCATTACTTATTTTTCATTTGTTTAATGTTTATATTTCATAATTTTACTGTTGTCATTAAGAAAATTAAATCTTAATTTGGATGTCAAAAATACTTAATTTACACTTATACAAAGTTTTAAAACTATTAACTTATTCAAGACTATCAGTAAAGAGGGGAAATATGAGTAAAGCCTATTCTAGTAGCCATTTAAAGATTTTGCATAGGTTACCTCCCTAGATATGTTTTATGTCTGAAAGTTGTAAGTTCTACCTTTGTATCTTCACAGCAAAAGTGCTTGTGATAATATCTGTGAAAGTTTATGATTAAATAAAGTTCTCATTACAAGTTTAGCTATTTTTGAGGCTAGAAATCTCATTAAACCTTAATGTCTTGCTCTGTATTAGTAAACCCTCCTTTAGCTATTGACTTTTTTCCTTTTACAGCTCCAGTTGTTGCACCAAATTTTACTGTTGAGGATACGTCTGCAGATTCGATATTAGTGAAATGGGAAGAAATTCCTGTGGAAGAGCTTAGAGGCTTTTTAAGAGGGTATTTATTTTACTTTGAAAAAGGAGAGAGAGACACATCTAAGATGAGGGTTTTGGAATCGGGTAAGTAAATTACTAGAATAAGTATACTGTTTCTTAGAAGTTCTTTATTAACTACAAAAAAAAAAAAAAAAACGAGGAAAGAAAAAAAAGAAGTAAAGAAGCTACTGAGTAGTTTATACAGATTTCCAGAACACTCTGAAAAATAAAAAAGTGAAAATGCAGTCATTTGATGAATATGAGATTTTTAAGATTTTATTATGTGATCAATGGCATGTAGTCTTTCAGAAATCATTTAAATCATTTATTCTGAGGCCTTTGTGAGCCCCCCAGGACAGAGAGCATCTCTTTCTAATCTTGCATGATCCATAACATAGCATCTTATGAAGGTTACTTTAAAAAAAAAAAGGTCTTCCTGTACTTATACTAATGGAGGAGAAAACTCAGGAACCTAAAGAATGGCTTCAGAATCTCCTTTTATCTGACAAAGAGCCATCCACACAGCCACGACCTTAATGAGCTAGGAAACTTAATTGACTTGATTGGGGATGTGTGTATCTATTAAATCTTAAAAAGTACAGTCAGTCCTTGACAAGTGGTAAGTGTATGTCCACAGACCTTTGAGAATCCTCAGATTTACAAATACAGAAATGTTTGTGCAGACTTTTGGCTTTAAACCCTAAATTACATTTCTGTTGGAAGTCAGATGCTTTTTATTCATGGCTGAACAACACAAGCTTATCATCTCTTCAATTTGAGAGCTTTTATTTTCCTTAATGACCTTTCCTTGGAAAGAAACCATTTTAATTATAATATTTAATGCCTGACAAGTAGAGAACAACAACGCCACAGGGAGATGCTGACCAACTGGGCATTAGCTTAGTCACGTCCCGAGAGCAGCTGCGTAAACATGAGCCTCCCCCAGACCACTAAGTTCTGCATTTCCTGAACCTTCAAAGTTGAGGGAAACCCTAAATATCAGATTCTGCAAACATCCAGACTCTAGTGTAATTTCCCTCAGGTGCTCAGAAATTTTACACTTGAACCAGTTAAAATTCTAACGTGTAGACTTCTAGTTAGGGTGGATTGGTCACTAAAGTTAGAGCCAAATAGAGAAAAAGCAACAACAATGCATAAAGCCACAAAGACACAGAGAACTGGAGAGGCACAGAAGAGGATTTGGAAACGCTGGGTGTGGAAGTGGGCCAAGTGACCTAGAGGAGTGGAGGGCGGGCAGTCTAGGTGGACAGTTGGGCATCAGTAAGAAGTAATTTGGTTCATCCTGCAGCGCCAGAAGTGGAGGCCAATGGTTAGGATGAATCTGGGCTGAACTGCGGGAGTTGATTGTAAGTCTGTAAGGAGCAGTTAGAACCCCCAAGTCCTACACCAGCTTCATGTAGCTCATGTGAGTGCTCTCTCCCCTGCATGAGAACAATAGGTTTATTCTGGACCAGAGAGCTTCCAGACAAGGGACACTGTAGCAAACCGTGTGACTCTCCCTCTTCCTCCTTCCCACCTGCTTAATAGGACATCATCAGCTAGGCCTGTTTTCTGGGCAGGAGATGAGAGGATTAGAGTAAGTGGTTTCTGAGGAAAGACATAAAAGATGCTGATATTTGGGGGATTATCCCAATGAAAAGCCAGGAACCCACCTGGTCATTCCTCATCCATGATATAAGTGAAGCCCACCCACCAGTAAACCCCACCTATGTACACCAGGCTTCCAGTGAGCCTTTTAGTGGCTCACTCTCGAACATGACAAGCAGCCAGGGATAACCAGATGATTGAGAAAGCTTCTAACCTGAAAGACAGACACCAGGAGAAACCAGAGGAAATGGATGCAATGTGGGAAAACAGAGAAATTTAAAACAAAACTATCCTTGGACAGTTGACGTATACTGTATTTATTGAAAAGACATGATGTTATAAAAAAGAACAAGCAGAAGACAGTTAAGAATTCCTTAGAATTAAAAATGTGATCAAAGAAATTTTTAAGGAATTAAGTACAAGTGGAGAAATTAAATGAAAAATGGGGAAATTCTTCTGAAAATGAGACAAAGGCAAAGGAGAAGACTTGGAGGTAAAAGATTAGAAAGTTGGAGTTTGAGTCAAAGACCTGCACTGGCCTCCTTTATAAGAGTTCTGTTAAGAGAGAAGAGTGGAATGGAGAGAAGGAAATTATCAAAGTAATAGCACAAGAAAAAAATTTCCCAAAACTGAAAGACCTCAGTATATACAGTAAAAGGTGCCCTTAAACACACAGTAAAATAAATAGAGAAAAAGATCTATGCTGAAGTATGTCACCATGAATTTTCAGAGCACCTGATCTATAAAGAAAAAAATCCTAGAAACAATCAGAAAAGCATCTCTTGTGCAAGGATCAAGAATAAGAATGGTAGCAGGCCTCTCAACAATGTACCAGATACTAGAAGATATCGCAGCTACATCTTCAAAATACTGAGTGAAAATTATTTTCAACCTAAAATTCTGTACTCAGCCAATCTATCTACAGATATAGTAGTATCTGTACTACTATCTGTGAGTGTAGAATGAAGAAATTTTTAGACATGGAAGGCTGCACATATTACTTCCCCCATGTATCCCTTCTCCAGAAGCTCCCAGAAGAGTGTGTGTCAATCCAAGGAAATAGTGGGGCAGGGAGTTCTAGGATGAGCGCGCCTAGAAGACTTCCAGTGCAGAGCAGATGCCCCAGGAAGCAGCCTGGGGGGAGTGGGCAGCAGCTGGGGGAAGCGGAGGCACTGGGGTGTTGTTATTTTGGACCACATGGAAACTTGTATGGAATATTCATTCGAGGGTGTTGGGCGAATCAGCAATTGGTACATTAAGCAAATAAGGAAGAAAAGCAGTTATAACAACAGAAAAATAAGAAAGGAAACATGATCATACTAAGCAGTTTGTCTTAGTAGTAATTTGTATTTATATGATCATTACAATGTGAACACCGGTTACCAAATTTTTTGATGTTTCTCTATGAATGATATGGGCTCGAGGGGAGAAGGGGTAGTGGTTGTGTGTTAGAACTAATGTCTAATATTTAAAAATCAAGCACTGCCAATTTAAGTTTATTTCAAAATATGGAAGTCAGTACCCAAAGAGACCAGTAACTTGAGTTTGAAGTGATTGTTCGTGGTGGGGAAAGATGCTGGCAGGGAACTGCTACTTTTTGTTTTTAGCCGTATCGTACGATTTAGTTTTAGGCTATTAAACTGCATTCTTTTGGTTAAAATTCTAAAAATAATTTAATAATTTAAACAATTCTCCACATTTCCTTTCAAAATGGTTCAAGGGCGTCCTCTCTAATCTCTCATTTGAGAACTCAGATGCACTGCCTCGTTTCCTGCATGGTTTGGAGCGATCTCTGTTGATTTATGATCTTGCTTCCTTGAGTTTCTCATTTGACTCACAGGCGTGATCAGCCCGAGTGACAGTGTCCCTGCCCCAGTGGGTTTTGGTTGCGGTGGGTTTTCATGCTCTTAGTAACAGAAAAAGAAGAGACTTTTATTGATTGCCTGCTATAGGCCAGGTATTATTCTAGAGAATGTGCACGAAAACTTCACAGAGCCCTGAGAGCTAAGTCGTGATATTCTATTTCATAGTTAGAGAAACTTAGGTTCAGAGGCATTTAAATAATAGTTACAGATAACATAGCTACCACCTGGCAGAGGTAGAACTTGAACATGGCTCTGGCTGGCTCCATGGGCCTTGGCCCTGGAGGTGACCAGCATTCAGACTCATTTAAAAAGGGTGTGAATGTGACAGGTTTGAGTAAAACCATGTGATTAAAATGGTATAGATCAGTAATAATCTTCTTCACTTTAAAAATAGGTCGTTCTGACATAAAGGTTAAGAATATTACCGACATATCCCAGAAGACACTGAGAATTGCTGATCTTCAAGGTAAAACAAGTTACCATCTGGTCTTGCGAGCCTATACAGATGGAGGAATGGGGCCAGAGAAGAGCATGTTTGTGGTGACGAAGGAAAATTGTAAGTTAAATGTTGTCATCGAGTTGCTTTCCAAGCTTAAGTGCATTGTGTTTCTAGTGATTTTTGTTTGTATAGGAACGCCCCTTTTTAAAATTTCACGTTTTGTTACACTTTTTTAGTGGGTGGAGGGCAGTATTGAAAGGCCATGAGATGACTTCATATTTATTCTTACCAGTTATTGCCTAATGCGTACTTAAGAAATTAATGAATTAAGGGTACCTCTGAAGTCTAGAGTTCTAAATTCATGTTGAACTTATATAACGGTCAACTGGTTTAAAATTTTTTTACCCGAAATATTCTGTGATTTTTGACATATCCAGGGAAGAGTGTAAGAAATAGCCTTAAAAAAAAAGCATAAAGCACAACGCTCATAAATTTGAGATGGAAAGTAGAGAAGAGTGATGGACTTGACTAGCTTGTCAACAGCAAAGAACTTTCATTTGATCACGGGCTTATTCTTTAGCCCTGGGCTGGAGTTCATACATGCCCTTAAATAAAGGACCATGTGGAGATGGTTCTCAGCTGGGGGTGATTTTGCCTCCTAGGGGACAGTTGGCAGTGTCTGGTGACATTTTTGGTTGGTGCTACTGGTCTCTGGTCATTAGAAGCCCAAGGATGCTGTTAAACTTCCTACAATGCATGTGATAGCCTCCTCCCTGCAGAACACACAGGAAAGAAGTATCTGCCCACCATGTCAGTAGTGCCAAGGTAGAGAAACACTGCTCTGAAGAATTTAAGTGTTAGTATAAAAATTATTACAGTACTTTTTAAGGTTATATTTTAATAGTTTTTCAGTTTCCCTGGAGCAGTTTGGATTTTTTCTTCAAATAATCTACTGAGTTAAGTATCTGATAATGCGAATTTATTCTCTAGTTCATACTAAAAATGTTGATTTTAATATCTGCAATATTCTCTTTTCAGCTGTGGGATTGATTATTGCCATTCTCATCCCAGTGGCAGTGGCTGTCATCGTCGGAGTGGTAACGAGTATCCTTTGCTATCGGAAACGAGAATGGTAATGGTTTACTCTTGCTGTTTTGTCCTTAAGGGCATGATTATTTAGTTTATGTGTTAAAAAATGAGTACAACTTTTTGGTGGAAACAAGGTAGTAAAAAATATTTGTATTGGTCAGAATTAATATTGGAATTAATATTAGGAAAGAACATGGCACATTATTTAAAAATTTTAAAATTAACAAAGTAAAAGTGGAAATTTTTCCCTACTGTATTTACTAATTAAAGTAATAGCAGTTGTACTAAAAAAATATTTACAGGCATAAATAGGTCAATAGCTATATGCAAGATTAAATGTAGCTTAATGATTGAGGTATCACTTGTCCTGGTGACCTATTTAGAAAATCTGGTCATTTATTCATTTATTCAACAAATAAGAATGACCCCTCCCATGTGAAGGGGGACATACTGGTGAACGAAATAAGAATGGTCATTAGAATTATAGGATAGTGAGGAGGATGGACGTGAAACCCATAAGCATTTAACAAATATATGGGTACAGATTGTGAGTGGGTGCTAGGAAGGGCACGGGCGGCATGAGGAGAATAGCGGGGAATCACGTCACAGGAGGTGGTCAGGCATCCCTGTGGAAGTTCCACTGCAGCAGGGTCCCGAAGGGGAAGGAGAGGGAGAGAATGTGCCAGGCAGAGAGAATAGATTCTGTGAGGGCCCAGATACTGGAAAGAGCTTGATCTTCTGGAGAAAGTGAGAAGTGTGTGTCTGGGTGCAGCAGCCGAGGGAGTGGTGTGAGCTGAGTGAGGTGAGGTAGGGTAAGAGAGTGCCTCGTGGTCAGCCAGCAGGAGCTGTCCTGGGCTGGGCTTGTGGCACCTGGCTATGTTCATGCATAGACTGTCCTCACTGGCCTTAAAAATGCTGTCATTCATGATGAAGAGAATGTACTCTAGCAATCCTGGCTTATAAATCAAAATAGTAATAGTTTAGAACTGTAGAATACCCTGTTTGGTAACCATATTCTCATTACCCAAAATCACATTTAAAAAATGATTTCAATACAAAAAGATAAAGTTAGGAGATAGTTTAGAAGTTAGAGCATTTCGGACTTACATTAACAACATTTCTTTTTCCTGCAGGAATTTCAAATAATAAAGGTTTTTTAACAGCTATAAATATGATAGGGCAGTAAGCAAATTTCATTTTTGTTTGTGTTTAGTTTTTGCTCAAGATTAACAGCCTTCCTTTTTCTGATAATCCAGAGCCTGTTTTGAGCAGTAGAGAACTACATAATGCGAACATGTTCCCAAGTAGTTGACTGTGCTGAATCCAGTCTGCAGTATGAATATTTTGGTTATGAGTAATGCCCGTATTTGACTTTTGATAGCACAATCACCATTTTAATTCTTTGCTCTCCATTTCCATAAGATACATAAGATACTGTAGTTCTAGTAATAGAAGTACTGTTTCTGCTTTTCAGATAGGAACCTCTCAGTGCATTGTATTGAAAGCTCTAGTGACTGATCACGCTGAAAATGATCTTCCATTTTTATCTCAGATATTCATTAGAGTATTCATATGAAACGTCAAAATAAGCCTGATAACTTATTAACTTATTTATGGTCTAATTGATAATCTTATCATTATTAAATGTACTTAATCATCTTTATTTAAAGGATTAAAGAAACCTTCTACCCTGATATTCCAAATCCAGAAAATTGTAAAGCTTTACAGTTTCAAAAGAGTGTCTGTGAGGTAATCCTTTATTTTCTTACGTTTACCTTTGAAGTACTGACTTCCTTTTTTTAGTTTTTTGTGAAAAGTTTTTAACATGTCAGTGTCATCCAAAGTAAAATGTATTGAGAAAATAGCAGTGCTTGAACATCTGCTGAACTTCTAAAATTATTCATTTGAATTGTTTGTACATGGTCTTTTTTTCACTACTATTAAGACCAAGGAAAATACTGATATGTAGAAAAGAAAGTAGCTTTGCTCTAGTATGCACTACAGAATAGTAGAGACACATTTTTATAAGCAGCTGTGAAAAACACTATAAAACAATGCTTCTTTTTGTAGGAGAGGCATTGCAGCGGCTTTCTGTGGCATCCTAATCCCTGTTTTAAAACTTATTTCCAGGGAAACAGTGCTCTTAAAACATTGGAAATGAATCCTTGTACCCCAAATAATGTCGAGGTTCTGGAAACTCGATCAACAGTTCCTAAAATAGAAGACACAGAAATAATTTCTCCAGTAGCTGAGCGTCCAGAAGATAGCACTGATGCGCAACCGGAAAACCATGTGGTTGTATCATATTGTCCACCGGTCATTGAGGAAGAGATAGTGAACCCAGGAGCGGATGAAGCCGGAGGGGCCTCACAAGTCATTTACATTGACATTCAGTCCATGTACCAGCCTCAGGCAAAACCAGAGGAAGAACCCGAAAACGACCCTGTAGTGGGGACAGGCTATAAGCCACAAATGCACCTCCTCGTTACTTCTACTGTAGAAGATCTGGCTGCAGATGATGATTTAGACAAAACTGCAGGTTACAGACCTCAGGCAAATGTAAATACTTGGAACTTAGTATCTCCAGACTCACCTAGGTCCACAGACAGCAACAGTGAAATTGTCTCTTTTGGAAGTCCGTGCTCCATTAACTCCCGACAATTTTTGATTCCTCCTAAAGATGAAGATTCTCCTAAATCTAATGGAGGAGGCTGGTCCTTCACAAACTTTTTTCAGAACAAACCAAACGATTAACAGTGTCTCCCTGTCACTTCAGTCTACCATCTCAATAAGCTCCTGTTGCCGGGTCAGCACTGGGCACCTTGGAGGGATCCTGTGAAGTGTTGCTAGTGAGGTGGACTTCACTCATGCAAGTTACACTGCAAGTGTTGATGTGCTTTTAATGTGGTCTCAAAGCCAAAGTACAATAACTCAGAAATTCAATCCACACAACTCACAATTTGGAGCTATTTGTGATTCGAGCCAAAGAATTCTAACATTGCTTTACCTTTAGGAAGCATTTCAATAACGGATACTGCCTGGTCCATACGTGCAAAACAAATCCCACAGCAACTATGTTCTGTTCTGTTGTTCATCAGGTTTTCTCATGCATATACCTTATGGAATTGTAAGCAGATTTGCAGGCAAGGGAGAAAAATGTCAGAGTAACAGATGATGTTTATTTGCCTGACATTTGCTCCATTCTAGATGAAAAACAAGCACAGATTTTAAAACTTTTAACATTATCCTCTATCCACAGAATTTAAGAAAATTAATATAATTTTTAATGTATCAACAGCAACACCTATTTAGTGTTTTGTTTGATAAAGTATGTTGATTTCTGTGCCTACTGTATAATGGTTATCAAACAGTTTTCTCAGGGGTACAAACTTGGAAAACGAGCGTGACACTGACCAGCTCAAATCAGAATCATGTTTTCTTGCTTTGGAAGATTTTTCACACCGTTCCATTATTTTTTAGCTTTTATGCTAGCTTCCCTTATTAGGTTGCCCTAATATTTAAAACTAAATTTCTAGGACTATAGACCTTAAGTTTAAAAAAAAAATTCATTGTTTTGTTTTTTGGTGACAGTGTCAGCTTTATAAATATATGAGCAAATTCAATATTCCTCATAAGCATGTAATTCCAGTGACTTACTATTTGAGACGACTACTAAGCAATATCTGGCGGCATTAGCCGTCTGTATAGTTCGGATTGGCCTCAGTCCCTCCTGAGAAGACCATGCTTTGAGCCCCGGTTGCCCAGGCAGTGACGATCTCTGACACCTTCTAGCAGGTGTTCCTCCTCATTGTGCATCTTAGCAGTTCCTCCCTCTTAAAGGGTCATCAGTCCAGACTATCTGATTCAGTCCTCAGATTTTTACATGTAAAACTAAAAAGATAATGCGTCTTACAGGGACAGTTACTCAAGGGCTGTTTTATGTGGAATATCATAAGACGGCTTTGAACCCGTGGGCATACCCATATTAAAGGTGCAACAGTTGCTCTGGGCGTCGTCCAGAGTTGTGTCCTCGCAGCATCCTCTGCCCACCGCTGGTTCTCATAAGTGATGTCTAGAATGAATGTGGTTCTTGGAAAAGCAAACTGAAAATCTAAAAAGTGTATATTTTCCCTGCCCTCAGGTTGTCTATGTATTTTGAGTTAAGGCCAAAGTACTTGAAAATTTGGAAGATCTAAAGAAGTCAAGATATGCCTTTTTTTTTTTTTTTTATCATCTGAGGTTCTGTAATGTGTTTGCACATAATGGATCAGTTATTTTTTTTCTAGCCCATAATGTATCGTTGTAAAAACCATGTTGTGGAAAAAAGCCACAATAAGTGTGACAAGGGAGAAAGTCTGTTTAGGTACTCTGTTTATGAATCCTAATCTTAATTGCTAGAATTCAGTTAAATTCCTGAGCTTCTTGATATATGAACATGTGGAGTGAAATACAATTAATTATGTATACAAATAGTGTAGTAAAACTACATAATAGCTCACAGAAATTTTCAACAATGAAAATTATATCAAACCAGAGCCACCTGTAAACAGTTCGCTCTGTCTTCTCATTTCTCCTGTTGGGCTCTTCCCTTTGCTTCCACCCCAGACGCTCAGACCTGGGCCTGCCTTCTCTCCCTGCAGAAGCTTGTTGTTACCACACCCCTCTTGCCCCCAACTCATGCCTTTTTCCCCATCAAAACTCACCAGTCGTGTACCTCCTCTCTTTAGGATAAGTGTTGGCCAAGGTAGAAGTTTACTGATCTAAACTCCACTAACCTGAGGTAACGGGAAAAGGCCAGAAGAGATTGTTTGATCTCCGCCATTAATGCATATGTGTTTCAACTGTGACCATCTGTATCCAGAGCCCTATCTAACCTACATTATGACTCATTTGTTTGGCTAATGGTGAATATCACCAGGGCTCTTGAGTCCTATCACTCCATCCAAGACTTCACAGCTTTTTCTGCATGAAGAAGATTCAGAGTGCAGCTCATCTCTCCCCTGCCTCTGGAGATCCATACGCCGGATCACTGGGTCAATGAGAAGCAGAGTATCGCTCTGTTAGTCTGGGCAGGCTCCTTACAACCTGTGATATGCTTAGAAGAGTGTGGTTTAGGTCTGAGGTCAAAACAGTTTTCCTTATCTTTTCCCGTTGAATTGAGGATGGCCAGACCTGCTCTGCAGATGGGAAGGGATTACTTCCCAACCCCTGCCCCACCTGGGCACATGGGGACAGGGCGAGGGGAGGGAGCTGGGGAGAGAGAAAACACCCTCTGTCACATATCTCTGGTTGCTTGTGGCACTGGAGACCCTGGTAAACGTGCACTGTTTGTCAGTGCCAGGACCATGCACACGGGTGACAGGTGGTCTAATAGGGCCTTTCTCTGTCCAGTCACATTAGCTCCTCTTTCTGGGGGAGGGCTAACCAAAGGCTGCTTAGAAGGGGAGGCTAGATGTGTTCCCTCCAGCGCTTCCTGACTGGGAGAATAATTGGGAAACCCCTCTTTCCTGCTAAAGTTTCCAGCTAGAACCCAATCATTGGTTAGAAAATTCTAAATGTCTGATGCAGAAGTATATCCCATTATGTCTTGATTAGTGCTGTGTAAAGGATACATTTTCACATCTCCTACAAGCCAGTTAACTTATCAGCCAGTTTCAGATCAAGCTTCCCTTGTGAGGAATGGAGATTCTGGTGGTCATTTTGACTGCATTTCTCTTGTGAGTGGCCATCTTAAATAAACAATATTGAACATAAAAGTCTTCTTGGAAGCCTTAGCTAGGCTTCTGACGTTAGACAGACCTTGTAAGTTATGTACTGCATGGATTAGCATCCGTATACAATTGAAGTCTTCAGTGTGCTGAACCTGTAGAAGCCTGGATTTGACACGATGGCCCGAGTATCTGGAGAGTTGAATTGGGTGTTCATGTGCTTAGGTGATAGAGGTGCTTTGTTCCTGCAGCTTAGACACAGAGGCAGCCATTCATGGAAAAGTTTCAGCCTCATTTTCCATACCAGCATTGCCTTCATGGTTCACGGATCTGAAGGATTGCATTTAGAACATCTACTCCTCTTGCACTCTCGGAAACTGTGGTAAAAGTCACATTCTTCAACCTTCATGCAACTTGTATTCTTGTTGGAAATTAGTCCTGTAATTTCTTAATTGTCTTCATACCGTCCATCTTTAAAGAACATGACAGGCCTTTCTGTATTTGAATAATTAGATGTAGTTTAGTGGAGACTAGGGAACACTTTCTTCCAAAAGGAATTTGGAATCAATTTTATGATAGCTTGAAATGAAAGTCCTCCCTAACCTGTCAATATGCAGAAAATGTTATGTCAAATTTTTCTACTGCTCAGGCACATAACCAGATAAAACTTTTTTTTTCTATTTAATTTTTACTGTTTTCTGTTTTGAACCATGTTAAAATTTGTATATCTTTTATAAAATGCCTTTTTATCCTTATTTTGAAAGTATAAAATCGGGCATCTCAGAAGTCAAATGTAGGATCATTAGCTAATCAGTGGAAGTTCAGTCAATTTTTTATTCACTGAGTTCCATCCCAGAATGTGCAGATTCAACAGAGTTTTCCTGAAAGGTGGTATGTGTCAAGATCTAGCTTGTGTAGGTCTGAGACCATTGGCTTGAAGATTCAAATCTACTCTAGAAGTGACTCCACAGTTTGAGTGAAAACTTGAGAAAGACTCATGCAGAAGCATCACTAGATATCTTATTCCATCCTAATTTTAAGTGTTCACAGTATCTTTTTATTTGATGGGTACACAACGTGGGACATGTTTGTACCAACCAAGTGTTTCTAGTAAATCAACAGCACATTGATGTGTGAGCTTAACTGACTAGGATAAACACTCATTCTCCTGATAAACTCTTTCTTCAAAGCATTATTTTAAACTCGTATTTCCTGCTGAAACAACGTTTCATGGTAGCATACCCATCTTTATTTTTTATATCCAGGAGAAAATCTTTCACAAAAGAAAATAAGTTGTGACTAAACTTACTGGAAATGCAGCTTTTAGACATGACCTTAGAATATCATTGTTAATGGCTTGTTTTGAATTTGGTCTATTTATACCTCCATGGATTATGTACCAGGGCTATTAATATTTAAACCTCTTATTTCAATAGGGTGGTGAGATTTTTATTCCTTTTCAGTTAGTACTTTTTTCTTAACTATTACATGATCATATTCATGCTAATTATAATACAAAGGAACTATTTTTAATGCTGATAATGGATTAAAGAACAACATTCTGTTCATTGAAATGTCAGGCTTTATTGTATATGGTAAAATTTCAGGGAATGTGATTTGAATATATCCAAACTCTTATAATTATGATACTGAGTTATGACAGGATTCTATTAATTTTAACCATGGGTAGCATTTGTTCCTCTATTAAGAATGTTAATATTTTGGATTATACGTGTCCATGTTATCAAGAGAATTTACCTGTGCAAGACAAATTCTAACTGTGCAACATTTTTATGAAAATGAAAAGTGATGTTTTTAAGAGGGAAACCCTCTGAATTTTTTTTCCTATGTGCAGGTGCCTAGTTGAAGAAACGTAGAAACAATAAATTCAAAAGCTCTTAAATACTAACCAAATACAAAACAGTAATAACTTATATTACTTTTTGGTTGCTATAACTGAATACCCTAAAAACTGAGAGATGTGAATGGGGGAAAAAAATGAATGTTTAATTGATAAAGAATTGGTTTTTATTACATTTACATATATCTTCTAAGATTGCCTTTGCAGTAGCCAATCAGAACTTTAAAACAAACAAAAAAACTAATAATATAGACCTTATGCTGCACTTAAGCCAAAAATACTTTGTATACCTGATTGAATGGATCACTTAAATGTATTGAATTTCCTTATACATTTAAAATGTACTTCCCTTAAGAATTACTCCATTTTAAATGGGTAACTTTCAATTTCTGAACTTACTATTTTTCCTCAGCATTCTGGTGGTATATTATAAAAGATCGGAAGATTTCTAGGTGGTAATGCAATTTTAATTAAAAAACATGGACAAGTTAACTGTTAGGTTTAACCTTAACATTAGTATTTTTGTAGTTGATCGTAGAAAACAGTACTGAATAATGATTTTCATAAAATTTTTTTTTCAAATACTCTGTCCCCTGTTTGATTTTCAGTACTTTTTCCTATTATTTATGATATATCCTTCAATTTAATTTTTTCCTTCCAACATAATGTTTCAGAAAAATGTGAATACGTTATGAATACAACACACAAAAAGAAACCCTATTCCATTCACTGTTGTGGAAGGGTAGGTATTACATGATACCCTGGGATTGGGATTTGTTTTATCCAATTATTTTCTCCAAAAGGAGCAAGGCGTTTTCTTACATTTCAATTCAGAATTGCTTGAAAAAGATTGGCCTGGATAGAGAGACATCCTAAATTTGAGATGGTGCCACCTTAAGGTATGTCCAAAGGTAAAGTCATTTTAGAACATTCAGTTTTCCTAGTAGGAGTGTGTTACCTTTCTTTCTCTTTCATTAGCTGGCCACAAGTCAGAGGTCCTTATAATGCTAGGAAGTTACCAGTTTTTACTTTCAAAATTGCATTATAGTGAATTACTGTTTACAAAATACACATACTGTGAACAGATATGTTTTTGTCTTTTATAAGGTTGTTTGTAGAATGAGTGTTTTTTTAAAGGGGATGTTATATGTTAAATATTTTCAGTTTTTTATAAATACTAGTAACTGTTTACTAATTTTTGTTTGGTCAGGTGTGTGCAAATGTAGCTGAAAGATAGGGAGAAACTGCAAATCCAGAACTGTTTCATTTTTCATTTCTTGAAATGTTACCACTACAGACTTTTTTTTTTTAATCTGAATGATCAGTTGTGATGCTCTGTACCTAAAATCGTGCTTAATCATATCAGGAAACATTTAAATATACATATGCAGGAAGCAAACTATAGATTGCAGTATATTTGTGTGATATTCAGTCTGATTCACACAAGTCTGAGTTTAATATGGAATAAAACAACTCCACTTACAGAGACAATAACTGAAGTATTTTCTACCTTATGAAAATTTGGAGATTATGTTGCTGTTAGAAGGAAAAATTTGGACATTTTATATCATTGTATAATTTCAGAATTTAGTTTCCATATCTTTTGGGAGACATGGTTAATAGCAAGAACATAGAATATAAGTAACCTATTACTAAGACACCTTAAATGTAAAACTAGTATGCTTGGCTGTTAACTCTAAAGATGTTACTTATGTTTGTTTTTAAAACATGCATGTATTTAACAATTTTATCATAGTATTGTCATGGAAAAAATAAATATATTTTCTTACAACTTACACTGACAGATTTGGGCATTATTTTGGGGTTTTTTTTTTCCTCCTATTTTAAGCACTTAGGAGAAGTGGCTCCTGCTTTGTTGTTAATACTTTCGGTTCTGTCTTATAAGAATTATAGTGGTTATGAAGCAATCACATAGGGCTCTGACTAAATTTTTAATATTTTAATATATTTCTATGCCATTGATATAACCTTCCATAAGTTTTCTTAAATCTATATTCTATTTACCAGACAGGTTACCATAAAATAATCAGATAGTGGGGAGCCAACATTATAAAACACATACTAAATAAATACTGGTCCCTAAAGTATGGTTTTTCATTTTTTCCCTCTGAGGATAACCTAAACATTTCTTGAAATTCTAGAAATATATCAAAATTTTATTATCAACTTTTTGAATTTGGAAATATAGTCATTGATTCAGCAAAACCTCAGTAATTTTAAAGGATGAAGTGATCTTAAATAGAATTTCATAAGGGGGGAAGTTAAGTCTTCAGTCTTCTGTAGCCTACGCTCACCCACAGTAACAACTGATGTATTATGAAGAAACTGTAGACACCAATTTTAAATTAACTGTGAAACACATGTTAGTATTTAAGTACTATTTAAGAGCTCATACATGTGGTCTGTCCTTTACGGAGACCTCAGTGCATATCTAGTTTCCCAGATGGTGAGTTCTTGAGCCAAAATGTATAGCACCATCAACCCCAGGAAGTTTGAAAGGATCAAAAGGAGAGGAATGATGTAGTTATTAGGGGAAAGCAAAATAGAGGTGTATGAGTAATGTTTTTCATGTATGGTATTCAACATTACACTAAAATGTTAGCGTACAAACAAGTTCATTACAAAAGGCCTGTGTAAGAATTGGTTTTCAGTGGCCTATAAATTTGATCCATTACCCTTCCCCCGGAGTGACTAATAATAGAATTGAATTAAAAGTACTTATTCAGTCTGGAAGAACCAATGAAGTTGAAATAACAAGAGATGTCTTAAACTGATTTGGGATTAAACCCGAGATGATTTTTATCCCAGAGTAATTACTTTCAGATTAAAGAAACAAGAAAAGCTTTTAAGGATGATTTTGATAGAAACTGTTAAGTGGGAATCATGTTAAAATGAGTACAACTGCTGTGCATGGAGCTCATAATTATCCATCCCTACACGTTTGCAAGATGAGAAAGAATTTCAAGTCTCAGCTGACATTGAAACCTTTTCCCCCTCCTGTCCCCAGCCAACTTGATCTCGGCCGCAGAGCTGGGTCTTCACTCTGGACTCAGCCTTCAGAAGCAGGGTGGGTCTGGTTCTCTTCCTGGCGCTAGAGGCCTTGCACACACACCCCACCCGCATTTTCCTCGAGTTGATGGAGAGGCGGGAAGCCTTGAGGAAGCAGAGCATTAACAAGACGTGGCCCTTCCTGGCCCCAAATTGCCCAAGGACCAGTGCAGACGACACACCCTCTTCAGAGATGTACCTGGAGTCTGACTTTCTCAATCACCTTTTGTGGCTCCTTTCCTCTTCTGTGGCTTCTGCAGGTGTCACGCCCCGGGCAGCGGCTGCCTCGTGTGAGCTGCGCAGCCCTGGCTCCCGGCCAGTTTCACCACCACTGACTACCTGGGCGACCCCGGAGAAATTCCCCCACCTCTCGCCTCAGCTGTGGGTCTTGATAACCTACCTTTGCGCAGTTGCGGGGATGGCGGGTGGCGGACACAACGCTCCCGACAGAACAGATGTCGGGTTGTTACTCGCTCCTCTATCCCTTGAGAAACCTCAGGAGCACCTCGGACTTTCTGACCCGCACCTTAAAGATGTAAATGCCTTAAAACTGGCTTAGATGCACCTTAGGTTAGTGACATCTCTCAGGTACCCAGAGGGGAGTTAGCCAGCAGGAGGCCTGCTAATTAAAGCACGGGATCTCTTCCCACGGGACCCGATGCTGTAGCCTTCACCTTTCTTCGCTTGGGTAACTTCTTCCGGTCTCCGTCTAAGCGGTGCTGCTCAGAGTAAGTCTTTCCAGGCTCCTGGGAGCCCCATCGTCTGCCTTCCCAGCACGCCCACCTCTCCGCGGTCCGAGCGGCTTCGTTTGATAGCAGGAGTTGAACGGCTGCATCCACAGAGCTTAGCGTAGTGTCCGCCGCATCGCAAGTGCTTGATGAATATTCTTTGAATAATTGCGCCTCGAAAGAAAAAGCAGTTTGTTTCCCCAGATATTAGAAATGTTATCTTACAGGGAGGTGATACGCCTGTGGAAGAGTCTCCAAGGATGGAAAGACAGGGCAGTCCTCGTGGAGCTGGCATGCCTCGGAAGAGGAAGGAGTCTTCCCAGGTCATCTGGGAGAAGATCCTGCTGTTCATGGTGGATGCTCCAGTATTTGTTGCATGCAGCTACCCTTTGTTCTCCTCAAAGCAGATTTGCCCTCATCCTGTTATCTCTTTGACAGGAGCAGATAGGGGATAAATGGGCTGTATCGGAAGTGACCACAGCTTAGGGCCCTTCTCCCACCCACTGCCCATTCCCCACCTCCTCCCGCTTTAAAATGTATTTCACCCTCTCTGTCGGGTTCTCTCCATCCTTCCAAGTGACAATGTGCATCACCAAGCGATTCGTTCCTGCCCCCATCTGTCTTTCCACAATCGCATATCTGTTTCTCTAGGAGACAATCCTTGCCCCATCTCCCAGGCATTTACTTGGTGGGCAGGTGCCCTGGTACTTGCTGCAGGCTGCACTGGGCTATAGTCTCCTACTCCACCCAGAACTGACACATACCTCTTCTCTACACCCGAAACTCTCAGGCCAGACGTCCCCAAAGAGCTGGACCCATGGTTTCAGGCTCCTCCAAGTCTACAGCCTTACATTCAGAGAGAAGAGGGCACCCTTCCTCCTGGCTGCCAGGGAGGACTCTAGTTGGCCCGGCCTGTGTCACGTGTCCATCGCTGGTCCAGTCGTGTGGCCCAACAGAAGTTCTATTCAAGGGCCACTTCCACAAGTACCACACAGTTAGAGTTGGAAGAGGACCAGTCCCCCAAAAGAAAGGAGGTGATATTCTGAGTGGACAGAACAATAAATCAGCACTATAGACTCACTGAAGAAAAGCTAGAGAAGAGATAAAAGGAAAAAGAAAAAAAAAAATCCCTCAACCTTCTCATGCAGCATTAGCTATTTTTAACGTTTTACTTTTTGTCCTTTCAGACATTTTTCTATGTGAATGTGTATGTATATATATATTTACACGTATTTTCATGTTTGTACCTGTATGCATATATATAAAATTATATTGTATATTCTATTTTGGAACTTGATTCTTTTATAGAACATTTTGAAAATCTTTGAATATCAATAGGATATTTTATGGCATTATTCTTTCATGGATATATAAGATTCCAAAGTATACATGAATTCTTTAAATTCAGCGTTCTGGACATTTGTACTGTTCACACTTTTCATTAAATAATGGATGACTTTAAAACTCAGATGAAGCTGTTTGGCACTGTTTTTTTTCAGCCTTAAGAAGCCACACTTGAATTCACACTAGGTGCCACTGGCCCGTGATGCTCAAGAACTCCCAAACCAGCTTTCCTATGCTGTCATATGTGGTTTTCACCACTGAGTGACTAGTGAAGATTTTGACCTAATGCAGAGCTCTACTGCTTACGTGCTGTTTCCTCTAAGATGATGGGGCGGCCAGCAGGAGCTTGGAGCAGGGACTGCTCAGGGCTCATCCACTGAAATCCAAGCTGGGCCCCTAGTCATTGGTGACAGTTCCAGGACCCAGGGGAAACAGGATTTTGCAATATTTATTGATATAAGGAAAAATTTTAAAAGACTGCCATGGTCTCTGGGAATAGAAGTTCTCTTATCCTGGGAGTCTTGGTTTGGCTCATGGTTTGGGGAACTAACAGAATGTGGCACATTCTTCGGATGGGACAGCACATGACATAAAGTGCACTTGAAGGAAACAAAGCAGGTCTCTGGTGAAGTACGGTCTGGAGGTGGGAGAGACTGGGGTCAGAGGTGAAGAGGGTTGGCGGAGGCAGATTCTCAGATGGTCCCTGGGACTCCTGGGCCCGGCTCTACACACCTGGTACAATCCCACCCCCTGGAGTGTGGCCCGGCCTGTGCCTATGACAGGAAGGCACTCCCACAGTCAGGTTACTCATCAGTCGACCCTGTGTTAACGAAAAGGGAGGCTGCACAGGGCGGGCCTAACCTCATCAGGAGAGCTCTTACAAGAGAGACCGGGCCTCTCAGAAAGACGGTCTCCTGCTGGCTTTGAGGAAGCAGGTGCCCAGTGGCCTTGGAAGAGGGCCCGAGTCTCCAAGGACCCCACAGGCCTGGCCGATGCTGGTTTGAGGAACAGAGACTTCACTGGCCTTTATGTTCTCCCCGGTGCCTCGTCCAAGTTGGTTTGCATACAGTGAGTACCCACGAGGGGCCGCTCCAGCAGTGCTTGTGAGGATCCAGGAAATCATTTCGCATCCCCACCCCATCCTAACAACCCCAAAGCCCCCGAACAAACTCCGAGGACTTCAGGCTTCCAGGCCAGAGGTAGTCACGTGACCGTGAATCAGGCCCCAACCCTGAGGGGCAAATCCTCTGAGGTGCTGGACCAGGAGATCACACAGCTTATTCTATTTCTGAGGCGAACATGTGGCCTGGACAACTATTGGGCACATTTTCTACTCTACTGGACTGTGCCCCCCATTTCATACCCACCTGCCGACAGTTGCCCTGTGAACCCTAAGGTCTGTGAAAGGAAGGCACGCCTGCCGCCAGGGCTGAGAGTCACCATGCAGCAGGCCTTGTACCCCGACCCTCTCTCCTCCACAGTCCTCTTGTCTGAGGGTCCCTTTACTCTGCTTCTACTTTCCTTCAGCCAGTTTCCTAGCAGGGCTTTCCATAGCTAATCCTCTGGCCTGGTGCACGTTGCTTTTGTTTCTAAATGAGCGTAGATGTGCAGATTCCTTGCGCTTCCCTGGCCTTCCTTCTCACAGATATTCCCATCCAAGTCCCCTTTTAGCCAAGTTGGAGGTGCAGCCCCTTAGCACCAGGCTGTCCGAGGCGGCCAGAGCCCCAGGCCGGGCCCTTGCTTGAAGGTGGGCAGCTGGGACATGGGGGGAGGCCTTACCACATGTTCAAAGATCTCTGTGCCTTGGTAAACCTTTTGGATCTTGAGCAAGTCAGAGAGACAAAGAGAGACAACGAGAAAGGCAGCAAACGCAGCCCAAGCGCTGAGACACATAGTTTCTCGCACGTCTTTCCAGGAAAAGGCGAGTGCTCCTGGGAGCTGTGCACTTTCTAGGATAAAGACGTCTTAGCAAGGGCAGGAGGAGGAGGAGAGGCAGGGAGTTTTTTTCTGTTGCCTGCCCTGCTCTTGCTGTTCTCAGCTTGGCCAGGGCCGGGCAGGGGCCCAGGGGAGCACACCACTGCTTGGAAATAGATTGCAGCAACTCCCCTGAGTGCTGGAGGTTATTTGTGGAGGAGAAGCCAGAGGAGAGAAGGAAAAGACTTCAAGCCCAGACCTCATTGCCTGTCGGGGGCCCTGAATCCCTCTCCGACGGAGCGGCTCTGGTCTCTGCTTTCAGATTTGTTCAACCCGGCATCCTTGCGACGGGAGAGCTTTGGAAGAAAGCAGACTTGGAGCTGTGATGAGAGCCCAGCAGGCAGACACTAGGGGACTGGCCTCTGCCCAAATCCCCCTCACCCACAAGACTCTCCTGCCAATGACAGCTAACCGGAGGGAGCCCCAGAATGCCCCTGAACAAGCCTCGGGTCCACGGGCCGCTGCATCTGACTGAAGGCTGGGTAAGGGGTAGAAAAGTTCCACAGTGAAGCACCGTGGTTGTATGCTGTGGAAGGACCAGGAGCAAGTCACTTGGTCTTTCTGGCCGGCTTTTGTCTTTGTGAGTCAAACTGGCCTTGCCCATGTGCTCTGGCTGTCATCAAAGGAGGGCTGTTGCTGAGATCAAATATGTGAACATTCTTTGAACATGAGGTTGAAGTGCAATTACTCACAGGGCCTGTCTCAGCAGCCAGACCATGCTGTTGAACTGGATTAGTCATTTAGCTGCCTGAATATAGCCACCTGTAAACTGGAACTTCCTAATGACAGCCTGTCACTTCCACCAGGACGCACCAGCTTAAATGCCTGCAGACCTCGTACTCCACGGCCTCCCCGAGGCTGAGGCAGGGCCACTGATATTTCCCTTGTCTGTTTAGTGCGAGCTGTAGAACAATACCCAGTGCTGATGCAGTTGAATGGCCCCCCTTTTCCATCTTGGCAAATAATTATGCAGACCGGGCTGAAAGCAGCACAAATCCCTTACTTTGGATTCTGATCTTGGACTCCGTGCTGGCAGCCCTCGTCCCTCTGGGCTCCTTCTGGATGGTAGTCCTAGAGCTCTTCTTTCCTGCCTTTGACCAGCTAAGCACACACCCTTCTCAGCTAAGGGACTGGCTATCTCAAAGCACACACCTTACCGCCCCTCCACCTGCAAGGGCAGCGACTGAGGGTTCCTAGAAGAGACCAGGAAGGGACTGGGAAGCAAGCAGTAAATGCTCCGTCCAAGCCCCTCTCCTCAAGGACGAATCGTCTTTCCATGTGGAGCTGGAATTCTCTGCCTTTATTCTCGCCCTCAGCCAGGCCTCCGCAGGCTGCCCCTTGGTGCTTCCCTCCCAGGGGAGAGCAGCCTTTGTTGCGGGGGGGCTTGCTATCAGAGCTCTGAGAGGGGCTGCGAGCCCCTCCTTCTCGCTCTTCTCTTTCCTTTGGGAGCTCTCTGTGCTAAAAACAAGCTTGCTGAGAATCCTATTTTTCTGGGTGAAAGGTGAAAAATGCAGCACTTCCTCCAAGTGGAAAGCACTGGGCCCGCCAGCTCCGGGCACATTTCCGAGATCCCTCCTCCCACTCGGGGGAGGAGACAGCTCCTTGCCAGGGGGAGAGGAGAAGAGGTGGGCGGTGGAGGGAGGGAGGGAGGCGAGGAAACCGGAAGGGAAGCACCGGTTACTCTGAAGCCTGGGCTGTGGGCATGTGGAAAGCAGAGGGCCCGTTTGTGTTGGAGGGGCCTGGGGGCTGGACTGGCCTGGGCCCAGAAATGGAAGGCAAAGAAGAGGGCGGGAGACCGGCAGCTGCTCAGAGGTGCCTGAGTCGCAGGGTCACAAGCTGCCGCTCCTCGGGCCCTGGGGCATCATGGGGACAAAGATGACCCCGCAGACCTTTCTGAGAAAGAGCCCCCAGGCGAGCTTAGAGGAAGCACGTGCCGGTGCACGAGTCAGTTTTTGTAGGAAAAGCAAGAACATTCCCCTTCTTGACACCACCCCAGCCGTCCTTGCTTAGAACACATGGGAAGTTCTGGAGAATTTCCTCAGATGCTGATTGTGGGACAAAAGCTTTTCAGTAACCCAGGCTTCGTAATATCCTTCCTGGGCGGGACAGGGATGGCGTTAACCTTCGAGCTCCCTGGCTCCTCCTCAAACCTCTTCCTCCAGCCAAGAGCCCAGCCAGCCTTCTCCGACATGCCCCTCCACAGAGCCGCTGCCCAGAAGCCATGGCGCAGATCCCTTCCCCTGCCAGGCCCTCCTCCTCAGAACGACAACACGGCTGCCAGGTACCAGGCAGCAGGTGGACGAAGGGGGGACAGCAGGGGCACAGCAGGCAGGGCTGGAAGAGGCGGACGCTGCTCCCCCCGCGGGGCCCGTGACTGCAACCTCCCAGGCCTCCGCGCAGCCCCAGGGATCCCACGGATGAACTCCTGTCAGGGGCCGCCTCATCCCTGTTGCACCATTTCCTCAACAGCACAGGACTTGCGGTGGTGGATTGGTTGCGCTAATGGCCCTAATTTTCCACCCTCCCTGAATCCATGCTCTGTGCCAGGTGACTTTGCAGTTGCTCTCACAATGGAGAGAGAGTCTATTTCTTCATCTCTTGAATGTACGGACTTTGACTAACACAATGTGGCAAAGGTGACATGAGGCAGTTCCAATCCTAGGCTGTAAAACGCCTTAGACCTCAGTTCCGGTGCTCTCACCCTCCTCCATCACCGAGTGAAGGGCATGTCAGGCTAGCTCACGGGTCCCAGCAGGAGGGGTGGAGCAGACCCAAGTCACCTCCCCATCCCAGCCAAGGCTACGATAAGCGAGCCACCTTACACATGTGAACAAGTCCCACTGAGACCAGAAGAACCACCTAGTCAAGCCCGGCCAGGATCAGCAGAAATGCCAAGCTGACCACTCGAGGCACGGAAGCTATCAGCACATCTTGCGGTATGCCACTGAAGTTCTGTGGTTGTTTGTCGTGCAGCATTATTGTGGCGATAGATAGTAGATACACTTAGAGAGGAAACCGGGGGACCCACAAAACCAGGCTGCGTTCTCCTTGGCTCTCCTGCACATCTGAACCCAGGTCTAATCCCTCAGCTTCAGGACAAAGTTTATATTCTCCCAACCACCTGTGTTATAAACTCATCCCATGTTTCCCGAATTTTGGCTACTGAGAGGGTGAAAGAGCTTGGGATATACTGTCTCTTACCCTGTTCTCCCACGCCCCTCCCATATGATCAGCTCCTCTTGGGTCCCCCTATTCTGCTGCCTTCTCACCTGCAGCCTCTCTACGGCTCTGACTTCATCACGTGTCACCCCTCTTTTCCTAGCCCACCTAGGGAAAGGCAATTCATCACCCTCATCACTCCCGGGTCCCCAGCCCCGGGTTACCGTGTTTTTCTCAGGATGACACTTGCAGGGAACAACAGCCCATCCTCAGCACAACTCTTCTGGCTTCAGCTCAACTGGACGTTTTGACAAAATCACCGTGACTTTTTTTTTTGGACTGGAGGCAATCGATTCAAAATGTGAATCAATTGGAGTTGTGAAAGCAACTCCATTATATCTTGGGAAGCACTGACCCTGGATGTCTCCAAGGAGACGGTGTTGAGGTGAGGGTGACAGGGAGGTGGTACACCCACTCTCTACCACGTGGCTTTCTCCACACCGCACTCACAGGTGACATACGCAGGAGAGGATGAATTGCTGTTGTCGTGACCATCATTGCTCTGAGAGGAAGGATCCTGGTCATCGAAGGTTCCCAAAGACAGGAGGCAGAAGGGTGAAGCTCAAGGTGAACGTCTCTAGTTTATTTATTCATTTTTTTAGAACCCTTAATGTGCCTAAAACTGTGCTTGGCACAAAGCTCAAAGCCTTCGCTGACCGCCTGCTGCACAAGCAAGGGCAGAGTCATGATGAGACTAATTATAGGCGCTTGTGTGAGGTGGGTCACATTTCCCTCCTCTCTGGTGGCAGCATTCATCTCACTTGCCCTTAGCAAGTCCTGCCATGGGGATCTGCCAGTGAGCCAGCTGTCTCCGGGGTCATCGCGTGAGTAGCAAAGTGGCACTGTGATGGCTCAGAAGGAAGCAGCGCCGCTTCTCTGGTTCTTGCCCAGATGCTCAGACCAGGCTGAGGGCGCCCCCAGCTCAGCCTGAGAAACACTGACTGTATTCGTGTCCATTTCTAGACACCGCCTCGGGAGGTATCAATAACCCCTCCACAGGTGAACGAACGACTAAATGAACGTGCTGTAGCCTTCTTCATCTTCTTTATTCAAGTTCACTACAGACACCCCCCCACTTAGAACCAGAATGACAGTGACCCACCTCAGTAACACATGTGCCTTTCCATCTGCTTATTCTGGAAGCTTCACAGTCACCTCCTTGAGTCACCATTTACCGAGAGAGAACCGTCAGCTCCCCGAAGTGCCCACCCCAAGTTACCTACCCTGCTCTGCTGATGCCACAAAGGGCCCAGACAAGTCTCCTTTGGGAGAAAATTCTTAGGAAGTGTGCAAAGAATTCAGGGCTGTCCACCCAAACTTGCAAAAGTATACTGTATGGACAATCTGTAGCTATAAAAATATACACATACAAAAGGACAGCTACAAAGTCATGGCGCCCATTTTCTTAGATTTGCATTATAAAAAGTACGGATTTCTCATTAAAGGTAAACTTTCGGGGGGGCAGCTTTATAATTATGATTCTATCTCTAGTCTCCCTTAATCCTTATTTTCATAGTCAGAGCATAATGAACCAGCCAGTGAGGAGGGGAAGGGGTTAATCCTAGTAATTCATGGACCAAAGTAGAGAAATTTGAGGTTCAAGGTCTTACAGTCATTCTGCTGTCAGTAAGAGTGTCAAGAGTCAGGGGAGGAGAGAAGTATTTTAATACTGCCCTTTGGGTCTCTCTCTCTTTTTTTTTTTCCTTTCTTTCTTTTTTTTTTTTTTCTTACAAACTATGAATCACAACACAGTCATTGAGCTACAGCAGACAGGCTCGGAAATTCGCCGTGATGTGTGATCTCTGGTGGCCACTACACATTCAATGGACAAAGTCCGACGCTTCCTACACAGAGCATTCCGTTGGGTTTGGCCCACAGGATGTCAGCAGGAAAGGCCACCCAGGGACTCTTGTCTCGGTCCTAGTTTCCCATCAGGGGGTACTTGCTCCTTGATGAGAGGAAACACACCTGGTCCCCATGCCTCTGTGTGTAGTGTCAGGCAAGGTCTTGGGGCCCCCAGGATTCTCAGGATAGAAGGTTCTGTCCCTTGGGCAGAGCCAACTGCTGTTACTTGGCTCCACAAGTGTTGATGTTTTTCCCATCCACGGCGTCTTCCACGAGGGAAATGTGGTAATCGGTGGACAGGGTGAAATGAGAAATGCAGCCCACGAGGCCTCGCATGTACTGCCTGTTAGTGTGCAGAGCAATTTCCTTCATTCCACCTGCCAGGAAGCCAAAGGAAGATGACGTGAGTCAAAGAGAAGGATGTCTCTTCAGTATGCCTGAGTGTCTACTGACCAAGGCGTCCCTCAGCTGACAGGATAGGTGAGGCTGCGGTACCTAGAACTCAGGACATCGCAGCTGTCTAATTTATAATTATCCTTGCAGGAACAAGCTGACTTGGATCAATTTGATACACAATCAGAGCCTATAAGTATCCACCTCATAAGTGATTTCTGACCTAGTTGACCACTTAAAACCAAATAGTACCTGGTAAATTTTGAAATGTATAATGTCAACAAAATGTAGTATGTGTGGTAAGAGGTGATGTTATCTTAAACCAAGAGAAATACACTGATGTTGAATGCTTTCGATTAAGTTCACTTTTAGGAAATATCATACAGATAGAGGTATATTTTCATGTTGATGTGTCAGCGTTAGTGGGTTCTAAGCTATTTACAAAAATACCACTCATTCTAACTCTGAGGGGGCCGGAAAGACAGATCCTCCTTCCTCAGGGAGAATTCAAGGAGCTATATTTAGCAGGTTCCTGTTCTATTAACAAGAAAAGCAGGGTTTTCCTGGTGGATCAGTCCACAGCACAAAAGCATCTAAGTGCTTCCTGACCCCTCAGCCATGAGTCAGAAGTTCAGAAAATGGAAGAATGGAATATCTGGAGAGCTTCCTGATTTCCAAGTATTTGACTGATCCAGTGAAGTACACAGCTTTGGGAAGCCCCAGCATGACAAATGGAAGGTTAAGAAGAAAATGCACTGGCATAATTTAGGTTTCGTCAAAGGTCAAGGTCACTTACCCACATACAGTGCTCCATTGATGTTGAGCTGCTTCATCATGCCAGGTGACTTGCCTGTTCTGGCCCCATAGTCATCCACAGTTATCTTTCCTGATTGGCCATCCCTGTAAAAACCGCCACCATTTTTTGGAGCTTCATTCACTAATTCAATCATGCATTCATTTTAATACAAATGTATTATTGAAATCCTTACTAAGCACCAGGCACTATACTAAATGATGGAGCTGCCAAAATGAAACAAACAAAAACAAACAAACAAAAAACCACCGAAATTCCTAAGACAAACAAAAAATCAAATTGCCGGTGATGCCACAGTGTCACCACTCTATGGTAGAAGAATGGCCGGGAGCTGTGGAATTCTACAGGATGACAACAGAAGCCCAGGGAAAGCTTCTGAAAAAAAGATTCTGAGATGCGTTTTGAAGGCTGGGTGGGTCAGGTGAAGGAGAAGGCTAATGCAGACAGGAAGTGGCAACGACAAAGAGAGAAAGGACATGGGGGTTGGTACAGACTGAGCATACAGAATTCTAGAGGTGGGAACAGAGTAGTAAAAGATGAAGCCAGAAGCAGATGGTGAAGGGCATAAGGAGCTTAGTTAGAATTTATCCTGAAGGTGAGAGGGAACCAGAGAAGAACTTTAACAGGAGGGGTGGTGGTGACATGGTGACACATGGTGAGTGTGGATGTTATTCTAAGCACAATGGGAAGCCAATGCAGTAGTCTTTGTTGGTAGAAGATTACTCTCAGGGAGGACGAAGAATGGCTTTGAGGTTTCTAAAGGACCCAGAGAGTCACCCAAAAGTGACTCTGAGGACAGTGGAATGGAGGTGTTCATCTGTGGCAAGGGCTTTGCAGTTTTTTAAGGTGGTTTCCAAAAAGCAGCCACACTTCTCCTCCTTCTCCTTCTTTTCTTCCTCTTTTTTTAACGAGTTGTTTATTGGTCTTTTAATGTTCCTTTTTTATAGCAATCACTTCTTGTTTCTTAGGTTAATAGCCTCTCTTATCTCACTGATGATATTAATGCTTTCATCATTGTTTTCATTCATAGTCTCTGTTTCCTCCAAGTTGCTTTGTTATATCTATTTGTTCTGATATCCATCTTTCATACTGGAAACTTTTTTCAAATGCCTAGTGATCCCCGACTGCCACACAGATAAGTGTTGAGCGCCAAGAAACAGACTGGAAGCCCTGTGTGCTGGATGGCTTTTGTTGACTGTGCTGTGATCTGGCTCAGTAATTGCCTTGGGGGAATATCTGGATTTCCTATTCTTCTTACTGTGGGGTATAGACCTGGCTCCCAGCATTCTGGGATCTCCTCAAAGTCCACCTGCCCTGAAATCTTATCTCACTAGAGATATCTAGATCTCCCTGGAAGGTGAGGGCTTCTTCAAGTTTAGCCATCGACATTCTTTCTCTAGAAGATCTCTAATGAGTGAAGATTTGGGAGTTCAGCCTCTCTGGCCTGCTAGTGTTAGTAAAGGGCACAGGTGGGAGTTGGTACCGAGATGCCCTAATGACCCGGATCAAGGATACTTGGATGCCAGGCCAAGATGGGGAACAGGAAGCGGGACTAAAGGGAATTGGAGAGCACATCCCGTCAGCTCTGTCTCACACTGTGGCAGGTACTCACCGAACAGCCTTGACTCGGTGCCACCGACCGTCATTGAATGAACCGTTCACCATGATGGATGCTACACCACTGCCCAGGTTATAGCTAAAGGCGTCGGAGAAGAACAAGACAGAGAACAGAATAAAACACTGATGTACAGACCGATGGTCGTTCACAAATGATTCTCACTGAGAAAGTTCTTTGGAGCTCAGGATGTAGTTTCTTTAACACAAAACAAAACAATGTTATAAAAACACTAGGTCCCCAGATTAGGCCATGAGTGACCAAAACTGGTTTTTTATTTTTAATTGTGGTAAAGTTTACAGTCTTAACTATTTTTAAGTGTACAGTTCAGTAGTGTTAAGTATATTCACATTGCTATGCAACCAATTCCAGAACTTTTTCATCTTATAAAACTGAAACCCTCTACCCATTAAACAACTTCCCATTTCGCCCTCCCCCAGCCCTTGGCAACCACCATTCTACTTTCTGTTTCTATGAATTTGACTGCCCTAGGTACCTTGTATAAGTAGGGTCATACAGTGTTTGTCTCTTTGTAACTGGCTTTTTTCATTTAGCATAATGTCCTCAAGGTTGATTTATTTTAGGCTCTATGTACAGTATTAGAGCATAAGGAACAAAAGGGCTTTATCATTTGTAATGTGGTGTATCAATACTAGGTTGAATAGTATCTCCCCAAAATTAATGTCCACCCAGAATCTCAAAATGTGACCTTATTTGGAAACAAGATCTTTGCATATGTAATTAGTTACGAGGGGTTATACGGGGGTTATATGGGGTTAGGGAGGAAAGTCATATGGGGTTAGGGAGGCCCTAAATCCAATATGACCGGTGTCCTTATAAAAAGGGGAAATTTGGACACATAGACAAAGACATACAGAGAAGAACGCCACATGAAGATGGGACTGGAACGATGCATCTATAAGCCAAGGAACACCAAGGATTGCCAGCAA
Source organism: Balaenoptera borealis (assembly GCF_965194805.1). NCBI lineage: Eukaryota > Metazoa > Chordata > Mammalia > Artiodactyla > Balaenopteridae > Balaenoptera > Balaenoptera borealis. Next base: position 33,735,488 of record NC_138867.1, on the reverse strand, counting down.
CCATCAGAACCTGGGGGAGAGTCATAGAACAGACTGCCTCAGAGCCCCCAGAAGGAAGCCACCCTGCCAACAGCTCCAGGTTGAAATTCTCGCCTCCAGAACTGTGCGAGAATACATTTCTATTGTTTTAAGTCACCCAATTTGTGGTAATTTGTTATGGCAGTCCTCAGAAACTAATACATGTGTTTTTACTTTTCAAAAAACAAAACAGAACAAAACATTGCAGAGCAAGCTGAATCCCAAAGAATTTATGGGAAGTTGCCTAAAATCTCAAAGTTAACGTATAGGACTTGAACTTGGTGTCTTACCTGCCTCCTACCCTGCCACATTTTACTCGGTAGCTTTCTATTTCCTATTTCAGTTGCCAGATACTGTGATATGCTAAGGGGATCAGAAGACATGCATATGTTGTTTACCAGAGAGAAATAACCCTCTTAGTCCACTGTTCATTCGATTATTCTAATTTAACTCAATACAACAAATATTTGGTGAGTGACTATTCTAGGCCGGGCACTGGACCAGCTGCCTAGACCTCCCCTTGATAAAATAATAAAGCCTATGTAATCATGCTTTTGAAGGAAAATGTATTCCACCTGGACAACCCTCTTCTCATCTTGTAAGAGGACATGTCTCTTCTTTAGCTCGTTGGCCAAGAAATAGGAATATTGAGAGGAAACCCGCATTAGTCACTGAGCTCTTGCATGCACTCAGTATAAGAAAAGAGCAAGAATAGAAAGCTTTGGCTTTCCCCAGGGAAAGCACTATGGGTCCTTTCTTTAATACTGGAGCCTCAAAGAAGTCACACAGCCCATCGACATTTAACCAAGAATAGAACTCGGGTGACTTGACAAACTCTGAGACAAAGCTGTTGCTCTGACCCAGAAAAATCCACTGTTTTCTAATGAATTTTCCCACATCAAGTGTCTCCTTGTATGAAGCAGCCTGGAGGTGGAATTTTCAGATTTCATTATTTAGTGGCCAAATGCTTGTTGAAGAAATGAATGAGTATAAGGCAGGGCTGAGAGCTGGTTGGCAGAAACCAACCAGCTGAATTACTGGGGCTGAATTACTATGTGGGCTTTTATGAGAGGCAGAACGGGGTGATAGAAAGAGCCTAGACACTTGGATTAGATGAATCTGCCTCAATTCCCAGTCTCGCCAATTACTAGTTCTGTGATCTTGGGCAATTTGCTTCGTTTCTCTGAGCCTAAATTTTCTAATCTGTGAAATGGGGTAATAATACCTTCCCTGAAGGATCTTAGGGAAGATTCAGTAAGATAACATATGTAAAGAGCACAGCACATAGTAGGAGCCAAACAAATAATCCCACCGCCCCCAATATATGCAGTACTTAATGCAGCTTGGATATAGCGTCAAACAATACAACGTGGGGGAACTAGCAATAGGAGAAAGTTGCCGCCAAGAGATAAACTTATCAAGCCTCTCCTGGAAGAGTGGTCATGTGTGAGAGTAAACCAACAGGCTGTAAATATGTAACCAGAACATCCAGAAACACCCAGGTCTCAGAATCAAGGTGACTTGGGTATAGCTGCAGTGGCACTAGACTGGAATGTGATTGTAATCCAGTGAATAGAAACCTTTTCAGTTGTGTTCGGACAAAGGACGGGCCTTCTTCTCCTGTTCTCCAGCCTGATAACATGCTTGTTCATGCAATGAGCCAGATTGTATTCAAGGTAGCAAACGCTGAACCCAGCAGACAGGAATTCAGCCATCACTGCAGGTGGTGGTGTGGCCCAGTTGGCACATCTCTGGCCTGACTCTCCAACCCCCCTCGACTCTCTCTGATTTCAGACCCTCCGAATAACCTCCTGCTCCCCCAGACACCTGATACATCACCCTGGAACTTCTCTTTCTTTTAAATAATAAATGACCAAGAATAGTGGTTGCCTTCGTTGGGAGAGGGCATGAGGGAGCCTTCCTGGGTGTGGGTGGAGAAATGTTTTATACCTTGTTCTGGGTGGTGGTTACACAGGTGTTTACATGTTTAAAAATGTATTGAGCTGTACACCTAGTATTTTGCACTTTATGTACGTTATACCTCAATTTTTTAAAAATTGAACTATAGTTGAATTACAACGTTGAGTTAGGTTCTGGTGTACAGGGAAGTGTACACCACCAGTCTATGTATATGCTTTTTCAGATTCTTTTCCATTATAGGTTATTACAAGATACTGAACATAGTTCCCTGTGCTATACAGTAGGACCCTGTTGTTCATTTTATATATAGAACTGTGTATCTGTTAATCCCAAACTCCTAATTTATCCCTCCCAACCCCCTTCCCCTTCGGTAACCATAAATTTGTTTTCTATGTCTGTGAGTGTGCTCCTGTTTTGTAGATAAGTTCATTTGCGTCACATTTTTTTTAGATTCCACATATGAGTGATATCATATAATATTTGTCTTTCTCTGACTCACTTCACTTAGTTATACCTCAATTTTTTAAAAAAGGTAAAAACATGTGAATGAACGAATAAATGAATAAATGCACTCCTGGTTTCTCTATCAATCAATGTCCTGTGTATCCGGTTCGTGTGAATCGGTTATCCTGATCCAAGTGTACCTACTCAATTTGGTGCTCACGAAAGGCTAGGAGGCTGAGCACCAAGGTGGGCCACCAGGAAATGCCATCAGGTGGGGTCCTTATGGTGGCACTTATACTTAGGCCTCCTTTAAAGTATAGCACAGGGTACTTTGCTAATGTCAGACTGCTTTCCTTTCTCTGCTGCATGAAAATGTTATCAAGGTCACATGGAAAATTAGTGGGAAAGATCGCCCATAAAGTGATATTCACACACCTGGTTTCATGCCCTAAACATAATCATAAAACAAAATGAAACAAAACAAACAGCAAAAACCACACTCTTTGCTGAGCACTTCGATTCCCTTTCTTTTACTTAACCTTGCACCAAAACCATACATAATTTTTTTTTATAATTCCACTGTTTTTCCTTATTCTCTGGCTGAAGTGCTTTGAGCACTAAATTAGCAAAAGGACAAGCATTCAGGTGAAGAATGCTGAGATTATATTGTATTATCTTAGGTTTCCTACTGTTTGCTTTGGACCTGGATCAAACACCAAAACCTCAAAAACAGTTCATCTACCCAATCAATCAGTTCACCCTCTAGGTTCCACTGATGTAAGCTGCTTGAGGGCAGGGCCTTATTCAGATTAATAACAACAATAACAATAATAATAGCTAAGTTTTATTTAGTAGATATATTGTGCCAACTTCCTGACATATGTTAGCGATCAGAGTTTTTAGAACATAGAAAACACCCGATCAGGGGTAATCATTATCACTAATAACTAGATATGCCAGGCCCTGCACTAAGCCCTTTCTATGAATTAACTCATTCAGTCCTCATGACTAACCGTTTCCTTTTACGGAGGTCGGGTAACTTGCAGGAGATCACGTGGCCGTGGGAATCCGGCACGTCTGACTCTGAAGCCCATGCTTGTGACCACTTCAGACCCTGTTTCTCAGGGCGTGGTGGTTCCTGATGGCTTCCAATGAGGATCTGGCGCTCAGCGGGACTTCCTCCACCAGCACCTCTGGGTGTGGGCCCAGGAATCCGGTAACCTCTAACACGAGACCCGCAGCTGACTCTCTGTATGCTGACAATTTGAAACCAGTGGCCACACTCCGACTCCTCTCTGTGCCCAGCCTCCCGCAGGGCTTCCATACTTCTGTGTTGGGTGAGTAATGTTGGGGGGAGTAGCTGCCCAGAGGCAGGAAATGCAGCAAAGCAGCCGCGCCGGGCCTGGGGCCCAGGGAAGAGTTCAGATGTCTGCCTGCCTCCGGTGGTGTGCCCTTTACGCAGAGCACAGCCAGAACTCCAGGCTTAAGAGGAAAACACGGGGCCTATTTCCAGAAACCTGAGAAAGAGATGGTAAGAAAAGAAATACATCGGGATGGCGTGGAGTTGTAAGAAGGGTGCCCCGGGGCCTGGGGGTCTGCCCAGGGCTGGGTGTGAGAGCCAGCGGGGGCTGTGAGGGGGCCCCGAGCAGATCAAGCTTCCCTGTCCAGCTGGGTTTTCGCTGGCGGTTTAGGGGGAAGTTGGGCCTCCCACCCACGGCTGAGCTACTGTTTCAGTTCCCTTTTCTGGGCACAATCAAGTACTTGAGGCCTTGGCGAGGTTAACCACAGGAAAACCACAAGAAAATGGCTCTGCGGCAGCCAGCCTGAAACTGGGGTGTGAAGAGCTCAGCATTTGACCTCAGGGCCCGGGGGAGGGGACGGAGGTGGTGAGAACTGCTCTCTCCAGCTTTCAACCACACACTCGGCTCCCCAAAGTCCCCAACAACCATAGGGCCGCATCGCTGAGCGCGCTCTGCTAGGTAGGGGCAAGCGTGGTGTTGGACAAGTGACATTTCCTTTCGAAATGCCTTTTGTTCGAATTGCAAAGACACAGCATTCTACCCTGGCTGTCGGCAATCCCAGCGCATGACCCACTGAAGCCCCACAATTAAGCCTTTATCTCCTCTGCAGTTCCGCTCTCACTTTCATCTATTTCAATTCCAATTAATTCCATATCATTTAGTGAACACTTGTGCTAGTCACCAGAGGGGGGATTAAAGAAGGGAAAGCCAGAGAAACTCCTGTCCCCATGGAACAGATGGTGAGTAGGGGTTTCAGACCTTAGCAGGCGTCAGAATCACGTGGAGAAACAGTTAACAGATTGCTGGGTCCCACCTCTAGAGTTTTTCTGGTTCAGTAGGTCAGGGGTGGAGCCTAAAATTTGTATTTTTAATAAGTTCCCAGGAGATGCTGATGCTGTGGGTCCGGGGACCACAGTTTGAGAACCACTGGTCTAAACAAGATATTTCTAACCTCGAGTGAGGCTGTGCTATCACAATCTCTAGAGAAGCTTTTTCATATTACACAGCTGGGGCCTGCCCCTTGGGAATCCCGCCGGCACCCAGCTGCCACCCAGCTTCTGGTGGTGAGAAGTCGTCCGGGTAATCCTTTAGCTACTTCATCGGTACCCATCTGACAAATCTGAGAGCAGTCTGAACTCACGTAAAAGATGTTAGAACTTCTGGAACTGGCTTATCTGTTATCACCCAAGAAGCACTTTTAAAAATCCAAATGTTGGGTTGCCCTATTGAGATATGAATCTGTGCTTTGTTCTTTGCAGTGGGAGACTGGAAAAAGCAGGCATTCTCCTTCCCAAGGCTCCAGAGTGAATAGGGAGCAGAGTCAGAATATAAAGAAAGGTCTCGAGACTAAATCTTCAGATCTTCCTGAGCTGGAGGGCACTGGGCCAAGTACCCGAGTCCATGCTTGGCAGGATCAAAGTCCTCTTTCGACTACTTCCTAATTTGTAAGTGGGGCGTATATGGCAGTAACATACTAGAACAGGAGTCACAAAATTTTCCTCTAAGGGGCCAGATAATAAATATTTCAGGCTTTGTCATACAGTCCCTATTGAAACTACTCAAGTGTATCATTGTCGCGTGAAAGCAGCCGTTGACAGTACCTAAATGAATGAGGGTGGCAGTATTCTGATAAAACTTCATTTACAAAAATGGGTGGTGTGCCAGATTTGGCCGTCAGGCTATAGCTGACCAACTGCTGCTCTAGGGATGGATATTGGAAAGAAAGACCAGGAGCCTCAAATTAACTCGGAGCTGCAGGCAGCTGTTCATTCTAGCAGACTGTGTTCTGGCTCCCTCTGCAACCCTCCGTTTGGCGTGATCTGTACTGTCTGAGAAAAATCGCAAGGTGATGTAGAAAGCAGCTGGAGTAGGGGTTACCTGAACACCAGGGCTCCATCCCGAAGGCCCAAGGAAATGAAGTCACTGTTGGGTCTCATGGGGCTGTCTCCCCTCCACATCAACAGGCCATCTTTGGCAGTTGTCTTAAACCTCATGAATGCATTTGATCTGGATCCTGACACCCTGGAGGAAATACACAAATAGTTACATCAAATCAACCAGTCTCCACCAACATTCATTTCTGAGGAATCCCAGTTTTGTCTGCCAATTATAAAGATAATCTGACATTTCTGACTCTTACTACCAGGAGATTAGAAAAGGCATCACCACCACAAGTCATGCCCTGGGTCTAAAGGTCTGACCTCCTCATTCTGCAGTTTGGAGTCTGTCTCTCTCCCCAGGTGTGGTCAAATGCCACAAGAGAGCATTTGATGAGTCACAGATCAGCCAGACTGTGGCCAATGCCACGGTCCCAGCCTGCACCCCCAATACACACCTCAGTCTTCCCTCTTTCCTGTACTACCACTCACAGGTCCTTGGGAAAGTGTCCCCTATTCCTCAAAAGGAAGTGGTTTCCTTAATTACCAAGAGGTTCAAGTTGGCAGCTGCTCTGGGCTATGATCGTGGCTGTGGATGGTTATCTCTGGAGATGACATCCTTGAGGGCAGAGGAGGAATGACTGGACAAGGGGCAGAGTGTCAGTCAAGGAAGGTGCCTTGATGGGATAATGGTCTCGAGGGGTGTTGGGGCAAAAGCAGGGTGGAGAGGAACAGGAAGATGAGAGGAAGGAAGGGTGGTCAGGAAGGTCAGGTCCCGGCCCTACAGCTTTGGCTGGGAATAGGATCACGTGATTATGTGTCCCTATCAGTTCTGGGATGTTCTTAACAATTCTTGGGAATAGACTAGTTCACAGATCCAGTTTCCCTAGAAAGTGACCAGTGTTTCATCTGCAATAAGGAGAAAAGCAACCATGAGGTCCTTAAATAAAAGGTGAGATAAGAGTAAACATAATTTAATATTGCTCCTAAGATGGCACTACTGGAAAAAGCTCTTTGTCCATTTTCCTGTTATGTGTACCATCCCTGTGTCTCACGAACATGCCCTGAAGCTGCAGACTACATTCCGTAGTGAACAGTGGAGGGGACTTTTGTCTAAGGCTTCCCAGAGCCTGAGCTAGACAGGAAGAGATCAAGTTTGCCCTCCCCAGGCAGGGTCTCAGAGTGGTGAGCGAGGAGCAGGGTCCATGATACTGACTTCTTCACCAGGCCAGGTGCAGAGCAATCCAGCCCCGGGCTGTTCCCTAGAGAGCTGCTTTCCCAATCTTTTGCCCAAGTTTCCTTCTTTCCCTCACTTGCCTTGGATACACTGATTGGTACAAGCCAATCACGATGGTTCCATTTCTCTTGCAGTGACTGGTTTAGGGGTGGGCATGTGACCCACTGTTGTCCAATGAGACAGAGGAAATTTATCAGGAGGATTCTAGAAAAGACTCCTTTCCTTTTTAAAAGAGTCACATGAAAAAAAAAAATTTTTTTTTACTTGCATGGGATATTGCCATGATTTATAGCCATTTAACGAGCATTTATGAACAACTGTCTTGTAACCACAAAGGGTATAACCATTGGAAAATATGCTGAAGATAGCAAGGCAGGAAAATGGGTCTTTGATAATACAGTTGATTGTCTGAATTAATCAACTCAGGATCCAGTCTAAGTCTGGACAGCTTGTTATGTGAAATAATAAATACCCTTCATGTTTAAGACATTTTGAGCTGAGTTTCCCGTTACTTGCAGCCAAAGGCATCTAACTGAAACAGACCCCGAACTTGAATTTTACCTGCAGCTTCACACACATGCACACGTACATGCACCTACATATATGCACACAGGTGCCGTCGGGCTTTCTGCTTTGGGGCACTGCACCTCCTACTTTCACCAAATCCCTCTGCTCCCAACCACCCAGGGCCTCTCACTAAGCACCAGGGGGCTAGAAACTTGGGCCCTGTTCACACCCTCCCAGTTTCTGGGGACTGAACACCCTTCCATCTCTGGGGAAAAAGGGCTGAAGAAAGAAGAGGGTTTCTTGGCTGGGAATCCATCTTGCCTAAGGCCCATGCAAGACAACCTTGATCTACACAACATGGGATTAGAGAAACAAAGCCCTGCCTGTCTAGTGTGTGTCCAGAGTCACCAGGGACACCCAATGCCCCAGGAAAATGTCTCTCAACCTCTTTTGTTCCTCGAAAAGCCACCAAATCCCACCCTAAGAACTGGATGCCTTTGGCTTAAAGCATTGCCTTAGTCTGTGAATATGCGATCAACCTGAAGAGGATGGAAAAATTCTAGAATGATTGTGCTGGCGGTAGGGTGAGGGATGGCACACTCTAAACTACAAAGAGCTAGGGGTAAGGAAAAGAAAGAGAAAAGGGTAAACTGAAAGCGCCAAAGCCAAGCTTCACTCGATGGAAGACTTTGCCTAGAGCCAGTCTTTCCCATGTTGTGTAAAATAGGCTATTCCAGACCAGGAGCTTGGACCCCGGAGCAGGGCTGGAGCTTCTGCCACCAGCGATTAAAAGCCACAGCTGTGACTCAGGCATCTCCTTGGATCAGGCTCTTGTATCCACATGAAGAGAGCTGAGGAGCCCCCCACCGAACTGGAAAGAGCCTGAAGAGGACAGTGGACCTCGTTGATGAAGACGCAAAGTAGGACACGGACTTGGGGCTGTTGTCTGGTGGAGGGTGCCCCAGAACCCTTCCTCGGCTGGCCTCTTCAGACCATGGCCACAGAGCAGCACGACGCTGACCGCCCTGCTGGGGAATCAGACTCATATAACCCCGGCTTCGGGAGCATCAAGTTCTCACTGCTTCTCAAAGCCTGAATATTAGAAATCCCGGGGCTGGGCACGTCCCTCTCTCTGGGAACATCCCTTGGACCAGAAAGGCTTTGGGTTGTTTGTCATGGGCTTGTTTCAAAGGCTGCATTTTTGAGTTTGTTTTTTGTGTTGTTTTGTTCTAGTTTCTATGTTTATTTTGTATGTTTTTCCCCCCGGGACTATGGCTAAATTCTCGTGCCTTTTTGGAGAACTATCTTCTGGCACGGAAGACAAGGAAAAGCTCTGGGAAAGATATTGAGAAATTGACCTACCAGGAGATAAGGGAGGTGCCTGTGGAAGCTTCTTACCTCTTGAGGATATCTGGATGGTCATATGTCAGGTAACTGCGGCCGATAAACTGAGGGATCTCAATGGCTTCTGTGATGGCTGAGACAGAACAGAAAATGGAGGTTACATGCTACATGACTCTCTTGACCCCAGCACTCCACCACGTGGCAGGAAAATACAAAGAAAGCCAGCTCCTGGAGGTAGGACATTTATCAACTTGGCGGCCCCTTCCTCTTGGCTGCACAGGCACTTGGCCTGGTTTGGGACTGCCTGGCCTGATGGCCTGTAATTGGCATCTCTCTGCTGTCCCCTCTCTGGGGCTGGCCGTCACTCCTATCGGTCTCAGCACTGCCGAGAAGGCTCGCAATATGCCAAAACTTGAACTGTGCCCAATTATTCTTGGAAGCCAAAGGGCAGGTCTTGGGCCATGCGAGGAGCAGCTGGGGATAACCCTCCTTCTCCAAGGGAGGCAGAGAAAACAATCCCTTCAACAAAACCCACCAGGATTTCTCTAGCTGAAGCCAATCTGGTCCAGAGCCCTTTCAGCCATGACCTTAGACACTGGTGAAGCAGAGGGGATGAGGCTTTGACAATTGTTTGCAAATCACCTCCCCGTGTCGTATTTCACAAGATTTTCACCACAATCACAGGAAGGAGCAGGGAGTGCGGGGGTGGGGGGGGGGGAAGGGGAGGGTTTGATTGTTCCCATTTTTATAGAATAGGAAAATGAGGCATAAAATCATCAAGGATTTGCCCAAGATCATACAGCTAAGAAAGCAATAGACCATGAGCCAGACCAACTCTCCCCAGTTCTGGCCCTCAGCCCACTTTTTACTTTTCAATATTTTAGAAGTGTGTTTCCTTCCTCCCAACTTCTCATCTTTGTTTTCTTGAGGAATCTCCTCCTTCCATACAGTCAGTAAAAGAATAGGCTAAGGAGTTGTGTTTGGTGTCACAAATTAGGGATAATTTAGGGGATTTCTTCTAAAGAGATTATAGCAATATCTCTTTTCTCTTTAGAAAGACACAAATGGCAGTTTAAATAAATTAAGGTAGAGTGAATCTCATGTTTAAAGAAATGTACAAAACGAGAGAGAATAAGCCAGCTTATAAAACGAGTTCTAGTTTCACAAAAACTTGTTGTTGGTACAAAGAAGACACTGAACTAAGGACTCTATACCCAGGGGAGAAAACGTATAATTATTGACACTACAAACAGCAGGAGAGTTCTATACATTAAAAGAAAGAAGGAAGGAGGGAAGGAAGGAAGGAAGGAAGGAAAGCAAAACACAAAACCCAATGACACTGGGCCCCCAAATGTAAGTTCCTATGTTAGCAGGTCACCCACAGCAGGCTCCCATCCTCTTCATAAAAAAATAAAGGAAGGAAGGAAAGGAGGAAGGGAGAAAGAAAGAAAACAAGAAATGCAGAACAGAAGTAAAAAAATGTTAAAGACGGTTTCTGAGGTAACTATCCAAGAAATTGCTTCACTGTCCTCTGAGGCAGCACAGCCCAAGACAAGGGCCTGCTGACCGGAGGGCCTTTTAGAGACTGAAATGAACAGCTCTTGCATCTTAAATTCTGGGCTGTACCACAGGCCTGTCTTCCTCTGCTTAAAGTGAGTAGGAGGAAGAAGGAAGAAAAGGAAGTCGAGAGAAGGAAAAAGATGCAAAATGGCACGAGTAGAAAGATGGTGGGAAGAGGGAAGAAGAAGGGGAAAGTAGATGCCAGAAGAGGAGAAAAGAAAACGTGGAGGAGAAGGTGTAAAAATGGACGGCAGCCCCGGGCAGGGGAAGGAGAGGGGGATGGGAAAGGTGAGGCTGGGAGAGAGGACCCAGAGGAGCAGAAATAGAAAGGAGAGGGCCAGAGGGGGGGATGAGAGGGAAGAGTGCGGAAATGCAGGAGGGCAGGAGAGCTCTTAGCTGGGCCGGCAGGCCCCGGACTGCAGGCTGCTAGTGCTGACACAGGAGGAGAGCTAAACATCGCCCCGGCGCCCCTGCTGGGTTTGGCTGAGCCTCAGGCAGGGCCTGTCCCTGCTGTTATTGGCCATGGATGTGGGTCTGTGGCCAATAGTCATCATTCCTCTGGACTCCTTGAAATGGTCAGGACGCGCTCTGCACCTGGACACTCAAAGGGGTGTGTATGAGCCCCGTCCAGGTGCCTGCTAAGCCCCCCAGCTCAGGAGCTCAGGGCTTCCCGAGGTCCAGCTGGGAGACAAGTGTGTTCCCAGGGCCGGTGATTTTGGAGGAAGGATGCCCACCACCCTGGAGTGGGGTGTCCCCCTCATTACCTCTGCAGGTGGTTGGCCTGCCCTGTGCCCGCAGCCTGCCCTGGCATGAGCCCAGGGCACTGTCACAGCTTCTCAGAGGACTCACTGTACTTACTATTGAGGCAGTAGTTCCCACACTCTGCCAGGTGCCAGCATGAAACAGAACAGGGAAGGTCAGAATCTCACAGTCATTGTAAAATCCCAATTACTTTGGTTGCAGATTTCTGGGAACCAGCCTTGCTGCCCTCGTGAAGCCCTGCAGGAATTCACATTCCTCTTACGGAATGTGAATCTGATTCCCAACGGGAACCACTGGAAATCTTTTCTCCTCATGGTTAGCACCAAGTCACCCAACACGCCTTGCCAGTCCCAGCTCACGAGTGGAGGCGCAGGTGGTGGTGGGCCAAGAAGATGTGTGTAATAAATTATCCAACACCTCTGAGGCTCCCCTGAGCTTGTGCTGACGATCCCCATTTAATCTAAACCTGGAGAAATAACTCCTTGCTGAAGTTACTTACCTTGTCAATGACCATTTATTTTCTTGGCTCCAGGCTACGCGTGAAAAAGGAATGATAAGCCAGCCAGCTGCCTCTTTTCTCTCCCTAGTGGAAAATATCACCCTAATTCCCACCCCACCCCCTTTGCAATATTCCAGAGCCCTGGTGATGTGGTGATTAACAAAGAGCAGGGGAACGCTCTAGAAATGACACCACTGAATACAAAAATGGTGGAAATATACTCAGTGTCGTCACTGAGTGGATAAACATTAATTCCGTCCTACAACATTACAGCTAGAAGTGACCATCTAGCCCTTTCTGGCCCTTTGTGGTTTGTTTAAATATTGTAAGCACAGCTATATTTGATCCTAACCCTTTATATCTGATTTCTTCTACATTGTCTTTTTTTCCGTGGCAAAGGCACAAGTCGAAAGGTGTTTTGGGTGCTTCCTCACATTTAGACCTAAAAGCTCGTGCCATCTGGTGACACAAATAATACCCCAATGAATAGCAGCCTGCAAGCTAGGCAAAGCATTTTCCACTGCAGGGACTTGAAATTCCCAAGGGACCATGACGAGTTAAAGGGAGCTTGCTGGCTCCTTCATACAGTCCCAGGACCAGTGAAGGAAGGACCTGGGGTGTTGTAACCTAGCTTTTCCAGCAGCCAGAACTCCTCTCAACAACCCCCTGAGACATGGCCATCCAGCCCCAGGGAACACTTTCCACGATGGGTAGCTCTCTCGCCCATAGGGCAGCACCCTCCCCTGCCGGACAGCTCTACTTGGAGCAGATGTCTTGGTTCCGTGAAACTGACTCTGCAGCCATAAAGTAAAGAACAGCAGAAAAATGTTTTTCAACACTACCAGTCTTCAGCTATCTAAACAGGAACATCTAGGTTGAACACCCCCCCCCCAAATTTTCCATTGTTTATGATACACCATCAAAAGAAAACAAATTCCCTGTAGTATGCACAATTTCTATGTTTTATTCACTTGTGTTTTTTCATACTGAGTTTTCTTAAATTATAGTCCATACTTAATGATGCTATGTGTTTTATGCACTGGGACCCCTCTCCCCGGCCAAAAAAAAATCACCCAAATCAGACCCAGCAATACGATGTGAATTTACTAAACACAACATAAAATGTCCAGAATGTGGGAGATCAGCATGGGTCAGGCAGGTTCCCATCTTTGAGGACTGCGCACCCCTGACAAATGTGTGACCTAAGCCATTAGCTTTTAGTGTCAGTAGTGAGTGTGGCGTGGCTTCAGCTGCTACAGAGAAACAACCCCATCTAGTGGCCTGCAGGGTCCTGAATGGTCTGAGTCCAAACTCTAATGCAGGGAAGGGAAAGAAGGACCGGGCTCAGAGTTCTTTCCCAAGTGGCCTGTCTGCTATGGGCTGGGGGAACCCCAGGAGGAAACAGCTGCATCCTGCACCCCTGTCTTGGACACGCAGAACATAGCAAATGCTCTGAGAAGTCCCACAGAAGAGACAGTGGTTTGTTTACCCAGGATTACCCAGATTTATTTGACCCCAGAAGCCCCCTCCCATTTTGTGCCTATGAATGTATGTTGTCTGTCTCTCTGTGTGAGCATAAAACAGCCATCAGTATTCCTTGGAACTTAATTTTTTACATGTGCTTCGTGGAACTCTTCTTTAACTTGTTAGTAACTTAAATACAAGAGCCCTGAGGGACTGGGACACAGGTGGGTAAATTTGGATGAGAGCAGAAAGAAGACAGAAATCTCTAAGGATGGGGAGTATTTTTTGAGGAGGGCGGCTTTTTGACACCCCTCTGGTGAGATGAGAAAAGGGCCTCGGTACTGGGGTACAGCATGGGGTGCTGAGGTTTGAGGTGGAAGAAGGCACCTAAGAGTGACAGCCCCCAAATGGATGGTGAGGGGACCACCAAGCCCTATGGTTTTTGCTGGTACCTGAAGTCGTGGCTGGGAGTTAGAAGACCCTCTGGCTCCTCCTGCCCCAGTTGGAGACAGAGAGGCTCACTTTCCTGCAGTTCAGTGGGAGCCCGGTGCCCACCTCCATCTGGGCTCAGGCTCTGCTCCTGCCTCTGATTTTGCCAGAGACAAAGGGCAGGACGGGGGTCCCAAAACCCCCTCAATGTCCTGATGGTCTGGGAGCCTGGACCGCTCCAGGATTTGTCTGAGTTTCTGGCCCCAGCCCGTCTGCACCACCAAGAGGTGAGAACAAGTTTCCAATCTCCCGACTAGGGTCCCAGTGGAATTCTCCTCTGAGGAGGGTAGAAAGAACCAGACTCACTGAGGATCCCAGAAGCTAATTTCCTGACGGAGAAGGTGCGCCTTGGTATGGACTGAGCGAGGCCTGGCGCTGGGGATTTCTACAACATGCTGCCCACTGTAAAAGGACTGGTTTAACTTCTGTGGGGAGTGCTAGGAAAGGTTCATGGTTTTGAAGCATGATCTGTTAATCAGGGAGGGAAACAACCCTTAAATATATGAGGCTAAGAATCACCTTGCTGGATCAGACAGGATTCTCTTTGACAACCAAGGATGGCTTCTAACCATTCTTTGTCTTTCTCACGAAGAATATACCCCAACTTTTAGACTGTTCTCCTGCATCTCTGTGGAACCAGCTCTCCTCCCTTTATTTCTGATCCTTACTCAGGACTAGATGCTCACCTCAAAAGTCTGTCTGGTAAGTGTGCACCTCTGAGAGCCTGCTGGGGCCTGGAAAAATTGTCCTTAACAGTCCTAACCTGCACCCAGAGTCCCATTAATCCTCTCAAGCCATATAACAGGAGAAGAAATTATGTGATACAGGCCATGCCTCTTATATATGAATCTTCTTAGGATTGGCAACAGCTGCCATTTTGCCAGAAACACCATCTTTATTTCAAAGCACAAGGAAATACTGATATAACACAAGGACAGCTGATGTTCTGTCTGGGTTTTAATCTTGGCTCTAGCCTAGGATGTTGCAGAAAAAGAGCCCTAAAAGCCCCCCAGATCCCCCCTGCCACTGTCCATTCCCTTGGATCTTGCCAGGAGGCCCAGGCCCTCATCAGCGATCTGACTCTTCATTCTGGGGAGATTTATTTCTCATTGAACCTGAACCTATAGTTACAAAGCTATACACGTGAGAACTTTTTATCTGTACGACTAATGTTCTGTAACGGGAAAGGAGGGTTAACAAGATCACAAATTATCCTTTCCTTCCTCCTTTAATTCCCAAAGCTAAATGTTCACTTAAGCTTGGACTCTATATATTGACCATTAGTGTTAGCATTTAAGGCAGGAGCAAGCTTGAATTTGCCTGCAGTAAAATTGAAGACCTAGGAGATTCAAATGCTGATGTGTGAAATCCAGATCCAGTTTTCTGAATGAACGGGCCACTCGAGCTAAACCTCTTCAAGTACATGCTGTTAGCTAAACAGTGATTTGCTCGTTAGAATTATAATCAGGCTCATTCACAAATGTTCTTCTTCTTTGGGGGTTCGTCACCAAGGTGAGCTATGTTAATAAATATATTTCATATGATTTGCCATGCAGGTTTCAAAATTCATTTCAGTATACTGCTACTTAGTCTTCCAGCTGGAAAACTGGCACCTTTCATATTTTCCAAGACTGCTGCAAAACAAGCTCTCCTAGCACCCCATGTACCGAAATATCTACCTGTTTTCCTCTAAACCCCACTTCTAATAAAAATCAGGAACCTGGAAACAAATAGGAAAGAGAAAGAGCACGTTCCTTCACTTAGGATGGCTGCCTTCTTTCCTTCAGGCCTGTCTACCTTTTTTAATTAGTTCCCAGACAGGTGAAGTCACCTGGCATTTTAACAAGAAGGCCCACGTGGCCCGACATGACACAGTTGCACAATGCAGGCCTCCTCCGGACCCACCGTGGCCTCCGCCTCCTTGAGCTGGTGTGGAAAGCTCAGTCCAGCAGGGCCTGTGGTCCGGGACCTGCGCTGCTTTCACACAAGGGCAGGTTGAAAGCTGAGCAGCTCACAGCACTTGCTGATGCATTTTATTTTTCTCACCAAGAATAATAATGCTTAATATTGGTTGAGTACTTACCAGGCATTCTTCTAAGGAATATGCGCTGCCTCATTCTTCTTCTAAGGAATATGCCTTGCCTCACTTAATCTACGCTACAATTCTCTGTGCTAGACAATATTGCTCTATTACTCCCACTTTACAAATGAGGAAACTGAGGTACAGAGGAAACATATACAGCATGGAAAATAGCAGTCTACAGAAGGTTATTCATATTTTTGTTCGGAGCAACTAACGTACAACTCATATTTTGCCATACTCGGCAAGATTTCTCAGATTTCTCTTTACGGCATTCACAGGTAGGAGTCAAAAATATTTAGTCAAGATATTTATCCGTCTATGAAGCCCAGGTATCCACCTGTCAGGATAGGCTCTGGGAGTGGCTCAGATGTACGAGTCCTGGAAAACTCCCTTACCCATATTATGAGTTAAACTTTTTTTTTTTAATTTGGTTGCCCGACCAGGGATCGAACCCGGGCCCCAGCAGTGACAGCGCCGAGTCCTAACCACTGGACCACCAGGGAACTCCCTATGAGTTAACCTTTTGATAGCTAGACCATGAGGGGATTCTCAGGGAAGGAGCCATGACAGGTTAGGGGAAGGGGGGAAACTATTTATTTACTGTTTACAGAACTGTTTCAGCATTTTAATTCTTATTAAATAATTATAGTAGTTTATATATAATTCATCATCTAATATGCTATTGACATCATTGATAAAAATAATTGGTATGGCTGTCCCGGGGTTATCAACTGGTCCCACAAACGGTCTGTCCATTCCCTCTGCTTCCAGAAGCAGCACCTGAGTCCCCTCTCCCCTCCCCTCCCCGTGGTGTACCTTTCTGGCAGTGCAGCCCCTCGAAGCCCAAGGGACAGTCACACTCATAGCCCTCCTTCCTGGGTCGGCAGCTGCCCCCGTGGGCGCAGGGGGCTCCCACACAGGGGTGGGCTGCATTCTCCACGTTCACGCCCCACGTGAAGTCATGCTTCACGTGGATGGTCCGGTCATTCAGGATGATCTTAGGAAAGAAAATGTAAAGAAATTCAGGAATTCAGAAAACGTCTTTTCGGTCTTCTACAGCTTTCCTCAGCTAATGTGAACTATGCCTAGTGAGGAAGCTTTAAACAAAAGAGAAAAAGTCCGGTTGCTGCTTTTATAGTCTCGTAAGTGACACAGGAACTGAAGTGATTACATCTGGTGTTTGGGAGACTCTGCATCATTTATAAGACTATACACGCAGCTTCCTCTGTTTCTGGAAGACCTGGCTACTCAGTGAGGTCGTAAAGAAGTCCCAATAACCACAAAATTAGAGTTCTAATTCTGCATATTAGAATCACCCGAGGTGGGGGGTGGGGAGGGTTAAGAAATATACTCATGCCCAAGCCCCACCCAGATCAAGTGAACCAGAATCTCTGTGGGTGAAATGGAGTCATCAGTAACTTTAAAAAGCTTCCCAGGTGATTCTAAGGTGCAGCCAAGGTTGAGAGATGCCGCTAATAAAGCGGAGTAAGGAAGAATACAACACAAAATGCTACGCAGGCAGGAATCCAAGGGCGGGTGATTGCGTCTGGAGGTGGTGGAATTGTACTGCTGTGTCCTCCTGGCCAGAGTTCTCTGCAGCTTCTCCTAGCTCCACCAACTCCGCCTCCCCAGTTGCCCCCCTCCCTCCTGCTTCCTTCCTCCCCTGACACTCTGGAATCCCCTTCCTCTCCACATCCTCTTCCCTGGAGTGAAACCCAGGTCACATTCTTAGCACTGCTGGGCATATTCACTGGACGAGAGAGCGCTCTGCTCTCACCCCTTTTCCCTGCCATGGGGCTCTAGTGAAACTGATGATGAATTACAGGGCGAGGTTACTGGTCTCCCCAACCACAAATAAACGGAGTGTGCACTGGCCCTGAGCTGTTGGTATTTCAATGTCTCACAGGCTTTGCTGAACTCAGAGACAGAGAGAGAACACATCCCAGGGGAAGGTCCACCATGCAGGGGGTCCTAAGAGATTAGCAGTGGCACTTCCAGCCACTAATCCATGTTTCCACAGGTTTGCCTAGTTGTTAGGGAGTGTCAGGAGAGCTGGGAGAAAACTTTTCCCTAGCCCTGAATCTCAGAAGCTGCCAGACAAGAGCCAGAACCTTTCCGCAGTCTCCTCCTTTTCTTGCTGAGAATGCAGGACTTGAACAAGCCAAGAATGGCGCGGCCCGCTGCAGGATAAGGCAGAGCCGATGACTGGGTCACTGGGAGGGGAGGAGGGCCTTTCCAGGGAGTAAGGAGGAAAGGCTTGTGTGTGCTGTGTGAAGAAGGGGCAAAACCTGACACGGTAGGAAGGAAGGTGAAGTCTCTTAGCAACTCAGCCCGCTTCCTAATTTCAAACCCGTGATTACACACGGCCTATGGGGGCCGTGTCCCCGCCCCATTCCTGGAGGGACAACGGTCTGAACTGAGGTGTCACTGATATCACAGTTCAGCAACAAAGGGAAGCACACCAGAGAGAGGAAATATTGACTGGGATACAGAGTACAGAGCCCCAGGGGCCCTTCCCAGAGTCCAGATGTGCAAATCGTGAGAGGACCCTCTCTCACTGTCCCTCCATCATCTTAGTCTCTCCTTACTTTGCTGCAGGTCTGAAAGGGATCAGTGGCCCCCATTCCCCCAGTGGTTGCTAAAGGGAAACAGGATGCAGCTAACATCCAGGAACTGGATGTGCTTTTCTTCAAATTCTTTCCCCCCAGTGTTTAGTGGTCCTGGAAATCTGGGTTGGTGGGTCAACCTGCACATCTGTTGCAGACAGAACATAATCTCATGACTGGAGAGATCATGGGCAGCCCCAAGAGAAGGAATAAGAGACAGATATGAATGGGGTCACCATCCTGTCTCTTTTACTAGCTGAGTGGATTTTTTCCAGACCTTCTATGGAAGGGCTCTAATCTGTGCTCAAGAATATGGTTACATGATTGATGAACAACTGTTAAATCACGGTGGTGGGAATGGGAGTGGAGGCGGCGGAAACAATTGGGTCTTGCCTTGAGCAAAAAGCAAAGTGACCCCAAAGAGAAGCAGGAGTCCCTATGAGACTCCATCCTCTTCCTTCCCTTTTGTAGAAGCGTCTAGAGCGACCTGGCGCCAGGTGCCTCCCTCAACAATCCCAGGATATTTTAGTGGATGTGTTGTACAAATTTATCTTCACTGAGTTGCATTCATGGGATGTCTGCTGGATCTAGCTAGAAGCAGACGTTATAAGAAAGTGGGGTTGGAAAGGTGTGCTCTGAGCACTAAAAAATATAATCTTAAAAACGTTAAAAGTTTCTCCAGCTTTCTTTCTTGGGTGCAGCAGGTTGCACTGATCACAGTCTTCAGTTCCATTGTCTGCAGTCAAGGTCACACAATACACATGAGGAAGGGAAGCCTGTACCTTCTGGATGCTCCCACTGAATGGCTTGAGGATGCCTGAGTTCTTCTTCACATCATCATAATTGGGGACCCCACCAATGAAAATGTCCGAGTTGCACTTAATCTGGGTGAAGCCTCCCTGCCAACAGATGAAAAACAAAACACGATGCAACTTCAGAAAAAAATGGTTAAGATTACCAAAGGTACCTTTGGTTCCCTGTCAGGGAGCAAATGGCAGAGACAGTCTCAAGACTCATCATGACAATCTGTCTACACATTGGCTTGACCTTTGCCTTGTTTTGCATTGCTTCTTACCACCTGTTTGAAAGTAAATTCCTTGACATTTCTGAGACTCAGTTTCATCATCTATAAAATGAGAGCGAATACGGTAGACTGTTCCGTCATCAATACCCCTCTCCTTGCAGGAAGATTACCTCCAACCTGTCAATCTCAAGTGGGGCTATGTAACTTGCTTTGGTCGATAAAGCATGAGCAGAAGAGAAGTGAATCACTTCTGGGCAGAGGCTTTCGGAGCCAGGAGTGGTTCACCATGCCCTCTTCCCCCACGCCCTGTTCCTCCAGCCTGGGTCTCAGATTAAAGCTGCAGCTGACCATTGATGGACATGTAGCGTGAGTGAGACATAACTCCTTATTATAAGGTGCTGCTATTGTGGGCTTATGCGTGCCTGACTGCAGTACAGTCTAACCTGTCCTGGCGGCTGAGATTCCACTGATTTAGCGCTTTGCCCAGCGTTGGATGCAGGATCTGCGTTCCAGTATGGCTGCTATTGTTATATTCACTAATGGTAAAGATAGAACCTCTTTAGGCCAAGAGAAAGGGAAGGTATGGCAGGTGGGAGGCGTTCCTTGTTATCAAATACAAGGGCAGAGAAACTCTTTTCCAGGCTCTCAGAGAATTCCCCATTGTCAATCCCCAAAGGCTTCCCCTGCTTCTGGTCATTTCAACAGCCTAAACCCAATGGCTGGGCTAGATAACAAGCTGTGTGTGAGACATGAGGTCTAAACTCCTTTAAACATTGAGTCTTAATTAAGCAAAATGTTAAAATGTCCTAAGATAACATACAAATTTGAGACCTCTGGGGATGAACACACTTTGGGTAACGTAAGTTATTGTTTCCTTTGATTTATGATCAAAAGAAATACAAACAGTAGCAGCATTTAATTATTTAACAGATATTATTGGGTACCTACTACGTCCCAGGTACTAAGTGCTGCACAAACAACAGTAAATAAGAAAGCCCAGGTCCCTGTCCTCCAGAGGCTTATGCTGGGGTGAACACAGACAAGTGACCGGTCAGGTAAGATTAACCCTTTGAGGACTGTCCAGGTGACTGTGGGTGCACCTGGCGGGGAGGGGGCATCGCATACTCTACCCCAGACGTAGGAAGTGGGGAGGTGCACTAGGAAGAGTTAAAACTGAGAAAGAAACTGGACAAAGTCAGGGCTTAGAGGACATGTAGGTATAGGGCAGAGGCAAGGAGGGACCAGATCGTTCATGGATAGAAATGTGCACTTCACCCCAAAAGCAATGAGTTTTCAGCAGGAGAGAGAACAGTCAGACTGTGTTTTAGGAATATAACTGGCCAGAGGGAGGAGAATGGATTTGGGGTCTGGTTGGGATGGAGAAGAGGAGACAAGAGAGGAGGGAGCTCCATCTAGGGGAGCGCTCACACCCACCGAGGTGGGCCTGTTCTGCCGTGGGATGCTCTGGGCCTGGATCTGCCGCTTCCGTTCGGCTGCGAGTGGTTGGAAAACCTGAGCAAACGCCCTGGTTGGGTTCTCCTGAAGCCCTGGGAAGCACTGCCTTTCCTCTGAGTCTGCACAGCTTGGCTCACCTTGCGCTGTTGGTGTTTCTCAGTGCAGCCAGCGATCTGGCCTCGAGTGTAGCCCGGACACTTAGGGGCTGGGTTAGCCCCCAGCAGTATCCTCTAATCCCTGTCCCCACCCGTCTCGAAGCTCCAAGACCTCTGCCCCTGTCAGCCACACCTTTGAACACGGTATGGACAGGACAGCGGGCGGGGCAGAGACCCCTGCGGGGTGATCTGATTAAGGTTTAACTCCTGGACATCAAGCACTGGGCCTTCCCACTCCCATCTCAAGGCAGCGTCACAAGAACCGCCCTCAGATGCACACAGAATAGCCACGCCTTCCCTCCCACATGCTTATACTGTTTCCAGGTGGGCAGCCCTCCGGTCAGCTCCATCCGTTCAAATAGCCAATAGGGAGGACACTGGTTTTACCATATTGTCTAATTCTCATTCCCTGGCGTGGCAGTAACAGAACCCGAGGTGTGGTTTCTACCTTTGTGTTACCTCTTCACTGTAGGATCCCAATGGTAAATGCTGCCTCCTGAAGAGTTGCTTATTTAGAATCAAAGGCCTTAAGCCCACTATTTACAAACATGCCCATCCTAAGTTTTTGTTACTGTTTTACAGATGTTGGTAACTAGGGCCTAAAGCGATACACTGCTTTTTTGAATTTATATTATTAAGTCAACACACAGTCAGATCTATGCTTGTGAGCTTCTAATCTTGTCTTGGACTAAAGTCAGCTGTTAGAGTTTTCTGGATTGTACAAGAAGTGACTCCCATTCTCCCTTTAAAATCCATTTCCTTTATTCGTCTCCCTTCCTTCTTCCCTGCTTTCCTTTCTTCCTTCCATCTTTCCTCCCTCCCTTCCCCTCACCCTTCCTTCCTTCCACAAATATATATGGGATATTTTCTAAGGTACTCGCCTCTTGAAGCAGAGCCCAGTTTCTGATTCTTCTAATTCCCAAGGAGGTCCTTGGTTCTGATAGGACCACCCACCATTGTTGTCCCCCAAGCTCCCTTCTTGACATGTGTGTCCTTCTTTCTTCTCTCCTCCTCAACCAAATACCTCTTACCACCAAGAGTCCCTTTTCCTTCCTTTTCTTTTTTCTATCAATTCATTTTCTTATCAGAACACCCACATTCATCAATGCCCCCTTTAAATCTGTGATGCACAAAATGAAGACTGTTGTAATGAATATCCTGGCAAATCTAAAGTCCCCTCTGTTTTAGGGGTCTGTAAATTTCGTGTGTGTACAGAATCGCAGTAGGTTATAGTTTAAAGCAAATCTCTCTTATCGCTCCTTAAAAATGTCATTTTCCTTTGAACATGACCTTGGAAATAAAATCATGGATGAAAATTATAAACTTGAGTGGAAATTCTGAGCTCTTGAGGTTATTATGATAGTACACTATTAACAATAAGTAAAGCTACAAAGTGCTGATCATATGCCAGGTTCTGTGGTGTTTTATAAATACAGTTATTGTAATTCTTACAACTCTATAAAACATCATTATTGTATCACCATTACCCCATTTTTTAGATGCAAAAACACCAACTTGGGAGATCGAGTGGCTGGTCTGAGTTCACACTACTGGTGAGGAATGGAGCTAGATTTTGAACCCCGTGAGTCTGGTTTCAGAGTCTATGTTCTTGTCAGCTGTGCGACCACCCCATCTCTGGCCCTGCCTTGGAGTTGTGTTCTGAACTACCTTATACACCAACATGAACAAAGGCAGAGGTTGGGAGGCATGGAGGTAGGCAGGCAATTTTCTAAGCGCTACATTTGTATTAGCTCACTCCATCCTTCCAACCGCCCTATGAGGCCCCTCTTATTATCATCCCCATTCACAGTTGAGGAATTGCAAAGTTAAGAAACTTGCCCAGTGGGAAGCTTGGTTGTTAGCCCAGGTAAACTGGCACTGTGTTTAATCATTATGCCGCCACTTTCATCTCCAAGACAGGAAGGAAATAGTAACCCCATTCACATAAGCCATCAGGAGGTGACGTCCTTCTTACCTCCGCCATTCCCTCCACTACCTTCTGCGTATCCACCTGTAAGATACCATTCTTCGCTGTGCGAGACACGTGCAGCTCGTGCCAGTGACCCAGGGTGAGGGGCTCTTCACTCCTGTTGAAGGAAGGAAACTGAGCATGGGTTAGCGTCAATGGCGTTAGAAATAATGGCCACCGATCTGGCTCACATGAGGCGTGCCAACCTTAGGCACCTCACTCTCTTCAGCAAAAAGAAAAACCTTCATTCCTTCTTGGTAAACACCGCAGTGCTAGCTCCATTTATTGGACCCCTTCATGGGAGGAGTAAGTATCTCACTTATCATTTTACTTATTCCTTACAACAAGTCTGAAATGGGGGTAGGATTAGTCTGATTTTCAAGATGAGGGGGTGACATGAGGCTAAAGTGTGATCAGAGTTGCATACAAGCTTTGAAGAAGAGAAAATTATATAGGCTATGATGCAAAACAGATTCCTTGATGTACTGATGTCTGTAGCATCCTCTGAAATGCATAAAAAATAAGATGGATGGATGGATGGATGGGGAATATAAGGATAAATAGATACATGATAAAGCAAATACAGCAGAATGTTAATTGTAGACTATAGGTGGTGGGTATAAGGATTTTACTGTACAATTCTTTCAACTTTTCTATATGTTTGAAATGTTTCATAATAGAATACTGGGGGGACAGTTTCCATGTTGTCTGATATTGTGAAAAGGATTAAAAGTACTTTAAAAATTCAGTTATTAATTCAAGATGGAAACACTTGAAGTTTAAATAATATTGATAAGAGTTTTACAGCGAGGTGTGTAAAAGGGTATAAGTATTGCATTTGTGTTTCTAAAGATGTCTATATAGTTCCTGGCCTTCACTGAACCTCCCAATTATTTTTTGGTCCTGGATCATCTTTAGAAACCCACCAGGAATACCAATGGGCACAATTATTGAAAGGTCTCCACCCCCTCACTTGATTTTTTGCCCTGGCAAATGCTTTTGCCATTTGTCCTTAGCAATTAGAATTTAATCACCTTGGCTCAATCAATATGCAATAAAGATCTTGTTCAGCAGCCCATCTCCATAATAACTAACGGCGCCTCAGCCTGTTGTCGTGTAGAGGTCATTCCCCGTCGACACACTGCTTCCCTCAGCAGAGTGATACTGATCGTGGCCATCATGAGCTCACTGCAGTTGTCTCGATTTTTGAATCAAGTTCATCATAAATCAGACCACCTTATCCTTTTCCTAAAGTTAAAATGATTTGGCCAATTCCGCAGCTTCCTGTAGTTGAGTCTTTCGCTGAATTGTCTTAATGAAGCAGGAAGTCTTGGAACTGGTTTTCAGAATAAACATCTTCCAAAGGGCCGTCTGAAACACTAACCGTGATCGGTGTTGTCAGTTACACTGGAGAGGGGATGGCCCAGGGGAGCAGAAGGTGGTCTGTTCCTTGGAATCTCTGAGTTCTTGCCTCCTTTTCATCACACCTAATACTAAAGAATTCTTTTTCCAGGCGCCTTTCCTGACAGGCAGGGAAGCAATAACTTATGTGAAAAAAAATGAAAAACACCTCTTGTCAAAAATAGAAACAGAATTATGAAAGAGGGAAATGCTGGACTTCTAAGGTTCCACTGTGACCCCATAGCTGGAGCTGCCACTGTCGACGTGCAGGGGGCAGGGGGGCAATCTGTGCAGGACGAGGGCTGATGAGCCCCGACCCTCCCCAGCCCTTTCTGTTCATTCCTTATCCAGGAAGAGGCCATTTGAAAGTACAAGGTGATATTCAAGGTGTCTTCCTTTCTCAACCTGACAAATAGTTCTAAGTGAATTGCTTAGACTGTTTTGCATAATCATATGTAAATTGAATCAATTAAATACCCACCAAAGTTGTCTTGAGACATAGGATGTTCTTGCATAACCAGAGGTACAGAAGTGTTTGTCCATTCCCGACGTGGGAGGGCTCACT
Source organism: Balaenoptera borealis (assembly GCF_965194805.1). NCBI lineage: Eukaryota > Metazoa > Chordata > Mammalia > Artiodactyla > Balaenopteridae > Balaenoptera > Balaenoptera borealis. The sequence continues at coordinate 33,710,589 of NC_138867.1, read as the reverse complement.
GATGTGTAGGAATTCAGCCCTTAAGGACAGAAATGAACTGTCCTTTTAAAGAACTGTTGAAACCTAATGCAGTAAGCACTTCCCATCAGCCATGAAAAATGATCAGCAATTAAGGGCAACGCATGGCTATGAGATCTCAGCGACAAACTCTTTCTAGAAATGACAGTCTAGCAATATGAATTGTGATTCAATACAGCCCGCGATTTCCTTTAAAACAACAACAAAGACTAACCGATTTCCTGCTGCAGGGCACTGTTGAACAAAACACCACAGTGTGTTTCAAAAGCGAAGAAATCGCCAAATGTAGGAACAAGAGTCATGCCTGCATTAGATTAGCAGGCCTCCGGCTTGAAGGTAAAAACTATCATGGGAGGAACACAGTGAGAAGAGGGAGACATAAACAAGTAAGAAAAATATCTGCACCTCCCAACTGCAGGCTCCGAGGGGTTCACAAAGATACTGCCACACTGTATGGGAACAATCGATCTGCTAAGTCAATGAACAGTACAAACTAGATAACAGAAGGAAAGTTTTGATAACCCAGAACCAAATCTGCAGACACCAGCAAGCGCTTTAGAAGCACTTAGTTACTCCATGCTATTGAAACCAGTCATCACACAGCCTTCACGAGCACATTGGTCAGGGAAGGGTCTTTGCAGTTGCTGGTGATTTGCTATCAGCTTCTCTATATGGAGAACAATAAGAGCCATGTCAAATAACTAGTTGCCACCAAAGAAATAAAGCAAGAGGAAAGTTAAAATTTAAACTGAGGCCACCCCAATCTACTGATGCATAGCAATGAATGATTATGTGACAATTATGTATTTATTCACGTATGAGCATGTGTAATGTAATGCCACAGTGTGTTCACTCAATGCTGGTGAAGAAGTAGGTGTCCTTTTGAAATCCTCTTAATCTAATGGAAACAACTTGTTAAGCTTCTATCAATAGGACATTTGTGGGAAATAGGGCAGATGAATAATAATTTGATGTTTTTAAGTGATTGTGGCTCTGATACACACTACTCCCAATGGACAAAATAAATAAATAAATAAATAAAGTGAGGTCACCAAGGAAATTTCTGTTCATTACATTTCTATTGGTACTTTTTAAACTAGTTGTCATATATTTGCCCACCAAGTGATGCTCTGAGCAAGGTACTGATTGACAATTTATCACGTTTCTGCTGATTGCGTTGCATGATCTTAGGTGGAGAGGACTGGCTAGTTATTCAAGAAGAGGAAACCTTGCCAGCAGGAGAGCATGATCTCTGGGAAGCATGTCATCTGTATGAATCAGGACAGGTTTCAGAAAAGATAACTGTGTAGGGAAGACAGGAAGAGAGCAAGCTGGTAGATGACAAATTTGTCTTTCTTCAAAGTGACTGTTGTCTGGCTTTTGAGGGGTGGGGGGCCTGACGGTCTCAGCCCTTACCTGAGAACACCAGTCCCAGAGCCGCAGTCAAAGCGGAACTCCACGTGGCCCCCTGCCATGTTGATAGACAGGAAGTCTTTGCTGTCCGTGTCATAGCTGTACAGGAGGACGCCGTCATCTGAGTCAGGCCAAAACGTGATCTCAAACTCCATGAAGGAAAGGTAATGCCTGGGCTCCAGCGGCCAGGGTGTTGCAGCGTAGGACCTCAGAGACTCTCTGAACTGAGGAACGGTCAAGGTGAAGGCTGAAAGAACAAGCACGTGGTTAGAAATCCCTCCGTGCCAGAACTAGCATCTTCTTTTCCTCCTGGGTACGGAACTAAACTCTATTTCTCAGCTGCTCTGAAGATAGGTGGCTAGTGTAGCTGAGTTCTGGCCACTGGAATGTGGGTGGGAGGAGTACACAGAATTCCAGGTCTGGCCTCTAAAGCTTCCCTCCCTCCTCCACTTGCTCTGGCTTCCTCGCCTGCTGGCGGGATGCAGGACTCAGTGGAGGACGCTAAGGCCCCAGCAGAGCCACTAGAAGGCAGGCGTCTACGTCCCTGAATGACTATGTGGAGCAGAGCACGTGGCTCCCACGGACCTCCAGTGACGTGAGCAGGGATCAACCTTTAGTACGTCAGGCTACAGAAATACGAAGGTGGTGTGTAACAGCTTGGGCTTACTCTGACTCACAACGCCCTCTTCTAGGTGACAAGAAATTTGAGATTACACAGTGTTAAAAAAAAACTTTTCCCCGGGATGGTGTCTTAGGGCCAAATCTGAATCACTGGCAGAAAAGTTAAAACATGTTCAACCCTGCTTGGTTTTTCCAAAATCTTTCAAAATTTCCATTATTATATGTGTGTATTTGTGTGTGCATGTGTGTTTATATGTATGTATACATATATGGGTATATATATAAATATAATCAATATATACAGTATTGAGAGGTAGAATAATTCAGCAGAACAGTACCAAGAAAAAGAAACATCACATTGTTAATGTTTCTGTGTGTGTACCTTCCCAACATTTTCTCTGGAACCATCAGATATTCTAAGGAGCCTGAGCTGTGAATGCTTCAAATTCTGACACAAACCACACAAATATAGGCTTTTCAAAGCTATTTGAGGGCCAAGATGAGCCCACCAAAGCCTGGCCCAGGAACATCTTAAAGAGAACTTGTCTTTGGCTGGTTTGCCACTCTGACACTTGAAGACACGCCAACCTGGTTAAAGAAAAGATTCTCCCATCCCTCCCAACAAAGCAACATTAATCCCATAAAAATATATGGGACCTTGCTAAAAGTACATTGATGAAAAATTACATCAACATGAATTAACAATGCAGACAGAAATCGCCATCAGCTTGCTTCTTTCTCACCATCTTCACAGTGTCGACCTCTAAATCCCAGGGGACAGAGGCAGATGTAGGAGTCAGCTTTGCTTGCTGTGCAGGTGCCACCATTGATGCAGGAGGCTTCATCACAGATTCCACTGCTGCATTCCCCTAAATACAGAATGGGAATGACAAAGCCCGATTCATTGCGTGAGCCAGTCCAAGACTGAGCACGCCGACAGCTCACGATTCTGAACAAATACAGTTCACGCCCCACTCCTATTGATTTGCTCCTCTGCACAGCTGCAAACCAGCTTTCAGGAGAAGTGGAACTTCCCTTCATTTTAATTTGATTTTGGTTTACTCTTTATGAAGAGCCACAGGGACCCTTTAAAACATGGTGGACACAGTAAATCAAATAATAAATTACTGGGCGATTTTATGACCACTGACAGGGATGACAGAGTTGTTTCTGCCTGTAACTCATCTCGCTGTTGTTCTCACAAGAGTGTGTTACCATCCCTCCAATGTCAGCAGAGTGTTTATGTTAAAAGCGTTCTCATTTGTTTGGCCCCAATTACCTTAAGTGCTGCCCGCCTTCTGGATTGAACGTTGGGTCAAGCAAGATAAGCACAGAAGGAGGTAAGGAGCCTTGTCGAAGCTTATCAACTGGCCTGGACTGTCAACTCCTCTGTCTGGAGCAGGGAGGGGGGGGGGGTGCTCCATGATACCTTAGCAGGGGGCTCCAGAATCTCTACTTCTAAACTCAAGGTTACAGTCTTATGAGGGACAGCAAGGTGACCGGAAGTAAGAAAAGTGCTGAAAGGTTCAACATCAGATGGGTTAGTTCTCTCCACCAAACACACACCGGAGAGACCCGTAAAGGGTACACTTGGTCATTTCCAAGTGTAGGTCACCAGATGAAGTGAAAGCAAACTGACTTTTCCTGGGCTGCTTTTCTTCCTTTCCTTTGCTTTCCCTTTCTTCTTGTGTATAAGAAATAAATGAGGCAGGTGGGCCACAACCTGGCCCAGAACTACAAAGGTGAGTCCAAAGCCCTTTTGCTTGGGATGGAGGCAAAGGGGGTGCATCTCTGGTTGAGCCGCGAGGGGTCCAGCTCTGCGTCGCACAGTCTCCAAGGTGACGCCCGTGGGAGCTGGTAGCCGCCCCCCTCCCCCTCCCCTTCCCCCCTCCCCCCCCCCCCGTGAGATGAGGAACCCCCGAGGCCTGATTGTGCCATCTCAGCAGGTGAGTCTCTCATCCTTTCATCATCAGTCATCTGTTTGTGTTGAACGGATCCAGTCTTTTCTTTTCCTAAAGCCTCCTCGGGAGGAGGGGGAAGGGCTTGGCATACTGCGTACCCAGGAGAGGAGACCCCCTTCAGGAGCTGATAACAGGATTTAATTACAGCCCTTCCAGATGGCTTGCCCCTCCAGCCGGGTGGGCTGGCCTCTATGAATTCCAGCTGGGGGCCACTGGAAGTTCAGGCAGAATTGACGGTGGTCTCTTTTTTTTTTTTCAGCCACAGCCCTGAGAACATTGCCAGCAACCACAGCCTCCATAGAGAGGCCGACTTGAATTTAGAGAGCCAAACTCTCACAGGGCCCCATGCTCCACCGATTTCTGTGGGCTGGGAGGCTTTCTCAGAGAAGGGCTGGTCCCACAGGAAGAAGTGGAGTCCTTGGCTTATCTTAGATACACATGGGAAAAATTATTTCACAAATTTGCTTTGTAACTATTTATTTTTTATAGGTGGGAGTTGACGGGGAGGGGGGTTGAAAGCCAGCCAGAGATGTTTACTTGATGAAAGCAGTGTTTCAGCAAGATTGTGCTGGCAATGGTATGCAAGATAGATTGTGAGCCATGGGGGCGGGAAAGAGGAGAGAAATCCTACGGGGAGGTAAACTGCGGCTGGAGAGGGTGATGGCAGAGGAAATGGAGAGAAAGCGAACAATCAAAGACGCGCAGGGCAAGCAGGAGTAGCCAGCTCATTCTAGAAGTCGAAGGTGGAGGAAGACTGCAGCATAACCTCCAGGCTTCTAGCTTGGAAGACCGAAAGGAGAGTGGCAAGAGGAAGGAAACGAGGGAGGCTGGGAACAGGACCTGGCTTCCAGCGAGCAGAGGAGCTGGCTTTCGTTCAACTTAAGCATAAGGTGATGGTGGAAATATCTGCTGCTGAGCCCTTCCTGCACACAGGTGAGGGCTGGAGACACAGCAGCAAGGTAGGGGCGACCCTGATACCAAGAACGTATGTGCTCCTTGAGAGAGGACAGGATGGAAGGGCCCCTGGAAATCCCAGGGCACCAAAGGAGGGTGAGGAGCTGGCAGAGAAGACAAAGGGAGAACAGATGAAGGACACAGAGGACCCAGACAAGGTGGGTTCCCAGAAGCTCAGGGGAAGCAAAAGCCAAGAGAGAAGTCAAGTTAATACCGCTGAGAGGTGCAGGAGGGGTTTGCAAAGAGAGAACCACTCACAGCTTCAGGAGAGCAGCTTTGCTTTGCAGTGGAAGGCAGAACCCCATCACAGGAAGTTCAGACAGGGGGCCTGGAGGGTTGCTGGACTCAGGTTTTGAAAGAGAGGAGAGAAGTCCGCAGGGTTCCCGAATCAGAAGGGTCCAGGGTCATGCAAACATGGCACTGGTTGAAGCTGGAGAGGACCTGAGTGGGTGTGAATAAGCTAGAGCGAGGCGTCCATGAACTTTGATGGGGAAAAACTTTTATCTTTATTTTCCATGATCTCTAACCGGACTTGAGTATTTCCCTTACTTATTAATGGAGGTAACGAATCTCCAGTATTAGCAGTTCTTGTGAATTGTGCCCAGTGGACCTGAGAATGGGGTAAATCACTTTCCATTTGTTACGGGTATCTCAAAACATCATTTATTCTCATCACTCCTTTGACAGCATGGTCGTTATTGTACCCACCATTGAAGAATCCTGTTCTTTAATGCTTTATAAAGAAGCACATACATTACTATAATAACAGAACTTTATTATATAGCTTTATTTCAATATAATTTTTTCCTATCATGTATATTTATTATCTGCATTTGAAAACATCCTTCTGAGAAGAGGTCCATAGACTTCACCAGACTGCCAAAGGGGTCCACGGCATACGAAAGCTTAAGAAGCCTTGGGTTATTGAGAAGTGACAACCTCGGCAGCAAGGTCCCAGGAACATAGGGAAGGATGGGTGCAGAGTGTAGATGAAAAGGTTAGTTTGAGAAAGGAGAACTCTCAACTCTGAGAGTAGGAGGAAGGAGGTGCCAGATCATGTGTACAGGGTGCTGGCAGGACCGCATCATCAATATATAAAATAACTTTTATTGACACTGATACTTTCTATACACCAGCCGTTACGTAAGTTTACGCAAGATAATGAAGTGAGGGGCAGGAGAGAGCTCAGGCTCCCAAGGAGGGAAGAGAAGGCGGAGTGGAATACACTAAGGAGACCATGGGCAGTGAGCAGTCTCCCTGCCCCTCGTCCCCCAATGCAGCGTAACAGTGAGGCTTGTCTATTTCCCCTCCTAAAGATCTGTCAAGTGTGTCACCACAACCACCCTGGATCAAACCACCATCATCTCTGATCTGAACTACTGCACAGCCTCCCAGCTGGTCTACATGCCCCCCGTGAAGACCCTTTCCAATAAGCTGTCTATAGTCAGAGGGATCTTTCCAAAACACAGACAAGATCATGAGACCCACCTCCCCTCATAGTCCCACTGGGACAGGCCATTTCCTCTGCCTGGAATGCACTTCCCTCTCATCTCTGCTTTTTAACTCCTACTCTTGCTTCAGATATCAACTTCACATTACAGCCTCAGAAATGCTTTTCCTGACCCCCCAGCCCATAAATCTCCCTATTATACATTAGGATTGCACTTCCCCTTTGTAACACTCCAAATTGTAATTTTACATTTATTTGTGTGATGTTTATTTGATTAATTTGGTCTATCCTAGGGAGAGTTACGACAGGAGGGATGAGCTGAGATCCTGTCTTGTTTATTGCTTTATCTTAAGCACCCAGTGCTGTGACCAGCACAGGAGCTTAAATAAGTATTTACCAAGTGGAAGAAAGAGTAAGAGAGTGATAAGCCATAGTGAGACCCGTGGCCCCTGCAGACCTCATGAGTCTCGAATAACTTGGGAAGTTGGCTCTGTGACACTGCAGGGCGGGGATCCAAGATGGGATTGGAAAAAATGAGTGGTGGTGGCTTAGGTGGAAATAATAAAAGAAACGTCTGGGCCAGAGAATACAAAATTTTGCTGAGATTGCTGACTATTCTAGAATGTGAGTTCACAGAGAATCCAATAGCTGGAAATAATTTAATGAAGGAGATGAGGTGGGAGGGGTCGAGTAATGAAAGGCCCCTTGGAAACAGGTTTCTTGGGTTTGGGGAGGTGGGACAGAGAAAAAACTGTGGTTGAAGCCGGCAAGGCCAAGTTAGAGATCAGAGGGAGGAGCCATGACTTGCAACTGTCCTCACCCTCTTCTGGAAGCCTGCATCTCCACGGGAAATTCACCGCTGCTTCCAAGAGCCCCGTCTCCCCCATGGTGAGACTGCATTTAAGTTATAGGAACTTGAACTTCAAGAGGACTTACTCAAAGGAAAGCAAATATGGAGGTGAGGAAGGTTAGCCAGCCCTGTTCTTGTGCCCCAGGGGGGAAAATGGGAAGAAATGGAAAAAAAAGGCCATGTGACCAATGCCTGCCACTAAGGTTGACAGAGAGCAATGGAATAATCCAATAGCTGCCCCCAGGGAGCCCAGAGCCAGCAAGGTGGGTCCTCCGGGTTCATGTGCTCGACGGAGAGGTTAGTATTGTACCGGGAGAGAATTTAAAACGCTGTCAGAAATTGGTCCTTACTCAATTTTGCAACTTCTTAACTACCTGTCAGAGATTACAAGACTGCCAGATCTGTCCTTCAAGGCTGTTTCCCTGTTAGTTCAATGAAGAGAGAAGAAACAACAATCCCTGTGGATTGGTAGAGTCAGAATATTAATAATAATATCAACAACAGGAAGCATTTATAACATATTTGCTATGTGCAAGGCTTTATTCTAAGTACTCTATATGCACCATGACTCATCAGGACAAAATAATCTTATGAGGCAGTTACTATTTATAGATGGGGATATTGAGTCTCAAAGAGGTTATCTGACCTGCCTAATCCAGGCAATCTGCCTTCAGAGTCCAGACTCTTCAACACCACAGGAGACTTCTCGTGGGCCTGCTGGTTCTCACCTAACTACAGCGGGAGCCTTTGTAATAGCTTTAGTCACTACTGTTGATTGTTTGCTTTGACCAAGTGATCAATTGAGGGAAAAAGTAACATAGGGAATAACAGGTGGAGAGTAATGTTTTCTTTTCAAGTAAACTCCATCTTTTGTAGTTTTAACAATGGTGTCACCTTTAGGAGTGAGAAAAGTAGAAGGAAGCAATTTGAAACCAATTTGGGAGCCTCTGATGTGGCAGATGTGGTTAAGAGGGCAGGCACTGGTGCCAGAATTGCTGAGGTCACCATTTACCAGCTTTACCACCTACTAGCTGTGTGACCTTAGGCAAGTTACTTAACTGTTCTGAACCACCAGCTTTCATCTGTAAACACGAAGACTAATCATAGCACCTACTTTGTAGGAATCTCGAGAAGATTAAAGTAGTTCCGAATGGTGGCTACATGTAGTAGGTGCTCAACTAATATTAGCTACAAAACAAAGAAACAAAACAAACAAACTGTACTTGGAGTCATGAAGATCGAATCCTAGCTCTGACTCAGGAATGGAGAGAGGGAGGAATAGGATCATATGTGGTAAAGCAAATGCAGCCAAATGTGAATGGTAGAAGCTAGATTGTGCGCACGTGGTATTCACCATGCGTTCTTTCAAAATGTCATCTTGAAGATGGAGAACAAAGAGACCCAAGAAAGGAACTTGCCATTTCTTGCAATAACAATGTCATATGAGGATGTGATGCTCAGAGTTGTGGCACCATCTTGGGATTATGAGTGAAAAACAAGAGAACCACTGAGATACCAACCCAGAGTTCTAACATCATTGAGTCACTGTTAGGGACTGAAATGTGTCCTCCCAAAATTCATAGGTTGAAGCCCTAACTCCCAATGTGACTGTATTTGGAGACAGGGCATTTAAAGAGGTAATGAAAGTTAAATGAGGTCATGTGAGTGGTCCTAATCCAATCTGACTGGTGTCCTTATAAGAAAAGGGAGAGACACAGGATTCAAGCACAGACAAAAGGCCATGTGAGGGCACAGTGAGAAGGTGGCCATTTGCAAGCCAAGGAGAGAGGATTCAGGAGAAACCAAACATGACAACACCTTGACCTTGGATTTCCAGCTTCCAGAACTGTGAGAAAATAAATATCTGTTGTTTAAACCACCCAGTCTGTGGTATTTTGTTATGGTGGCCCTAGCTGAGTAAAACAGTCATTGAATTAACCAACCTTAGAATTATCTCTCTGCTGCCTTCAGTGATGGAATATATGTCCTTATTTCTTTAAAAACAATCCTAGTCTTTTCAACAAATGGTGCTGGAACAACTGGGCTTCCACATACAAAAAAAAAAAAAAATGAATCTAGACTTAGACCTTACACCCTTCACAGAAATTAACTCAAAATGGATCACAGACCTAAATGTAAACATGAAACTATAAAACTCATAGAAGATAACATAGGTGAAAACCTAGATGACCTTGGGTAAGGCAATGATTTTTTAGATATAACACCAAAGACAGGATCCATGAAAGAAATAATCGATAAGCTGAACTTCATTAAAATTAAAAACTTCTGCTCTGTGAAACACAATGTCAAGAGGATGAGAAAACAAGCCACAGATAAGAAAACATTTTCAAAAGACACATCTGATAAAGGATTGTTATCCAAAATAAATAAAGAACTCTTAAAACTCAATAATAAGAAAACAAACAACTCAATTGAAAATGAGCCAAAGATCTTAACAGATACCTCACCAAAGAAGATATACAGATGGCAAATAAACATGTGAGAAGATGTTCCATATCATATGCCATCAGGGAAATGCAAATTACAACAACAAGATGCCACTATGCACCCATCAGAATGGCCAAAATATGGAACACTGACAACATCAAATGTTAACAAGACTGTGGAGCAAAAGGAACTCTCATACATTCACGGCAGGAATGCAAAATGATACAGTCCACAGTTTGGTGGTTTCTTACAAAACTAAACATACTCTTATCACATGATCAAGCAATCACGCTCCTGGGTGTTTACCCAAAAGAGCTGAAAACTTATGTCCACCCAAAAACCTGGATGTTTATAGCAGCTTTATTGATAATTACCAAAGCTTGGAAGCAGCCAAGATGTCCTTCAGTAGGTGAACAGATAAATTGTGGTCCATCCAGACAATGGAATATTATTCAGTGCTAAAAAGAAATGAGCTATCAAGCCGTGAAAAGACATGGAGGGAACTTAGATTCATATTACTAACTGAAAGAAGCCAATCTTTTAAGGCTACATAATGTATGATTCCAACTATATGACATTCTGGAAAAGGCAAAACTATAAAGAATATAAAAAGATCAGTGGTTGCCAGGGGTTGGAGATGGGGGGGAGGAGATGAATAAGCAGAACACAGAGGAATTTTAAGGCAGTGAAAATACTCTGTATGATACCATAACGATGGATATATGTTATTATACATTTGTCCAAACCCATAGAACATAAAACACTATAAGTGAACCATAATGTAAACTAGGGATTTGGGGCAATTGTGATGTGTCAACAGGTTCATCAATTGTAACAAATATACCACTCCAATGGGGGATGTTGATAATTGGGGGGTGGGGGGCTACGTGTGTGTGGGACCAGAGGGCATATGGGAAATCTCTGTACCTTCCCCTCAATTTTGCTGTGAACCTTAAACTACTCAAAAAATAATCTTAATTTAAAAAAAGGAAAATAGAAAAAAAGAAAAAAACCACAATCCTAGTTCTGCCCTATTTTGGAGAAGTTCTTTAACTTTTATAAGTCCCAGTGTCTTCATGTGTAAAATAAGTATAATAATAATTTCTACCTCCTCGAGTCAGTACGAGGAGTAAATGAGAGGGCGTCAAGAACGTGTTTGGCATGGTGGTCAAGAATCGGAATGTGGCCATTTCTTTTAGAAGCGAAGAGTATACGAAAGATCTTTCTACATTATTGTGTTGGTTCTTCCACTGGACTGGGTGAGGAAGGGTGACAGGGCTGAACTGCTGTTGCCTTGTCAGATGAGACCAGGCTACGTTTCATGAAGAGGGCCAAGATGGCAGCAGGACACAACCAAGGGTTTGGTGCACCCTTGGTCTTATTTACCACGTCCGAGTGTTCAGATTCAAGGTCATCATGTCTTCAGAGCACCAACCTCACCCCTCAGGCCCACCTCCCTCCTAAAGCTCTGCATTAACCATCTGCCTAGGGTTGTAGCCCATGAAGCTTCTCCCCACCCTGGCCCAAAGCAGAAAGGCAGTCCCACGAGAGCATGCCACCCACTGGGCAACCACTTACCCACATCAGCCCCGCTGAGTGCCTTCCCCAGCGGCCAGGGCCTCAAGTCCATTCTCTTCCCATTAACAGTGAGTGACTGTACACAGCCTTGAAAGCCTTGGTTTGTCCCCGTTGCTCTCACCAACCAGTAAGCACGGGGAGCCCCACCAAGATAGAGAGGCGTCCGGAAGGTAATTTTACTGTACTGTCCCTTTAAGAAAGATGGAAACAGTAACTTACTACACAAAGTCAAAAGCTAAAACACAACAGATTTTCATGAGGGACATAGTTAAGATGCAATTTTTAGCGCCAGTGTTTTCTTCCATCTGTATTTAAGTCATTGTCCTACTGGAAAATTAAACCCACGGTTACCATAGAAAACTCAAGAGAGCTTCTCAGAGGGCTGTCTTTCGAGAAGGGATGATTTTGGAACCTAGAAGGGAAGGGAAGGTGGGTTAGAGCCAAGAGCAACCCAACAGGCAGTGGACCATGATGGGCATCCAAAAAAAAATTTTCTCTTTCCAGTCCTGACACCAATTTACTGTGTATCTTGGATGGGTCATAGGGCTATTCTGTGTCTCAAAAGGTGATAATACTAATTTTGTGTATACGTGGGCTAATGTTTACCCTTTTACTGTCCTAGTCACCTTTATACTATATCCTGCAAGAGGCATTTGTGAGGGAGAGGGAAATTGCCAAGACTGAGTTGCAAAATATTTTGAAATTTGCTCATGGATACAATTTTTTTAAAGTGTTATTACAGCTAAGTAGGAACATTTCCAATCTTAGACTAAACCACAATCTGGATTGTAGATTTTGAGGTTACAAAATACAGAGCTGAACATTAGGTGGGACAGAATTAAGGTGCTCTTGGTTATTTGCTATTTTTATTGCAGAAATATCTCATTTGCTTGGACTAAAGGGTATAGATGGAGGTTGGGAAAAGGTAGTTATAAAATACCTAGAATGTAAGTCACTGAAATGTAATCTTTATCGTTTATACTTTTGTTATCAATAAGTAAAACATCTAATCATTGCTTTATATTTTCTAATGAATAGATAAGAATCATTTGTAAATAGTATATTAAATATGAGCTAGGCAGCTTTAAAGTATTTACAGTGGATTTTAAGGATTAGTTATTTGCCAGCCACTGGCATATAGCTTTCGTTAGATGAATTGAGTGCCCTGTTGGCTTATTTCACCAAGATCCTCAGGATTTACTTCTTCTGGATCCCTTCCTCACACTTCTGGCCCTATTCCCTGATCCAGGACCATAGCAGGAGCCCGGCAGCTAAATCCTTTTCTCCTTTTTTGGAACATTAAGTGCATCATAGGGGTGGGTAGCTCCTCTGAAGCTCCCTTCACAACATCCCAGGCAATAGTCTTTGAGCCTAGCCTTTACCTTCCTCTAATGAGGGTTGTCTTTGGGCCTCTGGAGGCTGCTTTGCCTGCCTATGCAGAGAACTGGTGGTATCCTGGAGTTTGCATTCCCCTGGCACAGCCCTTAACAAGTTTTAATGGGTGCTTAAGTGTGAAAGTCCAATTCCCTTGCTTTGGGTTGGCATCACTCCGTGGTTCTACTTACACTCCAGAGCTCCCCTGTGGGATCAGGCTAAAGCCAGATCCTGATGAACTTTGCCTGAGATCTAACTCATACTGACTTCTGCCCCGCCCCCGTTCATCTTAATCCCCTCTCTTACAGGTTTCCTGTGGGATCCCTTTCTTAGTGCATCATTTGCATAAGACCCCTCATCTCAGGTCTGTTTTGGGGGAACCTGACTTAAGACAGAGTCACTATCTCTTGAGACAGTTTTCTCAAACATTCCACATCTGCGGTCCTGCTTATACAACTTGCTTAACAAGTCCTGGTAGTAAAGAGGCAGATGTTGCCCTGAGTATCCACAAAATTATATGCTTTTTGTAATTAATGCTTACATGCATTAAAATCATATACTCTGAAGGCAATACTCTTCGAGGATTAGAGTCCCTGTTAGAGCACTGCAAACTACACACATAGGCACCAGAATAGAATAGGATTATCACCTCCATTTTCCTAGATGCTATGCCTCTATTAATGCAGCCTATAATTTCTTTAGCTTGTTGTTATCACATGGCCCTATTTATTAACCTTTATTGAATTTCCTTGTTTTAAACCATAAGACATTTACACATGTGTTACTTCTGTTACAGCTTCTCCACCTGTATTCATGTTAGTATTTTGGACCGAAGTTCAAAGTTTCTTTATTCCTATCAAATTTAATTTTAACCATAGTAGGCCTATTGTTCTAGCATCTATGTGATTCTGCAGTGCATTTATCCCATCTTTCCCTTCCTTAGAAATATATGCATATCTGCATAAATGATCTTCCTGGATTCACATTCACTATATTTGGACTTTTGTTCTTTTGGAACCACTGGGATTCAAATGAATGAGATTTATTTTTTCTATTCTTTTTTTTTTTATCAGCAAGTCATGACCCTCAATATAACATGTCTTGTCAGCAAAGAATAGTGAAGAGCCCAGGCAAGGAGAAAGCTATACACACATACACAAAGGCTTTCTTGCTACTTTTTTCCTCAGAGAATACAGATACCTGCCTGATTAGAATTACAGGCTCGGTTCCTTGGCAGGTTGCTAATCCCAACTGTTTATTCTAAACACAGTCCTAAAGTTGCTCAGAGCGTGACAAATATGTGAATACCTAGGTGATCTGCTGAGTAGCCCAGCGGTTACACTGCTTTGCCACTTCCTATAATCATGGCCCCAAAAATGTGGATGAATGGATTACTCCTGCATATTGAACCAAGTGAACCTTTCAGGACGATTTTCTAAAGCCACAGGATTGCAACACCTCTGCCTTAAAAGCAAGCTTTGTGTTTGGCACTAATAATGGCTTCAATTCTTCCTATATGGGCCTTCCTCCACCCCCTGGCATTGATGTCCTTGTAGAAAGAGAACATGTCCCCGGGCACAGAGCTTACTGCACGTCCCTGTGCACCCAGGGCCAGGATGCTGGCAAAGTTCCTCCTCCTCCTCGGTAGATGTGGGATGGACACGTGCCCTGAAAGCCCACCTAGAGTGGAAGGCTGGCAGGGGCACGTCAGAGCCAGGTTGCATGGGTTTGCCATGAAAAGCAGCCCATCTTCCAGGGCTGCCAGCTCTCTGCAGTGGGACCCTGCCAGGGTGCTTGTGGTGCGTGCTGGGCAGGGGGGCAGGGAGTGAGGCTCGCACTCACCTGGGACTGGCCTGTCACCGGGGTGCCGTTGTTCAGCTGCAGCAGCCCGTTCAGCCCATCTCTGTAGAGTGTAACCGTGTGCCAGCCCCCTAGTTTGATTTTGGTCTCACTTACGATGATGGCAACCCCAGTTCCACAGTTAAACCTGCGGGGGAAGAAAAGAAAAGGAAAATTCTTAGATCAACCAGTTCATTATGTTTTCAGACTCCACGGACATCACTTCCAGGGGAATGGCTTCTTTGAGAGCCAGTCTGTCCAGAGTTAGGTTTACAAATATCAAGAGCTGTTTAAATCTACACACGGAAGAACTAGACGCCTCCTTCCCTGGGACCACCTCAGCCTGGTTGTCTTTAATCTGCCCATAGAACCTTTCAATGTGGGGTCTCCTTTAACCCAATTTTCTCTGCAGCTTAGCTTAGAGAATCCTGGGCAACTAAGATCTTCCCTCTCCTTCTCAGCAATGACCAGATGCTGAACATGGACTCAAAGTGCAGAGAATTAGAGCTTGAGTCATTTTCTGCTTCTGGGGATTTCTCTGGGGACTTCCCACAACTCCCAGATGACAGGCTCAGTGATGTTAATAAAATGTAAAAAAAACAAAGAAACCAAGTCTTCACACTCATTTTGACAAGCTGGCCAGCACTGCCATCTGTGTTCAGCTGGGCCTGAGTGCAGGGATGGTTTCCATGGAAGTCTCCAGCTCAGAGGGGATGTGGGTGGAGAACGAGCATTCTCAGACAGTTGCATTATTCTTGTTTTTTTTCCCAACCTCCGTATGGCCTGGGGTGCCCTCTGGTCACTATGCCTGACATGTAGGATTCTGACCTTTTCCAGCCAACCTCCAACCCGCCACCATGCCACGTCCGCGTGGGTTCTGAGGCTGCCGGTGGGGAAGGAAGCATAGCGGGTGTCGTCCTTATCAGGATGTGCCCTAATTGCAGCCCACTTCTCATGGCCTTCCTTTGTCTCCTGACCCTCAGTGGAGTGGAGTGGGGTGGAGAGGCTCACCCAGAGCGGGGGATCTCAGAATCACGCAGTAGGAGTTGCGGAGATGGAGAGCTGCTACCAGCAAATAACCAGCAGGGCTAGAGTCAATCAGATCCTCCAAGGGTTAGATCCGCAGAAGGTCAGGGCCACTGCCCCAGATCCCGCTGGCTGACCTCAATCTCCCATCAATCAACGCATTTAGCAAAGGATGCCGGGACGGGGGTGGGGGCATTTTCTACCCCACGTGGGATGCTTGACAGTCTTATCCTTCTTAACCAAAAGTAATCTTTGTGCTAAAATAGTCAAAAGACAATCATGGTTGGTGCTTACTGAACGCTTTGGCTACGGGTCAGGCACTGCTCTAAGTACTCTTATGCTTTAATGCATTTAATCCTCACGGTAGTCCCGCGAGGAAACATGGGCTCGGAGAGGTTAAGTCATCTGCTGACGGTCGGGCCGCAGGAGAATGGTGTCATCAGGCTCTTAACCAGTGAGCCATGGAGAAGCACCCACCTGATCCCCATTGGTTGTCCTCAAATAGGTGCCGTGTGCACCTCCATGAGGGTGGTTAAAACACTCACACGTCCACAGAACTCTGCATGCAGAAAACCACACATAAACCAAAGGTGGCTTCCAAGGTGCGCTGGGACACAAATGATCAGGGCAGAGGAGGTAAGTCAAATAGTCCACCACAGCCCTGAGGAAAGACGAGGATGGGGTCTGAGCCTCTGGAAACCCTTAGGAGGCTATGGGCTCCTCTCTGGGCTCTGCGCTGTCAGCCGTATCTACCGCAGGGGGCAAGGAGGAGGTGCCAGCCTTCTTCCCATCTCATCCACCAGAGCTCCAGGAGAGAAGGGACTCGATCGCTTTGGCTCACTGCCGCATTCCCAGGCGCTGCAGCAGTGCCTGGTACACTGTGGCGGCTCAAGAAACATTTGCTGGTGAATGAATAAATGACTACAAGGTTCCAAACTCAAATCTGAGGGGTAACCCTGCAATCCTGATACCCCAGTATTTAGTAAACTGGCCCATGCTCATCTTATACACACTGTTCCTTTATTTACAGGGATCCATTGTGTATAGATTTTGTTCACACTATAAAAAGGAAAACGTAACGTAGGGTAGTGTTAAAAATCTGAGGGGTTTTTGGCAGGAGTTACCTGAACTGGAGTGAGCGCTGGATGACAGCCAGGGACATGAAATCCCCCCTCCCGTGCTCATTCTCCCCGCAGTAGAGCAGTAAGCCATCCTCCGCCTCTGCCTGTTATTATAGGAACGAAAGCCACACGAACAATAAGCACCTCTTCTTCCATAAAGGGCCCCCTGGAAACACTCATGAATACGAAACTTGAGCATCTCCGCTGTGTTCCTATTTACGAGCATGTGGACTCCAATTACTTCCCAGTTCACTTTCAATAAACAAAGGGCAGCGATATAAACAGTGCGTGAGGAATTTTGCAGTGACGTGAGAGGAAGGTGGTCCCATATCTGACCCACTCTTTACTTGGCTTCATGGATCCACCAGCAGAGGTTCTGGGAAACCATGTGCACAAAGACCGCAGTCACACAGGGGCTGCTCTCATGCTCATCAAATTCTATTCTCACCAAAGAGCATTTTAGTTTTTCTTTTTTTTTTTATTTCCCATGCAAATTTGCTTCTTTCCTTCCATTAGGAGAACATGACAATACAAACAGCCCATGGACTAGTTTAGTTTTCACCCATGTTGTCTGTCCTAGACTGGGACAGATCATCTTTTGGACCCTCAACACTTTGACTGTGACCTGAAGGGGACTTGTTTCCATATCTCCAAACCTTTTCCTGTCATCTGAGATACCCAAAAGAATCACTTTAAGCTGAAGTCAATGAATTCTGATCCACAGCTGATTCAGATCAGAGAGCATCTATTGGGCCCTCACTGTGTGCCAGGGTTGCATATAGTCATTTTTCTATCTGTTCAGTTACAGTCATAATAATAAATGTTGTTTGGGCTTCCTTTAAAAGGAATTTTGGGCCAAAGAATGCACTTATACCTTCTGAAATCCTGGCCTGAGAAATGTCACTATTATGAGTGTTGACCAAAAAAAAACCCACACAACCTAAAAGTTGAGGATTATGTTTTATTTGGTGGACTTGCTGAGGACTTTAGCCCGGGGAACAGTCCTTCAGAGCTATCGGGCTTAAGTCCTCAGCAAATTTGCTGAATAAAACATAATTCTCAACTTTTAGGTTATGCATTTTTTTTTCAGTCAACACGAGCAACATGTGTGGGACCCAAATATTCTTCCTGGGAACCTTCAGGCCAACCATTTCCATAGTTCAGTAACATACAGAACACACCCTCCCTTTGCTGCCGCCCTTGAGTGTGTAAGTGTGCCCATCGTTCTCACTAACCTGTGAATGGGTTTACCCCCTGCTTCCTCTCCCCCTCTCCTCCTCCCTTTGACGTAGCACACTGCTGTGTTAAGGTGTCCAGTAAGCACTCATCAAAGGATTAATCCTTCTTACCCTAAATTCAAGAGTAATTTGAAATGCCTGATAAGAGTTCTTCAAAGGTTCAAAGGTTACATAGGAGTGGCCAAAGAACTGAGGATACTGTATAACAATATCTGAAAAGAGAAAAAGACAAAATAAAAGAATGCTGTTTCCTCACTTCAAATGCAAAAAATCAGTACACACCATTGCCTGGATGTCATTAAGTAAAAACCCCTGATAGTCTGTTAAATCTAGCTTACCATCTTCTTCACTCTACTCTTTACCCCCAGGATTCTCATTCCTGGGAACTTTGAGCTTCTGAAATTCTTAGGGAGAAACTGGATCTTTGGAGATTGTTACTTACCACCCTAAAGAGAAATCAATGGCTTTAAGGCCACTGACACCTGCTTTCTAGCTGTACATCTGTGTAATATAAGTTGGCTCAATTATTATCCTTCTTAACCTTCACGCACATGTTTCTGCTGCATTTTCTTAGTAGAGGTGTGATAAAAGTAAACCCACCCCCAAGATGCCATCAGGATGATTTATTAATTGCTCCAAAAGGACTACATGTTTGGCACATATAAGAATAGGGCTGCTGTCTAACTAGAAGCAATGGAAGTTGCCTCACATTTGCCCTGTGTAGCTAACTAGCTAATTTAATGACTAAAACATGGGAGAAGGGGCTGATCTTAGAAAAAGGACTTGAAGGAACCACGTGTGGATGCAAAACTGCCTTCTGGCTCCCAGTAGGGCCAACCCACCACCATGTTCCCCACCCCACCCCTCAAGGGCCTACCTTCTGAGCAGCTCTCACCACCTTTGCCCAGGTTGCAGTGGCATCGAGAGCCCCCCCAGTTGTAGTCATTGACACAAAAGCTGTCAGCAGAGCAGAGAGTTTCATCACAAGACACGTCAAAAAGCCTTGGCATCATAGCCACACCATTCTTCCCTTTCCTCTCCACTGGAGTGGGCTGAGGAGCTACCTCAGTCATGGGGAGAGATGCTGGGGTAGGGGGGACAAGCCTAGAAATGGTCATTGGGTTCGATCTGGGCGCCATCTTGGATTCCACCCAAAATTTCTTATTCCCTTCTTTGAGAGCAGGAAGCGGTTTAACCTAAAGACAGAGAAGGAAAAGAAGTTCAGGATTAACACAGAGCACAGTAATTAGATCGCCTTATTTATAGCTGACGCCTAATACTTGAAAATATAGTCACTTTTGATATTTACCAAAACCTTGGGATGTACAGAGGGCAAATAGTGCTGACTCCAGTTTATGGATAAAGAACTTGAGGCTAAAGGATTTTAAGTACCTTCTCCTATACTACTCAGAAAATCAGTGCTAAAGCTGATATTATGTGATTTATTATTATTACAATATCACAAAAATGCATTTACCTTGTCAAGGAATTGTTCATTTCCTTATAAAAACTGACTTTATAAAATTTCACTTAGTGGGACTCTAAATATGTTTCTGCCAGATTGTGAAGTCAGCAGGCAGGAGCTGACTACAGAACATCAGCATGGTTGGTACCTAGTTACTATTAATTTATGATCACCTGGTGCCTAAGAGTCAGAGGAAATAAATGTGTCCAAAGCAAATGAGCCAAGTTAAGTAAGTTTCAAGTAAAATGTTAGTGGTCCATTGATTAAATCACCTTGTTCAGTAAGGAAACAAAAACACCCAGGTTTTAAAGCAGTACTTTTCGTTACCTCCTCAAAGGAAATATCCAAATCTAAGTCGTCTTCATATGCGTCATCATCCTCGCTGACTTCTGTGTCGGTTATATAATGGGGTCCATAGCTCCCACTTCCTGATTCCTCGGGGCCTTCACAGAGAAAAGCAGCACACCGCAGTCAACACATGCCTTCGCTGCTCCCTTTTTTATGCTAACGCAGCCACATACAGAGCTGTGCTGAATGGATGGCGATGTATCGGAAACACACAAGGAATTCAACACAAAAGAGGAAGCAGCACTGAGCAAAAAGTATGAAAAACATTTCATCTCATAAGTAATCAAGGATATGCCTGTTAAAACCAGAAGGAGCTGCCATTTTATACTGACGAGACTGGCAAATACAAAAGTTGGGCAATAAAAAATATTACCAAGGATGGGATCAATGGAGACTCATACTCTGATGTTAGGTGTGTAAACCGGTACATCCTCTTTGCAAAACACTTAGAAATATTTAATGAAGTAGAATATGTTCATACCTTTTGATGCAGCAATGTCACCCCAACTTACAAAATCTGGAGAAACTTTTCCACATGTGCAAAGAGACATGTGCATAACACATTCATAGCATCAGAATTTGTATTTGTAAAAAAACCCAACTTTGTTATTTTTATAATATCAAGTAATACCCCAAAAATCTGTCAACAGATAATGGATAAATGAATTATAGTATATCTATGGAATGGGATACTATGTAACACAGGAAATGAATAAATGGATATTTAATGAATCAACATGGTTTAATCTCACAAGATTTCATGCAAAAAATGCAAGTTGCACAGGAACATATCCAGTTTGATGTCATTTATATAAAAGTCAACAGCAAGAAAAACTATGTATTATTTAAGGATATATATATATACAGTTGTCCCTCTTCCCTTGGCATCTGAGGGGTGGTTTTGGTGCAGGACCCCCTCAGATACCAAAATCTCCGGATGCTCAAGTTCCTTATATAAAATGGCAGAGTACAGTCGGTCCTTGGTATCTGCGGATTCTGTATCCACGGACTCAACCAACCACGGATCAATATGGACGGCCGACTACATTCAAACTCTTAAGAAAAGTAAGGCAAGGACCAAAAATACGTGGGAAAGGTTAGAAGAGGGATATGAATGAGGTGTGACTCACAGGGGCCTTTGATAGTACTCTATAATATTCTACTTCTTAAGATAGATGCTGGGTACCCATGAGTGTTCATATTATTTTTATATATTATATAAAAACATAAAAGTAATATCACATATATATAAAAGTATGTAATATATATATATATATACACTTTTGACGTATGAGATATTTCATTAAAAGTTCTTTAAAATAAGAAAGAGACAGTATAATAGAGCAAACGCTCCCACACCCAGGAAAAAAAGGGGCCCTGGGTGGCATCTTGGAGGTCAACCATTTCCATACATCTTAGCAGGACAACAGGATCTTTCAGAACTGGAAGGTGGGCTGAGAAAAACTCATAGGGGACAATACAGGGTATTGTTCTTTGGGGGATGGTCAGATTAACATTTTTATTCAGTTGTCACCCACAAAGTCTACTGACCCACAGCAGTCCTGACTTAGGCTAGACACAGGAAGCCCTACCCCCAGGATCTGAGAGTCTTTCAAAGTGCTGCTCCATAGCGCCCCCATTTCCTCCTGGTGGCTTTGGGTAGGCACAGGTACCAGCTGCCTTCTCTAATCCAGTCACACCGGGCACCAGGCTTTACGGCTGTAACAACTCTGGCAACAGAAACTGACTTTTGTAGGTCATTGATGCCCATTAGTTATTGAATGATTAGTTAAAAAAAGAAAAAAATGACATTAAAAACACAAATTGAACTTAAAGACAATTCTGCTTTCAGCATAAGCTAAGCCAAACACCTTTCTCACAAAAGCAAACTCACCCTCTTCTAAGCAAAGAGCAAGCAGATTGAACACAAAACTAAAGGAAATGTCAGAAAGGGAGTGTGGGATGCCTGCTCAGGGGGCACGCTGCTGACCTGATATCTCCTCCTGCACCAGGAAGAGGGAGTCGTGGTCGGCAGGTGATCCAAAGACATCGGGGAAGGTCCTGTTCTCAGGTATCAGGCACATCTTGGTGGAGGTGTTCTCACCACCTCCACACCAATTCCCCAGTTTTATTTAAAATAGCCCACATGTCAGCTGAAAATTCAAGCCTGTTGATGCCAGATTTATACCTGGATGCCAATTCTCTTAAGCCACCTGCATCTAGCCAGCACAGCTGTGTGCCAGACGTCTTCACACAAAAAGCCAGAGGCCCTTGAAAACAGCTTCCCCTCTCTTGTCTCTCTGTATCTTTGTATCTTTCTACTTCTCTCCCCGCCTCTCTCTCTTTCTCTGGGTCTCTTTCTTCTCCCCCTCCTCACTCTCCATTTCTATCTCTGTCTCTCTCATATTTTCAGAATGGATGAATTTCACTAGAAAGAATTCATTTGGTAATAAAAGAATTATGTAGCACATGCATGGAGAGACCTGGGTTTTATCTTCAGTAGGCGGGCCTCCGTACCTCCAGGGTGTTCACCCTTGCCCTCTGCACATTTTAGCCATTCTTGTACTATTCTCATCATGTCAAGATTCTCTGCATTTCATCTTATAATACTCTATCTGGAAAAAAAATTCTTCAAAGACCCCAACTGCCAACAAGATAGATGTCCAGGCTCCTTGGTCAAGAATCCCAACGATCACAACTCCTCTTTTTCCTCCCTTCTCCTATCACCATTATTTATTGAAACCTACTGCCTCTCTCCTACTGACAGGTACTGTTGTGTGCTTCATATCATACATTTCTAAACTTTACAATAATCCTGAAAGGTAAGTGTGGTAAATTTCATTTGGTAGATAAGAAACTGAAGTCAGGGAAGTTAAGTGGTTTGACCAAGATGAAATCCTTTGTAACTGGCCAAGCCTAACTCAAAACCAAATTTGTCTGATTGCTGCTTTCCCAGTGCCTGTAGGAGAAGAAATCACTGTGGAGAGAGGAAGAGCCTGGGATTTAGAAAATTAACATTTATTGCTCATTTTTACTGTGCCAAGAGCTTTTCATAGATTGTTTCTATTAATTCTCACAAAATCCTGTGAAATTGGTATTATTACTCCCATTTTACCATGTGAAGGTATAAACTGAAAAAGATTAAATAACTTGCTCAAAGGCACACAGACAATAAACAGCAGCACTAGATTTATCCTTGGTCTCTTTTTTGATTACATCATGCCACTTATAATCAGACTCCAAATCATGGTTTTGACTCTTTTTTTCCCCTCTTCCAAAGTCTTAATGGCCAAACTGGTTTACCAGTTGACTTGTGAACACATCTTGTGTTTTCTTACCCCAAGACTTTGGTTAATGCTCTTCTCCACATCACCTTCCTTTTCCCTCTTGTGTGTCCTTATACATAGTCTACCCACCCTTCCAGCTGCATGCATTCTGTGGAGACAGAGCTGAATGTGTATCATCCAAAGACCAAAATCAAGTGATATTTTAAAAAGAGAACAACAGACTCTTCTGGGAAAAAAATGGTGACTCCAGAAACGACGGAGCAGCCAAGGCCTGTAGGACATTCTTCCAGCTCCTCCTGGATGGTGCCATCCACCCACGAATATGTGTCCCTAATCATGAGCTCAGAATAAGCTTCCACAGTTTGTTGAACTCAATGGATATTTAAGATGGTTTTTACATCTTCTGGACTCCTGGCCTCGGAATGTTGCCCTTGTGTTTCTCAACTCAATTGTGAACCCACTGAGGGCAGGAACCATATTTTAGACTTCTTGATATGCCTCCCCATCCTCCTTTAACTAATACTTCACATACTCACCAAAAGCCAAGGCTTCCACCAGGCACGGGAGATACCACCACAGTGTTGCACTATGGTGGGACTTTGTCCTGTCCTGGCCCAGCTGGTCAGGCCTGTTTAAGTGGTGGAATATTGGGGACAAATCCTTGTATGGTGAGACTTTGCCCCCAAATCCAAAGACATTCTCCCCAAACTGCCACCATTCCTCTCTCTTTCCCCAACTCAGAGCTAGAAGTTTAGAGCTGGAAGAGGACTTAGACACCATCCGGTCCAAAAGTCTCATTTCATAAATGTGGAAACTCAGGCCACAGAAGAGAAGTGACTTAAAACCAAGGTCATGCATCTCATTAGTGGAAAATTCAGGACAAAACCAGACCATATGACCCTTAGTTCAATACGCAAAATAACATACAAATGTTTTGACACCGAGTATCTAAGATACTTTAGCCAGAAGGATATAGAGGAACCAGGGGTTGGAGTGTGGGTAACTGAGTTCTCATCCTGCCATTTAACCCACCCTAGGAAGTCTACCTTGAAGGAAACTCTTAGAGGAAAGGACCACAAATGCACTGCTGCAGCTATGAAATGGTACCATGATGAGAATGGAAATGACTCCAGCTTCTCTGCTCGTTTTGACAAGTAAAATAAGGCATATATTGTTCAATGAGTAAGGTTCCTTGGTCCTTAAATAATCATTGCTTCTGTTTGAGACTGCATATAACCTATCTCTTTGAAGCCAGAGGTTACTGCTCAGTTTGGGGAAACAAAGGGTGTGAGATAAGGGTGGGACGAGAATGTGGAATTAGAAGGACTTAGAGTCAAAGACATCTTGACTTTTGTAGAAAGGTCTTGGAGATCAGCTAGCACAAGTCCATTTTACAGAGGAGTAAACTGAGGCTCAGAGAGACCATGCGACTAGCCCACAGAGACAGTTCAGTGGCAGAGCTGGTCTAGAATTCTGGACTCCTGACGCTGCACTCCAATACTCTTTGCAGCATCTCTTCCTGTTTCTCATAATTATCCAGGCTAATTGTCATTTCCCATTTTTAACAGGAAGGAAATGAGAAGAGAGAGGACCAGACACAGTATGGTGTGAAGACATGTGGAATGAAGATCCCCACTCTTGTTTCCTGATGACCCCACCACCTCAGATCTCAAATCCATGGCTTCCCTAAAGATTTTACCAATGCTGTTTCTAAGTGAGCACAGAATGTACAGTCCAAGCCACTGTTAAGAATTCTCCCAGTAGCCTGGGGTTATTGTAATTAAAGTGCATAACTCATCTCTCTCTACTTGACACTTTGTTAATTAGGAAAAGAGAACATTAAAAAGGAGTCATTTATTTAGAACCAGAATAGTCAAACCATTAACTGAATACAAAGCAAGTTCAAGGGGCTTCCCTGGTGGCGCAGTGGTTGAGAATCTGCCTGCTAATGCAGGGGACACAGGTTCGAGCCCTGGTCTGGGAAGATCTCACATGCCGCGGAGCAACTAGGCCCGTGAGCCACAACTACTGAGCCTGCGCGTCTGGAGCCTGTGCTCTGCAACAAGAGAGGCCACGATAGTGAGAGGCTTGCGCACCACGATGAAGAGTGGCCCCCGCTTGCCGCAACTAGAGAAAGCCCTCGCACAGAAACGAAGACCCAACACAGTCATAAATAAATAAATAAATTAATTAATTAATTAAAAAAAAAACAAGTTCAAGGGTTATTCCACTACAAGGAAAACTAATACAGAAAAGACAAATTTCTATTACTATATTACAGGATGACTTTTATTTTTTTTTTAAAAAAACCTATATGCTTGGTTTTATTGAGGCATCACCAGTTTTCTATAAACAGTAAGTTTCTCCGATGTATCATGGTATAGTTGGAAATACCCCTAGTCATGGAAACCAAAAACTGGGAGAGAGATGGACACAAATGACTGTGTGACCTTGAACGAGTCATTTAATCTCACCGGTTCTCGTGTTTTCTAATAAAACAAGGAACTGGACTGGATTTGATGACCTGTTGGCACTAACTTCCTGCGACCCTAAAGTTTACACTTTTAATTCAGACACATTGCAGGCACCTGTTACTCCAAGCGAAGTTTGAAAAAGAAACAACTAGGGAATTTCACTTATGTGGATGAAAAAAGGAGTTAGTTCAGCATGGAAGTTACACGTCTTGGGGATTGTAACTTTGTGTTCAATAATATAAGCCTCCCAGAAGATGTGAGTTATCATTTATCAGAATTCATCTTCATTCATAAGGACCAGGTTGTATTTGGGTCTCTTCTCTTAACAGCTCTTAGCAGTGATGAGAGAAGAGCACTTATTCTTCACTCCTGAAGCTGCAATCATGAGAAGAGCTTCCTGAAATACTGTTGAATGCTCGTCCAACCTTTTTGCCTCCCTACAGAGGTAGAGACAGAAACTTAGGTGCTGAGTAGAAGCATTTGGTACATATTTCTGAACTGAGTGAAGCTAATCTATCAAAGGACCTGGGGGAGGGAGGAGGAATTTGGGGTAAATTTGGTCTCTCCCACCTTCCCTCTCTACCTCGACAAGTGGAAAGCAGTGACCTGGGCAGGTGTGATCTCTCTGCAAACCCAAACTTTCCCTCAAGTGGGTTCCATAGCCTGGATTGGGCAAAAGGGAGTTTGCAAAAGGGAGCTTGTGCCTTAGAGTAAACTATGTTCCCTGATCTAGCCTTTATCATAAACAAGGACGAGGATGGCATTTGATTCTTTATGGTCTGAGTTTGTCTTATTTCTCAGTTGGTTCAGAAAATGGACAAAGAGAAGAAGTGGTATTAGTTGGGCATCCTCAAAACCCCAACATCAGCTTTGGCGACACAGGGACTCAGAGGCTCTGCAAGAACGCTGAATGGTTTCCTTTGCTCCTCCCTTTCCCACAAATAATCTGTCTGGTTCTTTTCTTTCCACCTGAGTGAAACTAACTCATCCCGGGGTACGTTTCTGTGGTGGTAAGGGTGGGATGGTTGGGAGAGAATGGCTCTAAAGAACCAGCTATAGGCAGATATGTTTGCTCTTTTCCATTCATCATGCTTCATGAAACCCTTACTTGACAACAGCCCAAGAATGGCACCCCGGGCACCAAATGACTTCTAGAGCCCTCACCTCAACACTTCCCTGACTCCTTTACCTTTATGATCTTTATGCCTGCACACACAGAGGAAGCGTCAGCTGCATAACCCTTATGGAGTGTTGTCTTTGGAAGAACACAAACCAGTTAACCAAGCACAGCCCGCTGTAGCCTTCTCCCTTGGAGTCTCCCTTTCTAAAGATAATGCGGCTGTGGAAAGCTAAGCAGATGGCCAGAAACCAAGGTGTTAGGTACCTGCTTCTCTACTACCTGCTGATGGAGGAGATACATAGGCAAAGCATAACACGAGAGGTGGCTGTGAACACAGCAGGACAACCTACGGCCATGTTTTCATCATGTTGTGCTGAAAATTTCAGGTGTGGACTCTTTGTAACTTCAGAGAATAATGAATACTAATTTGTTGACAACATTCTGTGAGGATACTCAGGTCTTGAGGTGGAGTGGGCAGTGTACAATTTAGATAGGCAAGTAAAATATTTCTAAAGAGCTGAAATAGTGGTTGGCAGGGTTATGTATACAGCAGGCCCTCAGTACGTATTACTTAGATAAGAGAGTGAGTGAATGACTGAATGTTCTCTATAAGAGCTAAGTCTTCTTACAAGGTGCTCTGCGCATGACAAATGCAAAAAAAAAAATGTTTGTTGAAAGACCCTAGCTTTAATCTGGTCATTGGCAATGCTGTAAGTGTTTAATCAGTCATTTTCACTGGGAGTTTAGTAGTAATTCTCAAGTAACTATTAATAACAGAAAACTACTGTCCATAGTGTCAGGAAGATAACAGGGCTTAAAAAGTGAGAGTTTACTCTCTCTCCACCCTACTCCTCTCTTTCTCTTTCTTCAAGATAATATGATAGTATATACCAAGTGTTTGAGTTAGTTGATTTTCTGATTCTACTACTAGGAATTTGTCCTAAGAAAAGAGTCAGATGTATAAAAACACTCATTATCATTTAAACATTACTTTAAGAAATTTAATGGCATGTTCTATGTTCATGGGATGAATTTATGTTTGGAAACATGGAGGTCATTGGCTCTCTTTACATGAGCTGTGGGATTGGAAGCAGATTCAAGTGAGTTGAAGAGTTAATAGGAGGTTGGAAAAAAAGTAGTAACAGTGAATGTAGACAACACAATAACTCTAGCCTGAAAGAAAGCAGAGAAATGAGATGGTAGGTGGAAGGGTTGTGGGATCCAGGAAGTCTTTTCTGTGATTGTGGAATACATGTTTGCATGCTGACGGGAATGATCTAGAAAAGCAGAGAGTGAAGGATGGATCATGTAGGAGAGATTGGGGGGCAGCAAACAAAAAACAGGTGTATTTGGTGTGATCTCCAATTGGCTTAGTATTGTACAAGACAGGGCTTGGTTCCGATCTTGCACTTGGGAATCAGGAGGTAGAATAGAGAGACTGAGATGAGAAAGAGAGAGGAGACGCAGCTCGCCAGTGGCTCACAATCCAGTGAGGAGGAAGACACATGTCCCCACAACCGCAGGGCAAGATGATTGATGTTATTGTGAGAGTGAGCTCCAGTGTCTCTGTGGGTTTTCTGTGCTCCTTAAAGTGGCTTCAGAGTGGAGCACCAACTGTGGTTCAGTTCTCTTGTAGGTATTCTGATTGGCAAATGGTTTAAACCAAAGACACTTACACCCTATCATCCCTCTTCTCTCCTCCGAGAAAAGGTGCTAGGAGAAAATAATTACCATCACGAAATTCTGTGTTTGATTAAATGATAGTTCAGCAGTGAGAGTGAAACAAAAACATGATCGCAAAGCCTGAGAGAGTTTGTCCCTAACAGACCTTCAAGGATTTACTGAGACGTATACTTCAGGAAGAAGAAGGAAAGAGTAAGATGCAAAGGGTAGTGGGCAGAGAAACTGTATGGATTAAATCTAAACAAGCGTTACTATAAAAATAAATAAATAAAAAGCCTAAACTTGTACCTATTAAACAAAGTGGAACAAAAATGCTGAAAAGTAACATGTAAGACAAGAAGGAATTGATTTGGATCGAAGCTGCTAAGGTCCTTTTATTGTTTGTGAAGAAAGTAATAGATGCTGATTAACTTTAGACCATAAAAGTTTGAAAGTTAACAATTTATGGGTAGTAAATAAAAGAATATATAATTTCATCCCAATAGAGAGGAAAGGGGACTAAGAAAATACAGTCAATTCTATAGAAGACAGGAAAGGAGCAAAGATAAAGACCCCCTCTCCAAGAAAATGGAAAAAGCAGAGTAAATAGCACAAAGTAAGATGGTAGAAATAAATAAAATATGTCAACAATTATAATAACTGTTCACGTAATAAATTCACCATTTAAAAGACAGTGCTTGTCAGATTGGATTTTTAAAAGTTAAGCTATAGGGGCTTCCCTGGTGGCGCAGTGGTTGAGGGTCTGCCTGCTGATGCGGGGGACGCGGGTTCGAGCCCTGGTCTGGGAGGATCCCACATGCCACGGAGCGGCTGGGCCCGTGAGCCACAACTACTGAGCCTGCGCGTCTGGAGCCTGTGCTCCGCAACAAGAGAAGCCGCGATAGTGAGAGGCCCGTGCGCCGCGATGAAGAGTGGCCCCCGCTTGCCGCAACTGGAGAAAGCCCTCGCACAGAAACGAAGACCCAACACAGCCAAAAATAAATAAATTAAAAAAAAAAAAAATCTTAAAAAAAAAAAAAAAGTTAAGCTATAAGTTGTTTCCCAAAAGTACTTAAAACATAAGACACAGAGAGATCAAATGTTTAAAAAAAAAAAAAAGTAACAGATGTTTCAAGCAATAGCTAAAAGAAAGCTAGTGGATCTACATTATTATTGGACAACATAGACTTTAAGGGAAAAATGAAGTATTATTAATGATAAAAATTGTTACTAAGTAATGAGTAAAGGAACCATCAGGAATACAAAACATGTAGGCATCTAATATTACAACCTCATGTATATATCAAAAAAAATTGAGAGAGGTGCAGGGAGATACAATGGAAAATTTTAATGTATCTCTCTCAGTAATTGTTAGATCAAGCTGATAATATAGAAGATTTGGACAATGATATTAAAAACCTTGATCAAAAGGACATATATAAAACCCTAGACACCAAAATAAGAGGATGCATAGTCTTTTCAAAAGTACATGGGAAAATTGCATGAGAAGAAAATTGTAACTACAGAAAAAGAAAAGAAAATTCCACAGATTCCAAAAATTTAAAACAGACTTCTAAATATAAGAGCCTTGGGAATAAATCTAACAAAAGCTATGAAGGACTTTTATGAAAAAATGTGAAAAGCCTATTAAAAGCCTTTGAAAAATATCCAAATGAACAGATGAGATATAGCCATGAAGTGGATGATTCTATATCACAGAGATACTAATTCCTCCAAAATTATTTATAAATTTAATATAATTCTAATTTTTAAAATTCAACATAAGTCTGATTTTTTAAATCCCTTCAGGGTTTTTCACCGTATTGGAAAACTGATTCTAAAACTTATATTGAAGAGCAAAGGGTCAAGAACAGACAATTTTGAAGAACAAAATGCAGTAGAATTGCCTACCAGATATCATGACTTTATAAAGCTGTAGAAACTAAGATAGTGTGGTATCCTATTTTATTTTACTTTATTTATTTAATTATTTGGCCACGCTGTGTGGCATGCAGGATCATAGTTCCCTGACCAGGGATGGAACCCATGTACCCTGCAGTGGAAGCACGGAGTCTTAACCACTGGACCGCCAGGGAAGTCAGTGTGGTACTGATAACGAATTAGACTATAGAACTCAGGAGCAGATTCACAGATGTATGGAGATCTGATACATCAGAAAGATGCTGCTGCAAATCAACAGGAGAAAAGATGAATAATTCAATACTTGGTGCTGGGGCAAGTGGTTATCTGTATGGAAAAAAATATTAAATTAGCCTCCTACTTCTCCATACCTAAAACTAAATCCTAGATACATTAAGATTCTAAATATGAAAAGCAGAATTTTCAAAATTTTAGAATAAAATAGAAGATTTTGCTTAATGACCTTGGGGAAAGGAAGTAGTTTAAAAAAAAAACACACAGAAAGCATAAATTATAAAGAAAATTGAGATATTTAACTACATTAAAAAAATACTTCTATTCAATAATTGATATCATAAGTGATATCATAAGTGAAGTGAAGGATAAGTCACAGACTAGAAGAAGATATTTGTAACACATTACTGGCTAAGGATTAGAATTTAACTCTACATATAATAATGCTTATTAATATTCATTTATATGTAAATATACACTATGTATATAATTAAGTACATGTTTATTCCAATAAAAATAGGCAAAACATATAAAAAGTCATAAGATGACTAATAGTTATAAAATTATGTTTAACTTCACTAAAGATAGAGAAATGCAAATCAAAGCAATAATGACATATTTTATATCCATCAGATTGACCATGTGTAGAAGTCTGACTAATACCAAGTGTCAGCAAGGACATAAAGCAAGAAGAGTTTTGAACACACCTCCAGGGGGAGTGAAGATAGCTACGACCACCTTGAGGAACAAATTTCTCAAAGGCAATGGAGCTGAAGATATGCATGCACTACAACCTAGCAATTCCATTTGTAAGCACATACTCAAGGAAACATATATTTGTTCACTGCAACACTGTAATGGCAAAAGACTGGAACAATTTAAATGTCCAACATCAAAATAATTGGTGGATAAACTATGGTATATTTATACACCAGTGTCACTATACAGCAGTGACACTGCATGAAGTAGAACTTTACAATTTAATTTGCAAAAACATAATGCAGTGGAAAAAAATCAGTCACAAAAGGATACTTGCCATGTCATTGCATTCATAAGAAATGTAAAAACAATCAAAACCATACCACATTGTTTGTAAATAAATATATATATATATATATATATACATGTTACATATAATGATTAAAATGTAGAGAAATCGTAAACTCTAAATACAAATACCTCTCAGAAAGAAGGGAGAAGAATGGTGTGGGGAGAGGTTCACAGGGGCTGCCCCAATATCTGTAATATTTTTTTGTTTGGTAACACTGAAGAAAATATGGCAACTATTAAGATTCGGCAAGAAAGCTTCGCCGGTGCCCCGAGTTGTGGCACTCGGGATCTTCATTGCGGCATGAGGGATCATTAGTTGCAGCACATGGAATCTTTAGTTGCAGCATGCATGTGGGATCTAGTTCCCTGACCAGGGATCGAACCTGCATTGGGAGCATGGAGTCTTAGCCAGTGGACCACCAGGGAGGTCATGGATCCAAAGGATTCCTGATATTTTTCACTCTGCTTGAAACTGTCCATAATAAAAAGAAAGCAATGTAACAAAGCCTGAATTTTATTAGGAGATTGAAAATCCACACCTAAGATAATAAGGAACAAAATTGATACCGGAGAAACTTGAACCAGTGATTTGAAGATGAACCTGAGGAATTACCCCAGAATGCTGAGAAAAATGTCAAAGAGATTAAAAAATATATGAGAGAAAATAATAGATATGGATGTGGATATAGAGCACAAGGTCCAAACTGAGGGATTATGGGTGTTTCTTTGGTATTTACCAGAATAATGGGAACAGAAATGAGAATCAAAAACATAAAAATATAACTTGTCTGAGCTGGAAAAAAAGCAGGAGAATATATTTTGAAAGGGCTGATATTTCCACTGAAATAAGATCTACATCTAGACATAAACTGGCAAAATTTCGACAGGATAAAGAAAAACTTCAGGAATCAAGATGGTGATTTCTGTGTAGACAAGCAGTTGGGCAAGTAAAGAAATACTTGGTGTTGAAATACATAGTACAGGAGGTGATTTATCCAGATTGTTTCTGGTTTAGTAAAGACAAATTAGGAAGGCAAAGGAAGTTCTACTATCTTCAGAGAGAGTGTGTCTGAACTAAAAAGAATTAAGATGCTTTTGATAACCACTAGTTTGTTCTCTATATCTGTAAGTCTATTTCTTTTTTGTTATATTCACTAGTTTGTTTTATTTTTTAGATTCCACATATAAATGATATCATACAGTATTTGTCTTTCTCTAGTAGGGAGAGGAAAGGGAGGAGGAGCAAGACAGAGGTAGGGGGTTAAGAGGTACAAACTATTATGTATAAAATAAATAAGCTACACGGATATATTGTACAACCCAAGGAATATAGCCAATATTTTATAATAACTATAAATGGAACAAAACCTTTAAAAGTTGTGAATCACTGTTGTATACCTGAAACTTATATAATATTGTACATCAACTATACTTCAATAAAATAAGACAAAAAATAATTTGGACCAGAAGCTGGGGAGAGGAAGGAATGGAGAATTATTACATTGCTTAATGGACAGAGTTTCTGTCTGGGGTGGAAAAAATTCAGGGGGTAGATGATGGTGACAATTGCAAACATTGTAAATGAACTTAATGCCACTAAACCGTACACTATAGATGGTGAAAAGGTCAATTTTACGTTATGCATATTTTACCACCATACAAAAATAATAAACGAAAGAAAAAGAATTAAGATACTTTTGAAATATCCTTTTGAACTCCAGTTAAAAAAAAAAATCTCTGGTATTCAATAGCAGAATGTATGTTAGGTGTTGGTCTTCAAAATATAGTCAAGGAATTTACTGAATAATTCTAAGGGATATATTATCACTGCCTCTAATTTTCGAAGGGTTTTCTTTCTGTCAAGTTTGATCATTCCCATAGACATGCCATTACTCAACAATGCAATTTATTAGGAGGATTAGTCAAAATCGAGCCATGCAAAAAAAATTTCCTCATCATTAAACCACTATTAAAACCACCATTACAGTCAGTATTCACTATAATGCTCAATATTCTTTATATAATGATTTCTTTGGTAATTTCTTCCTGTAACTGTATCCAGGAAAAAAATTATTTTCACTGAAAAACTAGTTTGCATCCTTTGGTCAGACATTGAGAGTTCTATAAGACCTTGATTTCTTTCTTGTATTTGCTAATAGGAAGTTTGGCGTTTAGTGACATCCAGGACTTAACTGTCTCATCTCATACAATTATGTTACCTACCTCTATCTGGTTTCTGATCATCTTATCATATTTCTTTTTAATTAAGGTGTGTGAGTGTGTCAGTGTGTGTGTGAATGAGTGTGTGTGTGAGACAGTGTGTGTGTGCGTAAATTTCCTCAAAGTGGTATTGTGCATGGGTGAAATACAAATGACTTAAAAATACATTCACTGTACATCTCATACCTGCGACTCATTTATTTTGCAAATGGATGTTTGTACCTCTTCACCTCTCTTACCTATTTCTTTGCCCCCCACTCCCCCTCCCCTCTGGCAACCACCTGTGTGTTCTCTGTATCTACAACTCTGTTTTGTTATGTTTGTTCGTTTGTTTTTGATTTTTAGATTCCACATGTAAGTGAAGTCAGACAGTAACTGTTTTCTCTGTCTGACGTATTTCATTTAGCATAATACCTTCTAGGTCAGGTAACATTTTTGTATGGTGACACATCATAACCAGACGTGTTGAATCACTATGGTGTGTGAGGAACGAACATAGTGTTGTAGGTCAATTACACTTCAAACACAAACAAACAAACAAACTCATAGAAAAAGAGATTAGAATTGTGTTATCAGAGGTGGGGACTGAGGCAGGGGACCTGGATAAAGGCAGTCAAAGCGTACAAACTTCCAGTTAAAAGGTAAGTAAGTACGAGGGATGTGATGGACAACATGATAAATCTAATGAACACTGCTGGATGTTAGTAAGAGGTCCTGAGTTCTCATCACAAAGAAAATTTTTTCTATTTTTTTAATTTTATATTTTATGTCTGTATGAGATGATAGATGTTCACTAAACTTATTGTCATAATCTTTTCACGAGGTATGTGAGCCAAATTATTATGCCTCACACCTTAAACTTACACAGTGTTGTATGTCAATTATATCTCAATAAAACTGGAAGAAAAAAAATACATTCCAGTGTCTTGAGTACACTCACATTCCCAAAGCTTGCATGGCCCCAGAAGACAGCCATACTGTGGACAAGATTGTTGGTGATAACTAAGCTAGGGAGGTCCCATCAGTGTCCCATCATGATGAAAACAACTCCTACTTTGTGAATATTGTCATGGGAGCAGAGCCAGTCTTAAGTCAGGGAAGGCAGTCTGGCTTTGCTCCTCAATCCGACCCCCAATCCTGCCCAACAATTAATTGAAAACTCCAAAAGAGCCTGTGACAGAAGCAAGCCAGCCTCTCTCTGGGTCATGAGATTAGTTGTGCCCAAGAAACCTTTTCAAAATGAATGAAAACAAGGGTAATCTGATCTCATTTTCAATAGACATTGTGGCATACTGATTAAACCAAGACACAGAGAGTCAAGGAGGAGCTGGGGTGCCCTGAGAGTTTCCAAGCACTGAAGCCTCACAAACCTTTCTTCATCAGAGAGAAAATCATGAAATGCCAACGCTGAGAATTCACTGAATGGAATTATC
This sequence comes from Balaenoptera borealis, assembly GCF_965194805.1. NCBI lineage: Eukaryota > Metazoa > Chordata > Mammalia > Artiodactyla > Balaenopteridae > Balaenoptera > Balaenoptera borealis. The sequence goes on along the minus strand of NC_138867.1, from coordinate 33,675,485 downwards.
CAGTGGAATTGCCATGGGTCGCTTTCTAAGGGAAGAATTTCGGCAGGGTTTTGAAACCTACACCTTGAGAAGATACCACCTAGAAATCTGCTGAGCAAGGGAAGAGAAGGAAGTGACAGAGCAGGCAGCCTCCTGGGCACAGCGGGTGTAGCTGGGATCCATCTGCCGAGATGGAGGGCTCATGCTATGAAGTCAAGAGCGGTAAGGGAGAGACGTTGGCTGGGGCTAGACCATGGAAAATACTGAACGTTGGGCTAAGGAGTGTGGCCTTTATCCTGTAAACAAGGAGAAGCAGGAGAGCAACACGCTAATGGAGGTGGTTTTACATTACCCAACACGGGGTGCAGGGGCGGTTCTACTTTCTCCCTCTGCACCCCTGTATCTTTTGGCCTCCTTCATACCCTTGAAGATCTCCCTCATCACTCAACCCAGAAATCCTTCTGCCTGGATTCTCCTGTTCCTATTCCTCTGTCCCTCTGGAGAAATCCCACTCGATTCTTCCCAGCCATGCCCAGTGTGACCTCACTGTGGAATCTTTGCCAACCCACCTCTCAGTTCCCACACCCGCAAAATCAACCGCTCCCCTTCCCCATGCTGCAGGGCACCTCCGTATAGCGCACGCCACGTGTCTGTTCACCAGACTGGATCCTGAACCCTGGAAAGCAAGGAATGGCTCAACTCTGACAAGGGTGTGGCAAAAATAACTATTTGTGGAATTAGTGGCTGATCCTTTTGGTGGCTTCTATACAGAATCCACCCTCACTCTATGCCTTTCAGTGCTGATATGTCATTTATATGAAACTATTCAAATTCCTGATATATCTGATTCAGTATTATTCAAGTTGCACATTTTAAACCCATTAGTGGAGAGTAAAAATAACTCACTGGGGCCTGACCACAGTTTTCAAAAATGGAACCAAATGGTATGAAAATATAAAGCTCTGAATTTAGCATCGGTGAGTATTGTTCGCTGAGGCATCTGCACGTACACACGTGTATTTCTAGATATGTTTGTGTGCTCTGGGCTGCAGTACAAATTGTATATTCTTACTGTGTGCTGCAGTCCAAAAAAGTTTGAGAAAAAGTCTTCACTCGAGTTGATTTTTTGAATGTCAGTTAATTTTCCAGCCTGATTGCCATTTTATTTTGAGCAAGGCTTAGATTTTCTAATTTTATTTTTGTCTTGTAATAGGATTTCTCAGCCTCGGCACTACTGACATATGGGGCTGGATCACTTTTTGGTGTGTGTGTGTGTGTGTGTGGTGACGGTGGGGTTCTGTGCGTTGTAGGGTGTTTAGCAGCAACCCTGGCCTTTCCCCGCAAGATGCCAGGAGCACCTTCCCCCCAGCTGAGACAGCCAAACACGTCTCCAGAGGCTGCCAAGAGCCCTGTAGGGGGCAAAATCACCCTCAGTAGAGAAATATACCCTATGGTACCCAAAATAATAGCTCATTGCAACAGAAGATCTGGGAACACTGATCCCTACAGATTCTTAATCTCCATCAGGTTTACAACGAGGTCCCTGTAGACCACTGTCTGACTGTACAGAATGCTAACGGTCTAAGCACAGGATTTCCATTGGGGGGTGTGCAGCAGGACCCAGAATGTGTTCAGGGTCAGAAGGTGTTCTTGGAGGCACCAAGAGAAGAGAAGGAATCCCAGCACTTCTGGCTGAAAGACATAAAGCCTTGCAACGGAAGAGGCATCTCAGGAAACTCATGTGCAATGTCTGCACCTGGGACCATGGAAACAACAGTCCCCCTGCTCTAAAAAGGAGCTACAGGCATCCAGAAGATGGGTGAGAAATTAAACATCAGATGGTAAGAAGTGACACTGCTCTTACACGGAAGGGCCCAACCACGCATGCAGGTGGTGTCTCTGCACAGAGAGGAGGGTAGGAAATGCCAGGAACCCTGGACAGAGAGTCCTGTGAACCTAACACTCACGGCAACTAACTGTGACCTAGAACTAGTCACATAATCTGGTGATAGTTCAGTTCCTTATCAGAAAATTGTGGAAGTTTGGCTAGGTCCTTAAACAACCTGCTGGTTCCAAAATTCCATGATTTTGGTTTGGCTCTCTACCTTTTCTTTTCATATATATTCTCCTTCGAGCAATATATTGCCTCTCTATTCGTCTCCCGTCCTCTCTGCTAGGGTCCACACACCATAGCCATAGTGATCCTGTTCAAAATGTAGATCACATCAGATCATTCTGCTGCTCGAAACACTTCAAGATCTTTGCATCTAACTTGGAATAAAACCCAAAGTCCTCACCAGAATCTACAAGACTGGACATGATCTGACCCCTGGCCTCTGGCTACCTTTCTGACTTCATTTCCTAACATTCGTCTCACTTACCATATTCCTTACTGTTTGTAGAATATCCCAAGCCTGCTCTCACCCCAGGACCTTTGCACTTGCTGCTCCCCCCACAAGGAGGGACTCTGCTCAAACCTCTTTTTAAGAGAAGGCTTCCTTGGTAGCCTATCCCGAACAGCAGCTCCTGCATCCTCTATGCCCTCTCACCCCCTCTCTTTTCCTCTTAACACTTAACATTAAAGGTATATTATTTATGTAGGATAATGTAATAAGTATTTATTTTATTATCTACTTATTTACTGAGACTGATTCTCCCACATATAAGCTCCATGAAGGCAGAGATTGTCTATCTTACTTACTGCTAAGAACCCAGCACCCAGAAACTGCCTGGCATATCATTGGTATTAAATACACATTTTAAAAAATGAATTGGCAGGACTTCCCTGGTGGCGCAGTAGTTAAGAATCCACCTGCCAATGCAGGGGACATGGGTTCAAGCCCTGGTCGGGGAAGATCCCACATGCCGCGGAGCAACTAAGCCCGTGCACCACAACTACTGAGCCTGAGCTCTAGAGCCCGTGAGCCACAACTACTGAAGCCCGCGTGCCTAGAGCCCGTGCTCCACAACAAGAGAAGCCACCGCAATGAGAAGCCTGTGCACCTCAACGAAGAGCAGCCCCCGCTCGCCGCAACTAGAGAAAGCCCGCGTGCAGCAACGAAGACCCAAAATTAAAAATAAATAAATAAATACATTTATTTAAAAAAATGAATTGGCAAATGAATGTTTAAACAAGAGAAATAATCACTGTAGACTCAGAAACTAAATTCTTTACTTTCTTGAGCATCACCAAAACATTTTCCAGATTAATGTAAATAATAACCAGTGGTGACGTCTGATGCAAAACCAATCAAAAAAGGCTGACTTAACTTCCAGTCATTTGCAGTTTTTCTTCTCTCTCGCTCTTCTGTTTTTCATTGTTTAAATTCTTTCTGAATTTCACAGCCCTTTATTTCATTTTATTTTAGAGATAAATTTATTGTATCAGTTCTTTTTACCATTAGGGCTCAGCACTGATTAGAAGTAAGATATTATAAAAGTCTCAGATCACTGAAGAGACTTCAGTTTCTGCTTGTGAACTTTTCTTTCCATTACAAAAACTAAAATCTAAAATTAGCTGCCTTCTCCCATTTTGGTGGGACTAGTTAACCATGGAAGAAGTCAGTCATCTGAGGCAACATAATGGAACCTCTCTGTTTTGTCCTCATCTCAACCACCTCAAGGGACTCCAAACTGATTCTAAAGGGCTCTTCCGGCTCTGAAAGTCTGTGAACTATCGCCATCTGCTGGGTGACTTGTGAACTACCACCACCTGGGGATCAGTCTTCATCCTTCCTCCCAAGGAGCAGTTTGGTCATTCCCTAATGTTTGTGATCCTCAGAATCTGTGGGTCTCTGGAATCCCTCCATGACCACGTGATCGACTACTGATGGGAGAAACATTTCACTGGGCCAAAATAGACATACATTTACATTCTAAAATATGGTAAATGGTATGGTTGGAGTTATATGGCAACACTAATGACTTTCCACACAAGTGGGAAGGAGAAGCTGGAACCACCAAAACCTCCAATATGAGACCTAAGCTTCAAAACTAGATAGTTTCAACCTTACAGCAGGTGATATTTTTTTAAGATTTTGTCTCAGAAGTGTGTATGAACACCATGCTTTAGTATGGATACTATCTATCAAAACATTTAATAATGGTTAGAATAGCAGGAAGAGAGTTGGGCTTCAAATGCCATCCATAGTACAAATTGGCTGCACACATTGGTCTACCCCTGGATAAACATTAGGGAGAGATAACAGTCCTGACCCACCCTCCTTCATAGAGCTATCAAAGGGGTAAATACAAACTTGGACAAGCCAAAAGATAAGTAAGGGAAGCATCAAGTGGCCCAGTTTTGTATATAATAGTGAAACAATGTAAAAGCCCATCAATAATAAATTAGTTAAATAAATGGTAGAGATTTACAATGATATATACTGTGGTCACTAAAATTAATGATGTAGTTCTATATTAATCTATATTTAAAGATGTATACAGTATTTTGTTACACAGAAAAAGTATATGTTCTATGATCTCATACTGGAGTTTTAAAAATTCTGGATGATTGTATACCAAAATGTTAATAGTGGTTACATTTGGATGCTAAGATTAGAGATAATTTTCATCTTGATTTTTTTTTTTTTGCATTTTATATGTTGTTCATTTTTTTTTTCTAATAATAAGTATGGGTTACTTTTACTATTTAGAGACAACAAAAAAAGCTATTTCTGCTTTGGGATTATTGCAGGGGTTTCATTAATCAGTCTCGCTGCTCTTGCCCTTGCCCAGCTACAGTCCTTCTTTCACATACCAGTGAGGAGTGATTTTGTTGAAACCTAAGTAAGGTCTTTTTGCCCCTCTGGTCAAGCCCACCCTGCCTCCCAACTCTCCCAGCCTTCCCATCTCTTTCTGAGAAAAAGCAAAGTCCAATGGCCTCCACTGGCCTCCAAGGTCCTAATCAGCCTCCACCGACTGTGACCTCCCTCTCTGACCTGATCTTCTACTCTTCTCCCTCACATCCCCCTAACCCGGCCACACAGGCAGCCCTGCTCTTCCATGAACAGCCCAGGATGCTCCTGTAATGAGGCCTCAGCATTTACCTGGAGCGTTCTCCCCCCCCCCCCCCCGGGTGGATGGATAGATGATAGATAGATCAATTGATCCAGGTTTATCACCCCGTCCTTCTTACTCAGATGTCACCTTCTCAGGAGGCTTTCTCTGACTGCCCATCCCCTTCCTTGTTTCATTATTCTCCATAGCCCTTTCACCAACTGACACACTATTTACATTTTTAATGTTATCTGTTCACCTTCTGTCTGCCCTGACTAGAACGTAAGGTCTGTGAGGTCAGGGATTCCTTTTGTCTGCTTTGCTCACTACTGAATCTCCAGCATCTAAAACATTGCCTGGCACATAGTGGGCATGAAATATTTGTTTGAAAGAGTAAACGGAGATATCATAAAATAACTTGAGAAACTGATTCTTTAGAAAATAGGAATCCCACTAACATTAGGAATAAAGTTGAAAACAAAGCGATCACCAAACTGGGTTCTTGCCCAGGACCTGCCACCAAGTGACCTTGAGAGGGCTGCTGGGATATTCTGGGCCTCAGTTCCCTCACGTGCTGAATGTGGAGGTGGTCCTTTCCAGCTCTATGAGTTTACAAACCCTCAGTAAACGATTAGCTGTGAGACCTCATTATCTCCTATGTTCAAGGAAATAAGCTGCCAGCTACAAACTGGCACTTGCCATCTACCTCTACGAAGATTAAATTATGAACCGCTGCAGCCGCTGACCTTCAACACCCCCTGAAAGGAGTTCAGGGTGGAGATCAGGAATGAGGCACTCTGTGCTCTGGGAAAAACTGGCAGAAAAGGCCTTCAGATAGTTAGATATGCTCAGGAGAAAATATTATGAGCCCAATTCTTGCATCTCCTCGTATCTAGAAAAGCACTAAAATCCTTCAAGGTGATGTCTGCTCCTTGTGACTAGCAGCAACCTTCTGCAAAAAGAATGCGCTTGAGTGCATGTACTCCCCCTTCACCAGAATCACATATATCCCGACCTCCCCCGCTTTGGAGCAGTTTCTCAGAGTTATCTGAAATGCTGTCTCCCAGGCTATAGTCCTCACTTTGCCCCAAATAAAACTTAACTCACAACTCTCACGTTGTACTTTTTTTTTTCAGTCAACAAAGCTAAATAGGCAAAGATGAATGAGATAAGGTCTGTGCTCTCTAAGAGCGAAAGACCAAAAATAATCAGTATTTTTGCAATCCACCTAAAAGGCACCATCCTCTTATTATAGGAGATGATCCTATTCCTTCTTATGGGAGATTCCTCCCTCTGATCTACCTCTGCCCTGGGCCCTGGGAGGCAGACTTGTCTGGCTTCCCACTGTGTCTGCCCAGCCAGAGGCCCCAGGCGGGGAGTGAAGGAGGGAGGAAAAGAGTATTTGTTCTCCTACTTCCTCCCTAGGTGGTTGTCACGGGACACGTGTGTGAAGGTCGCAGCACTTGCCCTCCCTGTCTGTCTCCAGACGCTGGTAATTGCCCCCTCTTGGTTTCCTTACATCTGCTCAAACTTTTGCAAATAGTCCCTTCGCTAAACTCACTTCAAATTACCAAACTGCATGAGCCCCTGTTCCCCGCTGGGAGCCTGGTGACACCTGAGATCATGAGAAAAGTCATCTCTTCTCCCTTGGTTGCTTCTTACTTGCACAAATCTGTTTCCCATGTGGTTGCATAATCAGACGAGATCCATCAGACTCAGCCAGCGTGCACTGTGTCCCTCCCACACGTCTGTCACTGGGTCAAGCTGATTTCCTACACCCCTTCTCTGTGCCAAACCACAAATGCAGCCCTCCTTCCTCATCAGAGCACCTAAGTGATTCAGGGATTTAGATGCTAAGAAACGATCCCAGTGGAGAATTGTGGACGAGCAAGAAGTGCTCCAAAGAGCAGAAAAGATTAACCATGAAATGATGAGTATAAAGGAAGGAGAACAAAACGAATAATAAGCAAGTAGGAGGAAACAAAAGGAAAAATGGTTAAGAACATTTGTGTATTACTTCAATATACTGACGTTTAAAAATCCATTGAGACGGAGTGAATAAATAGCATATTCACCGTGTGGTTGCAAAACACTAGCTGACTGATGAAAGAGATGCTACAGTTGAAACTAGAGCACCGTGAGTGCCATTTCTTTAGAAAATTATGTTTTCTTATCATTTGTTTTAGTCTTTCGTCCATATCTAGCCAGAGGGGGTAAAATATCGGTGCACCGATGATAAGTAAATGTATGGTAACGTAGGACGTATAAAGGTCTCAGAAGAACAATGAATAGGTAGCAGGTATTTAAGCAGCAAAGTGAATCATTCCCTTTAGAACAAATAAAGTTGCACAAATGAGTGTTCCTCAGCTTTACAGGCATTGTGGCGTTAGCAAGTCAATGAAGCAGTTACCTTGGAGGGCACCTGAGTGTAAAATCACACTTGAAATTATGTTTATGCACAAACTGCACATTTAAAATGCAGATCTGTCTAGGCGAGGAGCGAAACAAATGATATCTTCCTCTTCCTGTTCACTTTTTCATTTTACATTCTAAATATTTACAAATCCACGAAGCTCGCCAATTTATAGGCCCATCCCAAGCCCCTGGAGTAACACCAAGCAAAGCCTCTTCTCTCTCTCCTCTCTCTCTCTCTCTCTCTCTCTGTTAACAGCAGTACAAACCTGTCTGAATATAGTTAGGTTGCAGGCTCTCCAGGTCTCTAATTTATTTCAGAACATTCATGTGAAAATTAAATGGCAGGGATTTCTATCAAGGGGACAATTTCCTTAGTATGCACTAATTGATTCCTTCCAATTTTGACAAAATTACTACCAAAGAGAGGATTTCCCAGACTTCCTGGAGAATCTCCTAAAATTTGGGAGATAACCCCCAGCAATGCACTACAGAGGTCAACAAACTACATCTCACAGGCCAAATCTGGAAGGCCACCTGTTTTTGTACTGGTGAAATATACTTCTAGGCCCAAGATGAAGCCACTTCTGCCAGGGTTGCCACATCAGTAAACCAAAACTCAGATAACTTTCATGTCCCTGAAAATGTTCCACTCAACCAAAAATACAGCCTACAGGCATACCTCGCGTTGTTGTGCTTCACTTTATTGCATTTTGCAGATACTGCGTTTTTTACAAATTGAAGGTTTGTGGCAACCCTGTGCCGAGCAAGTCTATTGCCACCATTTTTCCAACAGCATTTTCTCACTTCGTATCTCTGTGTCACATTTTGACATATCTTGCAATATTTTAAAGTTTTTCATTATTATTATACTTGTTATGGTGATCAATGGTCTTTGATGTTACTATTGTAATGGGGGGGGGGTCACGAACTGTGCCCATATAAGACGGTGAACTTAATCGATAGATGTGTGTATCCTGACTGCCCCATTGACCCCATCTCTCTCCTTCCCTCAGCCTCCCTATTTCCTGAGCCACAACAGTGAAATTAGGCCAATTAATAAACCTACAATAGTCTCCAAGTGTTCAAGTGAAAGCAAGAGTCACATGTCTCTCACTTTAAATCAAAAGCTAGAAATGATTGAGCTTAGTGAGGAAGGCATGTCTAAAGCTGAGATAAGTCAAAAGCCAGGCCTCTTGTGCCAAACGGGTAGCCAAGTTGTGAATCAAAAGAAAAGTTCTTGAAGGAAATTAAAAGTACTACTCCAATGAACACACAAAGGATAAAGCAAAACAGTGTTATTGCTGATGTGGAGAAAGTTTTATTGGTCTGGAGAGAAGATCAAACCAGCCACAACATTCCCTTAGATCAAAGCCTAATCCAGAACAAGGTTGAGAGGTAAGGAAGCTGCAGAAGAAAAATCTGAAGATAGCAGAGGTTGGTTCATGAGGTTTACAGAAAGAAGCTGTCTCCATAACATCAAAGTGCAAAGTGAAGCAGCAAGTGTTGATATAGAAGCTGCAGCAAGTTATCCAGAAGATCTAGCTCAGATCATTAATGAAAGAGGCTACACTAAACAACAGATATTCAATGTAGATGAAACAGCCTTATATTGGAAGAAGATGCCATCTAGGACTTTCATAGCTAGAGAAGAGAAGTCAATGCCTGACTTCAAAGCTTCAAAGGACAGGCTGACTCTCTTTTTCGGGGCTAATGCGGCTGGTGACTTGAAGTTGAAGCCAATGCTCATTTATCATTCTGAAAATCCTAGGGCCCTTAAGAATTATGCTGAATCAACTCTGCCTGTGCTCTATAAATGGAACAACAAAGCCCAGATGACAGCACATCTGCTGACAACATGGTTTACTAAATATTTTAAGCCCATTATTGAGACTTACTGCTCAGAAGAAAAAAAAAAAAAAAAAAGATTCCTTTCAAAATATTACCGCTCATTGACAATGCACCTGGTCACCCAAGAGCTCTGATGGAGATGGACAAGCTTAATGTTGTTTCCAAAAGAGTGTGAACTGGAATGGGGGGTTGGGGATAAGTGGGGGTCTGTCCAGTCAGGTTTGTACATGATTTTAAGCAAGTTCTCATCTCATCCTAAGGAACACAGGAAGCCATTTACAAGCTCAAAGTCATGGGATGACAAAATATTAGAAAAGACAATATGAGAACATCTGTGAATACAAACAAACACAAACCCTGAACTGGATAGCTGCTGCACGTGTATAGAGTGGTGGGCAATTTACATAACACAGTGGCACCTCCCTCCCTATTTATTTCATTCCTAATAATCAATAAATTTCATTGCTTCTTTAAAAAAAATAAAAAAGATTAATGTTGTTTCATGCCTGCTAACATAGCATTCTTTCTGCAGCCCATGGATTAAAAAGTCATTTTGACTTGTCTTATTATTTAAGAAATACATATTGTGAGGTTCTAGCTGCCATAGACAGTGATTTCTGTGATGGAGCTGGGTAAAGTAAATTGAAAACCTTCTAGAAAAGATTCACCATCCTAGATGTCATTAAGAACATTCATGATTCATGGGAAGAGGTCAAAATATGCACAGTCACAGGAGTTTGGAAGAAGTTGATTCCAACCCTCATGGATGACTTTGAGGGGTTCAAGACTTCGGTGGAGGAAGTAAATGCAGAAGTGGTAAAATTAACAAGAGAACTAGAATTAGACGTAGAGCCTGAAGGGAGGCAAGACCCTCCACCAGCAAAAGGATTACAACTCACTTCAGGCTCAAATTGATGACTAGCATTTTTTAACAATAAAGTATTTTTTAATTAAGGTACTTAAATTGTTTTTTTTAGAGATAATGCCTTTGCATACTTAATAGATTACAATATTGTGTAAACATAACTTTCATATGCACTGGGAAACCAAAAGATTCTTGTGACTCGAGTTATCGTGATACTTGCTTTATCATGATGGTCTGGAACCCAACCAGCAATGTCTCGAGGTCTGCCTGTATCCAGTCAGCCAATCTCCAAATGCCAAGGCAACTCTGAGCTCTATACTCATGTCCTTCTTCTCTCTTCATTTTCTGCTTTTTTCTTCCTTGTTCCTCATTGTTTATCCTATAAAAGCTTCCTGCCTCCTGTCTCATTTTGCAGTCCTCTGGTCCTTTGAGAATGGACACTGCTTACTTCATGAAATGCTTAAGTTTGTTTGTATTACCTAAATTGTCTTCTTTAATCATTTTTAATAGTATACAAGTTAAGAAGGGTTTTTATATTCTTAAATAGCTGAAAAAGGTTAAAAAGGGAATAATCCTTTGTGACATGTAGAAATTACATGAAATTCAATTTTTTGTGTCCATTGATAAAGTTTTATTGGAACACAGTCACACACATTATTTATTGTCTATGGCTGCTTTCACGCTACAACAGCAAAGGTGACCCAAAGGTCCCAAAATATTTACTATCTTGCACTTTGCAGAAAAAGCTGCTGACCCTGTCTAAGTAAAAGTCTAGTTTTTGGAAGGTTAAAATCAAACAAACGAAAACTATAGGTACAGCACTATAACTCTGTGGGGTTTTGTTTTGTTTTTCTCTTTGCCTGAATCCAGGATGTGCTTGAGCGGTGAGAGACGTGAAATTATATTGTTAGCGTAGTTAATTGTGCCCAGCAGTTTTAATTCTCTGATGTCTTCTAAATCTGCAGTCTTTTAAAACTAACTAGCCAACCAACCAAAACCCATCCTAATGATTCTACTTGACTTAACTCATGTGGTCTCTTCTATTCTTCCACTTCTGTCAGGAAAGTTTTCGCTCCTGACCCTTGGTTCCTAAAATCTAACATTCTAATGACTTCAAGTCCCAAGAGCACAGCTCAGGGCACAGAGTCATAAAGAAAAAGCAATAGACCAGCTGGTGGTCACCCAGGTCAGTTATACCATCCTTCAGTAACTATGTGAGGAAACGAATATCAACCTCTCCTTCATCTTGAAAAGTGGACTGACATCATAATCTCTGTTTCACATGTATTTTCCTCAAAATAATCTTGAGAAGTAGAAAATATCACCTGCCTCAGACATTACTGTGCCCATTTTAGAGATGAGGACACTAAGGCCCAGGGAGATTAAGTGACTTTCCAAGAAGGTCTCACAACAAGGTTATGACCTGTTGTGTCTGTCCAAGAAGACAGTTCTCCAAGCACAGCCATGACTGCCAGATTCTGCCCTGTCCAAAGGTACTGTATTTGGGGGCAGTAAGAAGGTTTCAAGGGTTGCCGAGAACTTTCCATAGACATTGACCAAAGGAGGCAGCAGGTTGTATGGAAGCTGCAGGAGGGTGATGATACGTCATGCGGATTTTGGAAGAAGCTACTTCCAGTCCCTTCCTGAATGTTCCTCCCACCCCTAGGGATGCCACTGCCTTCTGCCCCCACTTGCTTCCCCTCTGCTCACAGCTGCAGGCAGTTCAGGGCACTGCCACCAAATAGGGGCCCTTCCTAGTGACTGGGGATAAAGGAAATCTATTTTGTGGCTACATATATGAGAAACCAGCAGACCCAGCATGCCAAGCTGGTCTCTGGAGAGGCAGGCAATTAAAAACAAGCGTCCAAATCTCAGAGCAAAACTAGGTCAGATTCACACATGGACACTGGTATGACAAAAGGACATAAACAGATACACACCCAACAACAGCTGAACAGAGAAATGTCTGAGTAAGCAGGACCGTAGAGACAAGAAAAGGGGGATGGGGTAGGAGGGGAGGCAAAGAACATCATGGAATCAGGTTTATTGTAGAAATTTGATTGATTGGGGTCAAGGAGGGTTGTCTCAGCTCAGCAGAAGAGGAAGTTTCTGAAACTGTTGAAGAAAATGGATTGTGGGGAGAAGAGCATGGCAAAGACCAAACCCCAACCAAACACCTCTCATACCTCCCTACACAATCTCTAAGGATCTGAGACCATAATTAGACTCATGAGGACCAGAGGGAAAATGTACTCTAACTTAGCATAGAAATGTTAAAGTTTATTCTAATGATCAAGAAAGAACACAGGAGTACATTTACCATTGCAACAAAAAGAATAAAATACCTAGGAATAAACCTTCCTAGGGAGACAAAAGACCTGTATGCAGAAAACTATAAGACACTGATGAAAGAAAGTAAAGATGATACCAACAGATGGAGAGATATACCATGTTCTTGGATTGGAAGAATCAATATTGTGAAAATGACTATACTACCCAAAGCAATCTACAGATTCAATGCAATCTCTATCAAACTACCAATGGCATTTTTTTACAGAACTAGAACAAAAAATCTTAAAATTTGTATGGCAACACAAAAGACCCTGAAGAGCCAAAGCAGTCTTGAGGGAAAAAAAACAGAGCTGGAGGAATCAGACTCCCTGACTTCAGACTATACTACAAAGCTACAGTAGTCAAGACAATATGGTACTGGCACAAAAACAGAAATATAGATCAATGGAACAGGATAGAAAGCCCAGAGATAAACCCGTGCACATATGGTCAACTCATCTATGACAAAGGAGGCAAGGATATACAATGGAGAAAAGACAGCCTCTTCAATAAGTGGTGCTGGGAAAACTAGATAGCTACATGTAAAAGAATGAAATTAGAACACTCTTAACACCATACACAAAAATAAACTCAAAATGGATTAGAGACCTAAATGTAAGCCTGGACACTATAAAACTCTTAGAGGAAAACATAGAAAGAACACTCTTTGACATAAATCACAGCAAGATCTTTTTTGATCCACCTACTAGAGCAGTGGAAATAAAAACAAAAATAAACAAATGGGACCTAATGAAATGTAAAAGCTTTTGCAAAGCAAAGGAAACTACAAACAAGACGAAAAGAAAACCCTCAGAATGGGAGAAAATATTTGCAAATGAATCAACGGACAAAGGATTAATCTCCAAAATATATAAACAGCTCATGTAGCTCAATATTTGAAAAGCAAATAACCCAATCAAAAAATGGGCAGAAGACCTAAATAGACATTTCTCCAAAGAAGACATACAGATGGTCAAGAAGCACATGAAAAGCTGCTCAACATCACTAATTATTAGAGAAATGCAAATCAAAACTACAATGAGGTATCAGTTCACACTGGTTAGAATGGGCATCATCAGAAAATCTACAAACAATAAATGCTGGAGAGGGTGTGGAGAAAAGGGAACCCTCTTGCACTGTTGGTGGGAATGTAAATTGATACAGCCCCTATGGAGAACAGTATGGAGGTTCCTTAAAAAACTAAAAATAGGATTAGCATATGATCCAGCAATCCCACTACTGGGCATATACCCTCAGAAAACCAGAATTCAAAAAGACACATGCACCCAAATGTTCATTGCAGCACTGTTTACAATAGCCAGGTCATGGAAGCAACCTAAATGCCCATCGACAGACGAATGGATAAAGAAGTTGTGGTACATATATGCAATGGAATATTACTCAGCCATAAAAAGGAATGAAATTGGGTCATTTGTTGAGATGTGGATGAATCTAGAGACTGTCATACAGAGTGAAGTAAGTCAGAAAGAGAAAAACAAATATTGTATATTAACGCATATATGTGGGACCTAGAAAAATGGTACAGATGAACCGGTTTGCAGGGCAGAAATTGAGACACAGATGTAGAGAACAAACGTATGGACACCAAGGGGGGAAAACCGCAGTGGGGTGGGGATGGTGGTGTGCTGAATTGGGCAATTGGGATTGACATGTATGCACTGATGTGTATAAAACTGATGACTGATAAGAACCTGCAGTACAAACAAACAAATAAACAAACAAAACAACTAATACTAAAAAAAAAAAAAAAGGAATGAAATACTGACACACACTACAGCATTGCTGAACCTTGAAAGCCTGGTCTCACTGAAAGAAGCCAGACATGACAGGCCACATATTGAATGATTCCATTTCTATGAAATGACCCAAAGAGGTAAGTCCATGGAGACAGAAAGCAGAGCAGTGGTGACCAGGGACTGGGGTGACAGGAATGAGGAATGAGTGCTTATGGGGGGGTGGGATTATCTCTTGTGTTGATGAAAATGTTCTAAAATTGGTCCTGGTGTTTTCTGCACAAGCCTGTGAATATACTAAAAACCACTGAATTGTGTACTTTAAATGGGAGAATTGTGTGATATATTATCTCAATAAAGTGGTTTATAAAAAAAAGAAGAAAAATTCAAAAAAAAAAAGAAATAAGGGTTTCAAAAATTTACTGCTAATAGGAAAATGGAAAATATCAATGTAATAATATCCTCAACCAGCTTCCTAAATCTTCAGATCCATCATCTTTTCAATTATAAAAATTATCATAATTCATAATGGAAAAATAAAATAAAAAGAACACAGTGGTAAAATAAGGGCTTGATTCAAAAGAGTTGGGAAATGTTTTTCCCTTCCTCAACCTCCTTATTAGCAAATGGAACTCTATTGATCACTGAAATCTCTCTGAAAGGCCTCTCTTCCCTCCTTATTGCCTTGAACTTAAACTCCCTGGGTTTGCTTTCTCCTTCTCTCTCTCCCTCCCTCCCTTCCTTCCTTCCTTCCTTCCTTCTTCCCTCCCTCTTTCACTCTACTTTGTTCTTACTTGTGTCTCATTGCAATTCTGGGAGCTCGACTTTGCCTATAAACCTTGCCAATGGGTAAACCCATTTTTGGCCTGGTGGGTCTCTAGACCAACTTTCTCCTCACATCTTCTCTTCAAATTTCCCAGACAGTAGCAGTAGAAAGTTATCCAGCCACCAAAGTAGTCACGGGCTCTTGGTTTGTGAAGTCACATTCAGTCATTCATGTACTCAATCAATATTTTATTGAGAGCCTACTTTGTACAGGGTGTTAGGAACACAACCTTGAATGAGTCGATCCAACTCCAGTATGGAGCTTATACTGAAGGGGGGAAACAGATAAGTAAAGAGTTTCAGGCAGTGAAAGGGCCATAGCAAAGCAGGGAACGGGGCTGAGGAGACAGTGTGTGAAGTTTAGGGGAGCCTGTCTGGGGAAGTGACATCTGAGCTATGATATAAAAGAAGAAAGGGAGGGAGGTCATAGGGACATAGAAAGATTGGGGAGAGAGAGTTCCAAGTAGAGGAAACAGCAGGTACAAAAGCCCTGAGGCAGAAAGGAGCAAAATGACTTTTGCTGGGATCAAAAGAACACCTTCTACTAGGGACTTCCCTGAGGATACCAATTTCACTTCAATGAAAAACTTACTGGTTCTTTCTCTGCTTATATCATGAGGCTAGAACACGAGAAATTAAATGCTTTAGGGTGGTAGGACCAAGTTCCATACCCAGGGAAGGTTATATAATCCTAGAGTTGGTTACACGTATGAGTGATTTTTCATTTCATTTCATTTGTTTTTGGGAAAAAGAAAGAAAACACATGACTTTCTGACTTCTGCCATTTCTGTTATTTACAATTCACATCCCTTATTACTTGTTCCATCCTTCTTGATCAAGCTAAGCTTGGATCCCAGAGAATAAGTGACCACCAGACGGGGAGAATACGTGTCTTACTACAAAAGCCACATATGTGCCCCTGTGTTCGTGAGGCTCCACCAGTCTCGTTCTGATTGGCTAATTTATAAGATCAACCAAGGGAAAATAGAATGCCATGGAATAATAGGCAAATTATAATGTTGTTGGCATTTCTTTCTGGAAGAAAAAAAAGTAGAGTAGAATGGGGTAAAGAATGAGGAATCGTGATCTTTGCCTTTCTTGTATTTCCTTAGAGGAAGAGAAGAGGTGCTGACGTGTGTGGAAAATCTCTGCTGAGAGGATGGGAGTCAATACAGGGTAGCATCTTTATTAGTCAAGGTTGGAAGTGATCTAGTTCTCAGCAGAGGATCTGGACACTAAAACATCTTAATTTTTCCTTCCCTTTCTACCTGTAAGGCTGTGGAGCTGAGGTAAGATGTGGACGTTGAACACACCTCACAATTCCCTGGTGAAGCCATCAAAACCCTCACTCTTCCTCACTCAGGCTGAGCACCAATTAAGGCAAACGCTGGGCCCTGGCTTTCACTAATTACAGACACAGAGCACCCGAGGTCTGCTAACAGGGTCGGGCACTAATAGGTCCAGGGGAAGTCAATGCTTTGTGAGTAACTAGAGGTGATGTGTTATATTTTTTATGAAAGGAGGTTCATGCAAGCCTAAACCAGGTGACAGAGGAGCTCAGAGAGTGGCAGTGTCTGGGGTGCGATCCAAGGGTTCCCATCGAGCCCGCTGCACCTTGGTAGTCCGCTTGACATCTGTCCTGACGTTCACGGTTCAGGGAGCATGAACCCACAAAACATCCATGAAGGAAGGACCCGGAGGTGGGGAGGAGTAGGAGCTATGAGAAAGGGGAAGCCCAGCAGGTAGAAATACTCATCTCACAAATTCCTTCAGGAGGTGTTCAGAATATTTAACAACTTCTTGGCTTGGGTCTAACCAATCACAAGGGCTGCCAGCTGTAAACTACCAGGGCTATACTGATGCTTGCTGGTAGCATTTCAGACCTGTATGTATGTATGTTTTACTCATATTTTGGTATGTGCAATACACCTTACAGGTTTTAAAAGAAAAAAAAATTCTTAAAATTCTTTTTCTGTGCTGTCAGAACTTCCTTAGTCCATAGATTCTACAAGGACTGTGCCCTGTACTTTATTTAATTGCTGACCTTACCTTTCTCATGCCATTTTGCACTAGAAGAATAAGAACATTCTTTAATTTGAATCTCACTCAGGGAAGTGGTTTAGCAGTCAGCCAAACCCAAGTTCAAATCCTGCTTTTACAATTATTATTCTTGGGAAAATATGTAATCTTTCAAAGACTCAATTTTTAAAAATCTCTGTTTTAAAAAAAGGATACTATTAAAAAGGGATACTATTCCTCTGGCACAGGGTTTCTGTAAGGATTAATATGGGGTTTCCCAGGTTAAGTGCTCGAGATGCAGCCGGCCCATAGGAGGCTTTCCCAATGGTAGCTCTGATATTCAGAATTTATTATAATTCCAATAAGGGCTATTTGGTAATTAGGCATTTTTATATACGGAAAAGTGGGGTTTGGAGGTAAAATAATAGTCTAGACAAACAGCAGAATAAGAAGTATGCATTTGCCAGAACACAGGTTTTTCTAAAACATTAGAAATGATCATGACCAAAAAAAATCACAATTGAAATACCAATGACAGCACATTCTTATATATTCATGAAACAGGCTATCTAATAAATTCTATTTCTGTTATCCTGATTTGAGTAACCATATATATATAAACAGTTAAATTTGACTTATTTAAGAATATTTCGTAATTGAGAGTTTTCACTGAATCAGCCACATCCCCTGCACACAATTACTTTGAAAGGATGAATTTTACTTCACAAAGGAGACCAACTGTAACAAAATGTTACATATCTGTAAAGCACTTTCACATACCTTATCCCACTTAATTCACAGAGCTGGCATCTACCAAAGGGGAAATCATTATCAGAAACTCCAAGACCAGACTAGTGTTTCAGTTTAAAAAGAAAAAGTTCAAGAGATGCCCCTCCACGCCCCCTCCCCTGACTCCAGTCTCCACACCCACGTCCAGGGCCAGCTGAGGTGCTAGAGCTCATCCTTTTTGCACTTTCTTGCCTCTGTGGAGAAGGAGATACTAGGGGATAGAAGGAAAGACGTGAACGTGGGGCAGCTCACAAAATGGGAGCGCAGGAGTTCAATGCTGGGGAAGGGCTGGTAGGCACAGAACACAGAGTGCCTGCTCGGTTTATAATACAGAAAGACAAACTACGTGTTTCAAAACACAGTCAGATCCTGAGGCCTGCCTCAGCTACTGTTGCCCCATTTTTTGGCCATGCATCACAAAGTTTAACCAAAGAATACAGAGTAGATCTCGTCCAGCAAGAGCAGAAGGTGGCCCTCCTTTGATTTGAAATAAAATTGTTAACATTTCTTCTAGAAAGAAGGCGCTTCATCCCTTGCCGCATGAATGGGGAGTTTTAGCTTCTAAATTCTAAAGAAGAGCAGTGAAACAATTGTTGGGTGATGGTAGTTACTGTGTATGTAGGTGTGTGTGTGTGTGTGTGTGTGTGTGTGTGTGTGTGTGTGTGTGTGTGTGTAGGGTGTGGCCTCACTACATCCCCATATTCCCCAACAATTCAATTTGAAGGATGGAGTCCTAACATTCAAGGTTAGGGTAAGGGCTGGTTTTAGAAGAGCCAAAATTCCTAGGACTTAGGGAACTTGGTGACTCTCCACCCCTGGAAACAGCAGGTGGGCACGGAAGTCAGCTGTAGGGCTGCTGTGGAGCAGAGGGGAGGAGTTTAGAGAGATCAGCTAACCAATGAACGCAGGGCTCTGTGCTGGCCAAGGCAAGCCTCTGACGGCGCTAAGTAGGCTTCTTTTCTGAGAGCTCCTTTCCTGGCTGAAGAGACCCAGGGACGGTAGTGGGGCTCTTCAGACACAAGAACCTGGAGGAATTTACTGGCAAAATTGAAAAGATTACAGTTTTCAAACAAAAGAAGTGCCAACAGTTCAGTTCTGAGATCTCCCCACGACACAGGGTTCTAGGTTTGCGTACATGTACCTCCCACTTCCAAAAGACAAAGGTTTCTAAAAGCCAGACTGGCAAGGTGGACTAAGCAATCGAAATGTAGTTCTTGAATCGTGTGGGAGCTTCTTAAACCCCAGACCACAATCTGAATCTGACTTTTCACAAAATTCTAGATGGTTTGATGAACTGGCCCAAGCTTCCCCAAGGCCCCCAGAGAGGCACTATGACAGAGCCTATGCTACAGACCCCCAGCTACACATCGGCATGCTAGCAACTTGGATTCTCCTTGACCATCCTTCAGAGGGGCTGATTTTACTTGAGCATCCTTGATTTGCTGGTGAAGAATAACCCTGAAGGGTCTGGGAGCAGCACTTTTTCTCCTATGATTCTAAGCTGAACCCATTTTTTCCAAAAGATGGAAAGGGGCAGGGGCTGTACATCATCTTGGTAGGTGATCTGTTTGGTACTCATGAAAGAAAACTGACCTCAAACTCCCTAAGGATAATGCAAAAATAAACCTTCTGCTGACCTCCTGTACAAAGAAGCAGCCTGGCCCTGTGGAGGGCCTCTAACTTCCAAAGACCTGGGAAAACCACAGCAGGAAAGGCTGAGGAAAACCCCTTCCAGACTGCCCTTTTGCGGGAGGCTAAGAAACCTCCGTCAAGTGGGTCCTCAGGAGGCAATCCCAGCAACGCAGCTATGTCTGTCTGTCCTTCAGAAGGACCGCAGTACTCACGGGCGGTTCGGACGGTGTCGCTGGGCTGGCTACGGGGGCTGAGACCATTGGGATTCACGGCCCTCACGGCAAACTGGTAGTTGGTGTCCGGATCGAGGCCCTTGATAACCATGAAATCCATCTGGAGCTGCTCTTGGATTAAGGTCCAACTCTTGTCAAAATCTGGCCTTTATTGATTAAAAAACAAAACAGAATGAGAAGCAGTAGTTCAATTACAGCAGAGGGAAGGAAAGCTTGCTGGCCATGTAAACTAACCGCGTTTGAATTCTGGAAGCAGGACTTATCAAAATGAGTGAACATTTCCCACCTAAAAGTGATCTGGATTTGAAATCCCAGGTCATGATTTTTAAGCCCTTGCCAATAAAAGAAAGTAGATCATTTTTAGGGCCAGTTTTAAGCACCGTTTAAAGATCACCCGCTTTTCCTTGCATGGCCTTGACTGTGGTAAAAAGATCCCCACATAGGAATTCGGTTTCAAGGACTCTGCCTTCCAGATGTTTCGTAAACAAGCCTTCCCCTGACAGTTTCCATTCCCAGGGGTCAGGAGAGCACAAATTCCATCTATTCACAATCTGTTCACAAAATAAACAAATATAAACGTTCTAGGGTGACTAATTGCGTGAACTGCCATGGGAAAACCCAACAAGATTCTGTAGCACGGCCATTCTTACTCTTCACAAAACTACAAGTGTGCCAACTTGCCGAATGTTCACATGGACTCGGACCTGTGCCTAGTGGTGGGAGACAGTTTAAAAGCAGAGAAGGAGCTAACGGTATCAGTCACTGAGGCCATTCCCATCGCCCGAGACTGGGAGCTGCTCCCAAGTTCTTCTGCCTCAGCTGAGCCACAATCCAAGAACCTGGGTTCTGGGCACTGTGGCCCAGAGACCAGCTCCTCAGGCCAACGCTTGTACCCTGAGGTCTCCTATGGCAGCCCTGGGCCTCCCAGTTCTCAGGTTTCAGGGGGAGCCACAGCCTCTCAGCTATATCCCAACAATGGAGGTTTCCGCCCTGGGACCCCCTCATTGCACCCTTGCAGATCACAGCCCCGTACCTCCTCCCAGGCCCAGCCCGACCCTCGGCACTGCTCTCTGGGGTAGCTGTCAAGGGCCAGTTTCTGGATTTCTCCACACTGCAAGCAACAGAGCTGGGGAAGTTGCCAGCTGGAGGAGTTCTCTACCCTCCATCTTCCTTCCTCTACCCTCCAGCTTTCTGAAGCAGCCCTTTGCCAGACCTACCCTTGCTTCAGGTGTGACAGGATCTGCCATCCCCTTCAGATTTTTATTCTCCTCCTCTGCAACCTGGGGGCCAAAGTGGCTTCCTCCCCTCAGGGGCCCCTGCCCAGCAGATGCTTCCACCCACGGTGGATTCACAGCTGCCTGTGGTGAACTTGGGCTCCCTGCCACCAGCGCCGCCTCCTGCCCGACCCCCCCTTTCTCTGTTACCTGTGGGCCCTGCTCTGCGGCCCCCCAGCCTGACTGTGCGGCCCCCGCCTGCTCCTGCTACCCGGTGCTGCCTTCACCTGCCAGGCCCTTCGGCCCTAGCTTGGGGCGGGCAGAGCTGCACCCAGTAGAACTAAAGCCATTCCAGGATTATCGAAAACTGAACAGCAACCTTGGGGGACCTGGGTCATCACGTACTCCTCCAGCTGGAAGGTTTTTCTCTGGCCTCAATTCCCATCTCAAGGTCCCACCTTCCACCTACAGTGGAGTCTTCCGCAGTCAGCGCATCGACCTCTACCAGCAGGCCTCCCCACCGGATGCCCTGCGTTGGACGCCGAAGCCCTGGGAGCGGACGGGGCCACCTTCTCGAGAAGGGCCGTCCCGTAGGGCACAGGAGCCTGGGTCCCCAGGGGAAAAGGAGCCTGGATTGCCCCCACCCCGCTGAGGGAGCGCCCTTTGCCCCCCACCTCCTGGGGCTTGTATATAGATTATAAATACATAAGGGGGAAAGGGGTGGGTGTGGAAGGGTTGCGGGGCTGGGGCTTCGCTTCCTCTCTTCCACCCTCCCCTGGTCCCCTATCCCTGGGGCCATTTGTTAAAAAAGAATAATAAAAGGATTAAAAAAAAAAAATCCAGCTTCCATCTGGGGGACAGCATACAGGGGGTAAGAGAACAAACTCTGGAGCTGGGCTGAGCTGTTCAGATTCTGCCTCTATTGCTCACTAGCTGCTATTTCACCTCTTTAAGTCTCTAGTTTCTCATCTGTAAAATGGGGTGATAAAAGTACCTACTTAAGAGGGCCGTCATAAAGGAGAAATGAGCTCTGTATTCCAGCACAGTGCCTGGCAATGTAACTGAGCAAGATCCTATGGGGCCCTCCCAGAACAGGAGCCCCCTCTTCCCAATGTCCTCAGCCTGCCTTTTGCCTGTAGAAAACTTTAGACAAAGAATAAATTTAATCAGAAAAGTGAGAAAGTGCAGAAAGGAAAAAAACCCGTCAAACAAGATAAAATAATAATAGTTTAGCCATTAAACAAAGTCAAGGACCTTTAGTTCCTCCTCAAGGGCTACAGATAATATTCTGAGCCACACCCTTTGAGCTGTTTTGCAGAAACTGAAACACCCACCAGGTGGAAGAAGTTAACTGTCTGCTGCTCACAAGCACATACACGCCAGACCAGTTGGAACCAGAAGGTTGATGATATTGACTCACGATTATCTCACCACCAACCAGTCAGAGGAGTGTCCATGAGCTGATCACACACCCTACAACCCCCTTCCCTTATGCCTTTAAAAACCTTTCCCTGAAAGCCTTCGGGGAGTTCGGGTCTTTTAAGCACTAGCTACCTGGACTCCTTGCTTGGTGCCCTGCAATAAACGCTGCACTTTCCTTCACCACAACCCGGTGTCAGTAGATCGGCTTTACTGTGCTCAGGCAAGCAGACCCACGTTTGGTTTGGTAGCAGCATCACACTGTAAATGCTCAGCATGGATTAGCCATTATGTAAGGGATGTACCCACCTCACAGAGCTGGCAGGCAACCCTTGGCCACCTGCTCACTCTATACCCATGAGCTTCAATGCAGTAGCACTAGCGCACGTGGCTAGTCAGTACTTGAAATGTGGCTCGTTTGAATTGGGATGTGCTGTGAGTGTAAAACGTACAATGGATTTTTTTTTAAGTGTAAAATATCTCATTAATATTTATATTGATTACATGTTGAAATGATGATATTTTGGATTCAGTGAGTTAAAAATACATATTATTGAAATTAATTTCACTTGTTTCTTACTACCCTTTAAATGCCCCTATGAAAAAACTTAAAAATTTCATATAGGTTTGCATTTATTATTGGACAGTGCTGTTCTATATGGACTTCCTAGTTGGAGGGAGAAAGGAGAGCTTTCCAGGTAATAAGAACTACAAAATGAAATTTGGGAATGTTTGTGCATGGCTGGGGGACAGTGCAAATGGTCTAACGGGAGTGGAGAGGTTTTGTTAATAACTAATAATAGCTATCATTTATCATGTTCTTCAATGCTTATCAAGCATTGTTCTAATAGTTTAACTCATTTACTTCTCACAATTACTCTATACAGTAGATACTAATATTAAACACACACACACCCCTTTCTTTGAAGAGGAAATTAAGGCACAGAATGGGTAAGTAACTTGCCTGAGGTCACACAGCTGATAAATGGTGAGGCCAACTTGGGTTGATGGGGGAAGATTAGATTAAGAAGATCCTTGATGCTGAATGAAAAATTGGGGTGATAGGGATTGGGAGATTCTCCAACTTTTAGTTTGCTCCCCGACCAACCTCTCAGCTCTTCTATTGTTAAACCCCTCTGCTCACAGATATTTAGAGGAAGGCAGGAAGCAAAAAATATTGATGTTTGTCCTTTATGAACTACTTAATAGGCAAGGAAGTAAAGACTCATTTTGCTAAAAGGGGATGCCTGGACGGTACACAGATTTCTCTAATATGTGCTCTCCTAGTTTTTCATTAGCAAGAATTGTTGAAAGCCAGATGGAGTCCTTAAGTCCAGCAAAAGTGCTTCCTTGGGCTCACCGTGCTGATGAGGAGTTTATGGGGCCCATATCTCACAAGAAATCATGTGTTTGGAGAAGCAGAGGTCACAAGCATGTCCACTGTAGGATGTAGGGCTCATTTCTCTTTCTCGGTATCCTTTCCCTAAAGATGGATTTCTCAGGTAAACTAACTTTGTCATCAAAGGGAAAACCTTGGTGAGTGGAAGGAAACACATTTACAAACTCAAATTAGAACAAAATCACTTCACAGAGGAAAGCCACAGGGATGCTTAACAGTAAAGTCAGGAAAGATATGATCTTTAGATAAAACTCTCCTGTTATCCTTTGCTAAGTTTCCCTTGTGGCATTTATAGAGGAAAGGACCTGTCACTGCTCTCAGAATGTGCCACTGTCTACCCAGAGCTACCTGAAAATATCTGCAACAATTTTCATGTAAAAATTACAGCTTCCCATCCCCCACAAAAAAAGAGATTATTTTCTATTTGCTCATTTAATGCAAGAAAGAAAGCTATATTTTCAGCGAATAAGAGATTGACATCATTAACATTTAACTTCATTATATGCAGTGAGAGAGGAAAGCTCATGTAGATTGAATACCAGTCCAAAACCTTTAACATTTTGCCTCTGATTTTGTCATGGGTTTTGCATTTAAATGTTTTTAGAGTCTCTTGAGGTACAAAAGTGCAAAGGCAAGGTTGAGAGAGAGATAATCAGGCAAAAGTATTGTCTTAGTTCATCCTCAAACAATAACTTTACCTTTTTTCACTAAAGAAAATCATCCTAACTACAAAGTTGCCAGTCAAATCACCATAGCAACACTAGCCTCCCAATTTCCCCAACCAGGAAAAGCCTAGAGCGGAAGAAGCAGCCTAAGAAAGTGCAGCCATCCCAGGTACAGATGGGCAGCCAACAGTAGGACAGGCTCTTAAAAACTTTTCCAAATAGTGGGATAGGGTTGGGTTGTGCGTCCTGTATCTCAGGAGGTCAGTAGGACACCTTTGGAAGGTGGTTGGGTGGGGGAGTTCAGGTGGGAGAGATACAATTCGGTCAGTAGTGACTATTCAAAACCCAGTTAGCTGATTCAAGTAATCAAAACACCCACTGGTTCGTTTTGGTGGGAGGAAGCATTACCACTGGCAATATTAGCATCCAGCCTGGTTATCAGGAATCTTGAGATTGTTTGGTCCAAGTGTCTGAGGGCTCTCAGAAATTACATGCAAGATTCTACGTGTGAACTTCATTTCATTTTCCTAAGAAAAGTGTCCTCAGCTTCTTATCAGATTCTCAAAGATAATCATGATCCCAAAACTTTTAGAGTCACTGTCTAGTCCATTCTCTCATTCTACCCACGTGGACACTGAAGGAAAATAATTTATCCTAAGTCATAATACCACAGGGTGGTATATTTTTCTGTTTTATTCCCTTTCTTGTGGCATTTTGACCACCTCAACTATTGCCAAGTTCACCCTTAGTGGACAATCATTTTTCTTGGTACCATCAAACCCAGTAGGTGGCTGCCTTGGGTTATTCAGTTGGCAGGTGATTAATGATTATCAACCATGCATCCATCACAGAAGTTATATTCTGGGAGGCTCTAAGGAACTATAAACACAATTCCATTCTCAGGGAATTTATAATCTAATCGGCAGATAATACATCTAAGGACCATTAGGAAGCCAGTGCAAAGTTGCATATTTCAAGAGCCATATTTGAACAGGTCAATGTGAACTGGCATCCTGGGGAAAGTATATGAGACCAGGAAGAATTTAAGTTAGATTTCAAATATATTTGAGTTGTGATAACTGAAAAGGAATAGAGCATCTCTGGGTGCAGAAGAGATGAGTGCAGCATTAGCTCTATGTATGAATGTGGATAAATTAAGCACCAACTACATGTAAAAAATAGTGTGGAATATCCAAAGAGAATAAATAATATGGGTTCCTAACATGAATGATCAATTAACCTATATAAAAGATTGGTATAATATATAAAAACATTAGCCATAAGTAAGTAGGTAAATGAATATACGGCACCTCTCTGCATGTCACACATAGTCAAAGCTTTCCTTGTCAGCCTCTACTTTACCAATTTGTTAGATTAACCAGTGATCCTCATTAGTTCCCACTAATTCAGCTGTTGGCTTATCAAGAGTCCATTGTGTTTATTTCCAAATTTATTTATGACTTTCATGTTTGTTATTGTAATTATGTTATTTAATGCCATATTATATAAACTAGTGAATATGAGTAAAAAATATAAGTGATAACTGTGTTTAATGGTTTTGAAAGACTTGGTAAAGCTGAACCACTAAAACATAATTGCCTTTGAACTAAGTGAAAGCAAGGCAACTGTAAAAGAGTGAAAAGAAGATTATAAAATTCTAGAATGATTTTGTAGTCAGATAACTTTGCAAGTGACTTTAAATTTTTAACTTGAGAAAACTATAATTAGAAGTTGTAGGTGATACCTTAGAGGTGTGGTTAAAATGTCCATATTATCCAAAGCAATCTACATATTCAATGCAATCCCTATTAAAATTCCAATGGCATTTTTCACAGAAGTAGAAAAAATGCTAGCAAACCAAATTCAACAGCACATTAAAATGATCTTACATGATCAAGTGGAATTTATCCCTGGGATGCAACAATGGTTTAACATAGTCAAATCGATAAATCTGATACACCACATTAACAAAATGAAAGAAAAGAAAGAGGACCATCTCAATAAATGCAGAAGAAGCATTTGACAAAATTCCACATCCCTTCACAATAAAAACTCTCAACAAATTAGGTATAGAAGGAATTTACCTCAACATAATAAAGGCCATATATGACGAGCCCACAGCTAACATCATATTCAACCGTGAAAAGCTGAAAAATTTTCTTCTAAGATCAGGAACAAGGGTAAACAAATGTGCCCACTCTGACCACTTCTAAGAAACCTACTACTATAAGTCCTAGCCAGGGCAATTACACAAGAAAAGGAAATAAAAGCCATCCAAATTGGAAAGGAGGAAGTTAAATTGTCTCTGTTTGCAGATGACATGGTATCATATATAGAAAACCTTAAACACTCCACCCCAAAACTGTTAGAACTAATGAACAAATTCAATAAAGTTGCAAGATACAAAAATACAAAAATCAGTTCCATTTACATACACTAACAAACTATCTGAAAAAGAAGAACTTTAGGAAATGCAAATAGTTGCTTGGAACGTGACCTCACAAGACATTCATGACAGAATAAAAAGTCAAAATGACCTCCGTGTGCAGAAACACAAGGGCAAAACCAACTCAAATGATAAACGTAAAATCTTATATTAGGTTTTTTAAAAAGCTGATGGCATAGAAATAAAGCAGAGAAAACCTGGTGTGGCAAAGATCTATGGGGAAGGCAGGGGGCACTGATCACAAACTCAATATGAATTCTCTGGACTACCTGCTGTTGAAAAGGCCTAGTGTCCATATCCTAGGAAAAAGTGGTTTTCTAGGTTGATCACTTGGCAGAAGTGCTCTAGACCCATCTCCACTTGAGGCAGAGTTCAAAGGGCTGGTATTAATTGGCTTGGGGTAGAGAGGATATAGTGAACATATGCCAGTGTCATTAGATAAGAGATAGACTGTCAAATGAAGATGGTGAAGATGCCTTCTGTGTTTTCCATATTGGACTAGGAGGCCCAATGTTTCCTTACAGGGAAGCCAATGGCAGTGCATTATAAAGAAGACCCTTTGATGGCAATTAGGAATGGCTGACAACAAAGTCAACTGCACGAAAGGGCTGAGCTCTGCATCGGCAGCTGTCTTGAAGCAGAAGTTGGGTGGCCATCCATCAGAAATGTAACCAGCTACTTCCTGAACACAGTAAGAGGTTGGACTTCATTCAATGTCTCTGACCTCAACTCACAGTAAGAAATACATTTTTGTATAGCAACCCAATATACCTATTCATATATATATACTATATGTATATGACTCACATGTGGGTACAAAGCTGAAAGAAAAGTTTCAAGAAAAAATACTTATCCTTACTCTCCTTACTATGTTATTCACTTTGCTATTTTCTCTTCTTTCTCTTCTTTTCCTTTCTTTTTTTAAAAATTCTGATAAGAACCCACTAAATTGATTTCACCACCCACTGAAGTGTTGTGACCCATAATTTGAAAAACACTGGACAAGAAGTTTTTCTTCTAGAATACCTTAGATGGTGCTTCCAACTCTAAAACTCTGAGAATAAAGAAAACAGATTTTTTCAGCCATGAAGACAAATTTATGACTTACAGATAAATGTTCATAAAGTGGAAATGCAGCCTGTTAAACTCCAAGTATGCTCTAGATACATCACTCTCTAGAGCACTGTGTTTCAACATTTGTGAATGATCCACAATAAGACATACATTGAACATTGTGACCCGGTACACACCACAAATATGCACGCACAGCGGAAACACAAGTTTCACGAAATAATTCTTATTTTTATTATGTGTGATGCCTTCTGATATTTTCTTTTCTGTTTCATGTTACTTTTGAAAACCTGTTGGTCAGGACCCCTTCAGCTGATTTCTTTACCTTCTAATGAGCCCACGGGTTGAGAACCCCTTCTCTAGAAAGTTCAAGCTGAGGTGGGGAGTGATATTCAAGCATGTTACAGACATTAACTAGGAAACTGGGCTAGGAATGGTTAAATCCTGCTAAGAAAATATTTCTGAGAGAGGAACTCGTTGGAGCGGAAAACAGCCCTCTAGGGGATCCACAGAACATCCAGAATGGCCTTGACAGTGGAGGCCACTCTATAGGCCTGAGATGGAGCGGACCAAAAGCCTAATTACAGTACAACCAGAGATATGTGTGTCCTCCCTCCCTCAGTATGGGGCCTAGCGTTCCATGGTTTAATGTTTTCTGGAGGACCTTGGATTATTTGGGGGCTCCTTCCTTCAATATTTTCCTTCATGTTATTCCTTCTAAGCACCATTTCAGACACAGAATTGAAAAGATTCTTCTCTGGACTCTCCTACCGCTTAAATCTGATTCTACCATTACACTGAATATACCACCTTATAATGGAATTTTACATTTCTGTCTTCCCTACTAGGCTGTGAGCTCATTAACATGCTGATTGTCTTATTCATCTCTGTGTTCCCTGGAATGTCTGCGTGATCTTTCAAAATGCAAATACTATCAATTCCTTTCCTGCTTAACCCTTCCCATAGCTCCCTATTCCTGTCAGGACAAACATGAGATCCTTTATAAAGGCTTTCCTGCTCCAAACCTTGCTTACCTACCCGGCCTTATCTCTCACTACACAGAGCTCCAGACTTCTAAGCAAGTCCAAGAACATTATCTTTTTGCCTCCAAGCCACTGCTTGAGTAGCTTCTTCTGGCCTGAGCCTTTTCACGCTGCTTCCTCCCTCCCCTTGTGCCTGGCTATTGCTGATATGTCCTCCTTAGCTCCTGTAAGAAGCCTTCCCAGATTCCTTCAAAACTGGGTTAGATGTCAAGGTTGTGTTCCTCTAGGCCCCTGGCCCCGACCCCTGCCTGCAACACTCACAGCTCTGGACTCTGCTCATCTGCCTTCCCCACTGGACTGTCCAAGCAGAGGCAATAGCTGATTCACCCCGAAATCTCTTGCACATGCTTTGCACGTGGAAGATACTCAATACGTACATGTTTGGATGAATGTATGCACACAGTAAGTATCCAGTAAAGGGTGATTTGAGCTGAATTAAAATATCTTCAAACTTAGACGTTGGGAATAGCACAATGCCCTAAACCAGGGGGTAGCAAACTTCAGCTGCCTGCCAGTTTTTGTAAATAAAGTTTTATTGAAACACAACCACAACTGTTTGTTTAGCTATTGTCTAGGCTGCTTTCCTGCTACAATGGCAGAGCTCAATAGTTGAGAAAAAGACCATATAGCTGGCAAAGCACGAAATATTTACTACCTGATCCTGTAGAAAAATTTGCCAACCCCTGGTCTAGGACAACAGTCTTGGACTTCCCTGGTGGTATAGTGGTTAAGAATCCACCTGCCAATGCTGGGGACACGGGTTCCAGCCCTGGTCCGGGAAGATCCCACATGCTGCAGAGCAACTAAGCCCGTGCGCCACAACTACTGAGCCCGCGTGCCACAACTACTAAAGCCCGCACACCTAGAGCCAGTGCTCCGCAACAAGAGAAGCCACCGCAATGAGAAGCCTGTGCACCACAACGAAGAGTAGCCCCCGCTCGCCGCAACTAGAGAAAGCCTGCGCACAGCAATGAAGACCCAACGCAGCCAAAAAAAACACAAAGTGTTTAAGACAAAAGTCTTTAACCTTGTTTGTGCTACTTTGACAGTCTGCGGAAATCTGTGAATCCCTTCTTGGAATAATATTTTTAAATGCATAGGATCACACAGGAAACCAGTTATACTAGAAACAATTACCAAAACAATAAAAAATTATGATATATTAATATAGATACTTCTTCATTAACACATTAAATAACAATACTTAGCAATGGACTTAATAATTTCATAGTAGTGATAACCATAAATGGTATTTTGAGATATGTGCAACAATTGTAATGGGATAAGAACATATCTGTGATTCTAAAGGTGACAAAGTCACAGGAATTGCTAATGCCACTGCAGTTTGTTGATTACATTCATATTTGAAGAAAACATTACATTTCAGTCGGTAAAACTAAGAGCGTAATTTTTGTCCAACCAAAGTTCAGGGACCCCTTGCCTTCTATCCATGAGCCCCTTGGGGATCCACAGACTGCAGGTTAAGCACCCTGCTTTAAGATCCCATAGTTATCCAGGGTAAATACAACAGGAGTGAAAGAAAACCTCATGCTCGGAAAGGCCTCCAAGTCTCTCTCAATTTTACAGACTTGGTTTTATGCAGGATTTGCTCTACACTAAAATGAACTGCAGAGGAAAGTCCAAAACCACTAAGTAATCACAGTTAAGAAAAAAGAAAAGATGTATTATTTGACCTGCAGCTTTCAGCCATATTTCTTTATTTATGAATTGGTTCCACCCAACCAAATGACAAACAGATGGATAGAATGGGGTAATGATAAACTCAGCTGGCAATTTGTCCCTGACGGGGCAACTGGAGAGCACACTTTCATTTACACTTTACAAATGGCTCCCAGCACTGGTACACAAGGATTCAATTTGTGTCAACTCCCATCAGTCTGACCAGGGATTACATCAGGAAAGCTCACGGTAGGAGGGATTGAAGCTTTAAGGGATCAATTTGTAGAACTGTAGGTCAAACTTCTGCAAAAACATTCAGAATCGCCCTTCCATTTGAGCCTGCATGGAGGAACTTGATGGCTACCAGAATTTCTGGGACTACATACCACTCTGGAAAGTGGTTCTGAGATTTTCAATTTGGAAACTAAAGGTAAGAAAAAGGAATTTTTCACAAAACACCACTTGTTAATATGAAATGTCAGCTGACACCCAAACAAGCCCACTCTTGCTTATTTCTAATTCTATTGTTGGCTGTAAGGAAGGCTTATACTTAAACAACACAACTTCCTAAACAATTTCTTGAAAAGAAAGGGAGATTTTTGTTGCTGTTTTTTCCCATTCTCCTCAAAATTGATTAATTGTGTAAGAACGATTCTTTAAATATATCAAGCTCTATAATTTTGTGGGGCAGGAAAACCAACACAGGGCTACATCACTGTTAAATATTGCAGCCATTTGCCCAGTTATTGCTATAAGTTCTAGTAAAACGCTATGAAAAAAGTTGGCAATTCACTTGCAGGTATGAAGGGCTCCAAAACACAAGTTATCATTCAATATGAAATAAAATCGCAATGGTAGCTTTCAAGTTAGTCTTATACATTAGGTATTATCTGAAGCTTTACCACATACCACTATCCCTTTTATGATGAGAAAACAAAAGCAATAAGTAACTTTGGGTCGGGGGGAAGGAAAGGGGACGTGCACGCAGATTCAGGTTGGATTTTGTCTGCCTTTTATTTCTGCAGTTAGTAAGGAATGATATTGGTTACTGCTGTGGCCTTGGAAATTAGCCGTAAAGGATTCATTCAATCTCCTGTGACTAGTATGGCAATACACTTCCATTACCATGGGGCTTAGGGTAAGGAAAAGAACTGACACTTAAAACTATTTTCATAAGCCACTCTTCTAAGTACTGTACAGACATCTATTTATCTTCACAACCCTTCCAAGGTATCCACTATTATCATCCCTACTTTACAGCCAAGGGAAGTAAGGCTCAGAGAGGTCAAGGATCTTGCGCAAGGTGGCAGCTAGTTGTTGTCACTCTCTGGATTCAATCACATGGCTGCCTGTATCCAAATGTTCTCCAGCACCTACTTGACACGTGCTATGTTTACTTCATGTAGGTGCCATATTCCACAGAAGGGAGCAAGTCAAGACGTTGCCCTCATGGCCTGGCAAGGAGGACAGACTTCGAACAAGTAATTAACTACAAGTGTGCTGAGTGTTGCTAGTAAATGTTGCAGGTGTACCTAACCTAGTCTGAGGTGGGGGCAGGGTTCAGGGCAGGCTTCCTGGAGGAAGTGGTACTTAAGCAGGGGAACTGAAGGATGAACAAGAGTTAACTAGGTAAAGAAGTAGAAGATATATCCTGGCAGAGTATAGCAAGCATAAAGACCTTTAGCCGAGAAAGAACATGGCTATAAAGGAAAGCAGGAAAGACCTGTCATAAAAGCCTTAATAAGAACAGTTTGCATTGATTGAGCACTTACTGTATAACAGGTGCTATTCTGTGCATTTTGTGTGCATCAACTCGCTTTATCTCACAACAACTCGATGAGGTAAGTAAATTGTTATCCCCATTCTTCTGTCTGAGAGACAGAGAAGTTAAATAATGCAACTAAAATCTTATGTTTAAAAGCGGTGGAGGCAAGGGTTGGACCAGGAAGCTAGGTCCAGAGCCCTGTGTAGTAAACCACCTATACTTCCTCACCTTTGTCACGAGGACAGAAAATCAGAGCCACCAGATTTTAGAGGTCAAGCAATCCAGCCTTATTTCATATGTAAGGAAGCTTAAAACTGGAATCAAGCCATTTGTCCCCAAGATTAGAGGCCAGCTCAGAGCTGTGTCTTCTGATTCCACATTTGGACAAACTTAAACCTGAGAGATGATACCAAGCATTGGACTGTAAGTCTCGATTCTGAATGAAACATTTCTTTAACTTTCATAGCCTGTGCCCTTGACCATAAGTCATATCACATCATCCCTTAAAACTGTTCAAGGAAAATCCATAATCCGTTCAGCTTCTGCTCTGAATCCCAGACTTGATCTTCATTTCAGTAACAGCCTTTGCAGGTTCACTTCTTAGGAGGAAACTAATTAAATTCATTTGTTACTTGTAGGCTGATGATGGGATGGAAAGACAGATGACTTTTGACAAAAATATCAATTTGTAAAATAATTTTCAAAATTATTTTGAAATAATAATTTCAGTGCACCACCCAGGTGTGCATGACCTTGAGATTCTCAAGTAAAACCAATATGTAGACATTGCAATCAGCTTAAAAGCAGCTCTGCGTGAAGATGAATTTTGCAAGTCTTATTATGGAAGGCATCTGCAAGGGACCAGGGAATTATTTAGGCAGAAAGGTGTGAAAGGGAAAAGAAAGGAAGCATTGCTCTTTCATATTTATTAGTATTAGTGTCTTGGGCTGAGATTTAGAGATCATTTCTTGACCTAGGTCCCTAAAACACACAGAAATATTTTGAACTTTCACATGCACCCAAAATTAGCCTTGGTGGACTTCTTATTAAAAATAGCCACTGAAAGCTTTAATCTGCCCTTTCCAACAACTGACAATACAAAACTCTGAAGCAGTTTTAACCAATCAGGTTACACCTACAGAAAAACTACAGTAAGTCCCTTACATACGAACCTTCAAGTTGGGAACTTTCAAAGATGTGAACGTGCGTTCGCTTGTCCAATCATGTAAGTTGGTTCATGTGTCTGGCATATGTTGTCACATGCGTGCATCCTCTACAAGTGGTTGTGCTTTTGTGTACTTAACCGTACAGTACTGTATAGAGACAGTAGTACAGTATCTTTATTTCAAGCCCAGGATGTCCGGAAGCAAGTGTTAAAGCAGCAGTGATATAGCTGGTACTACTGGACTTTTCAAGGTATTGTACTGTAAGATTAAAAAATGTTTTCTTCATTTCTTGTGTTTGTTTTTTATGTATTCTTTGTGTGAAAAGTATTATAAACCTATTACAGTACAGTACTATATAGCTGATTGTGTTAGTTGGGTACCTAGGATAAATTTGTTGGACTTACGAACAAATTGGACTTACAAACGTGCTCTCAGAACGGAACTCATTCATATGTAGGGGACTTAACTGTATAGGTAAGTTAAATGAAAACTATTTTCACCTTTAACCAACCTGATAGATAGCATATATGGAACACAGCACCCCAATTGAAACATTACTGGTAAGGACTATTTGTCCAGGCCTTTGGGTTTTCATTGCCACCATAGTATATATTTTTCACTTATGAGAAAAGCACTTACCCTGGGGAAATTCTTAGGCCGAAGGAGGAAAGTTTCTCAGATATTTATAGACAAAATATTTCAAAACATAGGTAGCTATATTTATGCTTGGTTCTTATTTTAATGAACACTAAGATTGCTGCCCACAAAGAAATTTTCAGTATCACTTTAGAAATAAAATATTCTTCCTGGGACTTCCCTGGTGGCGCAGTGGTTACGAATCTGCCTGCCAATGCAGGGAACACGGGTTCGAGCCCTGGTCCGAGAAGATCCCACATGCCGCGGAGCAACTAAGCCCGTGTGCCACAACTACTGAGCCTGCGCTCTAGAGCCCACAAGCCAGAACTACTGAGCCCACGTGCCACAACTACTGAAGCCCACACGCCTGAGCCCATGCTCCGCAACAAGAGAAGCCACCGCAGTGAGAAGCCCGTGCACCGAAGAGTAGCCCCTGCTCACCGCAACTGGAGAAAGCCCGTGCGCAGCATTGAAGACCCAACAGCAGGCAAAAAATATATACATATATATTCTTCCTACTTCAAATGCATGGTTTTTCTGTTTTAGAAAAGCAGGAAGAAAAAGTTTTAAAAACATTGCAAAATATGTTACAGCCTGCAGGCTTACTTAGAATTTGCCTCTTCAAATCTTTTCTACACTGATTAAAAATTTAAAATCTACTGTAAATAAGGAAGCTGATGAATAGTCCCCAGGCCGACTTTGGGAGACATTATGAAGATTACTGTCATCCTGCCTGAGCCAGAGACCAAGTCTCCTCTCTGATACAATCACTGAGAGCATCCTTTCAAGACGCTCACCCTGTGGGAATCCTCCATTTTACAGGAGGTAGAAACTAGATGAAGAACAAAAATTTGCTTGGTCCGAAGCCCCTGACCTAAGACAGCATCACAAACACGTGGAATGTCCACCCAAAATATGAACAAAACTAGCAAATACGCAGTCAGTACCCCATACCCTGGTCTAGTGTAATTTTTCAGGTTAATCTCTTATTAGCCAGTTACATATTTCCTTAAAAGTTTTTTGAGACTATTTCCCAACAATGCCTTTGACATCATTATCCCCACTGAATAAGGGCAACTGATGAATAAGCACCTACTGGAACCTAATCCTCCAGTGACAGAACTCAGACAAGAACTTCACATTCAGATGGGTGAAATCTGAGGATAACTTCCGGCAATACACTGATTTCTACAACGTCCTAGCCTTGGCTGTCAAAGGCCTGCCTCTGGGATAGGAAAAGACACTTTTGGCTCACCCAGAGACCTGTCACAGGTGTTTGTGTACACAGTAGGTATCTGGGCAAAAAGAATTCAATGTTAAACATTAAACAGACCTCTCTGGGAAAAATAGATAACTGTAGGTCCCCCAAAGCTTTTCACATGAACTGCAGTTTCTGATTTAGAGCCCAGGAAAGCTCTCTTTAAACACATATCCTCAGGCTCTCAACTGAAATGGGATAGACTCTGAGATGTTTACAAATGAATGTGGGGATTTATTTTGCAGCCAAACATTAAATGCCACAACAAGCTGCGAGAGCTTTCCTTCTGGAATAACAGCAAACAGCAGCCTAAGATGAGGCTTCCCATTTCCTCAGCCAGCAGAGCTCCGGGCGGGCTGAGTCCAGGATTCCATCTCTGAAGGTGGATCACAGACATGAAGGGGACATGGGGTTTTGTAGAAAGAGCCCTGGGCTGGAAGTCGAGAGAGTTCAGTTCTAATTTTAATTTTGTCCCTAACCAGTCATTTCACCTTGGCAAAGCAACTTAAGCAATTGAGTCCCAATTTCTTTCTTTGTAAAGGGGAAATAGTGGTAGGGGGGGAAGGAAATAAACAGATATTGAATGTCTACTGTGTATAAACACTTTATGCAGACTATGAGCAACAACCCTGCTATGAGGGTCGCATTAACTTGATGTTACAGATGAGGAAATGGAAGTCCTGAGATAAAATAACTTGACCGAGGTTACATATTATGGAAGAGCTAGCAGAAGCAGAATTCCTAGTATAGGGGCTGGAACCAGGAGCTGGCTTTCCTTATTCTACCATGTTCTGTTTGGAACACCGAGATATCCAAGAGTTCTAAATATGAAGACATCTACAATGTCTCCAGGACATTGTAGAGGTATATTTGTTAAGATAAACAGATATAAAAAATATTTAACAGTTTGTTAAAATGGTATATACATTTAAAATATTTATACATAAGAATTTGGGGTCTGAGCCCCTCAAATGTTAGAGGTTTGAATGTTAAGATGTATTTTTGTTGGAGAAGAATTAAAATTGTTAAATGTAGGTACATAACACCCATATATACCTTACACGTGTATAGGGTTTTTGCTTTTTTGCTTGTTTGTTTCCTTTTCCTTAGCTTGGTTTTTGACATGTAGATGTCAAAAGAGCTTTGTAGAAAGCTCTTTCTCATATGTGATTTCACTTGATCCTCCTAATGAGGACACACTATATATAAGGCTGGAAGAAGTTATCACCCATATTTTGCATTGTAAGGACATTGTAGTCAATGCCTCTGGGGCCTGTGTCACCTCCCCTTCTCCCAGTTCTGATTTCAGCTACGGCTGTCATGTGGAGAGTTTCATGTGAGCCCACCTTGCCTCGCAAGGCCAGCATCGAACCTCAAGCACATGCTGTGCTCACATCACTCCTCCTTCTTCCCTGGACCTGCCCCCTTAATCCAAGGGCCAGCAGAGCCTAGACGGGTGGGAAGTTGTACCCCTGGGGGAAACTTTCAATCAACAAAAAGAGGACAGAAGCCAGTGGGTAAATGGCTTTTGTCTTTTTGATAGGCAAATTAGAGAGGAATTCTGTGTGCTCCAGAGACATCTCCATAGAATTAAACCCCTATAGAGGCCCCCATTGCCTGCAGAAGTGACTTCTGTAACACACAGTCATATGTCCTCCATCCCTCTCCCAACCTTCTCATTCCTGCTTCGAAATAAAATAAACTACTTGCACCCAAGTCCTTGTAAAACGCTCTCCTTTTGGGGACCCTAAACTATGTGAGGCACTGAGACTACGGAGGCGAAGTGACTTGCACAGGGCCCCCTGCTGGCAGTAGAGGAAGCAGCAAGCACTCCCTTCCAGTTCTGGCTCTAAATCCATCTCATTTTCTACTTTCAGTTGTACACACAGGTTAAGAAACTGCAGTTTCCACCTTTTACCAATATGCCAGACTGAAGCTTAAAAAAGAAATACATGTTTTACCACAAAATTAATGATTCACTTTGTTATAAAGCAGAAACTAACACACTACTGTAAAGCAATTATACTCCAATAAAGATGTTTAAAAAAAAATAGTAAATGATAACCATCATCTTTGCTGAGGGTTACACTGGTGACCTGATGGGCTACTATAAAAAACATTGCCCAGTTTTCAAAATTTTAAAGTATTACATTTTGCTTTGCTGATGTTAGACAAGTAAATTAGAAATGTTAAGTTTAACTCCAAGTTTTACAGATGAGAAAGCTGAAGTTTTAGGACTTTCCACTGTTGCAGTTTAACTACTATTGGAACCAGGCTTAGAATCTTTTCTACTCCAGGCACATTCCGGGCTTTGCCTACCAAATCTGTTCAACAACAGGATTGTAGATTATCCTCACTGAAGGGCATTGGTCTGGAGCTTGGCTGGGGGCATCTTTTATTTATTTATTTTTTAATTTTCCCAGCATCTGTTCCTCCCTTTTCCATTAATTGCACAACTTCGCTTTGAGGAAACAACCCTCTTGAACTCTCAATCTGTGTACTTCAGGCCTGAATGACCCACCAGTCTTTAGTTCCAGAGCTCAGAATATGACGAGTGTCTGCCCAATCAGTGTACTCTTCTCCTTGGCCGCAGTGATTGGCACAGCTAATGAAGAGGGACCAGAGCCTGGCCAGCTAGAATGAATACTGAGACTCTACTGGGTCCACTGAGAAAGAGCCACTCTTTTCCAGTGGGGAGCTGAGCTAGTAGACAGCAAGCCTTCAGTGCCTGGTGGCCATCTTGCCACTATACTGGAAGAACCTGAAACTAAAGCCAATAAAGGGGGCAGCATAGCACAGAGATGGATGGAGACAGACTGCTGATGTGATACGGAGCTAGTCTTCCCCAAATTTAGAGTTGTCACAGGACTTGACACTCACAGGGGCCAATACATTACAGTCTCATCTTCTTTCAAGATTCTGCCACTTGCAATTCAATAAGTCCTGCCTGAAACGAGCTTTCTACTCAAGCATTAAAGAGACTCAGTGCAGTACTTCTCTGAAGAAACAAATATCTGTTTTCTACTACCAAAAAATAGGCTAGGAAGTCAAGAAACAGAAGCAGAGCTAATCAAATCATGGCAGAATCCTTTGCCCCAGCTTTAGAGAGCCTAAGGATTGAGGTGCTGAACAAGACTCTTTATGAATCCATGAAGCAACTGGCCTCAGACAAACCCAATCACCTTTAATGTAGAGAACAACATTGTTTCATCAGCTAGGTGCTTCAATTCAAAATTCGACTGCAAGTAGAGTTCAGAGGAAGAGCCCTAGATGGGGAATTACTTTCGCTCATTGGTTGGGTGGGTGTTTTTTTGGTTTTGTTCTTGCTTAAAGTTACATAGAAGCATTGAGAATCCATGTTTTTACATCTGTAAGTTCTTAGAAGAACTTCTAATCACTCTTCTACCTCTGATAAGCTTCTACCTCTGATAAGCTGAATACGAGAGCTGGAGAGGTAGACAAGAGAAAAAAGCTGAAACCAAACCAAGAAACTTGTCCCATGGCAATACGGATGCAAAGGCAACAATGCATTGCACTAAAGGTTTTTTTTCCTCTCCCTCGAGAAAAGTCACCATCAAATATATACTTCAGACACAATGTTTCAAAGCCAGGGAGGCAAGTTTTGAGTGTGAAATGCAGGCAGGCTGGCAGTGGTCCCTCGGGAGTTTTCAGAGCCTAGGACAGTCTGACTGTGGCGGGGAAGTGGGGAAGAGGTCAGGTGGGTACAGACAGGTCAACCAGATGACCCACCATCAAAGAGGGCTGGGGACAGGTGCTGGCCTAAGTCAGAGTGTAAATATAGGCCTCCAAGCCTTTGTCGTCTCTTAAATTCACAGGCAATGGAGTCTTCTATCGTGTTTGGAATGACTGAGGTCAGTACATTTGGCTTCTGAATGTGACCCACTAACTTACCTGATGAATTCCACAGAATAGTACTGAATAGGGGAGCTTCCTTCACTCTCTCCAGGTTTCCAAGATAGGGCCACCTCGGAATCGGAAACCACAGTGACGTGCAGCTGCTGAGGTGCTACTGGAAGCAGGCAGGAATCTAGGCAGGACAGCGAACAACTAGGGTTGGCCGTGGTCTTTGCTGCTGGAGGGGTTTCATGTATAAAAAAACATGTGTGCTTTCTACAGCCTAAACATCTCTGTTCAGAACTGCCTCAAACTCCAAACCAAATAAACACACACACACAAAATCACAACTGGATTCTCAACTGGATTCATGGAAGGTTTGTCAATGAGAGCTGGTCTTCCCTTCTCCTCAAGCACCCCAGGCTGGAAATCCAACTAAATTATGTCCAGACTATCGACCCCAGGACACACAATGATGTGTACCCTTTAGAACCTCTGTTAGCATGTCGGAATGGAAATTTACCTACAAGGAAAATTAAATGCTTAGCGTTACTGTCACTTACTTTCAATTCTTTTGTGTATCTCTTCCTGCCCCCTATCATCAGAATACATACCAATGGTAGGACATTTGGAAAAAGCCTCAGGGATAAAGATGTAGGATGATCCTATCACCCCAAGGTAACTGCTGTTACTATTTTCATATCTAGACTTTCACATTTATTTCCAGGCCTTTCTTTATTGCTTCGGCCAGACATATTTTTTCTGCCTTCTCTTCCTAGCAAAACGCTATGCAGGTTTCAAAAACCGGGCCAAAGATATGGTTCTTTCTGAAACCCTCCCTGAGCCTTGGGGTGGAGAACGTGCTCCTTCTGAGCACTTCCAGAGCCAGCTGGGCAGACCTCGGATGCACTGGATCTACTTCCCTGCCACGTGCCTCTCCCTCCACAAGGAGCTCCTATGAGCAACGATGTCTTCAAGCCACTTTTGTCCCCCAGTGTCCAGCGCAGTACCACCTCAATGAGCCTTTGTTGCATTCCCCTGGCCTATAAGATCTCTTCTCCCACTCCCCTTCCTCGCCTTCTTAACTCCCACTTACTTAATTCCCACTTAGCAGTCATGTCCTCAGGGAATCCTTATCGCACCCCTATATCGGATCTTACAACAGAAGATCTTACAGCACTATGGGAAGCACTTCTCACTATCTGCGGCCACACATTAATTAGATAATGTCTTGACCCACGCCACTAAGTTCTGAGAGGGCAGGGGCTGTGTGCCTGTTTTTGTTCACCACTGAATTCCCAGAGCCTAGCATGGCACAGTGCCTGGTACATAGTAGGTCCTCACTGATATGCTGAATGAAGGAATGAATGAATAGTACCCATCACTTTCTTACTATTAATGAATTGGACGCATTTTACCTGGGAGCAAAGTGGTAATGTGCCGAGGAGAGCTAAGCCGCCCTTTGCCAGTCTGGCTGTAAGCTGCCACGCTTACTCGGTATTCAGTGCCTGGTTTCAAATCTCCGATCACTTCCTCCTGTCAATGACCAAACAGGAAATGTGTCAATGATCAGAAGTTCTCTTGAGGCAAACCAGACAATCTCATGAGGGTTGCATCTTGAGGCCCCTGTGAAATTTGCTTGGGAGATTGTTTTGCTTTCTCTAGGATCGGCCAAGTTTTTTAATTTGCGAAGAGGAAAACACCATGACACATTTCCCAAGACTAATGAATTATCCTTTATACACTGTCGTAGAACTGGGACTCATTCACCCTATCAGATGTTGCTCATAACATCTGAGTTCTTCAATGAGAGTATTAGGCTGCTGGAATTCAGGTAACAATCTTTTCCAGGGTTAGAATCCCCCAGTTCTTTCTTTCCATTTGCATATCACAGATGCTCAGGGACTAGCCACAACAGCAAATTGAGGGCTTGATTTATATCCACAAAGTAGGGATTCAAACTTTGGTTCTCAAATTTTAAACTGCATCAGAATCACCAGGAGGGCTTCTTAAAACAAATTGCTAAGCCTGGCCCACAAAGTTTCTGATTCAGTAAATCTGGGAAGGGGTCTGAAAATTTGCATTCCTGAAAAGTTCCCAAGTGATGCTGCTGGTGGTTCATCAACGCCCACATTGAGAACCAGGAGGACTGATGATGGATGTGTGTGTGAACTTCACCTGCACAAACAGCCTTGACCAAACAGTCCCAGCTGAAGATGACTTGCTCCATCTTGAGACTACAGTACCGACGAATAGTAAGTGGGAGCCTGAAGCCACTGGTCCCAGTAAACTGCAGTGGAAATGATACTGACTTTGGAATCAGTCAGTCCTGGGCTTGAATTCTGACTCTGCCACTTATTGCTAGCTATGGCCTTGATATTAAATTCCCTGAGCCTTAGTTTCTTCCTCTGTAAAATGGGGATGATGTATAACTATCTTGCATAGTTGCAATATTTGGGATAATGTATGTAAAGTAGCTGGTACCAAGGATGTCCTCAAGAAACAGGATTGTGATGATTATTGTCTTAAGCATGTGAAACCCTTCTTTTTCTCCACTTACCTAGGTTCCACCTTCTCTGAGGCCAAAATCTTCCCCTTGACAGCTGACCACACAGAACTGATATTACCCTACCAAGTGTTGTGCCACTAAATTAGCACTTATACATATTAAAAATTATTACTACTTCTCCCATGGAATCGCAAGCCACTTGAGAGCAGGTATCCTGTCTTATATTTCTTCACAACATCCTCTGCAAATGATTAAACATTCATTGTTGCTAAGGAGAACTAATCAATTGATCGACAAAAAACTTTTAAAAATATTCAACAAATAGTTACTGAATACTTACTACAGTAGTTCTTAACCCTGAAAGTGCGTTAGAATCACTCAAAGATCTAAAAAAATACCAGTGCTAGATTCCACTCCAGACCACTTAAATCAGAACCTCTGGGGGGGCAGAGCCTGGGTGTCAGTTTGTTTAAAGTTCTCCAGGTGATGCTAATATGGGCAGCCAGGTTTGTGAACCACTGGTCTAGGGCTTGGTTCACCTCTCCTGGCCTCTGAACTCCATCTGTCTCCCCTCCTCTCTTTCTCCTGTATCTCCAACCTCTCCCTTATCTACCTGATGCTTCTATAAGTATTTACTGTGCTCAAGTCACTCTTTCTTAGACAATCAATTATTCCCCACCCCGCATGTGCCCCTGTCTCCTCTCCAGAGATGTAACCTTCTTAAAGAAGTTGTCTCTACCTTCTCGCCTCCTATTCACTCCTCAGCTTGCTCCCATCTGGCCTCTCCTCACTGCAAACAACTGAGATGTTCCTACCAAAGTCACCACAACGACTCTGCAGTCAACCCAGTGGGAATGTCTCCATCTTTACCTGACTATTTGCAGCTTTCAATACTGTTGCCCACCCTTGCTTCTGAAATCTCTTGGTTTCCTTGGAAACC
Organism: Balaenoptera borealis; assembly: GCF_965194805.1. NCBI lineage: Eukaryota > Metazoa > Chordata > Mammalia > Artiodactyla > Balaenopteridae > Balaenoptera > Balaenoptera borealis. Next base: position 33,632,731 of record NC_138867.1, on the reverse strand, counting down.
GTGACTGCTCCTCCATGTCTCCTTCTACTTCTCTTGTTGCTCCTTCCAAGTATCCTCCACCCACTCCCCATTCTCTGCTGGCCCCTTAGGTGTTGGTCTTTCCCAGAAGTTCACCCCTCACCATCTCCTCTCACTCTGTAGCCTTGCTTAGGTGAGCTCATCTACCACTCCTTTAGCTTCTAGCACCTTTGAATGACATCTCCCACCATCTCCAGCTCTAACCTGCCTCTTGATCTCCAGACATGGGTTTGTGACTGCCTCTTGAACTTCTCTACCCAGCAACTACCATGCAACTCAAGTTCAACATAACCAAAGCTCAACTAACCATCCCTCCTCTGACTACCAAAAACAAAACAAAAAATTGCTTCACCCTTTGTGTTCTCTCTCTCATTACCTAAACCAGAAATTCTCAACACTTTCCTCTCTATGTTCACCACCCCTCCTCCCTAACCACCATTCAATCAGTTACCAATACTCTTTCGTATCACTTGAATCTGTTTATGTCATTTTATCCTCACAGCCATTTAAGTCCAAGTCCTCATAATGATGAAAATGGCTCTGACTCTCCCAGCCACCAGTACTTCCTGAACATCCAATCTGTACTCCACACTGCTAAGTTATTTTCCTAAACCCAAATCTGATCATGTCACTTCCACTTACAATAGCATCTTTGCGTCCCCCTGTTTATCCTTCCAGCATCATCTCATGCCACCTCCCTTCCTTACATTCTACATTCCAGTCATACTTAAGAACTTGGCAGGGCTCAAATTTATGCCATTCAATTCCTTGCCTCTGGGCCTTTGAAAGGGCTGTTCCGTCTGCATAGAATGTCCTTCTCCCTGCTCCTGCCTGGCTCACCCCTGCTCATCCTTCATGACTCAGTTCAGCTACGACATTACCTCATTACTCTGACCCCCAGCCCCCAGTCTGGTTAGGCGTCCCTCCTCTATGCTTCCCTGGTGTCCTTGGTGTACCTCAATTGTAGCAACACTCGCCTTATACCGTAATTGTCTGTTTACCGGTCACCTTCTTCCCACCCGCTTGAGGGCAGTGAAGCAAGTTCTTACTCCTCTGGCATCCCAAAGCTTAGCATTATCCGACATGTAGCATATGCTCAGACAGTGCTTTTTGATGAATGAATAAATGAACTACTGAGTGAATGAAAAAAATCAAACCAAGATGTAGGATATAAACAGATTACCTCATCAAGAACCAACTTCTCCTACTGACCGCTCCAACTTGATTAACAGCATCTGTATCTCTGCCCCAGACCCCGGGTTAGTAACCCCGGAGACAAGGCTGATTGCCTCTTACCCACCTCCCCTCAGCCACCTCCACATGCCTTCCAGACCTGTTCCCTTCTTCCGCTTCCCTTGAATCCTTACTTGGGCCATTTCTACAGCCTCCAAGAGAGTGTCTGTCTCCAATCTTCCCTTCCTTCTCTCTCCCCCTGACTGCATCCTACATATAACTGCACAATACGGTCCTGCTTTCACAGCTCCCTGTCCCCCATCCTCACCCCTGCTCTAATTCTCTGCATCTGTGCACCCTAGTTCCACCATCTGTCTCCTGGTTTCATTTCAAGTTGGGTAGTTAGGAGGCTGGGGGCCCCAGGTGTATACAAGACTCCTGTCTCCCTCCTCTCCCAACTGCCACTCCCAGGCTTTCCCCAGGGAAGCGGAATCACACTTTCAAATCAACCCAATGCTCTCACAGCCTTTGCTGTAGAATCCCTTCCTCCTGTGAAGTCATTACACTGTATGAAGTACAGGGGTAGTGACGTGGTTACATAGATTATTGTAGATATCAGCTATGCACCAATACCAAATACAGCTACCATTAGTTACCATTTATTGAGTGTTTTCTCTGTTCCAGGAACATATATAGCCTCAGTCTTCCATCAGGTCTATGAGGTAGGTATCACTCTTATTTTCACTTCCAGAGGAGAAAACTGAATCTCTGAAAAGTGAATGATTTGCTCAAGGCTGTATATTTATTAAGCGGCAAAGTGGGGATTTGAATCCTGCTTTGTTTGACTCCAGGGACCAAGTTCTAATTGGATAATACATGAATGAAAAATATTAAATAATATTTAAATCAAAAATTCTTATCATAAACACTGAAGACCAGATAATTATTTTATCTATAAACATGGAAATTTATGTATCCACAATTTAAAAGTGATCACTGAAAACCAAGGGAAACTACACTTGTAGAAGTTCTTAATGTGGATTAAAAAACAACTAATCTTTTTGTTTGAAGATCAGTGCTACCTTTAGCCCAGGTATATTCTGAGAGGTGGAGGGTCACCCTCCCAGAAGCTAACTATTTCCAGTCTTTTCTGGTGTCTTTTCCTGAGCTGACAGGCTAGTAGATTAGCATAAGAGAGCAAGGGTCAAGGGGACTGAGTAGTTGGGGTCATAAAAAGAGGGGTTGGATTCAATGATTTAACTGTCACTTCTTCCTCCAATATCTCTCCTTCCAAATGGAATCCCTCAGAATAATGTGACTTGTGATAACCCTTGAATTTTTTAGTAAAATGCTGCACAATTACACAAGTCTTTCTATTTCTGTCCTTAAATGTCTTATGGCCACTACTTCAGCCTTCATCAAACTAGATAAGATGCTAAATATACCCTTTTCAAAGTAGAAAAAGAAACTTTTTTTTTTACCTTGTGGAAGTTTGAAAATTAGTCAAAATATTTATCTCTCTTGGACCTATTTCTGCACAAGATGGTGAGAAACAAAGACAGAGAAATTGCTTTCTTGGGGTAGAAGCCAGAGTGAATTCCACAGTCTCCTCTGGTCCCTTCCATACTTTTTTGGGGGGGCGGGGAGGAAAGTTGGGTGAATTGCTGCAAAATAACCCTACTTTGTGTCCCTTTCTGAAATACAGAACCCCTTCCAAAGGTTGCCTCCTTTGTCTTTTAACACCACCAGTGGCTGTCATGTGATCAGAAAATTTATATTTGTAGAAGATAAAAGCAAGTCTAGTTAGTTAGTTCACTGAGCCCAGGAAGAAAGCTCCAACAACTTTACAACCAAGTGAGCTATTCCCCAGGACACTTGCCTCCCTCACAGACTACCAGAAACAACAACCTTTTATCTTATGATTGTATAATCATAATATAATCATAACTTATACTCCATTTTGGAATTTATAAAATCCTTGCGTACCAGTGCCACATTTAATTCTCACAACAGCTCTGAGATGTCAGTCTTATCCTCCTCATTTTATAGATGAAGAAACTGGACCCAGAAAGTTTATATAACTATACTCTGGGCAGGGCAAGAATGGGTCTGGTTTCACTGATAAAATGCACGACTTAATATGCCTCCGATTGCCTGACTCAAGACGGAGTACATCTAATCCTCAGGCTAGCACCTTGTTTTTCAAGTGTCCAACTGCCTTTTCCATGTCTACTGCACAAGATCTATTCCCTCCATTCACAGTCTGTGATAGGAATGACTCTCTGCCTTTAGTATCCATTCTCTCCTTTCTTGTAATAGAACCCCTGTACATTTCAGTTGGACCATGGCCACTCAAAGACTACATTTCCCAGCCTCCCTTGCATCTAGATGTGACCATGTGACTAAATTCTGTCCAATAGGATATGAGCAAAAACGCTGAGGGCAATTTCTGAATTATCCCTTCAATAGTTAGTGATATGTTCCCTTTCCCCTTTTCCTCATCTTTTGGCTAGAATGTGGATGAGGCAGTAAGCTATTTTGGATGATGGGGAGGCAAGCCAGAGGGGTTGGCAAAGCAATGAGATGGAAGAATCCTGGCACAAGGAAGCCACCAGAAGAGCCCTAAGCTGGTTATATCCAGACCATTACATGACGGAACAAGAATGCACATCTTGTTAGGATCACTGTTATTTGGGGTTTGGGGACTGCTAAACTTTCATTCTAATTCATGCTAGACCCAATGTTCAAAAACAACCTGGAAAGCTATGTAAGAGGAGCCCCTGAAAAGATGGGACTATTCTTAACTGAATCCCTGTTCGCTTTGCAATGATGAAACCGTGTTGAATGGCTCTGAACTTAAATCTCTGACCTTGAATCAAACCTCACCTTTACCCGCTTGCATGCTGCACTTTTCTCCTACTGCTGGAAACCCAAGTGGTTTGTTTCCAGAAATGAAGCTGTATGTTGTCTTGTTCACTAGTCTGGACAAGTAGCCCCTACACCGGGAGGGCATCCAGTGAGCATAGCTAAGAGGAGGCATGAAGTGGGATAGCACTGGACTAGGAGCCAGGAGATCCAGACTCTAGAGCCAAAGAGCTGTGTGGTTTTGAGGATGCCACTTAACTTCTCTGGGCCAAAGTTTCAACATGGAAATTCTACAATTCTTCTAAAATAACCTTCACTGGTAGCTAGTAACCTTGGGTTCAACTTCACAGTTGCCTCTATAAGTTAAGTCTGTGCCTCGGCTGCCTTAGTAGAAGTTGGGAATATTTAGCATCATTAGATGGAAGGCACAGGGAAATAGGAAAGGGTTATCTTCCAAACAGCCTTCTTCCAAAGGTCCAGAGGAAGGCTGTGCAGGCCAGAGTGGAGGGATTTCCATTCCCTGAGTGGTCACAGAAAGGTGGAGTATTTTCCAGGGTTTTGCAAGAGGGGCAGCGTTGGGGCTGGACAAATCTTCCTCGTATGGATCTACCCTGCATATTGCAGGAGAGTCAGTATCCCTGAAGCTTGTTCACTAGAACGCCCACACCTATTTCCATATGCCCACAGGGAACAAAGAAGCCCCCAGTTGGCAACCATTACTAATTGGCCTCTTCATTTTATAGTCAAAGAGAGGTTCAAGGGGGTTCAGTGACCTTGCCCACAGTTACCCTTGCTCTAGTGATGGAGCTGGGACTAGATGCAAGTCTCATGATTCCTGTCTGCTTTATCCCTTAACCCTGGATAAGACCCAAATAGAATCACTATTCTGGGTCAGCCAGACCAGTGAACTCCAAAGCAGGGCGGTGGTGCATCCCCCTGAGAGAGCAAGACAATCTACTGAGATGTTGGAAGAAAACATAAGGACTTTCTACTTCTATTTTATCTCCTCCTTTAAAATGCTGTGGGATTTTATAATGTACACAATATATATGTAGAGTAGCAGATGTATAATTTACAAATACATACATATACATATATTGGTATATGTTCAAATATTTTTTAACTGATGGTATGCATGATCAAAAAGTGTTAAAGACCACCAGTTTAAGGACCATTTCTACTTCTAACTCTAAAAACATCACCAAATTGTCCTGATTTGTTTTACTATTTATTTTTCTGGGATGAAACCTGCTGGTTGTTCTTCTAAAAAAAGGTTAAGTGTCAAATGCTAATCAAATCAGAAGCCTTTATATAGGCAGACTATCAAAGAGTGCATCAGAATTCCACATAATCCACCAGGTTATTTTGGTCATTTCTTCAGTTGAATCAGACTAACCATTTGTCAGCCCAATCCTCTTTTCAGCATTCTTCCAGAAAGTCAATCAACCGGGTTTAGGTGACCCGGTTTTGTCTCATTGAGAAGGTCTAGGATTGTTAGGGGCAGTGAGGAAAGAAGAAGGAAAAGGGGGTGGAGGAGCTCCCCTCACAGTGGGGCTCGCTAGTTGAAATATTTTCTCTCCTTTTCAACCTTTTTCACCTTGTCTTGGAACAGAACTTAAATTACTTCAACCTTTAAAAACGTTGCTCTTAACCTTACTCTACCATGTGAGATAAAACAGTTTCTTTCTAAATGATTAAAAATTCACCCAGTATGCTCCACGACTGCTGCTTCCACTAGAACCAAGCAGTCTCCGTGGGCCTTAATCAGCGAGGGAGATGCAGGAAAATCAACATTTTGATGAAAAGAGACCCCCTGAATCCAGGGCTGGGGCAAGGGTTTAACTTTTCGAAAGCATACTTACAAAAATCATCTGATGATCCAATCGTCCCTGGAGAGGAGAAAAAACAAAACAGTATGAAAAGGAAAGGAAAGCTAGCAGGAACTAAAATGAACTCCTAGAGTAGCTGCCCTTCCACCACGTACAGCCAAGGGCAGCAAACACACACCTTGGCAATGTGATTTCTCTTGAACACTCACTCAGTTCTTATTCTGCGCCGCATGTGGTGCTGAGAGTTCTATGACCATGACCTTGTCTAATGCCCACAACATCAAAAGCTGCTGTTCTTGGGCAGCTTTTGGTCTTATTGGGAAAACCACATTTACACTGATAAAACCATTGGAGAGCAACATGAGACCAGATGTCATTTACATGCAACTTACTAGACAGATTGAGGTCTGTAAGATGCTACAGGATGATGTGATGGAGTACAGATGTTCCCAAACTTTCTCTGTTCATGGCACCATTAGTATCGCAGTATTATTTTTACAGCACCTCTAATCCAGACAAAATCCCTAACGGTTCCATTTATTCAATAGTTATATGCAAAAGATTTGGTAGTAGTAGTTTACACAGATGTTGCTGTTTCCTGTGCAAAGTTCAAATATTCCACAAGGCCCCTGTGAGTTTGCTGCAGAGCCCTGAAGCACACAGGCTGGGAACCACAGATAATGCTACCCATGATATAGCTCCTATTCCGGTTCTTGTTTTGTCAATGAGGAAACTGAGACCCAGTAAGGTTACCCAGCTGGTTTGTTGTCATACAGGAATCTGAATGCGAGTCATCTAAATCCAGAGCCCCCTCTGCCGTGCCAGACCGCTCCCCTCCCCCTTCCTGACTTGCTGCCTTTATGTCTAGTCATCATTTCTTCTCTCCAGTCTCTGTATTCTGCACCTCCTTTGCCCCTCTGCCCAAACACACAAGCCCACGAGCATGTACACACACGTGTGTTCATTCCCTCGGTTCAAACCATTCCTTTCGACTTGAATGCCCCACTCTCTCCTCTGCCTTTCCAGAAACTGCCCCTGCTTCAATTCTCAGCCCCCAGTTTTACCTCTTGACCAGTTGACCACTTGTTCCTACACTAATCTCTCCGTCTTCAAAACCTCAGTCTGTCTAATAAGTGGCATGTAAACGACATCTGGTCTCATGTTGCTCTCTAATTGTTTTATCAATGTAAACGTGGTTTTCTCAATGAGACCGAAAGCTGCCCAAGAACAGCGACTGTGTGTTACCTCGTGCTGGGTGGAGAGTAGCAACTGTGCAAGTTTGCTGAAATCGGCAAGGTAATCAAATGGTATAATCTGGTAGCATATTTTAACACCTCGGTGTAGTGAATGGAGAGAATATATTTAACATAAAGGCAATGATCATCAGGAATAGCAACTAACATCTATATGGCTTCTTACTTTTTACTAAAGGCTTTTACATGCACAATTTTATCTGCCACTCACAACAGTATAATGATTACACCCCTTGCATGGGAGAAAGTTGAGGTTTAGACAGTCTAAGTAGCTTTGGCCAAAGTTACGCAACCTGTAAGTGGAGGAAGGAGGTCTGGAAGCCCAGGGTGCCTGTCTCCCTTCCTGGCCTCTGCTTTCTGTTTGCACTGCAGCGGCCTTCCCAGAAATGCCAGAGTGTCGGGCCCGGGTTCATGTAACAGGGCAGGATCTTGATTTCAGAGGCACTGTGTGGACTCCAGGACCCCTGTCACCAGCAGCGTGCCCTCTCTGCACAGGCTGTGCTCCAGTCTGAGCCGTGAGCCACATTCACTACAGGACAGGAGGCTGGGCAGCTGGGAACACCGCTAGGGATGATGTCAGTCCCACGGTGGGGTCCAGGGGCTCGTTGAAAGTTCCAGTGCTGTCAAGGGGAGATGGCACCTCAACCGGCGGTGGCCTAGGTGCGGCCAACCCGATCTCCCCCCCTCAGGATAGACTAAACCACAGAGGCTGGGGCTGAGGGCTCCTGAGGCAAATGAGGGGTACTTAAGCAAAAGTCTGAGAATAAAAGCAGCATGCAAAATACAAACAAGCCGAACACGTGCATCTCTTCTTTTTTGAGTCATGAGAGCTTTGGTAAAAATAGCCAGAGCAGGACCCAGAATTCAGTCTGCCCTAGGTTTACAGTCGACTGTTACTTGCTAACGTATGGTTTGAAGAACGTTACTTCACCTCTCTGAGTCTCAGCATCCTTGTCAGGAAAATGAGGTCACAATATAGTTGTAAAGATGAAATGGAGGAACAAATGTAAAGCATGAGGGAGAGTGCCTGGCAGGTAACAGACTCTCAGTAAGTGACAGCTACTCATCACGGATGACAAATAAGTTTCTAGGTGCTGCGCCCAGCAGGCATTTACTAAATAGGAGTTAAAATCACCACCTCGTCCTCCACCACCATTATAGCTACGGTATTCTGGGCACTGATGTTAACTCCTTGTAGAGCAATTAGAAAGGCTCTAGCCTGTAGAATAATTTAGTAGAATGGGGAAGGAGGCAGCGAGTGAAAGAAAAGGAAACAGAACATGCCTAAGGCAGAGAAATTCACCCCAAGAGACCTTGACAGGAAACAGAAAAGAAATAGATGAAGAGCCAGCAACTGGTTAGTGGAAGGACAGGATGCCGCCGGCTGGGGAAGAAAAATAAACAACTTGCACCGTTTGAATATACATTTCCAATGACATCGTTTTCTTCTGCACTGTGTCTCCGGGGAGTTGAGAAGAAACAAATGTGTCATATTTATTTATAAAGCTTTATTGGGATTTCAAAAAAAATCAGAATTGAATTTTATAGAGAAAAGAAGGGGAAAAAAAACAGCTGTAAGAGAGCTGTTTTCTCGCAGGATAAATGGGGTGGGCTGAGTCCAGCATGGAAGCTGCCTTTCTGGAAGCTTTCCTCGTACGGCTGCCTTTCTGGAGATAACACATGCACATGATGGGTTTATGGACACGAAAGACGTTCTAAATTCCAAAGGACTATACAAACATTAGTTTTCATTGTTGTTGCTATTATTATTATTATTATACATTCAGCAGCACATACACACACCAAATTTAGAAATCCTTCCGAATATCAATGAAATGCCAACCAGGGATGTGCTTTTAGGAGGCTTCCAGGATGGAGTTACTCACCATGGTCAGGGTATCCAGGCCGAGTGGCACACCGTGGGACCGCTCCTGCAGGGATTTATCTACGCCCACCTCAGAGTAAAAGACCTGGAAAAGATGCAGACATCCGGGTGAGAGTGGGGCCAGCACTTCTCCACCAGACCAAGGGCCCGTGGTTCGAACTGTACTCACAACCACAGCGGGTCCTGAGGCGCGCTGCCTCACCTCTCTCACACTAGTTCCTTGTCAGCAAACATCAGACATACCTGGCCAGGGTTGCAAACTCCTAAGCCTGCAGAGACCCAGAGGAAGACACGGAGTAAAGTGGAATGGAGAGGGCTGGACCCGGCTCCTAGTATTTTCCCCGAAACCATGATTCTCACAGGTAATCTTTCATTTTCCCACTTTTGATTCTACCTGAGTCTAGAAATCCATTTCTCTACTTTAAGATGACAACAGGACGAGGGTCATGATACATGGCTTCTCTCCCTTGGTGAAGGGGAGACAGGAGGGAATAGTGGGTCTAGGGTTTTACGGGGGGTTTACATCCCAGTGGGCAGCTCAGCTCCAGCGGGCTTGGCGCCCCATAGGAAGGTGAGTCTGGGGTAGCCAGCTCTCTGGATAGTCCCAGAGATTTCAGCCTTTCAAGTATTTATCTGAAATCTCCTAACTTCTTTTTTTTTTTTTTTTGGAATTTTTGAATTTTATTTTATTTATTTTTGTATACAGCAGGTTCTTATTAGTTATCCATCTTATACGTATTAGTGTATATATGTCAATCCCAATCCTAACTTCTAAAAGTTGACTCATTTTTAAAAACACTGTTCAAAGAAAACATTTTGGTAAACTGAAAATGGGTCAGTTTGTAAATTCTCGGAGGTAGGAATGCATTCTCTGTCCCCTTCTCCACTTTGCCTGTCCACCCCATCACTTTCATTCAGATTTTACATTATTTTGTCCTATTGACAAAATAGGACAGTGACTCCCTATTACTTCCCATGTTTCTGCTTTACTCTCCAAATTTAACTGTGGGCAATTGGAGATCAGGAAGCATGTCTTCTACTGAGTTTATATTTTCCCATCCTTGAACAGGGCAAGGACTCAGTAGAGCCAACTGACTTTCAGGGCACTTACAAATGACCTTATAGGGAAACATCTCCTCTGGTTTCACGGAGGGAGAATGAAGCCCCACACGGGAAGGCTGGTATCAGGAGACTGTATACAGGAGGAGCAAAGATGGGAAGGAGGAAGAGTTACCCCAACACACCCACTACAGAGATCCCCGTGCCCAGGTACTCACAGTATACCCCATGATGGGGCTCCCAGGATGCTTTGGCATCTTCCACTGGATGCTGAAAGCTGTACAGTTCAGTGCCTCCAGCATGATATCAAGAGGCGGCCCCACCTTGCCTGCCCCAAAACAAAAGAGATGGTGTTAAAGCTCCACGCATCCCACCTTGAGTACACTTAACACAAGATATAAGAGTGTGTGCTTACAGATGGAGAGCATACTTAAAGATGATTTCACAGGCCAGAAATGCAGACATCTCTCCAGGAGGCCACACCTGTGGCAGCTGACTTCACCAGACCTCTACTGACCCCTCCCAAACCGGCAATGGGGGGGAAATCAGCCCAGCTATCGCCCACAGTCCCTTCTGTAACTCCTAATACCTCAAGGACCAGCAAAGGGAGATTCAGGGCAGCATAGACCAAGGCGCTTGGAATGTATTAAAGCAAGATAGTGAATTTTTTTTGGTTTACTCAGTAACATATATGTTTTATAGATATGTTATATAGATTCTGTTTATATAGCTCGTATATCCTTATTGCTGAATATTTCAAAAATGTGGTTTAGTATAAAATGGGGTTAGGAAATTTCAAATGTTTTACTGTATTCTTACCTTAAATAATTTTATGGTTATAAACAATAAATTTTATGTGTTAAAAACAACATACGCAGATTTCAAAATTTAGAAAACAAAAACAAAAAATTCCATCATTCAGAAATGAGTCCTGCCAACATTTTTATATAGTATACCTCCTTTTGGTTACATGGAATTTTTTGAAATATATATATATATATATATATATATATATATATATATATATACACACACACACACACATACACACATATGTATATTTTTATTTATATAATGTATATATAATTTTGTTTATTGTGTTCATTATATATAATATTCTATATATTCATATTATATATATTCAATATATATTCATATTATATATATTCAATATATATTCATAATATTCTTATTTGACTTAGTATATATAGTGTATATATATAAATATTAATATATATATAAACTGATAGTATGTATTTACTAATCAAAATAATTATTTTTATTTTTAGTGGCTGTTAACTCTTCCATATAATACATGTGCCATAATTTATAGTGTATCTCATTCCACTATTGTTAGACACAATTTATTTCTGATATTTTGCTATTTTAAATAATGCTCCATGAGGGCAGCAACTAGGTATGTCCTGTTCAGAGCACAGAGACTAATAAATGGAAGAGCTCAATAAACGTTCCTTTAGTGAACGAGTGTTCTTCAGTTTGATTTTCCACTTACTACTATGTCCTGATGATCTTTCTTTTTAGTGACTGTGTATAATTCTCCAGCATATCAGTTGGGATACTTTGTTTGCAATTCACAGAGATCTAATGTGTCTGTTTACTGGGCTACTGCTGGGGCCTTCCACCACCAATATTTTCAATAACAAAATCAAAGGCCTTTCTGGTGGACCAAGTGACAGAGGTTCAGTGTCATCAATTGGCAATAGCTGCCATAGACACCTACCACTGCCACCAGTGCTGCCACTCAGGGATTTGATCTTCAACTATTCTCTGACTCTGCCTTGGTTCAAGATTTAAAGTTCCATCTGATTGGCCAAACTTATGTCATGTGACAAACATGTCATGTGACAAACATGTCATGTGACCAAGGGATCAGAGAGGAAAGATCAGTTTTTTCTGGTTTCCAAACTGGAAACGGACAAGATGAATGGAGTCTTGGAAATAGTTCTTCCACCAAGCCTATCCACTGTACAGGAGTTTCCCAAAGGAGGACAGGATCATAGGAAAAGAGTAGTGGGCGGTGGGATGGCCAAATACTCTGCTACGCAGAGCATGCACGGACATTAACTGTTACTCCAATAATTGACATTTAGGTTGTTTCCGAAATTTCACTGTTAAAAATAAGGCTGAGAAGAACATCTGTGTGTGTGCCTTTTCATGCACAAAAGTCCAAGCATTTCTAGGATGGATATCTATTAAAAATTATGAGTATATGCATCTTAATTTTTAATAGCTACTGACTTGTTGCTCTCCAAAAAGGATTTAATAAATGAATCTTGAAGTACATTCAATTTTTTCATTTGGGTAAATTCTCAAGGCAGAATTTTTGTGTCTAAGACAGAATTTCTCAACCTCCACTCTACTGACATTTCAGGCTGTATACTTTTTCGTGCGGGCTGTCCTGTGCCTTGAAGGATGATGTTGAGACGCAGCCCTGGTCTCTGCCCACTAGATGCTAGTAGCACCCACCAACTGTAGTTGTGGAAACCAAAAACATCTCCAGACATTGTCAAATGCCCCATGGCAGGCAAAACTGACTCCAGCTGAAAACTGTTGATCCAGAGAATGAATGTTTTAAAGATTTTTATAAATGTAACCAAACTTACATCTAGAAAATTAACCAATTTAGAAGCTTATGGAGGTGTATGAGAATGCCCAGTATAAGGAACACATCTTCACCAGATCTGAGTATTACTTTAAAATCGTTGCTACTTTGATAAGAAAGAAAAAGGAATATTTTAATATCTTCTTTGGCTATTTTTCTTCCTCCCTTCATGTGTTTTGTACATTTTTCAATTGGGTTAGTTTTTTTTTTTTTTTTCCCACCGATTTCAAAGAGCTCTTAATATGTTAAAAGATCTGAGTCATTTACCTATACTTTTTCCTGTGTAGTTTTACATTTGGGTCCGGCTGTATAATTATTTATTACTGGGCAGTTTTATTGCTGAGTTGAGGTCTATGCTATCAAAATCTCAAAGGAAGCTGGGAATGGAGGAAAAGATAGTGGAAATGATTTACAGAACCCTCACAGACCACAGAATAACCAGTAAGCACAATCTCATCCTAGGTCCTAGGAATAGCACTACTCTCTTCATTTTGGGAAAAATTACAACTTATCAAGTTGGGCTACTTGGGTCAGTAAGTGGGAAACCAGTCCTTGTATCCCTTGTGGACCTGTTCAGTACAGAAAACAGAAAACTCTCTAGGTATTTTAAGCAGAAAGGTGGTTACAAAATTGGTGGCAAGACTAGGGGACTGGAATTCAGGAGTCTCCATTAGCTCTATTTTATAAATATGTAAATAAATAGGTGAGAAAGAGAGAGAGATAATAGGTAGATAGAGGATAACTAGCTAATTCGCTATTGCAGTGATTCAAAACCAAGAAACCCCAGCCTTCACACTTGATCCTGCCATTCCTACCATTACAATTGCCTCCAGACACACACGAAAGTGGTGGTGCACCTTGGAATGATGAGTTGTCATGTTTTGATGGCCTTGCTTGGCAGGAGGAACAGCAGCCGGAAAGTGGCCTCCCTCCCATTCCTGCCTCTGTAAGTCCTAAGAGTGCATCTAATTGGTGGGACCTAATTTACATCCAGAATACTGACTGCAAGGCAGTCTGGGAAATGTTTTTATTTCTCCAGCCTTTGCATTACAGTAATGGCACCTAGAAGGAGGGTAAAATGGATGTTGTTGAACAAGCCAATCCACAGTATCCATGACATGCTGGTACCGTGAAAAGCCTGAATTCTAATATACTATCCCCTTTATGTTCATATTCTCTAAGAAAGTATTCAAATCAAGCCCTGCTGGAACACAGCTAGATATGACTTCTATTTTTATCGGCATATTCTTTCATTTATTCAATCTTTCACACACCTAACATATATTTATCGAGCTCCTACGTGTATCAGGCACTGGCTTAGTCGGTGAGGCTACCTTAACAATGAAGAGACACAGGGGACCACCAACAAGTTAGCAGGACATTACAATTGGGTGTGAGGAACATAGAGGGAAGGATGGAGCACTTTGGTGGCACATAGCAAGGACACACCTGACTCCACCTGGCAGACTAATAAGAATGCGACAAAGTGGGGATGGAGAAGTGTCCCAAGCAGAGGGAGCAGTATACACTCTTCCTCAAAGAGTCGGGGGAAGCACCACATAACAGAGCGCCATGGTTGAGTAGATGTGGGTGGGGTGGTGAGTGAGAAACATGAAAGCTCCAAGGATTCTGCCTCGGGCAGCGCAGGGGAGGGGTGTGTGTCATTCACTCATCTAGGATCACAAAGGCAGCTTTGACTGCTGCTGATGTAGGAGGTGTGGTCATCGGCAGCTAGTGAGTGAGAGGTGGCCAGGTCAGACATTTGGGCCAAACACCAAAACTATCTCAGATGAATCGAATGGTTAAAGATGGGAAATCAAATGGTTAAAGATGGAAAAGAATTGAATTTTAAAATCAGATACTTTTTTTTTGAAGATAAACCTTTCTAAGCTTAAAAGTGCTAAAGAAAATAAATCAAAAGTGATGGATCCACGTCATAAAACTTGATTATGCTCTTCAAAGATTACAAAAGAAAAACTAAAAGCAACAGATCAAAAGGTAAATAATTGCAGCAAAATGCAGGCCAAGGGATACCTTTATTATAAAACTCATACATACTGAGAAAAAACATATTCAGGCCCTAATAAATAAAATATGAAGAGACAACTCCCATAAGAGAAAATATAGCTGATAAATACACATGGCAAAATATTCAAATTTGCTAGTTATCAAATAAATACAACTTCTTAAAATTGAGATGTCATTTTCACCTATTAAATTAGCCAAAAATGTTTAAGTGATAGTAACTAATGCTGACAAGAGTACATAAATGTGCTAGTCTCAAAAAATTACTTATGGCAGAGTGAATGAGCGCAGGCATTTTGGAAGACAATTTGGCAAAATGCAGTAATATCCAGAGCCACAAGTGTGTTCCTTCCCTTGGACTCTCAGAGGTGGGATTACAGTCTGTCATGAGGAAAGAATCTTAAAAGAAGAGAAGGCTGCTCGCATGAAGATGTTCTTCAGAGGATCTCTTGTGATACGGAAAGACCATAAACAATCTAAATATTTAGAAACAGGGCAAAAGTCAAGTCAATAATAGTACATTACCAAGATGGACTGTTATACAAACATCAGAAATGAGATTTGACTAAACACGTTACGGTTTCTTAGGATCTGGAACAGGGAAAGGACATAGTGGGAAAATGAGTGAAATCCAAATAGTCAGTAGTTTATTTGATAATATTGTACTATTACTAGTTAGTACTAGCATTAGTTAATTTTTTAGATTCGACAAATGTACCACGGTTATATAATATGTTAACATGAGGAGAAACTGAGTAAAAGATAGACAGGAATTCTATTATTTTTGCAACTCTCTATAAATCTAAATTAATTTCAAAATTAAAAGTTTATTTTAAGAATGAGGCTTGTATCACTCTGTAGCAACAATTAGGATGTAGTGTTAAATAAAAAGTATACCCAATTGCCATCAATACTGTTATTAGAGTCATACGAAATACTCATTTGTAAAATAACTGGAAGGTAAGAGTAAAAGGCTAATTGTTACATTAAGGTAGTTGAGATTAAGGATGATTTTATTTCCTGTTTTCTTCTATTTAGTAAGCTTTACAGGATGTTATTATATTGTTTTTCATAATTTGAAAAAATTACCTGGAAAAGTATTTTTATATTCAAAGACCAAATGTTGCATGAGCGCCAGTATGAACAGGCTCCTTCAGAGCTAAAGGAAATCTACAAAATAACGCTTCATGAAGCATCTGTACTAGTTTTTACCAGTCAGTTTAGGGGAGGCTGCGTTGTCTCACGTTTGTTGTCTGTCTCTCAATTTAACAGTAAGGTTAAAAATAGTTTGTAATTAATGAAGCAGATTTACTAGCTCTTAACCAAAGGTAATGTACCTGCATAAAATAATATGCCCGTATCACAAGTCAACTATCACAGTAAAATGAAGGTGTCCAGGAAAAAAGGCTATTGCTGCCAAAAACAATGCCACACAGATTTGTCAATCAACAGTGACTGAAGCACTAATGGGGGGACCTGATATTATAAAGGACACAGAACAGGCACTCTCTTGCTCCGCCCTACTTTGGTGGCTGGCCATAATCTAGAACAGTATTTCCCCCAATTTTTTGCTCCCTATGCCCTCAATTCTCGGACAGTTCTGATTCTAAATTACATCTCACAATTATGTCCCTTTGGATGTAACTGTGTCCAAGGGGGCATCAACATGGGGCCTCACAGGACATGAAGGCCTAGAGGATAGCCCAGCCAGATCTCACGATGTGTAGGGGAGGAGAGATGGGGTAATGACCATGGCCCTGTCCTCAAATCTTCATGAAGATTCTAAACTAGAGCTGGTAAGGAAGTCAGTGCTCTGAGCATGCTGCCTTTATAGTATATTCATTCCGGTGTCCTTGAATACTGACTGGAAGATTTTCTTTTCCCTTTCTCAAAATAACTAACATATAATGCTATAATTATTATTATTATTTGAATTTTCAAATCTTTTCTAAAAAGAAATAAAATAGGACAAAACTTTTGCAAACCATATATTTGATAAGAGGTTAATATCCAAAGTATATAAGGAACTCATACAACTCAATAGCAAAAAAAAATAATATGGGGCTTCCCTGGTGGCACAGTGGTTGAGAATCTGCCTGCCAATGCAGGGGACACGGGTTCGAGCCCTGGTCTGGGAAGATCCCACATGCCGCGGAGCAACTAGGCCCGTGAGCCACAATTACTGAGCCTGCGCGTCTGGAGCCTGTGCTCCGCAACAAGAGAGGCCGCGATAGTGAGAGGCCCGGGCACCGTGATGAAGAGTGGCCCCCACTTGCCGCAGCTAGAGAAAGCCCTCGCACAGAAACGAAGACCCAACACAGCCATAAATAAATAAATAAATAAATAAATAAATAAATAAATAAATAAATAAATAAATAAAAATTGTATAACTTAAAAAAAAAAACAGATGTATAAAAAAAAACAACAAATAATATGATTAAAAAATGGACAAAGAACATGAATAGACAACTTTCCAAAGAAGATGTACAAATAAATAGCTAACAGATATATGAAAAGGTGCTCAACATCAGAAATCAGGGGAATGCAAATCAAAACCACAAGGAAATATTACCTCACACCTGCGAGAATGGCTATTATCAAAAAGACAAGAAATAACAAGGATTGGCAAGGATGTGGAGAAAAGGGAACCTTTGTGCACTGTTGGTGGGAATGTTAATTGGTACAGCCACTATGGAGAACAGTCTGGAGGTTACTCAAATAATTAGAAATAGAACTACTATGTGATCCAGCTATCCCACTTCTGGACAGTTATCTTTATCTGAAGGAAATGAAAACAGGATCTCAAAGAGATATCTGTACTCCCATGTTCATTGCAGCATTATTAACAATAGCCAAGACATGGAAACAACTAAGTGTCCATTGATGGATGAATAAAGAATATGTGGTAGATATAGATATATACACACATACATACAATGGAATATTATTCAACCATAAAAAAGGAAATCCTGCCATTTGTGATGACATGGGTGAAACTTAAGGGCATTAAACTAAGTGAAATAAGTCAGACAGAGAAAAGCAAATACCATATTATATCACTTATATGTGAAATACAAAAAAAGCAAAACATAATAAAAACAGAGAGTAGATTGGTGGTTGCCAGGGGTGGGAGAAGGTGAAAAGGTAGGGGGTGGGCAGGGAGAGTGGGTGAAGGTGGTCAAAGCATACAAAGTTTCAGTTATAAATTGAATAAGTAAGTTCTGGAGATCTAAGGTACAGCAAGACGACTATAGTTAATAGTACTTGAAAGTTGCTAAGACAGTAAATTTTAAATGTTCTCACCACACACACACAAAAATGCTAACTATGTGAGTGATGGATGTGTCAACTAACCTTACTGTGGTAATCATTTCTCTCTATATATATCAAATCACCACATTGTACACCTTAAACTTACACAATGTTGTATGTCAATTATATCTCAATAAAGCTGGAAATAAATAAATAAATGTATGTATGTATGTTGGGGGACGGGATAAAATATAGCTGAAACGCCATTCTCCATTCCTCTCTTCCAGAGGTAACAACCATTTGGTGTTACATGTCCTATCCCCATGTGAGTCTGTGTACTCTGATTTTATCTGCACATTTCTTATTTAATATTTTTACTGGAAATAATCTAATTGTCCATTGGTAAAGGAAGGGATAAACTGGTTTATTCATACAATGTATCAGTATCTTTTCTACTTGAACATTTATTCCTTTAAAAAGAAAAAGAGATCTGAGAAAAAAGAGAGAGAGAATGAGAGAGAGAGAGAAGAAAACTTTTGTGTATTTTAAAGCACTATTCAAGTATTAGCCAGCTTCTGATCTTCCCCTCACTGCTGGCTTAGCAACCATCATTCTTTGGTTTCTAAATACATTGTCACTTGCCCATGGGCATTTCAGTTTCCAAAATTTCATCACTGCCATCTGCTGGTCCTTTTGTCCTGCTGGTTAATGCTCTTTGCCCCAGCTGACAAGCATTTTAGTGGGATTTTTTAGGGACCAGTAGTAAATATGTTTGTTCAACCCACCACGTGTCACCAGAAATCAACTGATCCTCATAAAAGTATAGGATAGAGGAAGGAGACATTATTCCCACTTTACAGATGAAGAAACTGCGGTCTAGAGTCTACTGATGTAAGATCTTATCAACGGGGCAGGAGATAGAGACAGTGAGTAGTAACAAAGAAGAGATGATCTTCTTCTCTCCACCCCTTAAAGTTTGTGTTCTTGGTGATTCTGCCGAATGTCCTCTTCTCAGCTCCACTACACTCTCTTCCTGGGTGCTCTCATCCCTGCCAGTCATTACCACATATACGCTGGTGGGCTCCCCCCGCCCCCCACCCCGTCCATTTCCCCAGCCCAGCCCTCTCTTCCAGAGGGCAGGTCTATGTACCCAACTGCCAAGTGGACCCAGATGTCACACGGGCCTCTCAAATTCAACAGGCCAAGAGTGAATTCATCATCTTTCTCTTTAACCTGAGCCCCTCCAGTAATCCCTGTTCTGGTAAATGGTATCATCATCCACCATGACGTCCAGAAACCTGGAAGTCACCCTCGGCATCAAATTGATCACATGGAGTCCATTCTCTCCTATTCATGGAGGCCTCAGAATCCTCCTCGACCCAGTGCCTGGGGCAGCGCCGCCAACTGTTCGGAGCTGTGCTCGCAACGGAACTCATTGGCCATTTGTCAAGACTTCCCCCAAGGTTTCTCTGGCCTTTCCAGATTCTAAGGGATATAGTTTCCCTCCCACAGTGCCCTCAGCCTGCGCCCTCCTCGGAAGAATGTGTGTTGTTAGTAAACTAAATGGAACTTTTTTCAGCAAAGCAGTTGAAGGCCATAGGATTGGTGACTCTAAATCGTATGAGTAGGAGGGGCGTGTGAAGGGCCATCTGGTTGGAAGGAGGCATCAGAGGCCTTGTCCTATGGCACATTTGCATCGCGAGCACAGCATTTTTCTCTTTCTGTGTTTGTCTGGGGTGTCCTTGAAGGAAAGGCAGGTCTCCAGCTGGGGGCCGTCTGAAGCTGTATTTGCAGGGCAAGCACAATATTTATACAGACATTGTATGATTATTGGAGTATCCATAGAGCGGGCAAGCTGAAGGCAGGAGCAAACCACCCAGTAGGGCCCCTCTGAGCTGGAGATAGATTCCAGACAGGCGGTGGCAGACCTGGAAAGGCCAGAGAAACCAGCTGGGAAGTCTTGAGGCTTGGCCTGGTATCAGCTTTGGAGATAAAGAGATATCGGAGTGTAGTCCCAACCAAATGAACCAAGCAAACTATTTCTCTCAATCTCTTCCAGCTAGGGAATGAAAGATTAGGAGTGAAACTAAAGAGACTTTCCTCACATCTCTACAACCTCTGAGTCATCAGGAGAAAGTCCAGTCATTTGACAGGGCAAGTCGAGCCCAAGTTACTCTCTCTAAACACTCTTAAGGAAGCAAAAAAATGTTGATAATGGTTATAACACTGAGGTCTTCTGGGATTTTATCTATTATGACATAAAAACGTATTAGTGCTTCCTCAATATTAAAAAAAAAATCAAAGTGGTAGTCCACTTACATGTGGACCAAACAAGATTTAAGCAGTTAAATACAAAAATAACTCATATTTAAGCAACTATGGTTAGAATGTTGGATTATATATTATGCAATAAAAAACTAGTTTTGAAGAACTGTAGCGTTTAAAACTAGTATAATGCATTTATACAATCTATCCTGAAGCTGTGTTCTTATAAGCTAAAAGCCATACTTCTTAAGAGGTAAATAAATAAAAAGTGTGTTTCTTTGCCATGAGGGAGCTGTATTCTTGGGCTTTCTTCTTTGGAGGGCTTTCAAAACCATGTTTTTGCATTAGTAACTTCTGAATGATTAAGTCAATTTCTTATGGTAATTTTATTTCATAAAATACTTCAACTTCCTGTGTAAAATTCATCTCCGATTCAATTAGCTTTGTAATCCAATTCATAAAAACACTCCAAGATGCAAACAAAAATGTCATCGTGACAGACATACATTACTCGCTTTTTAGTTATTTGATTTTCATGGAATGAACAGAGTTATATTCACTGATGCAATGGAAAATGCCCAGACTAACTAAAAATAATCAGGAAATTCTGAATAGGAAAAAAACCTTATTTCCATCTTTTTGAAGCTTTCTCCAACTAATATTACTAAAGCAGCACTATGAATATGTAACCAGAATCTGCCACTAGAGCCACTTCCAAGGTGATGCCTTCAAGGCACTAGTAAAAATGTGGGTTTAAGACACAGAACAGCATTTGTTCTAGTTACCTAGGGATTCAGGAAATCTCAGACACTAAGGAGCAGCATGAAGTGTCTTCCAGAGCCCTCCCGGCTTCTTTTAGTGGGCGGTTTATGGTTCACATCACAATCATGCTTCCCTCTGAAAGCCACCGTTCCAGCATGTAATTCACAATCCACCACTCCAGAGTGCAAGTCCAGGGAGTAATGCATCTTTCCAGAACGTAATCCACCCTTGCGCAGTGCCTCCATTTACTCGTTTGCTAACCAATGGGCTGGATTCTATGATTTCTAATGTCCCTCCTACTCTGACATCCATACTTCCCTGAATAGCACACGGGGAAGCATCCACAGAACACTAAAGGTGACAGGGAAGAGAATCACTCAGAGCGGTTCCTGGCACAATTAGACCCAGACAAACGTGGGCCCTGATTTAGAAGACCCAGTTCGGATCCTCCTTTGGCCACACCATGCCCCTTGGCTGGAGTGTGTGTCCCAGGCCAGGAGGACATGCCCAGAAGAGCCTGGGCCCCCTCCACTTGTGGACCACTCCCTGAGCACACAAGACCCTGGGTTCCCTGCCCGGATAGTCCTGAGCCTGCTTCCTGGTCCTCAGTGGCCTCTTCCCTGGGTCTGTCCTTCTGAGGGGGACCTGTGCTGCCGGTGTGTGCACCCTCAGTGATGGGGTGGCCAATGGGTCGCTGTTTGCCAGCACGGGCAGTGGACGGAGCTAGGTTGTTGGTTGCGGTGTCCACGTGTGTGCACGGGCGCACCCTCCGGGGAGGGACAGAGCAAGAGGAACAGCAGACCGGGCCTCAGGGACCAGGCCTGTCCACACTGCCTCTTTCAAAGTGGAAATTCAGGGAGTCTGAAAGATCTAAATTTGAACCTGGTCTTCCAGGTCATTATGAAAGTATATTTGTCAAGGCAGAAGGAGAGAAAATCTTGCATCTAACTGTTTATTTTGTGAATGAGTTGTAAGTTTTTACAGGTGGTATGTAGGTGTCCATTTGAACTCTTGCTCTGGATGCACTAGCATTAGGGGCAGGCCCGCCTTGAGCATCATGCAGTTTCATAAACTGGGCTCAGCTGGGTTGTGAGGGGATCTTGCAGAGGAGTCCTTCCGGCCCAGCTGCGGACTTCCAGCCAAGGGAAATCTAGCTGAGAGCCTCTAACAGCAGTTCCTGTTAACAGTCAGCAAGCCAAACAAAGCACACATGCCAGAAATGGAGAAGGATGCTGGACACAGTGGTAGGATCAGAGAGCTGGCAACCTACTGGAGTAACAATTAGACGATGGACTTCTAGGCCCCGCTCTCCCCTAACTCCAGGTGTGTTAGAGAGGGTTAAGGCCAAAACCAGCTTTTGAGTGCCTACTGTGTGCGACCACACCTTGTGACTCTTTGCTTTCACTGGTGCAGGCTCACTCTGACCACATCATCCAAAAAAGCAAGCAGGAAGGCTGAGTCTCCACTCGCCAGCCTCCTGTTGCCACACACACGTGCACACACATGTACATAATAATGATTCATTATTAACAATGATTAAATGCTAAGATCATTTAACACGGGAGAGGGACAAAGAGACTTAGACTGTGAAACTTGACAAAAGCATCTGGACAAGAATATAGAGCAGAAGATTTTAAGCTAGAAGGGAGTTCCAAATTCATCTAATCCAGCGGTTCTCCAACGTTTGGGAGCATCCGAATCACCTGACAGGCTGGAATAACAGATTGCTGGCCCTGCCTGGAATTTCTGATTAAGGAGGTAAGGGATGGGGCCCAAGAATCTGCATTTCTAACATGCTCCCAGGGCACGCTGATGCTGTTAGTTCCTAAACCACAAGGTGAGAACCACTGGTTTGGCCTACCCTCTGATTTTAATGATGTGGAAATTAAAACTCAGAGCAGCCAAGCGCCGTGTGAGATCTCAGCAGCTAGTGAAAAACTGACACTAAGGCCTTGATTTGTTCAGTCCCTAGCCAGCAGCTTTGGAGCTTCTGGCATGTACCTCCAAATTTCACGAAGCTGTAGAGGCTTTCAGTTGGACGCTGGCCTCCTCTCAGGTTGTACCAGTAACTCTCAACCCTTTTTGTTGCTTCAACGTAATCACATTCCCCTTAGAGGACATCTCAATGGTGGTAGTTTAGGGAGGATGCCCATATGGGGTATTTCAAAATCTCTAAATGTCTGGGTCAAGGACACTGATGCACAGGGTCTGAAGAAGCTCCCCAGGTGGTCCTGATGTACACCTGCCCCTGGATGAGCCCTAGTGTGAGTCCCATTCTTCCAGGTGGTCTCATCCATTCCCACAGTATCTCCAAGCACCTGCCCAATGTATCTTTTCAAGTAAGCCCTGCATATCTAACTAAGCATCTCAGCCTTGATGGCTCACAGACACCTCAAACTCCAAATGTTCTAGATTAAAAGCATCTTCAGGCTCCAAATCTCCTCTCCCATGTTCCCCACAGTCCAAAAATCTGGGAGCATCTTTAACTGCTCCCTCTCTCTTATGTTCCAGATACAACACCACCCACCATGCTGCCCCCAATAGCCCACAGAACGTAAGCTCCATGAGGGCCAGGTCTTTTGTGGTCATCCTTTATCCTTGGCACCTATAGTAGTCTCTAGAACATAATAGGCGTTACAGAAATACTTGCTGTCTGATTGACTAAATGACTGACTGAATAAATCCACATCTTCCTTCTATTGCTACTGCCATGACCTTAGTTCAGCCTCCTAGCAAACTGTACTAACATCCCCAAAGTAGCCACAAACCTGAATTTGCTCTCCCAGGTACCCAAGTTACCACAAGGACTGCTAGAAAAAAGAAATCATGGTGGCAAGAATGGGTCACCTCTCCATCACTAGATCTCTGGTTGAGACCAGAGGCCATTTGCTCCAGGTCAGAGACCCACTGAGACCTGTGGGTCATTCCTAATTTCAGGTCTACAGAGATAGACCTCAGCTAGAGATACAGATACCCCTAAGCAGCAGGGGTCTGCTGCAGGAAACATGGTCATCTTTCCAAAGAGGGTAGGGAAGTGAAACAGGAGGGAAGGGGGCAGGGCACAACCTCTAAAAGAATGACATACGCATAGGACATGACAAAACTGGTTAGAACCAACTAGGCCCAAGATGGCAAAAGGTTCAACCTTCAGTAGATCTTGAGCCTCATTATATGCTCATCGTAATACATTAGCATCTAAATGACACACCCATAGGCACCATGACAGTTCCGAGGGCCACTACACAAGGTCAAAAAGTGGATGGTGGCCCAATTCCTGGAAATCTCACTCCTTTCGCAAAATAGTTGGAATAATCCTCCTACTCACTAGCCTATGAAATTACGCAGCCCATAAAAACTAACCACCCTGGGGGACCTTCAAGATGGCAGAGGAGTAAGACGTGGAGATCACCTTCCTCCCAACAAATACATCAGAAATACATCTACACGTGTAACAACTCCTACAGAACACCTACTGAACGCTAGCAGAAGACCTCAGACTTCCCAAAAGGCAAGAAACTCCCCACATACCTGGCCATGTGGCTGACAGGGTGGGAGAGCCGAGTGCAGGACATTGGTCCACCAGAGACCTTCTGAGGTGGGAGAGCTTCTGAGGTGGGAGAGCCGAGTTCAGGACATTGGTCCACCAGAGACCTCCCAGCCCCATGTAATATCAAATGGCAAAAGCTCTCCCAGAGATCTCCATCTCAACGCTAAGACCCAGCTCCACTCAACAACCAGCAGGCTACAGTGCTGGACACCCTATACCAAACAACCAGCAAGACAGGAACACAACCCCACCCATTAGCAGAGAGGCTGCCTAAAATCATAATAAGTTCACAGACACCCCAAAACACACCACCAGACATAGTCCTGCCCACCAGAAAGACAAGATCCAGCCTCATCCACCAGAACACAGGCACCAGTTACCTCCACTAGGAAGCCTGGGCTTCCTACACAGCCCAGCTTTCCAACAAGTGCTAAAGGAACTTCTCAAGGCAGGAAACACAAGAGAAGGAAAAGACCTACAAAAAGAAACCCAAAACAATTAAGGAAATGGTAATAGGAACATAACATATCGATAATTACCTTAAATGTAAGTGGATTAAATGCTCCAACCAGAAGACATAGACTGGCTGAATGGATACAAAAACAGACCCATATATGTGCTGTTTGCAAGAGACCCACTTCAAACCTAAGAACACATACAGACTGAAAGTGAGGGGATGGAAAAAGATATTCCATGCAAACGGAAATCAAAAGAAAGGTGGAGTAGCAATTCTCATATCAGACAAAATAGACTTTAAAATAAAGATTATTACAAGAGACAAAGAAGGACACTAAATAATGATCAAGGGATCGATCCAAGAAGAAGATATAACAATTGTAGACATTTATGCACCCAACATAGGAGCACCTCAATTACATAAGGCAAATGCTAACAGCCATAAAAGGGGAAATCAACAGCAACAAAATCATAGTAGGGGACTTTAACACCCCACTTTCACCAATGGACAGATCATCCAAACAGAAAATTAACAAGGAAACACAAGTTTTAAATGATACATTAAACAAGATGTGCTTAATTGATATTTATAGGACATTCCATCCAAAAACAACAGAAGACACTTTCTTCTCAAGTGCTCATGGAACATTCTCCAGGATAGATCATATCTTGGGTCACAAATCAAGCCTTGGGAAATTTAAGAAAATTGAAATCACATTAAGTATCTTTTCCAACCATAACGCTATGAGACTAGATATCAATTACAGGAAAAAATCTGTAAAAAATACAAACACATGTAGGTTAAACAATACACTACTAAATAACCAAGAGATCACTGAAGAAATCAAAGAGGAAATCAAAAAATACCGAGAAACAAATGACAATTAAAACACGACGACCCAAAACCTATGGGATGCAGCAAAAGCAGTTCTAAGAGGGAAGTTTATAGCAATACAATCTTACCTCAAGAAACAAGAAGCATCTCAAATAAACAATCTAACCTTACACCTAAAGCAATTAGAGAAAGAAGAACAAAAAAACCCCAAAGTTAGCAGAAGGAAAGAAATCATAAAGATCAGATCAGAAAAAAATGAAAAAGGAGATTGGTTCAAGATGGCAGAGTGGAACGACCTGCTCTCACTCCCTCTTGTGATAGCACCGGAATCACAATTAACTGCTAAACAATCATCGAGAGGAAGACACTGGAACTCACCAAAAAAGATACCCCACATCCAAAGACAAAGGAGAAGCCACAATGAGATGGTAGGAGGGGCGCAATCACAATAAAATCAAATCTGATAACTGCTGGGTGGGTGACTCACAAACTGGAGAACAATTATACGAGAGAAGTACACCCACTGGAGTGAAGGTTCTGAGCCCCAGGTCAGGCGTCCCAACCTGGGGGTCCAGCAACGGGAGGAGGAATTCCTAGAGAATCAGACTTTGAAGGCTAGCAGGATTTGATTGCAGGACTTCGACAGGACCAGGGGAAACAAAGACTCCACTCTTGGAGGACACACACAAGGTAGTGTGCACATCGGGACCCAGGGGAAGGAGCAGTGACCCCACAGGAGACTGAACCAGACCTACATGCTAGCGTTGGAGGGTCTCCTTCAGAGGCAGGGGGTGGCTGGGTCTCACTGTGAGGACAAGGACACTGGCAGCAGAAGTTCTGGGAAGTACACCTTGGTGTGAGCCCTACCACAGTCTGCCATTAGCCATACCAAAGAGCCCAGGATGGCTCAGTGTTGGGTCGCCTCAGGCCAAACAACCAACGGGGAGGGAACCCAGGCCCAGCCATCAGCAGACAAGCAGATTAAAGTTTTACTGAGCTTTGCCCACCAGAGCAACACCCAGCTCTACCCACCCCCAGTCCCTACCATCAGGAAACTTGAACAAGCCTCTTAGATAGCCTCATCCACCAGAGGGCAGACAGCAGAAGCAAGAAGAACTACAATTCTGCAGCCTGTGGAACAAAAAGCACATTCACAGATAGGTAGACAAGATGAAAAGGCAGAGGGCTATGTACCAGATGAAGGAACAAGATAAAACCCCAGAAAAACAACTAAATGAAGTGGAGATAGGCAACCTTCCAGAAAAAGAATTCAGAATAATGATGGTGAAGATGATCCAGGACCTCAGAAAAAGAATGGAGGCAAAGATTGAGAAGATGCAAGAAATGTTTAACAAAGACCTAGAAGAATTAAAGAACAAGCAAACAGAGATGAACAATACAATAACTGAAATGAAAAATAAACTAGAAGGAATCAATAGCAGAATAACTGAGGCAGAACAACAGATAAGTGACCTGGAAGACAGAACGGTGGAATTCACTGATGTGGAACAGAATAAAGAAAAAAGAATGAAAAGACATGAAGACAGCCTAAGAGACCTCTGGGACAACATTAAATGCAACAACATTCATATAATAAGGGTCCCAGAAGAAGAAGAGAGAAAGGACCTGAGGAAATATTTGAAGAGATTATAGTTGAAAACTTCCCTAACATGGGAAAGGAAATAGCCACCCAAGTGCAGGAAGTGCAGAGAGTCCCATACAGGATAAACCCAAGGAGAAACATGCAGAGACACACAGTAATCAAACTGACAATAATTAAAGACAAAGAAAAATTATTGAAAGCAACAAGAGAAAAACGAAAAATAACATACAAGGGAAATCCCATAAGGTTAACAGCTGATTTCTCAGCAGAAAATCTACAAGTCAGAAGGGAGTGGCATGATATATTTATAGTGATGAAAGGGAAAAACCTACAACCAAGATTATGCTACCCTGCAAGGATCTCATTCAGTTTCGAAGGAGAAATCAAAAGCTTTACAGACAAGCAAAAGCTATGAGAATTCTGCACCACCAAACCAGCTCCACAACAAATGCTAAAGGAACTTCTCAAGTGGGAAACACAAGAGAAGAAAAGGACCTACAAAAACAAACCCAAAACAATTAAGAAAATGGCAATAGAAACATACATATGAATAATTACCTTAAACATGAATGGATTAAATGCTCCAACCAAGAGACGCAGGCTATCTGAATGGATATAAAAACAAGACACATATCTATGCTGTCTACAAGAGACTCATTTCAGACCTAGGGACATATACACACTGAAAGTGAGGGAATGGAAAAAGATATTCCATGCAAAAGGAAATCAAAAGGAAGCTGAAGTAGCAATACTCATATCAGATAAAATAGACTTTAAAATAAAGAATGTTACAAGAGACAAGGAAGGACACTATATAATGATCAAGGGATCAATCCAAGAAGAAGATATAACAATTATAAAAATATATGCACCCAATATAGGAGGACCTCAATACATAAGGCAACTGCTAAGAGCTATAAAAGAGGAAATCGACAGTAAAACAATAATAGTGGGGGACTTTAACACCTCACCTACACCAATGGACAGATCATCCAAACAGAAAATTAACAAGGAAACACAAGCTTTAAGTGACACAATAGACCAGATAGATTTAATTGATATTTATAGGGCATTCCACCCAAAAACAGCAGATTACACTTTCTTCTCAAGTGCGCACGGAACATTCTCCAGGATAGATCACATCTTGGGTCACAAACCAAGCCTCCGTAAATTTAAGAAAATTGAAATCATATCAAGCATCTTTTCTGACCACAACGCTATGAGATTAGAAATCAATTACAGGGAAAAAAACGTAAAAAACACAAACACATAGAGGCTAAACAATACGTTACTAAATAACCAAGAGATCACTGAAGAAATCAAAGAGGAAATCAAAAAATACCTAGAGACAAATGACAATGAAAACACGATGAACCAAAACCTATGGGATGCAGCAAAAGCAGTTCTAAGAGGGAAGTTTATAGCAAAACAAGCCTACCTCAAGAAACAAGAAAAATCTCAAATAAACAATCTAACCTTACACCTAAAGGAACTAGAGAAAGAAAAACAAACAAAACTCAAAGTTAGCAGAAGGAAGAAATCATAAAGATCAGAGCAGAAATAAATAAAATAGAAACAAAGAAAACAATAGCAAAGATCAATAAAACTAAAAGCTGGCTCTTTAAGAAGATAAACAAAATTGATTAGCCAGACCCATCAAGAAAAAGAGGGAGAGGACTCAAATCAATAAAATTAGAAATGAAAAAGGAGAAGTTACAACAGACACCGCAGAAATACAAAGCATCCTAAGAGATTACTACAAGCAACTCTATGCCAATAAAATGGACAACCTGGAAGAAATGGACACATTCTTAGCAAGGTATAACCTTCCAAGACTGAACCAGGAAGAAATAGAAAATATGAACAGACCAATCACAAGTAATGAAATTGAAACTGTGATTAAAATCTTCCAACAAACAAAAGTCCAGGACCAGATGGCTTCACAGGTGAATTCTATCAAACATTTAGAGAAGAGCTAACACCATCCTTCTCAAACTCTTCCAAAAAATTGCAGAGGCAGGAACACTCCCAAACTCATTCTACGAGGCCACCATCACCCTGATATCAAAACCAGACAAAGATACTACAAAAAAAGAAAATTACAGACCAGTATCACTGATGAACATAGATGCAAAAATCCTCAACAAAATACTAGCAAACAGAATCCAACAACACATTAAAAGGATCATACACCAAGATCAAGTGGGATTTATCCCAGGGATGCAAGGATTCTTCAATATACCCAAATCAATCAATGTGAAACACCATATTAACAAAGTGAAGAAGAAAAACCATATGATCATCTCAATAGATGCAGAAAAAGCTTTTGACAAAATTCAACACCCATTTATGATAAAAACTCTTCAGAAAGTTGGCGTAGAGGGAACCGACCTCAACATAATAAAGGCCATATACGACAAACCCACAGCAAACATCATGCTCAATGGTGAAAAACTGAAAGCATTTCCTCTAAGATCAGGAACAAGACAAGGATGTCCACTCTCGCCACTATTACTCAGCATAGTTTTGGAAGTCCTAGCCATGGCAATCAGAGAAGAAAAAGAAATAAAAGGAATCCAAATTGGAAAAGAAGAGGTAAAACTGTCACTGTTTGCAGATGACATGATACTATACATACAGAATCCTAAAGATGCCACCAGAAAACTACTAGAGCTAATCAATGAATTTGGTAAAGTTGCAGAATACAAAATTAATGCACAGAAATCTCTTGCATTCTTATACACTAATGATGAAAAATCTGAAAGAGAAATTAAGGAAATGCTCCCATTTACCACTGCAACAAAAAGAATAAAATACCTAGGAATAAACCTACCTAAGGAGACAAAAGATCTGTACGCAGAAAACTATAACACACTGAGGAAAGAAATTAAAGATGACACCAACAGATGGAGAGATATACCATGTTCTTAGATTGGAAGAATCAATATTGTGAAAATGACTATACTACCCAAAGCAGTCTACAGATTCAGTGCAATCCCTATCAAACTACCACTGGCATTTTTCACAGAACTAGAACAAAAAATTTCACAATTTGTATGGAAACACAAAAGACCCCGAATAGCCAAAGCAATTCTGAGAATGAAAAATGGAGCTGGAGGAATCAGGCTCCCTGACTTCAGACTATACTACAAATCTACAGTAATCAAGACAGGATGGTACTGGCACAAAAACAGAAATATAGATCAATGGAACTGGATAGAAAGCCCAGAGATAAACCCACGCACATATGGTCACCTTATCTTTGATAAAGGAGGCAAAAATATACAATGGAGAAAAGACAGCCTCTTCAATAAGTGGTGCTGGGAAAACTGGACAGCTACATGTAAAAGTATGAATTTAGAACACTCCTTAAAGCCATACGCAAAAATAAACTCAAAATGGATTAAAGACCTAAATGTAAGGCCAGACACTATAAAACTCTTAGAAGAAAACATAGGCAGAACACTTTAGGACATAAATCACAGAAAGATCCTTTTTGACCCAGCTCCTAGAGAAATGGAAATAAAAACAAAAATAAACAAATGGGACCTAATGAAACTTAAAATCTTTTGCACAGCAAAGGAAACTATAAACCAGATGAAAGACAACCCTCAGAATGGGAGAAAATATTTGCAAACGAAGCAACTGACAAAGATTAATCTCCAAAATTTACATGCAGCTCATGCAGTTCAATATCAAAAAAACAAGCAACCCAACCCAAAAATGGGCAGAAGACCTAAATAGACATTTCTCCAAAGAAGATATACGGACTGCCAACAAACACAGGATAGGATGCTCAACATCACTGATCATTAGAGAAATGCAAATCAAAAGTAGAATGAGGTATCACCTCACACCGGTCAGAATGGCCATCATCAAAAAATCTACAAACAATAAATGCTGGAGAGGGTGTGGAGAAAAGGGAACCCTCTTGCACTGTTGGTGGGAATGTAAATTGATTATAGCCACTATGGAGAACTGTATGGAGGTTCCTTTAAAAACTAAAAATAGAACTACCATACCACCCTGCAATTCCACTACTGGGCATATACCCTGAGAAAACCATAATTCAAAAAGAGTCATGTACCACAATGTTCATTGCAGCACTATTTACAATAGCCAAGACATGGAAGCAACCTAAGTGTCCATCGACAGATGACTGGATAAAGAAGATGTGGCACGTATATATAATGGACTATTACTCAGCCATAAAAAGAAATGAAATTGAGTTATTTGTAGTGAGGTGGATGGACCTATAGTCTGTCATACAGAGTGAAGTAAGTCATAAAGAGAAAAACAAATACCGTATGCTAACACATATATATGGAATCTAAAAAAAAAAAAAAATTGGTTCTGAAGCAACTAGGGGCAGGAAAGGAATAAAGACACAGACGTAGAGAATGGACTTGAGGACACGGGGAGGGGGAAGGGTAAGCTGGGACGCAGTGAGAGAGTGGCATGGACATATATACACTACCAAATGTAAAATAGATAGCTAGTAGGAAGCAGCCACACAGCACAGGAAGATCAGCTCAGTGCTTTGTGACCACCTAGAGGGGTGGGATAGGGAGGGTGGGAGGGACACGCAAGAGGGAGGGGATATGGGGATATATGTATATGTATAGCTGATTCACTTCGTTATAAAGCAGAAACCAACACACCATTGTAAAGCAATTATACTCCAATAAAGATGTTTAAAAAAAAAAGAATTGCATGTCTAGGAGTGTCGGGTTTAGCCAGAAGTAGACTTGTTAAACTCCTCAAAGTATCTTAACAATTATTCTTGGAAACAAAAATCAGAACAATTATTCTTGCTTCTGATTGTATTTTGCAGTTTAAATAGCACAAACGCTAAATATATCACAAGTATTCCTCCACATTTCAGAATTGCTACTTGAACTACCTAAACTGTGATACTGCCTTCACAATGTAGGTAGTGTAAAGCTATGTGGTCTTTCAACCCAGTATCAATTGAAAAAGGAGGTTGGCTTAGCAATGGGATACATTCTGCTTTACATAGGCTTTTTTTTTTTTTTTTTTCCTACTAGAAATGTGTAAGGTAGCCTTCACTAGTTGTCTGATAACTATCATCATAATCTTACTTATTGTTTGGGTGCATTTCGGGAATGTAGAAAGGTATACAGTTATATTACTTACCAAGTTCAAATCAGGATCCCCCTCTCAGTTCCAGCATAAATTTTTTAAAAATCAATTAAATTCTTATTTGTAAAGGATTCTTTTCTAACCTTTTCCATGTGTTGAAATATTGGGACTCTTCTAACATACACCTGAAAGAAGAGAAGGGATGCCCTATTTGGTCATCCTTAATAGACAGTTTGTCCATCTATATATTATTCATTAGCCATATATATTTTTAAAATTTTCAAGTATATTATGTTAAAACACCCACTTATTCAAAGATCAAACATGGTCCTCTCTCTGTCTTGATTACTAGCACAAACATGCTTCCCTTTTCAAGTCCAAATAAAAAGTTCATCAGAAAAGCCCAGATCACTACAATGTTCCACGGACGTCCTTTTGTAATAAACTATCCACACATTCTGGTTAGTGGTTAGTGGAATCACCTGTGGTTCTTAGTCACGGCATGCTGTCATCAGTATGAGCTTTATTGTAAGCAATTAATGACTAATCATACCTAAAGTACCAAAGTTTAAGAATGATTTGCTTTTTTAAAAATAAGTCAAGGTAGATATACTTTTTTGAAAGGGAGCAGGATGGTAGAATTATAGAGAGACCCGAGACAAACCTGTAAAATCTATAGCCTATCTTATCTTTTTTTAACAGTGGAAATGGTTCTGTGTGGGAGAATCATCCTCTATGTGTCATTTCAGGATGGCCATCGTAGAGGGGCATTGGAACGTCCATGTTTATACTGTAGAGTTGCACCACACATATGTATCTTGTGTATAGGAATTCAACGTATGTACTTGGCAATAGGACTATTAGATTATTGACAAAAAATATGTAACCTCCCCATGCTCCAACATGGAAAGAGTATATTTCCCCGCCCTTTTGACACTGGGCATGGCCATGTGCTTTGCTTTGGTTTCAGGGTAAGCAGTGTGTATCTATTTCTTTGCTCCTTGTCTTTAAGCTTAGCAGTATGTGATCAATGAGTGTTAGCAGACATGATGCCATAAGAGGTTTGATATGTTCTGTATCCTGGGTCTTGCCTCTTTTTTTTTTTTTTTTAATACTCCTTGCTTTTTTAAAATATTTATTTATTTATTTATTTATTTATTTATTTATTTACTTTTGGCTGCATTGGGTCTTTGTTGCTGCATTTTTTACAATGGCCATTGTTGCTGCGTTGGGTCTTTGTTGGGGCTTTCTCTAGTTGCAACGAGCGGGGGCTACTCTTCGTTGCGGTGCGCGGTCTTCTCACTGCGGTGGCTTCTCTTGCTGCGGAGCATGGGCTCTAGGCACGCAGGCTTCAGTAGTCATGGCTCGCAGGTTCTAGAGCGCAGGCTCAGTAGTTGTGGCGCACGGGCTTAGCTGCTCCACGGCATGTGGGATCTTCCCGGACCAGGGTTCGAACCCGTGTCCCCTGCACTGGCAGGAGGATTCTTAACCACTGCGCCACCAGGGAAGTCCTGGGCTTGCCTCTTGTGCCTCTGTCATTGCCATGACAACCCTTCAGCCAGAATCGACATAAGACCTATGTGGGGCGGACCTGAACGTAAACTGTTACAACGCATCAAGCCCAGAAAAACCTGCACCTTGAAACAGCACTGCCTGGCTGGGTTCAGCCAAGATCAGTCTGACGCCAGCCAACCTGCAGAGACATGAGTGAGAATACATAATAGCTCTTATAAATCATTGAGTTTTGGAGTGGTTTGCTATCCAGTAATAACTGACAGATGGAGTAATAAAGAAAAAGAAAAAGAAAGAAACATCAATACAAAGCGTTCCTAATGAGTTAGCACATGGAGTGAGTGTGAGATGGGGGTCTGGAATCTACTTTTCCTTAATAGGTATCAATTTCCACATGCATCTCCTAGTGTGGGTATCAACCCCACAGAATGCTTACAGAGAAATACTTTTCCTACAAATGGCTCCCTAAATGGGAGTCACATGTGTAGACATCAAAGCTTATACACTGTACTTTATGAATAATAATAATAATAAAGACTTTCAAGAATAATGTTGGCTTCTTGTGCAGTTTTGATATGATGCACTAACATTAGGAAATAACCCCATAAAACCTATAACTCCACCACTTATATCTTGAGGAACCACATGTGAAGACACTTTTGGGGACTGACAAGGGGCAACTGCTAAGGAAAAATATGCTTTCGGTGTGAGTAACTGTTTACAGTTAAAGTATTTCAGGAATGGAAGAAGACCTTAAAGGGGAAATTCTTGGCAGCCCAATCTCCGTTCAGTGCCTGTACAATTATAGCACTGATCATTTAAAATAACACATTTAAATTTATGTAATGTATGTGACTAAATGTAATCCTTACTGTCATTCTGGGGCCAATAAGTATTGTCCTCCTTATTTAATTTACTTTGCAAACAAGGAAACAGAAGTTCAGAGAGGTTGAAGGTCTTGTCTAAAGTCACACAGCTGAGACTGGGACTCAAACTAAGGTCTTCTGCCTTCAAATCCCATGTTCTTCCCACCACACCACCTACGAGGACAACTGCAAACCAGCCTAGATTAGAAAGCAAAGGGTCTTCGTAGTTTGAAACACTAGACAAATTAGAAGGGCAAAAATAAAAAGCCTTATTAGACTAGACATTCTCAGTCAACAGCAGTCCTAACTCCTCTGAGTGAAATGAAAAACATATAGAATCAGAGGCTTAAAGGCAGAAATAAAAGCTGCAACCTAAAAACAAACAGAACACAGGAAAGGAGCTTTCCAACAGAGCAGTTTTTCACAAGGGCAAATCTCTGTTGTATGTTCCATAGAGAGAGGAGTAGACGGAGAGCAGGAATTGATTTATTTTTAACAATTGTTAATGGTTCTCCGTGGAAATATCAACTATCTCACCAAGAATAATAATAATAAATGTTTATATGACTCGCTATGGAATTATGCCCTTTCCTTCCAACACTGGCACAGACTTTGACTCCTCCAGAAAGTTCACCTTGATTAATCACTGCCTGCCCTCCCAGCCCTGGCCAATCTGCTTACACATATATATACAAAATTCTCCTAATATCAACACATACCTTTGCAAAGTGGACTTAAATTGCCTATACATATACATGTGAGCACTGTCCCCTTTGTACATCTGGAATCTTTGTGGTTTTGATACAGGAATAATTATTAACTCACTGACTGTGGGTACTTGGTTAGTGTCAAACAGCAAATGGGGGGACATGAGCGATTTATAAATGGGATGGATTTCAGAATCTGAAAGATAAAAGCAAACTTTTAGGTTGTCTGCTCTTGCAAGAGACTCACAACTAAGAAGCTGACTTTTTCAGTGTTTTTCTGGTAGACTTTTTATTTAGGCCATGGAGACAGTCACAGGAAACACGACAAAGCCATTCTTCAAACAAACTCTTAGCCCTATAAGAACAAAGGGGCAGTCAATGAAATTGAAAGGCAACTCGTTCAAAACAGATAAAAGACAATGCCTTTTTTTTTTTTGGTCCACTATATAATTAAGAATTTTCTGTGCAGGAAATTGTTAAGGCAAGTTATTAGATATAGTTTTTTCAAAAAGGATTTGACTAAGAATATAATCTGTTTCTATAATTGGGGGGGGGGAGATGAGAAAGGTCACCTATCTTTGTTTAGAATGAATTACCACCTGTGGCCAAAGTGCCTCGTTGGGCTCAGCGTTTCAAAAATGAACAGCGCTATTCCCAAGGAGGGGTTGGGATTGCCATATGAGAAAACCTCACGGGAACAGCAACACTGTGGAGGCCAGGGCCATCTATTCTGCTGTTATTTCTTGTCATGGAGCTCCAGTGGGCAATGGAAATCTGAAAGGTGATCTTCAGCAACAGGAGAGTGTCTCTTTGGAAGCCAGGGAGAGCCCGGTGGAATTCCCTTCTTCAGCCCACACCACCGAGACTGCAGGTAAAAATACTTTTAAGAGTGGCTTCCTCTTCTCAGTTCTGAACACGCAAAGCTGAAGGTGTTTGTTGCCTCCTAATCACTAGAAACTCTTGGCATATAGTTTATGGTGATATGGTGTGACCCCTGAAGGTTAATTACACTCTCCTGGTCACGTCACCTGAACTAGGCAAAGCATCTTCATTCCGCTGCCATTTCAAATGGGAATAATGACAAGCACGCATCCCCCAGACATGACGTGTACAAACTGCTGGAGGCCACTCTGTCCTCATTGGTCAGCTCCTTTGCCTGTCCCTCTCAGGAGCGGACACGGCAAGTGGCAACACAGGTGTTGGAAGTCGGGTGAGTAGAGAAGCTGATGGTGGCGCATTAAGCAGAAAAGCAGAAGACCACCTCCTCCCAGAATCCAGGCTTCAGTGTGACATTTGGCAAATTCAGCCAACCTGGACTGAATGTGAAATGAATGTGCATGTGGACGTGCGCACGTGTACAGTCATATTTATCTGCCTTATTCCACCAAGTGTTCGAAGCAACTGAATAAAATAGGATTCATGCCCTCAAGGAGCCTACAGTCTAATCCAGAGAGAGACCTGTCCATGCATCTCTGCCACGCAAGACAGGACAGGGGAAGTGCTAGAAGAGTGAAACTGACCACAGTAGGGTTGAGAGGGGAGAGCAGGATTTCTGATGATCAAATAAGGCTTCACGGAGAAGGCGCCGTTTGAGCTGAGCAGAGAGTATGGATAGAACTTAAATTGCGGGCATGGAACAGAGAGAATTCCCAGCTGAAGAAATGGTTATGAGACTTCCCTGGCGGTGCAGTGGTTAAGAATCTGCCTGCCAATGCAGGGGACACAGGTACGAGCCCTGGTCCGCGAAGATCCCACATGCCGCAGAGCAACTAAGCTTGTGCGCCACAACTACTGAGCCTGTGCTCTAGAGCCCACGAGCCACGACTACTGAAGCCCACACGCCTAGAGCCCGTGCTCCGCAACAAGAGAAGCCACCACAATGAGAAGCCCGCGCACTGCAACAAAGAGTAGTCGCCACGCGCCGCAACTAGAGAAATCCCACATGCAGCAACAAAGACCCAACGCAGCCAAAAATAAAAATAAGTAAAATAAATTTATTTAAAAAAAAAAGAAAGAAATGGTATGAACCCAGGGATAGAAAGAAAAAGAACAGGAGGGCTTGGAGAGTGGTCAGTGATACATTTTTGGCTGGAGCCCGGATCCACCTTCAGTGTTAGTAAATAGTGAGAGGTCCGTGCAGACAGTGTGGGACAAGAGTATTTGGATTTAAATCTTATTCACTGTATTCCTTGGGCAAGTAGCTTCACCTCTCTGTAGCAGAAGCTGCCAATGCCCATATCCCCTCAGGGAATCAACACTGTTCCAGAAAATTGGCAAGCTGCTTGCCTCTGCAGAAGGCTGACAGCATGTGCTTGGCTTGCGGGTAGGGTAGGGCAAAGGTGCTGGGGAGTTCACATCTCAAGAGCAGCCCTCAAGCAATGACGTATAGGAGTTCCTTGGCCCGCAGTGTGGAGCCCTGTTCTGCAGTCTCTCAGAGGGTCTGCAGCTGCCCCCTGTGGTAACCCACTCATTGTCCCATTATTGACACGCCTCTCTTGCTGTTATCACAACCCCCCTCCCTCACTGGGCTTTCTGGTGTCCAAGTCCTTGCCACGCGGTCTGATTTTGGAGAAACCCAAACTAGGACATTCTTTAAGTCTCAGTTTCTTCATCTGTCATATGGGGATAATAAAGCCTACTTTGAATATTTGTTGTAAGAGATAGATAAGATAATGGATTAAAGAACATAGCAGGGTACCTGACATAGCAAAGGCTTGAGAACTATTGGTTATTCAATACCTGTCAGAGATCCATGAATTCCATCTGATAGAGTGGGAATGGCTGAAAGGTTTTAGGTAAAGGGGTGCTTTGCAGAAACTCCAATGGCCTTCGTTGGAGGACTTGGTCTTTAGTGGAGGATTCTGGCCTTCACTGTAGGATGGAACAGTGCAGCCCCCTAGTGCTCCCCAATATCCATTTCTCCACTTGTTGCAAGCACATGAGTGGGCTCCACATGTCTGCCATGTGACTAGTTCTGGCCAATGGCTGTGAGTGGAAGTTAGTGTGTCACTTCTGGGACAGAACAATTAATTGTCAGCGTAAGATCATCCAGCACCCCCTTCTCCTTGGCAAACTGATGAAATTCTAAAGAGTGGAGTTTGGGTCATTGAGTGAAGAGGAAATGGAAGTCAACCCTTAGAATCTATGATAACCAGGTAACATAAACCATAGGTAAATTTTGTTTTAAGCCACTGAGATTTTCTAATTGTTTGTCACTGTAGCATAACCTAGCTCAGCCTGACTAATACAGGTGGCAAGGAGGCAGAATGACTGAAGGCAGGTTAGTTAGGAGTCTATGGTAAGCCTCAAGTAAGAAGAGTTTGAACTAAGATCTAGAAACTGGAATGTGGAGGGAGGGAAATAAAAGAGCAATTTCCAAGGAAGACGAATCAGCAAGTAGGGGAGAAGAGAAAAGGACTTAAAGATGACGCCTGGGATTCAAGCTGGGAAAACTGGAAGATGGTATCTTAAAAGAAAAAGGCAAGTCTAGAGGAAGAGTGGATCTTGGAGAGGCTGGTTTGGTATAAGACATGAGTTTAAAGACGTTCTACTTTATACAGTACCATCAAAAGAAGCCTTCCTATGCCCCCTCTCCACAGAAGGCAGGAATTGGGGGTTAATAACGGGTAAGCAACAAAGGGTTTCCCTAGTATTTCCCTCATAATAATGTGTGGTGATCATGGACCCAATTATAGGACATAATGATGGGATGGCTTGTACTCAGGCCTCTTGGCTTATAACCCAGTACTCTTCCTACCCCTTAAAACCGCCCCAGTATTGAAGAAATAACACACATCTGGTCTACACAACCAGAGGAGGGGTTACTCAACAATGTGGTTAATGTAATATTGTCTAGACAACTGAATTACGTAACTTGTAAGGAAAATAAAGCAAATGCTTGTCATCTTTTTCCTTCTTATAGTTGAGAATGTTTTACCACATGAAAAATTAGCATTTAGGTTGCCCTAAGCTTTGTTCTGTAACCAAAAACTACCACTTCTCTCCAAGAATTGATAGGAGCCCTATATTTTCTCAACTCGTGGACCAAAGTCTCAGGAATTGAAAACTCCACTCTCAGCCTTAAATATGGACTCCTCAATCAGACTCTTTGATAAAATTTTATGAAATTATTTAGTTTTCCTAGTTAAAGTTCAATTGCAAAATAAGGGCTTTCTAT
Organism: Balaenoptera borealis; assembly: GCF_965194805.1. Lineage (NCBI taxonomy): Eukaryota > Metazoa > Chordata > Mammalia > Artiodactyla > Balaenopteridae > Balaenoptera > Balaenoptera borealis. The sequence continues at coordinate 33,592,916 of NC_138867.1, read as the reverse complement.
TTGACCAGAAGATGAAAATAAATAATATTAAAGTGGAGGTCCTTTCTTTCCAGGCAATATGTTTTTTTCATTTTCCAATTTTCAAAATGACTGTCTTTCTTTCGTAACCTCAGAAGTTACAGCTATTTTACTAATTATACTAAAAGTCCTAGAAGATGTCAAGAAAATTGAGTAACACAATAAAACAGCCTTACCATATATTTGAGACCTTTTATCTTTAACAGTTTCTTTTTAAATCTCTAGACCATCTAACGTGTGCACTGAATTCCCATTTATGTAAAAATAAATTAATAATGGTATATATTAAGAAATTATACTGAAAAAGAAGTTCATAATGTATCTTTCAGCTTTATAATTAGTTCTGTAATCTGTAATCAGATGATTTAAATCAATATAGTTAAATTACAGACTAAGTAATTTCTATTTGCAACAGGAATCATTATACCTTTGGAATTCTGCAGAGCGTTAATGAGTTTTAGAGAAATGATTATATTTCTTTTTTTTTTTTTTTTAAATTTTTTTAATGCTATTCTTGTCTGCTTACATTCTTTTTTTTATTTATGTATGTATGTATGGCTTTGTTGGGTCTTCGTTTCTGTGCGAGGGCTTTCTCCAGTTGTGGCAAGCGGGGGCCACTCTTCATCGCGGTGCGGGGGCCACTCTTCATCGCAGTGCGGGGGCCACTCTTCATCGCGGTGCGCGGGCCTCCCACCACCGCGGCCCCTCTCGTTGCCGAGCACAGGCTCCATATGCGCAGGCTCAGTAATTGTGGCTCACGGGCCCAGTCGCTCCGCGGCATGTGGGATCCTCCCAGACCAGGGCCCGAACCCGCGTCCCATGCATTGGCAGGCAGACTCTCAAACACTGCGCCACCAGGGAAGCCCCGATTATATTTCTTATTCACTCTATTCCCAGCAGTTAGCACAATACCTGGCATGTGGTCCTTGTTAAATAAACAATTGCTGAATAAATAAATGAATATGTAATCTTGAGTAAGTGATTGGCAAAAGCACGTTCATTTGTCATTGCTCACAGAAGTGAATGATACTCACTTCTGTGTCTCAACTCAGAGCACTGATTCATTTTCTTCTGATCAGTTGGGTGCCCATTCTGACTGGATCGATCCTTTGCCTTACAGTTCGTTAAACAGAAACGTGCCTGCCTCTAGAGAACATGTGATAAAGGACAAGGACGACTGATCTAAGAATCAGAAGATGTAGGGTCAGGTTCTGCCACTCCTGTGACTCTTTCTGTGCAAAGAGATGTGTAAAGGAGATCATTAAACCTACTACAAACGAGGCTCTGTGCTAGGCACTCCATAGGCATTATAGGCTTTAACTCATGAAACTCCAAAAGGTGAAGGATTTATTCACATTTCACACATGAAACAAAAATTGACCTTCAGAAAAATTAAGGATCTTGACCTAAAGTCACAAGTCTAAGAAGAGGCAGGATTGTAAAATAGCTCTATCTGACTCCAAAATCTATCACCAGTAGCAATGCTAATGATATAGACAAGAGCTTTGCCAACTCAGAACGCCATACACATAAGAACTATCATCATAATCTGTCAGTCTCCTATATTTCTATCGTTGCCTTCATAGATACTTCTTGTCTGATGGCAACGAAAACCACTTAATATATCGGTGGAATCCTTAATTTGCCTGATCTCTGTGGTAGGCTCTGGCCAGGCCTGCTGTGTTCAACCCCTTCTTTGTCTATTTAGATCAGACCTGACTGTCTGAGCATGTTCATATGTTGGCCATCATTTCATAGGTGCCAAGTTACTGTTCAGGAGTGATGCCTGCTCACGATTTTATAAATTTGGGTCAAGCATAGCAAGATGGTGCTGGTGGCACAGTACCCTGCACTCAGATATTCAGTCCAGTGATCTGGCTTTCTAATGGCAATTTTATATCCATAAAAGCTAAGTATGCTGGAGTTTCAGGGTCTTTGGCTGAGGATTAAAGAGGCTTTGTCAGCTCCTACTCAGGGCTTCTCATGACCTGGCAGGACCTCCTCTTGACTTGGCCACCAAGTCAAAAGTGTCTTTCTTGTGGAACTGGAGATTTGGGAAGTTGTGCTTACCTTACACCCCGCCCCTGGGCTGATACCTCATGGTACACTTGGCTGAGAACCCATCATTTGTGCTTATTGGAGAGAACTATAAGATGTATAAGATCTGACTGTCAGAGTACTCATTTGGGTCAAGTTTCCAACCCATCCTCTGCAGGCAACTTCAGCCCTGGAGAGGCAGAAAGAAATGACTAAGAAGAAAGCCCAGCCGGGCTTGCTTGAAGCCCAGCTCTGTCACTCAAATTTCTGCCTCAGTTTCTTCATCTGCAAGATGGTCATGAGATAAGACATACATCTAAGGGATGTTAAGAGGAATAAAAGTATATTATTTCTAAGCACTTTAAATAATACTTGGCATGTAGTAAAGCTATATGAGTCTTTAAGGTTTTTTAATTCTGAAATAGTTTACTAATCACTGTATTATTTATTTATTTTTTTTACATACATGTGTCATTAGAGAAGACGCAGGTTCACGGACGAAGGGTACTCAACTCACTGAAAAGCATTTCACTGATCTGAACTCCACCAAGGCCAAGTTAGTTGACAATTTCATCAGGGTTTGGCAGAAGCTTGTGTACAGCCTACTGCGAAGAAATTACCTGTGCAAAATATGAGTTTGAACAAGTGGGCAGGAAACTTGTCTTAACAAACCCAAATGAAACAACTTTTTAAAGTACTGTGAGCAAAAGAAAGTCCTGCTTACTTCCTGTATTAACCAACATCCTAGATTCCCTCTCAAGTGTCCTTGATACTGATGGCCCCAGTGCCCCTGGAAGGCTTGCGCTGGCAGGGCTCCACTCTTTGTATGGCCCTTGGGCATCCACTCTCCCCACAGCTGAGTGGTATGCTTACCAAGGGTCAGTTGCATTGTTCCTGGTTGTTATTTTAATTACATGACCTTCCATTCTGTAAATGGATGAAATACAAATATAAGAAGAAAAAATTGTTTCTGTAAAAACTAGGTTGACTGCTTTGGGATAACTCAATAAAGGTATTTTCTAAGCAACAACTGCAGCTACTCTAAAAGACTGAAAAATCTGGAAGCTTGCTATACTCAGATAATGCCCTATTGTTGCAGTTTATGCTTGAAGGATGACTAAGAACTCCAATCAGTGGGCCCACGTTAAAAAAAAAGAAGAAGAAGCATTATCCTTACATCCAAGCTTTGTCAAATAAATCTCCCACTACTATTTCTCAACTGAAAATAAAATGTATCTATATTTAAATTGTCCCCTTAACTGACTCTTCCAATTAACTGACCAATCCAAATTGGAGCAGATAGGAGAGTTTCTACTGTAATTGTATGAGAATAGTTACTCTTGATAACAACTTTGAGGCATGTGGGAATCTTAGTTCCCTGACCAGGGATCGAACCGGTACCCCTTGCGGTGGAAGCAAGGAGTCTTAACCACTGGACTGCCAGGGTACTCCCTTATTTTTCCTTTAAGACAGAGTTATTGTCATTACTTTAAAATATGAGCAGAATGGGGGTTCTAGGATATGGGTCAAGTCTACAATGCTTTCTATGTGTGTGTATTTTGGACATAGTCATATATGGCCCATTACCTACATCAAATGGAGAGCTTGAGGGATGACCTCACATTTGTCTAAGGCTAACTCCCCTGGACTTGCTGTAACACCCCCATCTTTGTTGTGTTTGGGAATTGAATCAAGCTATTTGCCAGGACACAAGAAACTTTCATCAGGAAAAAAAAGGTTATCAATAATGTTAATAATGAATACAGACACCATAGAGGCAGCAAACAAAAGAAAGCAGCAGGCCTGGTGATGTGCACTATCTGAAGGCTTAGGCTGACTAGGGTTCTGGCAAAATGTGGCCCTCTGCCTGTTTTGTAAATAAAGTTGTATTGAAACAGCCTTATTTACATAATTTACATAAACATATGTACATTTATTTACATATTGCCCTTGGCTATTTTTGCTTTACAATGGCAGAGCTGAGTAGTTGCAATACAGACCCAATAAATAAAAATGAAATAAATAACATATTCATTATCTGGCCCTTTTCAGAAAATGTTTGCTAACCTCAGCTCTGAAGGATCAATTCTGTACAAGTCAGTCTTGACAAAGTATGACTGTAATTGTGTTTTTAAAAAATGTCCTGGAACTTTGCCATAGTGGATTAATTCCTCAAGGTTATCCCCAACAATGAGAAGCAAGCCAAGTGATTAACTAAGCCACTGACACTGTCTTATGACACAAATTTCCCCTCAATTTCCCCTTCAAGGGTGCCTCCTAGAAGGATTCACTTAAAATCATGCTGTGGAAATAATTTCAGATGGGAATTTTGATCCTATACAAATGTACTCTTTTCTCTGCCCTAATACCACTGTCTACCTGTGGGTCTCTGTGGCTTAGAAGATGGTGCTTCTCACAGACACTGTATTTTGTAGCAAACAAGGAGCTGAGCTGAGAAGATAGCTTGGGCTGCCTTTTCACAGATCATTTGTTTCTCCAGGCATGGCACTGTCACAGGAGCCTGGGCTAAGGGTTCATTACCTCTAAACATACAAGCAAGACCAAGTTCAAAAAGAAACAGATAGTCAATGAAAATAGAACATGAGTCTCTACCTACCCCATGGTCATAGGGGTGGTGGGTCTAGTAGACAGAGCACTAGGTCAGGGGTCAGAAGGCTTGGGTCCTGGTGCTGATTCTGCTACTAACAAGATGCATGACCCCAGGCAAGTGACTTACCTTCACTAAGACATATAGGTTTAGACAGCTACCCCTAAGGTCCCTTCTTGTGCTAAAATTCTTGGATTCTATGACGCCAGCCTTAGGAGGCTGTGCCGTTACCAGTGCCTGGCACATAGCAAGCACTGAATAAATGTTAGCTGTCACTATTGCTTTGTGAAGGCACAAGGCATGCCTTTAAATGTAAATGTGGGTTCTTCCCCACTGTAACAATCAACAATCTAAACTCAAGTTCTAAATAACACAGCATAACCATAAGCAATGAAGACTCCAATTTCTACTGGCCTTCTCAATTAGCACAAATGAATAAAGCTTTTTTTGGGTGGGTAGAGGGTGGTTGGTGGTGATGGTAGTTCTTGAATCTAAAACCCAAACAGTCACCCTTCCTGAATATCTCCAATTGGAGAACTGGTTTAATCAAAAGTCTATTTTGTACTGCAATATAAATTTTTTCCCCTGATAATCTTGATATAGGTTGAGACTAAGAACTCGAATTCCTTGGAGTATCCAAACATCTTTCCCCTTCTTCTCATAATATATAAACTCCTTGTGGGGGCAGGGGAGGGGGCAAGGTTGTCCATCAAAGTGGTAAATGACATTCAGTCTTGAGTTTCCAAATATAATTAGTCAATTATGGGTGTAGAAGAACTGTTAGTACCCACCATAATCCCTCAGCCTTCACCACTTCAAAGCTGGCCAGCCCACTTCTAGCTACCAGTCTTTGCACCTTTTGGCCTAAGAATTTTCTCAGAAGACATAGAAAACTGCTCTACCCATAAGCCTGGCAGGCCAGAAGTGTTGGGAAATTAACACCCATCCCTGAAGCAGCCCTCCCCTGGTGACAGATGGAATTGATGTAAATACCCCAGGTCTCTCACCCCTCAGGTAGGAAAACTCTGCGCCATGTGTTCTCTACCATTTTCTAGAGTTTCTCCCATAAGTATAAGCTCTAATCATCACAGTGTTAACTCGCTTGATGAGAAAACCTTCATTGACTGCCTTTTCAGTGGACTCCCTGTCTCACTTCCCCACTCTCCTTTTTTTTTTTTTTTTGTTCTGTTTTGTTTTGTTTTACCTTTCATATAACTTATTTTAATTCAAATCTTTATCCTATGGTCTGTTCCTGGGAAATCCAAATGAAGACAATAGGTGTTACCTAATTAATTCTTTAAAGTTTGAATAATAAGCATTGATCTGTAGAATATCAGGTGCAAGATATTTATAGCCAAGAAATCAGAACAGAGTTGAAAAAAATATCATCATCATAAAAACTAGCAACAAACCTAACAGAAGTGGGAGAAAGTCCAAGCTCGCCGTGGTCTTCCCCTTGAGGTCAAATTCCCTGGAGTTGTAAGAGGTTAATTTGGGTTCAGGGGGCTTTCTCAAGAGATGAAGAATTATCGTCCATTCATTTCATATGTGTTCCAGAAACCTCTGAGTTCCTAGAATTTCTATTAAGAACCCTGGACATCACTGCAATCATTTCTCAACACCACACAGCAATGAATAGGTCAATCTCAATGTGCTCTTAGCCAAGAAGCCAGCAGATTTGGGCCCAGAGGACAAGCTCATTCTCAAAAGATCAAGGTTTCTATTGCTCTTGCAGTTACTTCATGAATTTACAGCAGGCATCCTTAAGCTAAATCAGACCTGATCCTCAGAGAGTTCTGAATGCAAGCTAAACACAAATCAAAACCTCATGGTTACACCTAAGGAGGAAAATAGTAGAAACAGAGCATATATCACAAAGCAGTAGTACCAAAGGTAGCAATTAGGGTCCCAGCAGGAAGAAAAATTTACTTAATCTAAAAAGATTGTAATTAAAAGATATCTTACAGAGGTGTGAACAGCTCTGAGAAACAACTAGGGCTGTTGATGCACCCAGAGACCAGCAGCAGTGAAATGCTGCCAGTACCCAGGGCAGAAAGTACAAGAGGAGAAAATACTGTTCCTGGCGCCAGCCAGAGTTGGAAGCCAAGGACAGCCAGGAGATGCAGTTTTAGAGAAATGCAACTGCTGCCAGCAAAGCAGTACCAAAGCAGGGTGGAATCAGGGAAGACGTACACCAGAGTCTCTCCCCTACTCTCCTCTGATTTCCTTCTGATGCCTCTCGTTAGCTGAACCCAAAAAAGCCGAAGGGCAAAGCAGCCTGAGTGATGCAGTAAGGCCAGCCCCAGGCAGCAAGGAGCAGGGCAGAGAAGAGCAGAGAGGAAATGTGGAGGGAAGAGCAGGAAGAAAGTAGAAAACTCATCATTATTTGAGTGCAGAGCAGAGCATGTTGGAACCTCACTCTGTGTGGGAAAAACTTTGTAGTCATTTCATTTGTTTCCTTAATACTTAGTTCATCTTTTCCATCACTTTATTATGAAAATAATCAAACACTACAGAAAAGTGAAAGAGTTTTAGAATGAACATGTGTATAATCACCACATGGATGCTACCATAAACATTTTACTATACTTCTTTTATCACACATATATCAACAATCTATCCCTGTCTCCATCAGTGAATCTGATTTTTGATGTATTTCAAAGTAAATTTCAGACATTACTTGCCCTTAAATACTTCAGCATCATACCATGTACTTTGTTCATTTTTAATTCTACTACAATGCAGCTTATTTTATATATATATATATATATATATATATATATATATATATATATATATGTGTGTGTGTGTGTATGTATATATCAAGAAATTAATCGGTGAATGGGTCAATCAATTGGTTGCTTTTTATCAGGTATGACAGTCCTTACAAAACAAAGACCAGAAAAACCTTTGCAAACACTCTAGCTTTTGGCTGCTTTACTTTCCGGGGATTACAGAATTGATCTTCGTAAGTAAACCAGGGTCAGCACAATAAAACTGAAGAAGACTGTTGAGTACTGTTTTCCTCCCAACCTCACAGTCAGATCTCGTTATGAGAGATGGACTGGCTTTATCCCTTCCCCTGCAACCTGACGTTTTCTATCATACCGCCAATGCCATTCCCACACACGTCTCATGTTCCTTTGGTTCAAAGACAAGTGGAAGAAGGAGGGGAACTGAACACTGGACTGTTTTAACTCGTCCTCCCCCACTATCTTTTGATGTATGAGTAAACAGCATTATTGTCTTTGCTTCTTAACCTCCTAAAACATGATAAAAAGCAGGTCTAAGGCAGCCCCACATGTTACTTCAAACTCTACCTCTTCTCCGGGTATTGAAAATGACATATTTCACAGTATGGACTTGATCAGACGCTCCTTAAAAACCCACAATTCCAATAGCCTCTGGCAGCATGGAGGTAGGATTTAAATTATATACTGCTACAGACTGACTCCTGGGCCATCTCCTTCTCTAAATCACACTGCAGTGTGGGTTTTCAAATGTCTGCTCAGGTTGAGAAAAAATGTTGGCACAGAGAAATGACACCTTTTCTGTATCATGAGGGAGGAAGGAAGTGAATTTGGGAGCTGGGAACACGATCAAATTAACCACACCATGTTAAAAAGTATTTGCCCCAAACGAGGCCATCGTTTTCCACTGCATAGCTGTCTGGGAAAGACCAACTGCATGCAAGACACTCCAGCAGGCGATGGAGGGGACACACAGGTGAAGACATCACGGTGCTTTCTTTCACAGAGTTACAAATCTAAGACAAGGCATGGGTCAGTACATCAAAAACATAATACAAGACAAAATGGAAGAAAAGCGTAAGGGCTTCTGGCTGGGAGGGTATGTGTAGACCTCACAGAACGGCACTGAGCCATGCTTGGAAGGGTCACTGCGTTTCCTTGGGCAGAGACGAGGGAAGGATGTTCCAAGGGGATGGATCAACTGGACAGGTCCACCACTGGGAAGCAAAGAGGAGGACTGTGGAAGAGCAAATAATCGAGCTTGGTTGGAATACAGATTATGTATTCAGTGAGAAGACAGGAAAAGGAAGTGGAGGCCATACTGTAATAGACCTTGGATGCTCAGCTTTAGAATTTAGAAGGCAGTAGAGAGCCAGAAAGGAATATTAAACCCAAGAGTGACAGGATTAGAAGTGCACTTTAGAAAGAGTATTCTGGCAGAGAGTATGGTTGACTCAAAACGGGGAGAGAGCAGATATCATAGAAATAGCATCTTTTATACTTGTTATCTTAATACCACAGTAAAGAAGGTAGCTAAGGAAATTTTTCTTTATATTCCAACTGCAAATAACCTCTTTTGGGGTACAGAGCCATATAGCTGATACATGAAAATCTATCACTACTATAGTAGCTATATATAATCTTGATACAGGATCTTTCTTCTTGGTTTTATACAAAGTCCAAAAAGGATGTGAGCTATTTTTATTAAACTCTATGCTGGTTCCAGATCTTTTATCAATAAAATGAACTTTATGGGGCTTCCCTGGTGGCGCAGTGGTTGAAAGTCTGCCTGCCAATGCAGGGGACACGGGTTCGAGCCCTGGTCTGGGAGGATCCCACATACCGCGGAGCAGCTGGGCCCGTGAGCCACAATTACTGAGCCTGCGCGTCTGGAGCCTGTGCTCCGCAACAAGAGAGGCCGCGACAATAAGAGGCCCGCGCACCGCGATGAGGAGTGGCCCCCACTCGCCGCAACTGGAGAAAGCCCTCGCACAGAAACGAAGACCCAACACAGCCAAAAATAAATAAATAAATTTTTTTAAAAAAATTTAAAAAAAAATGAACTTTATGACTGATCTAGACACCAAAAGTCATCATTTGATGATATAAACTTGAAGAATCTAGAATATGAGATTAAGGAAATGAAATTCCTTTCAATTCCATTTTCATGGGAGCCTAAGCTCAATTATACATTTGTGTCAATGTTGTCAATATTTGGGGTTATATCAAATAGGGGAAAACTACCATCTCTACCACTACATAAACTCTATAAATCAAAAAGAACCTAGTTAATATGGACTAACTTTGGAGTGCCCATTATGTACCAAATGTTTAAGTACTTTCCTAGCTGCATTTCCAGTCATCATATTATTTCACTGATTTATCAGATGAAACCCTTGTGGTAGGTATTATGAGCCTTAAATTTCAGGTAGAAATCTAAGGTATAAAGAGATTAAATACTCTGTCTGGGATCAGGCAGCCATAAATTTTACAACTAGGATTCAAACCCATGTCTGTTTGATTGGATTCTTGTCACAATTCCTCCAAGCTGCAGGGATGTGTGTTATGTGTGTAGGTTGTGACCAAAGCCCATCACTTACTCTAAAATAGCTATCAAAGGAAGGCTTCTTTTTCCAACCTAATGATTTACTTGTTTAACTACAGCCATTAGGAACTCCTAGAACATCAAAAAGATGCTGAAGAAACTACCAGAAAGCCTTGAGACTTGAATGATAAACCTTGAAATACTCACATTGAAGGTGTAGCAAATATCATTTCCACTAAAGAAGATGGCTAAATAGTGGAGGAATGGGAAGCTGGGAGGAACAACAAAGCCAGGCTGAGTGTCCTGGGTGTCCCTGAGACCCCAAAAGGATCTCCTATAGGAGACACTGGGAGGATTCTGGAGCTTTCCTCCAGCCACTACAGCTGCTTCTCATTTGCAAACAGCCCCTCAGTCATCACGTATTCTGCAAAACACACACCAACCAGTCAGGAGTATGACGGAAAGCAGTACCAGTTCATTCTACAGAGTGTCCTGTGACACACATGGAGCCTCTGCAAGTAAAATGCGGGCGAGTCTTGTTGGCAAGGTCCCTCCTGGCTTCAGAGCTAGACTCAGGGCCATCACAGTGAACATGCTCTTATCCATCAGCTGCAAGAAAACCTCTGGATTGATGGGAAGCATCGGGGGTTACGGGTTGACAACCTGGGTTCATGTCCTGGCTGTGCCTGTTTCCTCTTTGCTAAGTCATCAGCTCTTGACTTCCCAGTGGGGCAAGTGTTACAAGATCAAACGAGATCATTTCTCTAAAAGTGCTTTGAAAAGTGCAGTGGTTCAACAAAGCATACCAATTTATTTTGGGGGGATCATCTTCATCCCCATCAAAGCAGGCTGTGGTGTCTAAAAAATGATTTTTATATTTTAAGATACATCTCTCACTGAAAAAATTATTCTACCATGAACAGTCATTTTTGTTATGGGATACAAATAGAAGGAGCTTCTAGAAAACTGTGGTAAAAACTGGAGTTCTAGTTGACGTTCCTTAGAAACTCATTGTAACCCACTGAGTAGTTATTTTACCTTTTAAAAGGGATTTATTTTACTTTTTGTAAAATGTAGGAAGTATGTAGCAACAAACAGCATGTAGTCACGTAAACATATACCTATTTCTGGACCCTACTGCAAACTGATATAAGTCAATTTGGCTGCCTGGTTTTTAGGATCTTTTATTAAATCATGGTAGCCTCCAACAAGTCAAGATAGGTGGTAACTATCTGCTTTTCAGCCACGTTGTACACTACAATGAAAGCAAATTCTAGGCCAAATTCTGCCACATATACGAACAATTCATGGGCAAAAAGGAAGTTGCAAAAATTCTCAAATAACTTACTCTTTTAACATCCCTGTTTGTTCTTTTAGGAATTCCAAAGCACTGCATGAGAGACAATCCACCACATCTGGTCATTGTCTTGCTGTGTACACAGCTGAACTACCTTTCCTGACCTCCTTACAGTTAGGTTGAGGCCCTGTGACCACGTTCTGGCCCGACACATAAACATCTCCCACACAAGCCTTCTTTCTTTTTACCTTCCATGACACCTTGGAGGCCCATTTTAAAGATGGTGGGAACTTCCCTGGTGGCTCAGTGGTTAAGAATCAGCCTGCCAATGCAGGGGACATGGGTTTGATCCCTGGTCTGGGAAGATCTAAGCTCGTGCAACTAAGCCTGTGCACCACAACTACTGAGCCTGTGCTCTAGAGCCCACGAACCACAACTGCTGAGCCTGCGTGCCCTAGAGCCTGCGTGCTGCAACTACTGAAGCCCGTGTGCCTAGAGCCCCTGCTCCACGACAAGAGAAGCCACCACAATGAGAAGCCCGCGCACCGCAACAAAGAGTAGCCCCCTCTCGCTGCAACTAGAGAAAGCTTGCACGCAGCAACAAAGACCCAATGCAGCCAAAAATAAAAAAATAAAATAATTTTTAAAATTTAAATAAAAAAATAAAGATGGTGGCATTACAAGATGAAGGTAATAAAGGTAGAGTGACTCAGGTTTTCAAGTCACCCTTTGGAGAAGGGCAGCCCAGGAGAGCTGCCCAACAAGAAACGTTCACTTTGGACTTGGAGTAAATGAAAAATAAATCTTATGTCAAGCCACTGAGATTTAGAGTTGTTTGTTACAGCTGCAAGCACCTTGCTGAGGCAGATGCGTCAGTGTTCTAATGGCGGGATCAGCAAATCATCCAGAGTGATCAGGCAAAGGAATCTACCGTTAAGTGAGGAAGATACAGGATTGAATGGAGCTCTGGCCCAATGCCAAAGCAGCTTGATTGTTGGGCTTGCTGAATTGTTACTCTTTGTGCATGCAAAAATAGAGGGGCATGTACAATCTTTCTAGCCAATCACATATTTCACCAATGAAAACATTATTTCTAGCATAATTTGTTTGTGCTAATTAACAAACCCTCTAGCCTGGATTTTTGATAGCATCACTTGAAATATCTTCCCAGCCACCTTTGAGAGTAGACATCATAGTAAAGTTCTTCAAGTGGTAACTAACCAGCCCTGGAGTGTAGACTCCTGGCCAGCACAGAGGTGAATTCAAAATATTTAACCACTGGTATGACACAGCCACCAAGACATTAAAAAAAGATGTAAACTCTTATGCCAGAGTGGTACCTTCTATCCTGGATTACTTTAAATGTTAATTAAGCACCCTTAGGGTAGAGATTAAAGTAATTCACACCATGACTGTTTATACTGAAGTATTTAAAAAATAAATTACAAGCAAACAAGAGTCTAATTCACAGCCCTCATCCAGTTTATTTACATCTCTGCTCACTCTAAGAATTACCAGCAAAGGATCATGGGACCTATTCCTAAGTGTAAGATTAGATCAATAAAATTAGCCATCTGTCCAAGGAAGGCTTTAAACTCAGGTTATATTTAAGTATTATGTTTCCAACTGCCCAGATGTTACAGAAAAGTGCCTGCTGATACAACTCCTTTTGCACAATGTAAACCATTAACTGGCTAATATAAACTTGTTGCATCAAGAAAAATAAATAGCATTAACACTGCATTAAATCTGATTCGGGATTTTGGGTGCCCTGTCAGCAAACACAAGTGTTAAGATTTAAATTGCTCAGGATTTGCAGAGTCAGACAAAGAAAGAATCTTTAAGTGTCTTTAGGGGGATGGGGAGGAAGAGACTGGAAAAGAGATCAAAGCTTCAGAAAGTGTGTCCTTGGTTGGTCTGGTTGGTTAAGGTAATAATAATTAGTGTGAGTATTATTAGATAGTAACATCCCATCTTTGTGTAACACTTCAGTTCTTTCAAAGCACTAGTCTGCTTTATTTCCTTTGATTCTTAAAATAAGCTGGTGGGGTTATCTGGGGTAAGTGGGGTTTTGTTACAGCTCTGGAAGTGCACGAATCATTAATAAGAAAAGGAAGAGCCATCAGAGCCCAGTCTCTATCTTTCTAGGTCACTGGTAGTGGCTCATAAATTACTCCAAACTGAGGATCAACAAGCAGACCCTGACCATTTCTTAGCTCTCTAGCTTCATGGAGATTTTCCCAGACTCCCAGTCACATGTCAGTCTGGAAAATTCTCTTTCAGGAACAGCTGCTCCTCACCGCCAACACCCTACAAAACCTCCACATGACAATTACCAGACAAAAAATTGTCCATCACCCTTGGGGATACTGTTTCTCATAAGAATCTACTCAAGCAAGACCGCAAACCTCACAGCCACATTTCCAAACCCCAAATCAAGGCATGTGGTTGACCAAAGAGTCTTTCTGATTTGTCAATTTATCTAAAAAATTGTACAACTCAGTAAAATTAAAATGATGTTATCAATCACACATTAACATGTACAGGAAAGGATAAAAGTACATGAACTCATAAGTGTCTACGTTAATTATTCTGATGCCTGGAAATACACACATTCTTCTCCCACCCACACCCCCTTCCAGATTAAACAATCCCAACTTCATAAACATTGCCTTCAAGCTTCAGGCTTCTAATCCTTTTTTAATGCCTTGGTGTATGTATTACCTCATTTAATCCTTAAATGGTAGGTTCTTTCCTTATCCTATTTTTACAGACAAGGAAACCCAGGTTTACAGAGCTAATATAACTAGCCCTATGTCACCAAGTAACTAATAATAATAATTTTTAAAAAAGTGTCAGAACTTGAACCCAAATTTGTCGAATAGCAGAGTCTGTGCTTTCACCCAAGCCTTCCGGCTCAGCCAGAAGAAACCTGCCTGAAAGAAGGAGCTGCGTGGGAGCGGGGGTGGAATGCGCCTGGGGGAGATGAGGGGGAGGAGCTGGTCATATACAGCCTGGCTTCTTGTTAATGCTACCGAAGGGTGTCCCCCCGTGTGCAGCCATCTCTCAATGACGGGGTTACTGGGAAAGGGGGTGAGTAGAAGGAGGACCTGCCCAGAAGAGATGTCCTTCAGGGGCCTTCAGAGGACCTCAAGTCCCGAATCCAACCTTCGGAAACCCGGCAGAGAGTCTAAACACTGGGGTTGTTTTGGCTGAAATACAGATGCTTGCTGTCGAAGTGGAGACTGTCGGGGTACCGGAGACTACCTGGGGTGGAGGCAGGGAGGCTATGGGAGGATCCCAAGTTCTCCTCCGTCACGTCCCTAAGTGTGGACTGCGAACCACATGCACCAAGTGACCTGAGGTTCTTGTTTAAAAAAGCAGATGTCTGGGATGCACTCCAAAAATTCTTATCCACATCGAATTTCAGCAGTGACTCGCCTGGGTCAGAAGTCTAAGATCCGCTCTGTGCCAGCTCTGGAAACTGCGCCCTCTGCTGGCAGCAATTTGATTTGATTTTTTTCACCTGAGTCTCTCTCTGTCCCCAGGCCCAGACCCCCATCCCATGAGATCGGGGTTCTTCAAGGAAGCAAATGTCTTCCAGCTCATTTCAGGAGGCTGGAGCACACTTTGGGGTCCTTCTTCAAAACGACGGTTCACAACCAATGCAATCAAAGATGGGTTTGGGGGGTTTCTCCTACAAACTGCCATTTAGTCTCTGCAGTATCTCCTCACCCTTTCCCTTTTTTATCCCTGAAATAGCAGGTGCACTTCTAATACCTGCAACTTGCTGTGACCAAAACAAGTGGCAAGGGTCTTGACCAGCTCAAAAGATTCTCTGTTGCAATCAAGATATCACATCACTCATTTAGTCCGGCGGGAGAAATACAGTCCTGCTTGCCTAGTGGGTCAGGTAGGAGAAGACAGGAGCTCCCCAGGATAACACTGCAGGAGTTGAGACCCCACCTCCACCTCAGACGCCTGAGTCCCTGTTTTCCAGAAATCTAGCTCTGGTTCACTGGACCACTTTTGAGCTACAATAACCCATGAACAGATGGACAACTACTCCCAAAAGAATTCTAAGGTTATTAAAGCCCTGGGCTCAGGGAAGCAACAAAAAGCAAAAACAAAAACAAAACCGAAAAGAGAAACACCACTCAATTCCTTTCTGGTCAAGTCACTCTCCCATGAGAAAGAATTCTGAGAAAAAAGTACTGCCTCGTGTACACACATTTACTCCTGACCGTGACCTCTCTGTCCCTTTACCTCATAGAGAATCAAAGGAAAGAGAAAGAGAAAGAGAGGCAGGGGCTTCTTTATAAGGATGAGGTATGATGTGGAAACAAATAGGAGGGCAGGAGGGCTGATGGAAGGAAGGATCAGAGGGAAATATTTCTGCTATGGTGCCAGAACTGCATAGGACACTAGTAGTTAGGTGCTGGGGAGAAATATATGTAATCCCCCTTAGGGTGTTTGTCGCTCCAGTTTTCATCAAGAAGCAAGACAATCTGGATCAGCCTTGCGGAGGAGCAGGGTTGGTTGGAAAGGGAGGGCTGACATCCGGAAGAGCTGAGCCCCCCCAGATTACATGCTTTGGGAAAGGGACTTGGGTGAGAGCTTTAAGTAAGGACATAACCAGTCTCTTGTGAATTTCAGGTTATCCCGGGTAGGGGAAGTAGAAGAGGATGACCCCTGACCTTTGCTTGACTCTTTAGCCATTCAGCCTCACACTAGGAGCAGCAGAAACCACCTAGAGGCGCATGTATTCCCCACCAGCAACCGACAAGGCACATTGCCCTTGCACTAACTCTGCGCTGCTCCTCCAGGCTTTTGTTTTCTTTTCTTTCTGAGTTTCCCTGGATCTTTGTTTTAGTCCACTTTTTCAGATAGAGAAACGCTGAGGGAAAAGTGGATAGGAAAAGATTACAGACCTCTGCATCTCCCCCCGAAAATGACTGCGGATCTCTAGTCCTCCAGGGGAAAACCTTGAATTCTGAACCCTGACCTGACCTTGTCCCACTGACCCTGGGACCTCAGGCAGCCGGAAAGGCAGAGGAAAGGCAGAGGAAAGGCAGAGGAAAGGCAGGGCCCTCGCGCAGCCCTCCAGCACCTCTCTCTGTGCCAGGGAGTTAAGCTAACACCGCAAGTTACCAATCTGCCTGTGGGAACACACGTGGCTTGACGCATGCTGGTCCCAGCAGATGTGTCTGGATTTCCTTTTCCCTCCCCCCTGCCCTACATCAGAGACACAACAGTCCTCTCTGCATGTCCTGGTGAGACTCTGGGTAAGGGAAGAACTGGAGACCACTCAAGGGGGTCTGGGTACTAGTCCCAGCTCAGTTTCTGATGTTATCTTGGGCAAGTCCCTTGGTCACGCTCAGCCCAGCTGTACAATAGGGTGTTTCACTTCCTGCCAGGTTTGTGATTCGAATTTGGGAGCCCCCCCCACTCCGCGCCTTCATCCAGGGGGAAGACGCCCTCCCTGAGGGGTTGCACACCTCTCCTAACCGGGCTGCTAAGGACTCCTTTCTGCTCCTGAATATCAGAGCCTGCATTCCCATTCAGGCTCTTACTAGTTGGGTGACCCTGGGTGAGATATTTAATTTCTCTAAGCCACAATTTCCTCTTCAGTTAAACAGGGGTAATAATAGCACCCATCTCGCAGACCTGTTGGGTTGATTAAATAAATCAGTATGTGTCAAGTTCTTAGGACAGTATAGAAAGCAATTAATTAATGTTCCTTATTTAATTTGACTTAACTTGCGAACTGTTCTTTCTTGTGAGTCTCAGCAAATGCAGAGGTTTCTTTATTAATGCTCAGTGACAGAGGAGTAGCTATCTTGGGGTGGAGGGAAAGGTTGTCTATGTTGGACCCAAATGAGACTCATAATTGAAGCTGCTGCTTGGTTTTTTCTCACCAGAAGTAGATGGGGATGGGAAATTTTCAGGTGGATTTTGAATCCAAGACTTCTCCAACAAAGCCGAACTTGTCAAAGGGAGATTTAGGAGTGTGGGGAGAAAGACAGGGTCATCCAAATAAAACAGGACTGTTGCAGTACACCTTAGGGGGTAGCCATGCTACTTACAAAGCACTGCACACAAATCAATTTCTATTGAGGAAACAAGGTACAAAGAAACTCCTGTATGGATACTTGCAGGATCTGCTGGTGTCTGGGGAAGATTATAAATCAGCCGGCTGCTGTTCACATCAGAGCCAAGTGGGGCACATTCAGTCTTTAATCTGGACCAATTCTCCGGATCAAAAACTAATCTTTCCAAGGGTTGTAAATGAGCCCAGGAGGATATTTGCCCCCAAAGTGTATGAAGTAGCTGTCATTTTAATCTGAGCAGCCTTCCAACCTGAAAGCCAGTGTCTGGATAAAATTATAAAGTAATGAAAAACTCTCCTAGGCTGAACTTAGTCCAAACACTCCTTTTACCTCAAATTTGATATATTTAATGTGCTAAAATATTTAAAATGTAGAGTTTCCACTATCAAAACCCTATCTATGCTTCAAATAAAACCAAAGAGACAAACATGGCATATTCATGGCATGAATAACAGAATGAAACCCCGGATGAACCAGGTAGGAAATATTTGTAGGAGAGGAACTACAGAAAATAAGAAAGGAAATATGGTGAACCATATGAGCAGTTTTTACACAGCAGGCTTTTGTGAAATACTTTTTAAAAAAATTCTGCTTAAACAAATTGAAATCTATCCTTAAAAGAACACTACATACACTGCTCATGCTTAAGAACTACAGGTATAACTATGCACTGTTCAAAAATTGTGACTAGATGGTTTTATGTAAATAAACCCACAGAATGCAGATGATCACGTGTGGGTATCTTAAGGAGGAAAGTTAGAAAGAAGCCCTTCATTGAAATCCTTGAAGACGTGTGTCTGTATGCATGTAGGAAAGAAACAATTTAATATAATATCACCTGGGACTGCTGCTATTTTCTCCAAAGTGAATGATCAGTGGGATTAGAATAGCTCATAATTTAAGTGTGCTTCAGATTATAATAACAACTGTAAATTTCAAGGCAGGTAGCAAGGCGCAGGTGATAATAGATACAGCTTGAAGAGTGAAGTCATCTTCCAGAGCAGAAAGGCAACAAGTCATATTTCCAAGTGGAGAGATCCTGGAGCAGCGAAAATATTTAAGCAGCCATATGGGAACCTGCCAAGATTATTTTCTTTGCCCTCTGATAAATTTCCCCTGTTTGTCTCTTTCTTATGGCAACATTATTTGTGAAGACAAACTGTGCTTTCTGCAAAGTTTTGCAGACTGCATTCAAATAAAGTTATACTGTTTTCCATTGTTCATACGATGTAATTACTACCATAAGACAACCCCACTTGCAAAGTAAACGAAGAAAAACAGATTTTTCAGAATTCTAAGTATAGTCTCAGCAAAGAGGAATAAAAATCATTATCCGAGAAACAATGTTTAGAACTTTCTTGCTTAGAATGTTCTACTTTGAATAACCTCACCACACAGGCCAAACCAAAGTAGGCAAAAACACAGTAAGACTTTCTACCTGTGTCACTAGAGAAAATGCAAGCTAGTGTGTTTCGAGTTCTCAGCAGTTCACTGTAATAGCCCACAACGCTGTACATCTTTGTTTAAATCGCAGAGCAAAGACAGGAGCTCAAAACACGGTAAAAATTAACCCGTTGGGTGCTCCTTTCTGAGAAAACGGCCCCAGAGTGGAAGAGAATCCTAACAGCAGAGGACACATCCCTACATAGAGCGTGGGAAGGACTGGAGATGGGCAGAGGGTACACAAGGCAAATCTTCAGACACTTAACAGGAAATCGCTGGGCTCTGAACAATATGAATTCAATAAGCTGTTTAGAGACACAGGAGAAGCTGTTTGACTTTTCTTGCACAGTTGCAATCCTTGTAATTGAGACAGCATGATCGCTGCCCCAACTCTCAGCTCTCTGTGGTCAAATACAGAGCCCTCCACCTCTACTGTGTCTGGAAAATAGATCATTGTTTTAACAAACAAATATCCCTGGAACCGCCTGGGCTGGGAGGGGGAGGGCGAGGCTGGCGTCCTTTCTCGGTTCTGGGCAGAGAAGAACCCAGTTCAGGGCCGCTGGTCAGGGGTGAGAGAGGCGGTGCGTTGCCCGCTTTGGGTCCTCGCTAGAGACAGGGACCTGGGCGCTCCGGACGTGATGCTCCCGGGAGCACCGAGAGCATTACCTGGTTTTCTGAGAGCTGCTCTGAGCTGCACAGCGCCGGGTGCGAGGCTGGAAGCCAGGAGCAAGAGCCGGAGCAAGACGCCTCGGGTTAAATCCATTTCACCGTGGGCGCCTGCGAAGTTTCACCAAGTCCTGGGCGCACAGGGAAAGGGCGTCTCCTGAGATACGTCGTGGGACGCGGCCCTCGCGGATCCCCTGACCGAGGTGAGGAGGCGAAGGGCTGAGGGAGCTGGACCAGGAACCACGGAGGAGTCCAAGGAGGCAGGACAGCAGCCGGTAGGTCCGCGTGCGGGAGTGAAGCGGGCTTCGAGCAGCAGGGCTTTCCGGGCGGGGTGGGGGCGGGGAGGGCGGGGATGGGGGCGGCGAGGGAAGCCGACGGGGAGGGACTGGCTGGCCGCGGGAGAGAGGGAGGGAGGCTCGACCGACCCGGGGATGGAATTACAATCGAGTGGAAGTGAGAGGGGCAGGCCCTGAGACAATTGACTCTTTGCCCACCTCTAGGGCAGAGAGCCCGCGCATCACCCCTCTAGCGACCCCCAGCGCAGCCCTTCCCGGCTGGTGACCTAGATTGGGGCGCTAGGAGGGGCCGACTTCAACCGCTAGAGACGCAGGGCAGGATTTAGGTGACTGCGAGTCCAGGACCCTCTGCCTTGGTCCTGATCCTGAAATCTTGCGGCGCCTCCCGCTCCCCTGGTATACTCTCCTCCGGCCGCGCCCCTCTGGGTCGCTTCCACCTTCCTCGGGTACTTTACCCAACACCTCCAAAGGTTGCTCTAGCCGGTCCACCGCACTAGGAGTAAGGCGGACAGCAGAGGGAGGAGGAGAGGGTCTGTGATTTGCAGTGGGGGGCGGGGGGGGGAGGGTGCGTAGGAGGAAGAGGGGGCGGGGCCGGCCAGGACAGAGGCGCTAAGAAGATAAATGGGATTTAAGACGCGCAGATGGGCAGCTGAAGCCTGCCACTCTGCTGGAAACGCCGGGTGGAGATTAGGGCCCGGCACGGGGAAGCGTCGTGCCCTCCCGGCAGAGGAAGGCAACTTGAGACCCTCCAGGGGAGGAGATGAAGCTCTGGGTTAAGCCTGGCTTTGCGGGGTGGGGGGGTGGGGAGGGGGGAAGGAAGCGAGCTCGAGCCCCCTGGCAGACCGAGAAGACCCGGCTGGGAGGGGGCCCGCGCCGGCCGGGCTGCGGCTGGAGGCCGACGGGGAGTCCTGGCCACTGATTCTGACGCCAGGGTTCCCAGATCGGCTAGCTGGCCCGAAAAAGACCCCTTCTCCTCCGAATTTGCTGCCCGAGAACTCAGTAAAATGCGCCTGTTGCCGGGTTTCCAGGTGGCGCTGCTAGAGGGGAGACCCGGGGACTCAAGTCCCGTTGCACACCTGAGTGCTGATCTTCAAGCCAGCGAGACGAGAAGGCAGATACAATAAATAAAGCAAGAGGGAATAAACCTTGAGGGAAACGCAACCCTCGCCAGTTCCTGGGGAAACATCAAAGGCCCTAGGAAGTACCCCGCAGAGGGAGCTGAGGTCGCTGGCCTGCGGGACTTCGTGCCGGCCCGGCCCCACCTGGCAGCGTGGCAGAGGCTCCTGGCGTCCTGGCCCTTCGCTGTTAACCTGGGTTTGGGGACCCGGAGGGAACAATGTTGACCAAGGTATCTCCCTCCACCCCGCACCCCCCAAAGATTTCTACTCCTCTTTTAGGAATGAAGTATCCCCCCTGGCTAGAGGGTTTGTACTGAGCCAGATCTAAGAATAGGTTCCCTTCTGTGTTGGCATTCTCAGGTGTGCAGCTCTCCATAAAGAAATTCAAAGTCATGAGTCTTTGAAAGTCTTAGATGTGACACCAGAGCTTGTCCTTTTACACGGAGCTGGAGGAGAAAAGTCTTACAGACTGTGCTCTTCACTTCCAAGTTGATAACAAACCCATGTCCAGGAGACCGGCCATGTGACTGTCCCCAAGGTTACTAGTCTCAAAGGTAGCAGAATCCTAGACCCTTAGGATCAGAGCCCCTAGAGGTCAACTAGGCCCCGCCTCCATTCTACACAGGAATCTGCCTTCCACATCCTTGGCTTGAACTCCACCTGTGACAAAGAGTATCTACGTTACCACCAGCCCAGAAGTTGTTGGATAGCTCTTTTTATGAGAAAGGGATTTCTTATATCAGACCTCAGGTGGCACCCAGAGCCAAGTAACTGTTACCATGAAGACACCTCCCATGTTGGTGCTGTGGTCTTTCCCACTTAAAAATGATTCTCCCTGATGTAGAAATTGGAAGTAATACTAACCATTAATATTATGGCTAGAATTTATATAACACCTCCCATGTACCCGACCCTCTCTGAAGGGCTGTATAATCCCACTAACAACCATACCAGGTAGTTATTGTTATTAGTATTAGCCCCATTTGACAGATGAGAAAACTGAAGCATGTAAAGTTAGGTAACCTGCCCCGAATCATGCAGCTCCTGAGAGACAGAGCTCTGTCCAGGTGGTCTGGTTCCAGAGTCCAGACTTTTAAGAAGACAGGTGGAGAGCAGACACAGCAGTGGACCAAGAATCATGAGATCTGGGTGTTTAATAGTAGGCTCTGCCTATAGTGCATCTTGGCAAAATGAAGGGGCCGGATGAAATCATCGCTAAGTTTCAGGGTTTGCTTTCTCTTTATTATCTAATAAAACAGCACCATCTAATCCAAGCCATTTTTGCTCTGAATGTGCCTTTTCAAAGACCTGTACAAATTGCCCATGGCGAACTTTGCCAGCTTGAGTTTCAGCCTTCTTGCTGATATCCTCAGCAAGCACCCGTACCACCTCCTCATCCCTGGCCCCAGGCCTCCCTTCCATCTTCTGCAGATGGCCATGGGCAATTTGGAAGCTGGCTTGGCTTCTTCAGAGGCCCCTTTGTTTCTTCTTTGCAAGGATTACCTTTGATTATATTGTTATATTTTACTTTTGAGGGCTTCCAAACGCTCTGGATTCTCAGGCTATTGAGATAAAACCTTACTTCTTGAGATCTACTTGTTACAAATCTAGGGCACATGTTAGACCCGACTTATTCCCTTCCTTTGCTAGTCAAACCACATCCCCCAAGGTTTTCTCTTCTTCTAGTTTGACAACCAGTTTACGGCACTTGTAAATCTGATTAAAGACAAATGGAACACTTGTCTTTCACTCTCTTCCTGCCTTCTGGGAGGAGAAGAACTAAGGAGGGCAAAGAGGTTTTGAATGTTTCAAAAAAACAAAAAACAAAAATGTGTTCAAATTCACTTGAGGTCTAAACTCAGTTAATAAGGTCACCAGCAGAAGAGTGACCTGCCTGCTTTGCTCAATATCATGGAAGAAGACTATGATCTTTGCTCCATGGAATGGTTTTGGAGGCTGTTGGAAGAAAGTAAAGGCAAACTCACCAATTCTAGAATGTTTAGGAAGTCGTAAATGAGAATGAGGAAAAGTCAGCTGCAAAGAAGCAGCTTTGGATTTAATTAATTTTTTGAATAGGTTACATGTACATATAAAATTTGAAATGTGCATCAAGCAGAGCGTATAGTGAAAAATAAGTTTCCTTTTACCCCATCCTGTCTCAGAAGCAATGACTATTATCAGTTTCTTGTGTATCCTTCTAGAGATATTCTATGAACATACAAGCAAATATATATACACATACGTAACACAAACAGAAGCATCTTGTACACAGTTTTTAACCTGAAGATGCTTCCAAATCAGCAGTAACAGATCTGCCTCCCTTTTACTAACTGCTGAATAATATTTTATAGTAGGATGTACAACAATCTATTTGTTCTTCCTTCTGTTGTTTCCAGTTTTATTATTATAGACAAGTGAATGATCTTGAATGTATAACAGTTTGCACGTGTTATAATAGACTGTTGGGTACATTTCTAGGCTAGCCATTGCTCAGCCAAAGGGTAAGCGCCTTTTCATTATGATAGTTTGGCCAAATTTCCTCCCAAGGACATTATACAATTTACACTCCCATAGGCAATACACAAGCATGACTATTTCCACAAACTCTCACAAACACAGTATCTTATCAAACTAGAACTATGTATTATACACATACATGTTATATGTTTTAATAGATACAACATATGAAGAACAGTATACAAATAAGACTGTGCCAATTGATGAGTTATATCGAAGTGAGCACACATGTATAACTACCATCCAGACCAAGAACTAGAGCATGACCAGCACCCCCAGTAATCCCTCCTCATGCTTCATCTCTAGATGTATATATTTTTGAAGAAGAAGAATGAGGAGAGTTCAAACCTCCCATTCACTTTTAATTAGAATACACAAATAAAAATAGATCAGCAAAAAAGTGTAAACATTCCCCATCCTCAATATGAAACGAGCATTAATTAATGTGTGATCCAATTATGTGCAAGTCTCTATGCTGAGAACAGAATGACTACAGGAAAGAAAAGACAACAATGTCTTTCTTCTGCACTCAAGAAGACCACAGTTTTGTTGAGAGAAGACAGTTGCGCACAAAGCAGAACAAAGGAAGCACCAGGTAAGAGTGCAACATGCTGTTGGTGTGTCAGGAGAGGAAGACCCTGTATTTCAAATAATAAGTTATGTAATCATATACTATAAAATACAGCACTCAGCATCATGAGTGTTTAAATCATGCTTATATACATAATAGGATTCACCAGGGACAGAACTGGAATTACCAAGGTATATCACCTGGTATTCCCAAACTTGTGGACAAAGTGGACAAAGCAAGATGCAAAACAGAGTGCAAGTGTTAACTGAGTGTGGGAAGGGGACGGGGGGTCTGGGATGATGTTTTTACTACTTATATTTTTAATCATAGGAATGTCTTTATGTGGGTTAAAAAGAAAGTATGAATGCATTTTAAAAGAATATAGGGCAGCCTAGGTGGAGTATCTGGTGGGACATGAGGAATGGTAGGGAATGAGAAACCGAGAGAAGAGATACAGGCCCCAGATATCTTAGAAGGAGAGAAGACGTTTGAGACAGGCAGTCCCTTCAAAGAGGAGGGGGCACGAAAGGCAGACCTCACAGATCATGTGATTCTGTCTGGTGCTGCAAGATTTAATGTAAGAAAGAGAGCAGGAGCTACCGTCTTCCTGGAAATGCAGGGAACCCCCGCAGAATGTTGACGATGCTGGGGTCTCCAGTGACCTGTGAACCACACACAACACCACAAAATGCGGGAGCCCCACAGTGCCCACGGGCAACTGCTCAGCATACATCTATTTCGAGAGCCGGCATGCAACTTCAAAATGCAGGGCTTGTTTGTGAAATGACACAATCTCAAGAAAATCTCGGTGGGCTAGAGGTCAGGAGACCTGCCCTCTGGCTCTAGCCCTGTCACGAACAGTCAATGGGACATTAGTGATTCAATCAACCTCTTTAGACCTTATTTTTCTCCTCTATCAAATGACGGTGTTGGATGAGAGGATGCCGCCACTGGTCCTGGGGCTCACAGTCTCAGCGTTCGTGGAAGAACCTCTTTACTTTTCCCAGGATAGATAGATGTCACTACTTAAAAACAACAAGAACTCTTGCAAAAAGTTTATTCTCAGAAAAACTTCGAAGTTGGAAAGCAGGGTCTTGCTAAAAGAAAGAAAGAAGGGGGTGTGGGGGAGAGAGAAAGAGAGAGAGAGAGAGAAAGGAAGGAAGAAAGGAAGGAAGAAAGAAAGAGAGAAAGAAAGAAAGAAAAAGAAAGAAAGAAAGAGAGAAAGAAAGGAAGGAAGGAAGGAAGGAAGGAAGGAAGAAAGAAAGAAAGACGGCAGGACAAAAGCCTCTGAGAAGGCTTAGGATGCAGATTCACAGTTTCCAAGCAGGCCATATCCAGTCCATCCAGACAGAGGAAGTGCGGAGGTGTGAGAAAGGAGGGGCAGGGGAGACCAGTGTGGGGAGGTGGGTGTAGGAAGCAGAGGAATGCTGGCTCATTTTCGGGGTTATTTAATGACAGTGCATTAAATAACCAGAAAATCTGGATTTTCTGATGCCAAGAGAAAACCTGTGGAAAGAAGCAAAAGGCCAATTTTTCCATCTGAGTTTGGTTATATCTGTATTTGGATGTTTCTTAAAGGAGGAAATGAGGAGGAGAGGACTGGGAGATTTGAAGATACAGTCTGATGTCACCAAGTGGGAGGTGTCAAGGAGGTGCAAAATAGCTGAGTAAGAGGAGACTTGGCTTATACCCAGCCCCCAGGGAGGTGAGGTGTGAAAGGAAAAGGTTTAAGCAAGAAAAGAAGTTGTGTAGCCTGTCAGGATAGCAGGGCTGCTGGAAGGAAAGAGGAACGGGATAGCTTCAAAGGAAAATCCAAAAAATAAGAGGGATGGCTTAGATCCATGTTTTTAAGTTAATTGTTGATATAAAGAAAGATCAATGGTGAAGGATGAGGGAGCAATTAGCCTTGGTTTCTTCCCCTGTATAATGGGATGTAACACCTACTTTAAAGGCTGTGCCCATCAGATGGGATAACCCAGTGCACTCTACATACCATACCCTTGGCATTCACTAAATGTTGGCTTTATTTCATTCCGTCACTCTCACGTTTATCACAGAGACAAGCTAAGTCCTCTCCAGAGTTAAATTCCAGAAGCACTAGTGGATTACTGCTAGGATGGCAAATAAGACTCGAGACCAAAGATAAAGCTTTGATCTAGATACTTGCAATGTGAACTGGAAATAATGGAAAATCAAGGTGTGTATTTTGGGACAATGAAAGATATCTCCCAAAAGATAATGATATACTAGATAGGGATTCTCCAGGGAAGGAATAATGGCTGAGCCATCAAAAGAAATAAAGATACACACAGGATACAACTACCACTGGTAGCATGCCAATTAGTCCTCTCTGCTCCTGGGAACATTGAGGCCCCTTCATATTTTCCTTCAGCTTTAGTGCCTCTTAATTGATCCAGTATGCGTGCTTTCCATGTTCCCTGTTTTCTTCCTTGTTTATTACTTATTATATTCCCTGGATGAGTCACATTGCCTCCCTGACATCAGTTTCCTGGGCTGAACTGAATGGAGCACAAAATCTTTCCCCGCTCGGACATTCTTGAATCCACGTTTGGGCATAATGGCCCCGGGCACATCCTCCTCAGTTATGTCCAGATCCCAATGGCTTATCCTGGGAAATGCTGCCATGGCTCTGGTGTCTGAGCTAAAGGAATAGACCAAAGTGGTTGCTGAGTCCAGATGATGGAAAAAAACCCCAAGAAGCAGTTGGAGAATGTGGAGATGTTCACTTGCATGAAGAAGGCAGTCCTGAAAGTATTTGTGTGGTGAACAGAGAGGGATGGCTTTAATTGTTCTTTGGTTCTAGGCTCTATTTATAATCATGGGTTTAGTTGACACAACAATAATAATAACACACAATTCAAGCTATTCACTTTTACTGAGGTGAAAAGCAGACAGTAGCAATACAATGACTTTGAATATGTAGGAAAGTGTCCCCATGGATCCCCACCCATGCAGGTATATACCTGGGCCCTTCTTAAACAGTAGAGAGCTATATGTAAGGAAATTAGGACAAAGAAGAAACCCAGAAGTCAAGGAAACGAAGTGGAAGATACAGAGAATGGGAAGAGCATTCTCACACATGTTCCCGTAAGTCCACAGAATTAGCTCACAAGTTTGATAGCACGACTTCAAATTTTAACAATTTAACATATTAACAACCAGTCAAGTAGATAAACAAAATTACCAGTTCAAATAGGTGGCTCTTTACACGTGTGCCCTTCTTTAAGAAATCTGCATATATGTAAAATATTCATTTGGGGGATGATTGGGATTTTTTCACAATTTTTAAACAATTTTAGAAAGTAGTCACTACAGGGAAATTTTCCCAAATGTTTTAATTGAAAGTAGAATAGACAAACTAAAGTATTAGCTTCAGTTTCAATTTATATGTATTCAAATGTAAAAATAAAGCATTAGTTGTTTTTTTTTTTTAATAAATTTATTTATTTATTTTTATTTTTGACTGCGTTGGGCCTTTGTTGCTGCGCGGGCTTTCTCTAGTTGCAGTGAGCGGGAGCTACTGTTCATTGCGGTGCGCAGGCTTCTCATTGCGGTGGCTTCTCTTGTTACGGAGCATGGGCTCTAGGTGCGCGGGCTTCAGTAGTTGTGGCACGCGGGCTCAGTAGTTGTGGTGCACAGGCTTAGCTGCTCCACGGCATGTGAGATCTTCCCGGACCAGGGATCGAACGCGTGTCCCCTACATTGGCAGGCGGATTCTTAACCACTGCACCACCAGGGAAGTCCAAAACTAAAGCATTATTGAAATGAAAATGTAAGCCAGTGAAGAAAGTAGAAAATATGTACCAAAATTGAGATTTCATTAAAAACATATTAAATACAAATGTTACAGTAATAGAAGACAAGAATTATACTTAGAAAAAATATCCTTCTTAAAATATTCTCCATCTTCCTCTCTCACATTTTCTTGGGAAGCCAAACTACATGTTCCTTAATGCAGAAGAGAAATGCTCTAAAATTCTCTGTACTTCTCCAAAACACAATCTTCTCTTCCTACAATACTTGCTTAGTCTGCAGAGTAAACATTAATGTTATCTCTAAGATTACTTATTGGGATGTTTAAATAACTGAGAATCAAATTTTTAAATCCCTCATGCATCTATAAATCTGTCTAATGTGTCACATTCATGATTAAACAACACTTGAATATGTTTATCCAGATTTGAAGCCTAGGTAAGCAGGGATGGGAGGGAGAAGAAGATGTGATGGCATTTCCTCCCTGAACATCCAAATTAATTTGACTATTATTTAGTTTTCAAAACACATATGTATAAAGGAAAGTTTGTAAGCTGTACCTTTTCTAAATTTTATTTTAATATGTGAATGATACTCATTAGAATCTAGAATGTTAGAACTTCCAAACTTATTTATTATTGAGTTCACTTTGTGTTGTATTTGTATTAATAGTAAATTAAAATGACTATGGGTAGTAATTTGAATTTCCTTTTAAAATAACACTCTCTCCCTAGTCCTCAAACTTTTGACTTGATCATGTATTTAGTCTGTTTAGAATTACTGTTAACATGATTTATATATTTCCAAGCAACAATTAGTCTAATGCAACACTATTAAAATAAAACTGGATAGTTTAAAAGCTAATAAACGTCAACAAAATCATTCTCCCATAAATCTTGAAAAAAAATGCAGCTTTCAGTTTCTTAAACAGTCATGTCACAAACAAAAGTGCTTATTACTCAAGAGGATTATTGAGTGGAGAAAAACATCCGGCCGCTTTTGAGGCCAGCAAGGCTATGACATTAGCAAAATTTCTCTTACACCCATCAGGCCAAGGACTAGACTGGGCACCCCATGTTCAGCTGATGGAGCCCACTTACCCAACAGCTATAGAGGTTCTTGCTTCCTTACACCTCCCTCGCCCCAGAGAACCACGAATGCAGAAGCAAGAGGAAAAACTGGAAACCTGAAGTGGGCTGGCCAAAGGAGAACTTCCCCTTCATGGCCTGACCTAGCCCCTTCCTGCCCAAGGCAGCTTAGCTGGCCAAGAACTGGTCATGACCAAGAACTAGGCATGAAGTCTGCCCCTCAGCAACCTAACATCCCATCATATACTTTCTTCTCATTCCCTAACTCCTGGTTCCTCCATCCCAGAATAGTGCTGTGTGAATTATCAAGCCTACCAGTGTATGATATGAAAATGTTTGCAATAAATTATTTATGCTGATTTAAAAAAAACTATTTGCAGGCAAAATGAGGGGATATGTGCATTTTCACAGAAAATTAAAGCAAGGAATGAAGTAAATGGCCTAAGATGCAAATGGATAGCTCTTGATCACCGGTCCATACTTGGTTACACATTTAGAATATTGTGGGAACTTCATAAAATACCAATGCCAGAGGTTCAGATTTTATTAGTCAGAGGTGAGGCCTCAACATAGGGATTTTTAAAAGATCCCCAAGTGATTTTAATGTGCAATCAAACTTGGGAATCATTGATCTAGAATCATTGATCTGTATCCCAAAGCCTGAAGGTAAAGACTTGTGAGCACTGAGGGGCAGCCCCGGGGGAAGACGCTGCAGATAGGATTTCTCCACTGGATGGGGGGGCTGGTCTGGAGCGGCACTTCTTAAACACTAACATGCACACTTCATATCTTGGGATCTTGTTAGAATGAAGATTTCGATTCAGTAGGTCTGAGTGACTCCTGAGATTCTGCATTTCTAACAAGTTCCCAGGTGGTGCCTGTGCCTTGACCCTTGAGTAGCAAGGGTCTAGATGACCTTGAAGATCCCTCCTCATCCTAAGACTCTATGATTCTCTGAACCGAGAGCATCAAGGCTTGAGGAGATATTCTTCCAGAGAGAGCCTGAAGGCTTGAACTCACAGGGTCCTATTTTCCTAGCCGTAACATAATGATGAACAGATTTGCCAATGAGCATAACTCCTTCGACATACAGTTGGAGGAGTCAGGTTGATACAGACCCAGCGGAGAAGCAAATGTGCTAAGGAAACATTTCAGAGCTCAAAGGGGAGTGCAAATCAAAGAACCCAGGAACCTACTCAAATGTTCTTCTGAGAAGACCTGGTATAAACTTGGAAATCCAGGCATAAGAGTAAGGTATTAAAAATTAGGGACAAGAAGTGGGTATATGATATTTAAGCATATCAAATGATTTCAGTTTACATCTTTTATTTTAAAAATTGTGGGGGCTTCCCTGGTGGCGCAGTGGTTGAGAATCTGCCTGCCAATGCAGGGGACACGGGTTCGAGCCCTGGTCTGGGAAGATCCCACATGCCGCGGAGCAACTAGGCCCGTGAGCCACAATTGCTGAGCCTGCATGTCTGGAGCCTGTGCTCCGCAACAAGAGAGGCCGCGACAATGAGAGGCCCGCACACCGCGATGAAGAGTGGCCCCCGCTTGCCGCAACTAGAGAAAGCCCTCGCACAGAAACGAAGACCCAACACAGCCAAAAATAAATAAATAAATAAACAAATAAAAAAGTGAAATTCTTAAAAAAAAAAAAAATTGTGAAACCATGTGTGAACAAAAAAACTAAAGATAAATGTAGTAAATGTATATAGCATAAAATCCTACCAGCTTTAAGTCATTTAATACATTAGGTTAGGATGATCTATTCTAAAGCGATTTTTAAAAATCTTTAAGGAATTCAATAAAATATGTTTTTCCACTTGACCTTCTTCTTTATCAATATTCTATCTAGAGAGAGTACTACCGGGACTTCCCTGATGGCGCACTTGTTAAGAATCTGCCTGCCAATGCAGGGGACACGGGTTCGAACCCTGGTCCGGGAAGATCCCACATGCCGCGGAGCCACTAAGCCTGTGAGCCACAACTACTGAGCCTGCGCTCTAGAGCCCGCGAGCCACAACTACTGAGCCCGCGTGCAACAACTACTGAAGTGCACATGCCTAGAGTCCCTGCTCCACAACAAGAGAAGCCACTGCAATGAGAAGCCCGCGCCCCGCAATGAAGAGTAGCCCCGGGTCGCCGCAACTAGAGAAAGCCCACGTGCAGCAATGAACACCCAACGCAGCCAAATAAATAAATAAATAAAAGAAAATTTTTAAAAAAAGAGAGCGAGTACTACCTTTTTGGCTGATGGTTTTCTGAAGAGAGTCTTCTCTGTGTTGAGACTATGATCTGGCACCATCAGAGGATGCAGATGAGGATGAAAACTGCAACTGGAATGGATACAAAATCTAGATTCAGAAGGAGTATCCTCACTGAATTTTAGAAGTCAGAAATTTTACAAAATGTCAAAAGCCCAACTCCACAATGAACGTAATGACTTTCAGAGTTTTCTCGGATTCTTAAGAGTGGTCTAGAGCAGTGGTTTTTTTAAGGTAGTGTCTGGGGACCCTTGGGTGGGGTCTCTGAGACCTTCTCGTGGGGTCTGTAAGGTTAAAACTATTCCTGTAATATTAAGATGCCATTTGCTTTTTTTTGATTTGCATTCTCTCCTGAGAACACAATGGGGTTTTTCAGAGGCTGCATGGCACGTCATATGATAATAGATTGCATAAGCAGGTGTGAGCATGCAGCCATCTTCTATTAAACTGGACGTTAAAAAGATTTGCAGAAATGTGCAACAAGGCCATTCTTCTCACTAATCTTTTATTTTGAAAAATATAGTTATTTCTCATTAAAACGTATTATTTTTATTAACATGTAATGGGTTTCCTTAAATATTTTAAAAATACTTTTTCAATTTCTCATTTTTAATTTTTATTACAGTAAATATTGACAGATATAGCCCATGTAAACAAAAGCTCTTTGGTGCCCTCAATAATACTTAATAGTGTAAAAGGGCCCTGAGACCAAAAAAACCAACAGACAAAGCTTTGAACCACAAGTCTAGGGCCTTGATTCTCAAAGTGTAGTCCACTGGCTGGGAGCCTGTTGGAAAGTCAGAATCTTGGTGCCGCTTCAGACCTATTGATCAGAATCTGCATTTTCACAAAGTCCCCAGGTGACTCATGGACACAATTATTTGAGAAGCACTGGACTGTAGTTTTTATTTAGTTAGTTGATCCTACTCCCGATACAGCCCAATGATTACAAATGTAGACTCTTTGAAATCCATCTTAACCTCTCCCTAGCTGGGTGAAGTTAGGCAAATTACGTAGCCTCAGTTTCCTTATCTGTAAAGTGGGCAAAACGATAGTACCCAGCTCTTGGAGATTTTATGGAGATAAGTGAATTAATATATGTAAAAGGTAAATAATGCCTTGCCTGTAATAAGCACTCAGCAAATACTGAGTACTCAGTAAATACTCATTAAGTTCTAGGTGCTATTCCTACTTCAGGGAGGGTACAGATCAGTGGGAAGACAGCAATCCCAGCAACTTCCGTACAATAAAGCTGCCAGATGGATTCCCTGTGTGTTCAAAGAGGCAGAGAAGGCATGTTCCAAGGCAGAAACAGCAAGTGCAAAGGTAGAGAATCCTGGGAGAGTGTGACACGATTAAGGGACTACCATTTTCCTCACCACAAGCCTTTGAGTTTCACAGATGAGGAAACAGAGGCATGGAGGGTTAAGTAACTGTCCCAAGCTCATAGAACTAGGAATGGTCAGGATCCAAAGAAAAGCAAGTGGGCTCCCAAGTCCGTGCACTTTTCCACTATGGGAAGCAGCCTCTGTCTGTGATGCCAAAAAAATTTTATTGTAATTTGTTTTCTAGCTAATAAGTGACCTATGCTTGCAAAAGTTCCAGGTTCTCTATTTGGTGGGTACTGGGCTCTGTATGCCCCCCAAAATCAAACTGATTAATGGTGCTCTTCAAATCCGGGTGGGGTCAGATGGTGCAGGGTTTATTTGCCAGGCAAAGGAATCCAGGTTTCATCCTGTGAGCCCAAGGGAGCACTGCAGGCTTGTCACAGGGGAGTGCCATTCTATTTTCAAGATGATAAAGACCAGTCAACTGGATTCTATGGCCAATAATATGCAGCCAAGTGATATCATGAAGAGATGCTAAGAGGGCACGAAAAAATACCTCAGAGAGCATGACAATGAGCTTGACCCTGATAAAAGTGCCCCAGCATCCAAGAAAGGAGAGCTTCGCCTACACCCACAGGTTGGGCACCTTTCTAAAAGGAGAACCGGGCTGAAGAGGGCTCTTTGCTAAACGCTATTTGGAGATACGGAATTTAAAATGACCCCTAGGTCCTGAGACCTCCGACAAGAATGTGTACATGTTACAATCAACAGAAAAATCAGAGTCCAAAACCACACTGGATCCCAGGAAAAGTAGCCAAAACGGGCTGCCTGAGCACATTCTCGCCTCCTTTCACGAGGAATGAACCTCTACTCCTGGAAGTCAAGCCTCAGCAAATGCCTGTCCCTGCCCCCTTCACACCCTGAACTCCAGCATCCTTTACCCTTCAGAGGAAATTAAAATTGGCTTCTCTCAAGGAACTTCATCAGCGGCTGGCCAGAGTGAGGGGACTTCCCTTCTGCCTCTGAAAGTGTTTGTCCACGTAGGAAGGAGGCAAATGAATACATTGAGTTAATTCAAGTAAGGGGGGAAATTCATATTAAAGGCAGAACTATAGCGACAGAAAAATATCAGCAGTTGCCAAGGGCTAGGGAGGGGGGAGGGGCTGGCTACCAGAGGCACGATGCATTTTGGGGGGGATGATGGAATTGCTCTGTATCTTGACTGTGGTTACCCAATTGTATGCGTTTGTCAGCTTTTCTAGAACTGTATACTATATGCAAATGATACCTCCATAAACGTAATGTTTTAAATTGCGTATTATGTCCCATCTATTTTTAAATTTGTTCTCTCTGTATTTCCTTAACATTCTTTCACGGTGAATATTATCTGAGTGCTTAGTATTTGTCAGGCACAATGCTAAATGTTTACTACTACATTGAACCATTTCAAGTTGCCAAGTTCATAAGTCAAAAGATGATCAAGTATCAGCTATTTCATGCGATTTAATCTAATACCATAACTCTTGGAGGTAGAAACTATTATTATCTTCATTTTGAGGTACAGAATGAGGCTCAAGATGGTTAAGTAATTTTCCCCAAAACACAGTGAAGGAGTGAAGGTAAAAAAATTTTTGCTTAACAGAGAAAAGTAGTGAAACATAGAGATTCCCAAAAGAAGAAAAAAGACTCGCCCACAATACCATCGCCCACAGTGATGACATTTTGGTGTATTATCATCAAATATTTTTCTAAGCATTCAATAAAAATTATTCTGATGCTTTTTTCTAATAACTGAAGAAGAGAGATGCAGACATTGAATAAATATAATAGAGCTATAAATGAAGATTTTGTCTTTTTTCAGCTGTCAGGCATTTTGATAACTGAAAAACAGTTTAATGCTATTTTGCACACTAACAGTTTTCATTTTTACAATCCATCTTCTCCTCTCCTCACTTTCTACCCCTTAATACTACTCAGCTTCACATACTTAAGATGGTTATTGATAATTATCACGAGTTTCCAATGCAACGGTCGCACTTACAAAGAGCCTAAAAATACAGGTGTTCGTGTAACTAATTACCACATTAATTTATCTCCAGGACCCCCTTATCTTCTCCCGTCTGTGAGACATTGATAACCTGCCGGCTTCAGATGAATTCATTGTGTCAGAAATAGAGAAAGAGCATTGTAGAGTTAATTCCAGCTGCCAGGGAAGCTCAATACGCCCCTAAGAAGCTTTTGAAAAATCAAAAAACTCTTAAAAGGGTCTTTTAAAGTACTTTTTTATATTTGGCCCAACAGAGTAATAATGCTTCTCTAAAGATAGCAGGAGTTTGAGCCAATCAATACGCTATTAAGACACTGACAGCACTGAGATAGGATTACACGGTGAAGAAATTGTGAAACCTTTAACTTTTTCATTTTCAGGAAGAAGAATTGAGGGAAGTGGCTTCTTAAAATTTATTTTTATCTGAATAGCCTTAGGTCATACAATTTTTTCATCTTAGAGCAGGAAGTTCACCCTCAGTCCACAAATAACCAAGAGATCAAGTTAACTTCATATCTTTTCTTATAACATGACTTTATCCCCAAGTCTGGCCAGGCTTCCTGGTTTGCTGGGAAAACGCAGCTACTTACCTGGTAAAGACTCCTGCCGATTATTGCCTTTATTCTATTATCGAAGATAGAGGAGCTTAAGCAGATGAACTTACAGAGTAATTTGGCTGCACTTACACATTAACTTAAGCTCTGAAACTCCTTATAAATAGATACCAGTAGTCTAGGAGAGATTTTTAAGGCTGGATGTATCTGTAGAAGTCATTGTATTCCACGCCTAATTTCACAGATAATAAAACAGAGACCCAGACTGGTTAATTGACTTAAGGCCACACAGATGGACAGATAGTATTGGAGTTGAAAATCACGGTAAAGCCCTGATGCTTAGAAGAGATAGTATTGGAGTTGAAAATCACGGTAAAGCCCTGATGCTTAGACGAGATCACTGACTCTCTACTCTGGGCGTACCTTAGCATCACTTCAGGGAGTTTTAAAATATCCTGATGCTCAAGCTGCACCTCAAACTAATTAAATTAGAATCCCTGGAGTGGGACCCAGGCATCAGTGTTTTGCAAACTTTCCAGGAGATCCCCATGTTTACTCTCCAAGTGCAGAGAACCATCGGGTAGATCCTCTAGATACTGTCTGCTTTTTAAAAGTCAGCCTTACCAGAAGCATTTGACGTGTGTGATTTTGAACATACTGCAGGTCAAAATTTGCCCTGTCAATCTTAATGACATGTGGAAGTCATTAGTACTATTTTACAAATATTCTCAGCTGCCTTTCAGGTACTTGGTAGGATTATACTTCCTGGGCCCTTGTGACTGAATGGAGCACATGACCACTGATGGCCAATGAGTTGTGAGCAAACGTTACTCTGGGCTGGAGCATTTAATTGCTGATTCAAGTCCTTCCAAAGCTCTTATTCTCTGTCACAATGATCAGACCTGTTCCGTAGAGCAGCCATTCTGTAATCCTGTGTTCCAGATTGAAGTCAACACTCATAATGGGTATGTTCCATGGATGAAAAATAGACCTTGGTTGTTTTAAGCCACTGAGATTTTGAGGTTGTGTGTTTCTGCAGGACAACCTAACCCGTCCTGAATGATTCACTACATAGTCCTAAAGTTAGTATTATGTGGCAAGTAAATTATCTTTAAAAGAGGAATAAGTCTTCTCCCCCAAAATCAGTATTCAAGATTTCATTGTCCTCCCCCTCCACTCTTCTATTTAGGCTGGATCATAAATATTTAATCTCAAACTCAAACTTTTGAAAGTCTTGTCTTGTTCCCAACATTGGCACTGCTATTTCTACGCATCATCAAAAAGTCAACTAGAAGAATCACAAAGAAGATTCTCAGATGTTCAGAAATGAGAAACTATCTTTAAGAGACTAGAGTCTTCGCAACACACACACACACACACACACACACACACACACACGGACTTCTCCTAGCATTACTGCTTTTTTACCATCTACTGGTAGACTTACACCTGAACTCATTTTTGTCTCTTTACAGTACTGACTTGTTGCTTTAAAGTTGTTTTTAAAAGTCTCCAATGGGGGTTCTCAATGGCTGTTAGAATCCATATGGTTATGACATCATCCAAGTCACCTGCAGACAATCATACTAGGGTCTGGAAAGATGCCCTCTAGCTTCCTTCTTGGGCTCATAGCTTAACATTCTTATTCCTGAATACAATACCTGCCCTTTTTTCTTCTTCCCCAGTTATGGTAATGATAGAGGCCCATTAGAGCCCATGTAGATGAAGGGACGGTCTTGGAGGAAAGGCTCTCCCGTCTCCAACTCAGAACCTGCAGGTGGAAGAAGCAAAATGCACCAGCACCAATTATGGGCTTAAATCCAACCAAGATGGTTCCATAGGATGGGAAGGAATAGATTATGGGGAATTGCAGGTCACAGTCATGGGGAAGAGTGGCTGAGAAAAGGCTGAGGAGATGCCACACCAGTTCTCATAACCCCCCGCTAACCAATAATAAATGAATTTCCCATGCAGCCCAGCACAGCTGGGAGAACAACCCAGCATTGTACAGCGAGGTGGAGTGAACTCGCTGACCTAATAATGAGCTTCTTCCTTTTCTAACATGTCTGAGTCTATGACTAGCCCTGGAACCTTGTTACGCTGTGCTACAGTTACAGACTTCTAAGTCAAGGTGGTCCTTCAAAGACTTCTTTGACTCTGTAGGGTCTCATTTTATGTGGTTGCTGAAACAGATCCATTTTCAAGCATTTACCTTCATTCCTTTGATTCCTCTGGGAAATTTCTCCCCACCTCTAGTAACCAATCCCGCAACCCAATGGTGGCTCTACAACTTTAAGAATAAACAATGTGGAGAAAGGAGGCAAAGTCTGTTTGCAAAATAATCAAGAAGTTTCTGAGAATGTTTTTCTTTTTTTTCTGAAGACAGAATATATTTCTATTGGCTGAAGTTAGAATCTGCAGTTTTCTCAAAAAAAATAAATATCAATTGATTGTTGCTATTGGAAAGCTATCATGGTGTAGAGAAGAGACGATAAGATATGGAAAATGAAAAGCTTCAGATTCAAGCCTCACTCTATCACTCATCTGTTCTGCAACTGTGAGAAAAGTAGATATACTTTCGGACCTTAGGTTTTGCATTCTGTAAAATGGGATAATAATAAACTGCTCTATCTTAGCTATTGCATTGAGATCCAACTGGATAACATAATTTTCAAACTCTGGGCTTAATATTGATGTGAGAGTACCTGAAAATTTAATCATAATCATTAACAAAAATGAGCTTTGAGAAGCAATAAAAGAAAGTCTTATGATGACTGCAACTTAACTTTTAAAATTTCAAAATTGACGATGTTCTATAAATGTGTGTTAGTTTTAATAAATACTCTGAGTCTACTATTACCCTAGTAGAACTTGCATATTTTGGGGGTGTCATCTAATATTTAATAAGAAGGCCACACTCCAGAAGCAGCTGCTGTAAGCACTTCAGCTATATTTATCTCTGATCTATACCAGAGGTTTTGCTAATTAGCAAAATGGATATTAGCAATGGGTTTTCATTGCTGAAAACGGTCATGCTTAATATATGTGGATTGGCTAATGCAGGGGTCAGAAAACTTTTTTTTTTTGAAACGGCTCAGATGGTAAATTGTTTTTGGCTTTGCGGGCAAACCATCTCTGTCACAATCACTCAACTCTGTCGTTATAGCACAAAATCAGCCATAGACAATACTAAATGACTTGGCATGGTTGTGTTCAGTACAACTTTATTTACAAAATAGGCGCAGACCAGATTTGGCCTTTGCACCAAGTTTGCCAGCTACTAGGCTAGAATAATGTAGAAATACTGCCTGTCCTTGAATGCACAGGGTTTAAGAATATAAATCTCTTCACACAATAAAATGGTTCCTAAGGCTGAATTCCAGAATCGTCCCAAGTCCACTGCTGGCTTGGAGAATTCTGGTTGCCTGATAACTACAAGCTTAACTGAACTGCACCTCTAGGATGTTGCGGCATTTGCCCCAAATGTGCCATTCAAACAGGAAGTAATTGGAGCATCCGAAAGGGCAAGAACTAGAAGTCATTCAGTTATGTGCTTTGATGCCTGCTTGTCAATAAATAAATTTTATAAATAATAAATAATTGTGTGGGAGCAGAATTTGTCTGAGCCTTGCTTTTATTACCTGTAGTGTGATGATGGGCTCAGAGATCTGCAGTCCTCACCTACTTCTGATCATTGATATACACCCGCTGTGAATAAAAAGAACCTGAGAACTCTATGCTGCCATATTGGCTTAGGTCAGTTCACAACAGAAGTAGAAACTAGAAAGGAGAAAGAGTATCACCAATTAAGGAAAGAACTAATTCTAGAGAAAGGGATACAGCAAAAAAAAAAAGCCCTGCTACATGAAGTCATAACCACACAGAAACCTGTCCCTCAGAGTCAAAGATGACATTATCTCTGTGTGTCTTTGTAGCTGGAGAGACCACCCCCAGATTTAATAGCCCTTTCAGCTGGGGGAAGGGTGGGGGGAACAGTTCTTTGACTTGGGGCAGCAATTACTTTTACAAAGCATGTTATTGTTGGCAACTTTGCTGCTTCGAATCGTGGTCTGTGCTTAGAATGATCTCCTCCCTTCCAGTTGCTGGACACCAGGCAGAATTTCCAACATCCGTTTTATAGGGATTGTAAGGATTAAGTGAAACAAGGTATGTAGGCCTGGCCCTTAGTCAACACTCTGTAAATGTGAGGTGTTTATTATCATCCTCCAAGTATAACGTGACTTCTTGTCCCACAGGGATCCCAGGCTTTTTTTTTTTTTTAACCTCTGCTCTCCCCTTGTGCTTTTATTCTCAAAGTTCTATAATTTTAGGCCAAAAGGGAGCATTTGAGATCATTTACCTCAATTTCCTCATTTAATTTCAAAAACCCTAATCAGTGAGAAAGTTTGAGGAATTTCCTCCTTATCTGGGTATTTCCATATGGAGACAGAAACTACATTAAGACGTAAAACAGACTTTAGAAATATGTGACCAACAACATATGTGTTAATTTATCCCAAGCAAAACATAAGTCAAAAAATAGTTAAACATACAAAAAAGTAAAATATAGAATAACTTTGTCAACCGTTCAAGTCACTGTAACATAAATATTTCAAATAAAAATAATCTTTTTCTTCCTCTCGGGTTGGGGGAACTCATCGACTTCATGAAACACTTTCTGAAAGTACTCTGAAAAGTTCATTCATTCATTCATCCATTCATGTATGCAATTGACAAATTTTCATAAAATACCTGCATTGTTAGGTTTTCCTTATAAAGAATGATTAGGACTAATAATTATGAGTGTGTAACTCTCAAAACTCTATCTCCAGCCTTAACCAGGCTCTCTGGTTAATTTCCTTCTCTCTCTGGTTCATTTCCTTCCTCAGTGGAGTAGAGATGGCCTGAACTTCGCTCCTTCAGTGAATATTCATCGGGCACCAATTCAGCACCAGCCACAATTCTGGGCACAGCAGACACAGCAGTGAACAAGCCAGACACAGCTCCAGTTCTTATGGAGTTGATGTTCCAATGAACTTTCTGAAGTTAGTATTCCTTTGTGCCTAGACATGTTGAAATGTAAGTTCATTCAGATTCCACTAACAGCTGTTAAGTTCACCCCAATGTTCATAGCAGCACTATCTACAGTAGCCAAGACATGGAAGCAACCTAAAGGTCCATCAACAGATGAATGGATAAAGAAGATGTGGTGTGTGTATATATATATATATATATATATATATATATATAGGAACATGGATGGACCCAGAGATGATCATACTAAGTGAAGTAAGCCAGACAGGGAAAGACAAATATCATATGATATTGCTTATACATGGAATCTAAAAAAAAAAAAAAGATAGAAATGAACTTATTTACAAAACAGAGAGACTAACAAACATAGAAAACAAACTTATGGTTACCAGAAAGGAAAGTGTGGGGTTGGGGGAGAGGGATAAATGAGGAGTTTGGGATTCACAGATACACACGACTATATATCAAATAGATAACCAACAAGGACCTAGTGCATAGCACAGGGAACTCTGCTCAACATTTTATAATAACCTATAAGGGAAAAGAATCTGAAAAAGGATAAATATATATATATATATATAACTGAGTCACTGTGCTGTATACCTGAAACTAATGCAACATTGTAAATCCACTCTACTTCAATAAAAAAATAATAAATAATGAAGTAAATAGAAAAAAAGAAAAAAAAGTTCATACTCTTAACCAAGCATTTTCACATGCACCCTTTCTGTATCGCCCACAACAACCTTGCCTTGATAATTGGTCCCAGATTCAGACAACTCTCGTAAGTGGTGGAGCTGGAGTTCAAAGCTGGGTCTTGTAACTCCAGGCTCCGTGTTCAGTCTCTGTCTCTGTTTCTCTCTGTCTCTCACCTTCACTACAAGTGCACAATGATCTTTTCCAGGTATCTGCCCTTCCCTAACCTGTGCATTTCCGGGCATCTTCAGCCAGGTGGTCTTAATTCTATATGTCATTAGCCCATTCCTCTCACCCCTGTCTTAGCTTCCCCACCCCAAGCTCCCAGATGTCTCTGCGTCCTGCAAATTTGTTTCTGGTTGACCATCGTTAGGTCTAGGCTCTTGTACCTACTTAGCCCTTCAGCAAGGCCCAGAGAGACCAAGCGAATTGCTGGCTCCTTGCATCACGGGAATTCTTGGGGAGAATTCCTCCCAAGTGGAAGAGTCCAACATTGGTCATTATAAAGACATGATTGTATAAACATAGTCCTTTATGTATCTCTCAGAATAAAAATGCTCATAGCTTCTGCTCCTTGGTACTTGGTTAACAGACAGGCACTTTCATATGTGCAAAGTGACATTACTGGGCAAATATATCCATTGCAATATTATAATAGCAAAAGATTGGAAACCACATAAATGTCCATTAATAGGCACTGGTTAAACAGAACATGGTACATCCCTAAAATGGATGGAATACTATACAGAAAGGGAAAAAGTTCTTTATACATTGATACGGAAAGATCTTCTGATGATATTGTTAGGTTAAAAAAGAAAGGTTCCAAAAAAGCATTTAAGTATAATATCATATTTGTGTGGGAAAATAAATATATACATGTTTATTTAAATATACATAGAATACCTTTGAAAAGATATATAAGAAATGGGTAATAGTGGTAGTTTTCAGAGAAATTGG
The DNA here is from genome assembly GCF_965194805.1 of Balaenoptera borealis. Lineage (NCBI taxonomy): Eukaryota > Metazoa > Chordata > Mammalia > Artiodactyla > Balaenopteridae > Balaenoptera > Balaenoptera borealis. Next base: position 33,551,195 of record NC_138867.1, on the reverse strand, counting down.
GTTTCTAGAAGGCAAGGGAAAGAGAAGGACTTGCTTTTTCACTAGATGATCTTTTATGTTGTTTGGACATTGTCTGCATTACATTATCTACTCAAACAATAAATTAAATTATAAAACTAATTTTAAGTGTGTCATATGCTTCCTTGAAGCTTAACTGTTGGGAACCTAGGAATGTAGTTACAGTATTTTGTTTGCCCATATGCCTATGTAAAAGGCTAAAAGTCAAACAATATTGATGCATTAGCTACTGACAAGTACACTGAGGTTAAAAAAGAACTGCGTATGTTACAGATGTGATTTTGGTTTGAACTTCTATAATCATCAACTTCATTAAGCTTATAAACCCATTGCTCTCCAATAACGTACAAGCAAATACGTAGAACATCATTAGGAGCCCATTAAAATAGAATTGTGGGAAAATATTCTGTTAAATCAGGAAAAGAAAAGGAAAGAAAAAGCGATTTTCAGCTAAACTTATAACAAGAAGCGTATGCTTGGCCACTGGTAATCACAATCTCTTCACTCATTTACTTACCAAATTTGATGAACACATCAGAATTGTTTTGCTTTAAAACCAACTTAAAAAATAAATATAGGGCTTCCCTGGTGGCGCAGTGGTTAAGAATCCGCCTGCCAATGCAGGGGACACGGGTTCGAGCCCTGGTCCCGGAAGATCCCACATGCTGCGGAGCAACTAAGCCCACATGCCACAACTACTGAGCCTGCGCTCTAGAGCCGGTGCTCTGCAACAAGAGAAGCCACAGCAATGAGAAGCCCGCAGGCACTGCAAAGAAGAGTAGCCCCTGCTTGCCCAAAGACCAAATGCAGCCGAAAATAAATAAATTTATAAAGAAAAAATAATAAATAAATAAATGTATATTTTTTCAGAAGTAATGGCTTCCCCAGTGAAAGAAACATTAATTTTGAAAGGAAAAAGACAGAGTGTTATGGAGTGCCCCATGGCTCACTGCTTTAGGTCTCCTGGTTAAAGAGCTGGTCAGCTGGGTGCTTTTACACAACTGTGGTGTACACAGGCAGATGCTACTTCCTGCCACTTTTATGAGCAACCACACCAGCTGCATTATGCCCCTTCCCAAGCTGAACTTGGATACAGCCGAGGGAGAACGCAGGCTGAGAATGTTGGGGAACGAGGTGCTCTCATTCTGCTGAATCCCAAGGGGCCCTCGCTGAGCGTCACAAAGGTGAAAGTCCAGCAGCGGGATGCCTGCCAGTGAGACCTGGCAACCTGAGTTTCAGAATGTTACCGTCAGCACGAATGTTAACTTCCTCCCTACTTACCTTCGTAGGGAAGCAAATCGGTAGTAGACTAACTGTTGAAGCAATTGTTTATTTCCCTCTCACATCACAGGTTAATGTGAATTGATGGGAGAATGAGCGAGGGAGTAGAAGAAGCGGAGGGGTCTGCTCCAAGCAGTCATTCAGGACTCCAGGATCCTTCTGTCTCATGGTCCCACCACCTGCAAGGCAGGTACTCAAACTTTTTTGTGTCATGGACCCACTTGGCAGTCTGGTGAAGCTTAAGGACCAAACCCAGAATAATATTTTTTAAATGCATACAGTGAATGACTTCAGATAGCAACATCAAAAATACTGAAATACAGTTATCAAAATATTAAAGAAATGGTGATATACGCACTTGTTATAATAAGAACTACCATAACGTCACAGTGGCGATGATCACACAGCATTTTGGGATCTCATCAACCACTGTAACGTGATATGAAAATATCTGTCATTTCTATTAGTGGCAAAGTTACAGATGCTGTTAATTTTACTGTGGTTTGTTGCTTTCATTCATAATTGAAGAAACTATTAAATGTCAGTTAGCTGGAGAAAATAAAGATGCATATTAATTCCCCTTTCAACTTCTCACGTCTCCTGAATTCTGTCCACAGACCTCTTTGGGGGTCTGAGGACCCCAGGTTAAACCCCGCATCTTCTCCTGGCTCCTCTGCTTCCAGCCAGTGATCAGTAAAAGAGGGAGCCTGGAAGATTGCAAAGGAGGTTTTATGGACCAGGCTTGGGGGTGGCAGTGGAAGCAAACATCACTTTTGCCCACGTTGCGTGGAACTCAGTCTCATGGTTGCACCTGAATGCAGGGGACGCTGGGACACGCACCCCAGCCACGTGCCTGGGAGGAAAATGGAAATGATTTGGTGAGAGATCACATAGTCTCTGCCACAAGAGACTCCATGATTCAAGCAAGAGAGCGGAAGAAAGTCCTGAAGTCGTGCTTACTGTGCACTTCAGGGAGGAAACATACGTCTATAAACAACAAGCCTCTTTTCTAGATACTCTGATTTTAAGGAAAATGATTTTATATGAATGAACTGTTTTTTAAAAAGAATTTATCCAAATTTGGTAATTTAGATACCAAGAAGCCATTTTTGAAGAATCTCAGACCTAGGATGAAGGTTCAGCCTTTTGATCGATACTTATTCAAGATTGTCCCTGGTCCCCCTCGTGCTGCCAAGGTCTCCCTCTGATGCTCCTGCCCTGCCCTGCATTTGGCAAGACCTGATGGTTTCAAAGAAATAACACATGAGGGTCACAACAGAGTGAACCGGCACTAAGCTGTTCTGAAGACTAAATCTGAAGGCCTCCCTTCTCATTCTCACAATGAAAGAACGTGTGTGTTTTGGTCATTGACTCTTTTATAGTCTGAATGTTTAGTAATTCTCTATAGGCTAATTCATGGACAGAGCATGATTCTGATCACAGAAATATTTGTGGATGCAGCAGGATCAAGACTTTAAGCAGGGGTGTCTGCCCCGGGTTTTAGGATTTCAGCCCCCATTTAGCCAGCATCAGAACACCGGGGACTTCTTTCCACAGCAAACACACTTGCTCCATTTCAAATAGACCCCATATCCTATCCCTTCTTGGCCCCCAGCAGTTATCCCTGTTCCTACGCATGCCAGAAGGTAGTCTGTGGCACATCAATCCAAGTGTTTGTTTTTACTGTTTCCAAAGTTGTTGCCTCTCCCGTAACCTGACAGATCAGCAGAGAAGAGAATTACCAGGGAGTAAGGCAGTGATGGAGCCCGACACAACGTGAGCTGGGCTTCCTGGAAATCATGATCCCTCAGCCTCACGCCGATATCTGGGACCATTCCAGTGCCTGCTCCTGGCTTCACCTCCAGCCCAGGGCTGAGTTCTCACCTCCTGTGGGATGAAGAAGGTGACAGAATGACCTCTGGGGAAAACACCTCATTCCATTCCCAGACTAAGGAGAAAGGCCAAAGATTTGGAAATGTAGCAGTGGCTGCTGACCCTGTTTATTCTCAGAAAACATTTATTTCTCCGTGCCCACACGCTTCTGAAACGGTACCGGCATCTGCCCTGTACTAATGAGCCCACTGACACGTGGTTTCTGCTGCAGAGTAAAAGAAATCACAGCCTTCATAGCACAAGTATTGACTGACAGGATTATTTATTCCATTGCAGTAGTGTCCAGAAGAATACAAGAATTGGAGGGATTTTATTTTTTTACTGATTCTTGTGGGAGTTTAAATACCCATTTTTATGCAGAAGTCAAGATAGCAAAACCAACTCCAGTAAAATCTAAATAGATTTCACTTAATTATATATTCATTTATTTTCTAAATCTATATTAATTTATAATTAGATGTATTATATATATTTAATTTATAATTAGATTTATAATATATATGTAATACATATTATAGACTTCACTTAATAATTATACTATTGCCTGTTACTAAATTCATGGTCTAAAAATCACTCCATTGACACTTTTTCAGGAAATCAAGTGGAAATATTTTCTTAATTCTGCTTCAAGTAAGTGAGGTAGGCAGACAGGAAGCCTGATTTTCCCTGCAGTCATTAGAAAGCATGGCAGACTTATATTTTAAACACGTATGCTGTATGCACAATGAACACACACATAGCATGCTGCACCAAATGCAGATCAGACTGTTCTGGACTTGGTGGAGTTTGCGTCAAGGTCAAATACTCATCCCTGTGTTTGGGGCCAGGCGAGGGGGGGTGGGTACACAATGCCTCACTGTGTGTCCAGCTCTCTCACTAGCATGAAGCAGTGCTGCAGAAGCCGCCAGCTCTCAATTATTCAGGGGCTGATCGTTCACCTTTTGAATTATCCAAAACCTCCATACTGTTTTCTTTTTCCCCTCATTAGGATTGCCATACTGTTTTCTTTTTCATACTGTTTTCCACACTGTTTTCTTTTTCCCCTCATTAGGATTGCCCCAAGACGGTGATGTTGTAACCTGCGATTTTACCTCTTTACAAATGTTTTGGTGGGGCAGATATTGGAAACTATTGGGGATGAAGGAGAGAAAGAGACAACTGTTAGCTATTCATTATGATTCTTTTCATTGAAATTGATTCATCATTTTAGCCAGTAAACAAATGTTTCCCATATGTGCAAAACAATTTACAGTCTTCAAAGCACTTTCTTTCTCTCTTCCTCCTCCTCCTCCTCCTCCATCTCCTCCTCCTCCTCCTCCATCTCCTCCTCCTCCTCCTCCATCTCCTCCTCCTCCCCCTCCCCCTCCTCCTCCTCCTCCTCCATCTCCTCCTCCTCCTCCATCTCCTCCTCCTCCTCCTCCTCCATCTCCTCCTCCTCCTCCTCCTCCTCCTCCATCTCCTCCTCCTCCTCCTCCTCCTCCTCCATCTCCTCCTCCTCCCCCTCCCCCTCCCCCTCTTCCTCCTCCTCCTTCTTCTTCTTCTTCTTCTTCTTCTTCTTCTTCTCCTCCTCCTCCTTCTTCTCTCTCTCCCCGCCTTCCTTCCCTTTCTCTGTTGCCCCACTTCCTTCAGTGTTCCTTCTCTATTTACAAACTCTGTATGCTCATATACACTCTCTGATTTGATCCTAACAAGAAACCAGGATTTCCTTACGTTACTAATGAGGAAATTGAGCATCAGAGAGGCTAAGGAAATTGCCCAAGGTAACACAGCTAATAAATAGCAGAGATGAGATCCAAATGCAGGCTTGGTGTGACACCTGCTGCCAGCTTCTATCCACCAGAGAGCCACCCCAAGCAAAACAGCATAAACCTCAGTGCCACCTGTTGGCTAATGGTGAGGGGGCCAGGTGTGGGTTTCTGTTGAGTGATAACTTTCTGCAGTAAGGATAGGTTGACCTAAAGTTATTTTCATTCCACAGCATTCACCATCCGTGGAGAGTCTGGGAAGTATTCAGAGATCTAGACTTGAGACGGAAAGGTGAATGCAGATGCCAAGTGTTGTTTCCTCTGACTTGAGTGGAGAAGGGACAGTTGAGGCAGAAATCAACACAGAGAACATGTGTTCTTTGAATTTGACAAAATCCTACTGTTAAAGATCACTGTCCCTGGGGCTTCCCTGGTGGCGCAGTGGTTGAGAATCTGCCTGCCAATGCAGGGGACACGGGTTCGAGCTCTGGTCTGGGAAGATCCCACATGCCGCGGAGCAACTAGGCTCGTGAGCCACAACTACTGAGCCTGCGCGTCTGGAGCCTGTGCTCCGCAACAAGAGAGGCCGCGATAGTGAGAGGCCCGCGCACCGCGATGAAGAGTGGCCCCCACTTGCCACAACTAGAGAAAGCCCTCGCACAGAAACGAAGACCCAACACAGCCAAAAATAAATAAATAAATAAATAAATAAATTTATTTAAAAAAAAAATCACTGTCCCTCCCTTTACCTTTGTAGGTCTCGAGAGCCACCTTATTCCTAACCTTTCCAAGTCTGCAAACTTTACAGCTACTTATTTTATGAAAGTATGGGCTTTTAAAATATCAACAAGATGAAATAAGAATAATTAAATGGGATAATATCAATTACCTAACACTGTGCTGGGCACATAGTAGATGCCCAATATCATAGCTGCTACTACTGCCATTATCATTACTATTCTTAGAATTATTCTGCTTTTCTCCTTATTATGCAAAAGCCAAGCTCTGTTTCTTTCCTTTGTATCGATATGACACACAAATGCTTTAACTGAAATTTTATATTTTATTATTAAAGATTAGTGTGGTGACTGATGGTAATCATCAAGCCAACTTTCATAAAAAGTCCATTTTGCTCTAGATCACCTTATGATCCCAGTGCTTGGATACTCCAACTAGAATTGCTGCTAAATATACAAATGGATTGTTAGAGAGGTATTATTACAGAGCCACAAACTATGCCAAACAATATACTTTCTTTCCTTCCTCTCTTCTCCCTCCCTCTTCCTTCCTCCTTCTTTTCTTCCTCCTCTTCCTCCTCCTTCCCTTATTGTCTCCCCCCATCATGATGGTTCACAGTATGTCACAGTTAAATACCTTGAAAGATAAAACAGAAAGCATCTGTGAGCAGTCATCAGATTTGTAAACAGTGGTTTGGTTGATGTTTTGTTTCTCAGTCCTGTCATTTTTTATGATTGTTGTCCCCGCTGGGATTCGAGGGAGGAAAGCCACTCCCCCCAAATCTTCCCCATGGGAATTTGGGTTGGGAACTGTCTTCCCTTTTCCCAGAACTCTCTTTATAAAGGCAAACAGTCCTGGGAAGGGTGTCACTTAAACCCTTATAGCTTGGTGTAGAGAAGTTTGTCTGATGCTTTTTTTTTTTGACCATGCCTTGGCATTCAGGATCTTAGTTCCCCGACCAGGGATCAAACCCGTGCCCCCTGCAGTGGAAGCTCGGAGTCTTAACCACTGGACAGCCAGGGAAGTCCTGATGCTTTCTTTTTGACCTGAGTTACCAAGGTACTTTGAGAACGCTGAACAAAGGGATGAGGAGGTGAAGGAGTTGGGGGAGGGAGGGTTTCTAAAGATAAGCCTTATCTACCTCACCATTTGCTCAGTGCCCATCTTAGCTTTGAGCTCATCTGCAATACAAACGCCTTGAGCAATGCCAAATGGAACTTCCACCTCTCCCAGAACAGCTGACTTTTATAAACAGGTTTCCCATAGGATTATCAAATAAACAAACAAGTGGGTTTAGAGCAAGTGACTCAAGCCAAACTCTCTCATCTTCCCACATCAAATCTACCAGCCTGCAGCCTCTGCGCATGCACAGTCTGTCCGCACTCTGGTCAGTCACAAAGCTTTCCCTGTTCCTATGAAAGACCAGCTCTCCTTTGGGCTTGGATCTCTCCTCCCTCACCTTTTCAAGGACTTTGCTTCTGTGGTTATTTCCTTTTTCTTCTGCCTTTTCTTCCCCTCTATTCATCTATTCCCATCGGCATGCTCTAAGCACGTGTAAACATGCTGACCCCTCCTGGTTTTCCTGTCAATGGCATCTCCTTCTCAGCCTCCTTTGCCAGCTCCATCTTGTCTACCAATTCTCCAAACAGGAATTATCCAGGGCTTTGCCTTTACCCACTTGATTTTCCCAGCTACCCTTCTCTCCCTGATGTCAGCCAGCCCCATGGCTTTAAATAGCATCAATGTGCTGATGATGCCTGTATTTACATTTCTAGCCTTGACCTCTCTCCTCAACTCCACACTTGTATCCTTCTTTGGACTTGATATATCTGTGTGGATGACTAATAGGATCTCAAAAGACGACTATTGATTTCTACATCTCCCTAACCCAAAGGTATTCCTCCCTCCTTCTTAACCATCTCAGTAAATGACTCTATTTTCCAACTGGGTAATCAAGACGAAAAGCTAAGAGAACCCTGATTTTCTCACCACCTCCCATGACAAATCCACTGGGACATCCTGTCATCTCTCCTTCCAAAGCACATCCCAAATCCATTTACTTATCTTTATCTCTACTGTTGCCACCTTTGTCCACGCCACCATAATTTTTTTCCTAAAATAACCTCCTACCGGCCTCCCAGATTCCATGTTTGTCTACACAACCCATTCTTCATGAACCTGTCAGAATTATCTTTTTAAAACATAAATAATGTCATGCCTTTTCTTGAAATCCGCCAACAGTTTCCCATTGCACTTCGAATAAAGTAAAAACTCCTTATTGTGATGACCAGGCCTACCACAGAAAACCCCTAAATGCATATAATTGGAAAACTCCTAAGCTCAGCAGCACAGATATAGATAATAAGAGACTGTCCTAATGCTGGCAGAGCAAAAATTCTCCTTCCCTTAATCCAGCCATTACACCTGGGTGGCACCACTTCCTTAATGGCAGAATGATTGCCTCATGTTATAGTTGAGCTTCCTCACAGTATGGAGGCTGGGACAAGTACAAGTACACTGGGAGGTGGGAGTGCCAGGTAGAAGTATATGCTTTTTATGACCTAGACTTGGAGCTCACAAATATCATTTCCACTGTACTCTGTGGATCATAGCTGCCACAAATTCCTGCCCAGAATCAAAGGGAAGTAACACAGAGCCCACGTCTCAGTGAAAGGAGTGTCAGACACATTATAAAAAGAACATATGGGAAGGCATATGTAGTTGGGTGTGGCCATCTTTGGGAAAGACAGTCTGCTACTCATGTGGTCATGGTTGTGATTTTATATTGCATGGCCAAGTTTTCTTTTAGTAAAATTGTTCCTGGAATTAACTGAATAGTTCTGTATTCTATAGCTTTCCACAAAGGCTCATAGTACTCTGCCTCCCAAACAATTTTGAGAACCATTGATCTTGTCCAACCGATTCATTTTGTAGCTGAAGGACCAAAAGGCTAAAGAGATAATTGTGATTTGCCTAAAGAAAAGCTTTTCCTAATCTCTCACTTTGCCTGCTTCTAGAGGACATTCTAGAGCAGGGGGAATTAGAGACTGATTCCAAAGGATGGAAGAATTGGAGTTGGAATAATTGGGAAATCGGGTGCTGATGACATGTGTGATGGACTTTGAGAAAGTTTGGGGCCCCTGGCTTTTCCCCTTGATATGAATCCTGAAAGAATTCTGTCTGGCGGTGGGAAATGGAGGGAGGGCAGGACATGCAGAAGGGGACAGCGCCTAGAAGGGGAGGAGGCAAGGCAGCGTTTCTCCAAGTGCCGCTGGTGGACCAAATGCATCAGAATCAGAATCACCTAGAGCATTTGTCACAATGCAGGTTCCTTGATCCCACATCTGAATCAGAATCTCTGGTAGTAGGGCTCAAGAAGCCACAATCTAACAGGCTTTCAAAGGAACCCTCCTACATTGTTGGTGGGAATGTAAATTGGTGCAGCCACTATGGAGAACAGTGTGGAGGTTCCTTAAAAAACTAAAAATAGAGCTACCATATGATCCTGCAATCCCGCTCCTGGACATATATCCAGAGAAGACCATAATGCGAAAAGACACATGCACCCCAATGTTCACTGCAGCACTATTTACAATAGCCAAGACATGGAAGCAACCTAAATGTCCATCAACAGATGAATGGATAAAGAAGATGTGGCATATATATATATATATATATATATATATATATATATATATATATATATTTATATATATAGTGGAATATTACTCAGCCATAAGAAAGAATGAAGTAATGCCACCTGCAGCAACATGGAGAGACCTAGAGATTATCATACCAAGTGAAGCAAGCCAGACAGAGAAAGACAAATATCATACGATATTGTTTATACGTGGAATCTTAAAAGAAAAAAGATACAAATGAACTTATTTATGAAACAGAAAGAGACTCACAGACATAGAAAGCAAACTTATGGTTACCAAAGGGGAAAGTGAGAGTGGGAAGGGATAAATTAAGAGTTTGGGATTAACATATACACATTACTCTATATAAAATAGATAACCAACAAGGACCTACTGTTTAGCACAGGGAACTATACTCGATATTATGTAATAACCTATAAGGGAAAAGAATCTGAAAAAGAATATATATATGTATGTATAACAGAATTTTTGTGCTGTACACCTGAAACTTACACAATATTGTAAATCAACTCTACTTCAATTAAAAAATTAAAAAAACCAAAAAACAAACAAATGAAAACAGGCTTTCAATGGGTAATGACACATTCCAATATTTGAGAATTACTGAGACGGATGGTAAAACTAACTGGTCTAGAAAATTGAGCCTGGCTTAGAAATATGAAACCAGCAAAAGTGTCACAAATATCTGTGAGTCACCTGGACAAAGCTCATCAAATAAAGTGGAAAGATATTCTAGCAATGAAGACAAAAATAAAGATTTAAGTTTCCTTAAAATAGAACGTAAGTGACTAACTAAACCTCTAAGAATTCAATTTTTACCCTTGAAACATTATTCAACAATATTTGAAGACTTTTGTTATTTTCAGCAAGTGAATCTTACCAAAAGAAAGGTTACAGTTTGACTTCAAAACACCCCTCCATCTAGTGCTTCATAGAACTCAATAGGAGAGAGAACACATCTCTTTCTCTGACATTTGGCTGATTTGCACATGTGAATCGGGAAGCATACATTTCCACAGAAGCCTAAAGATGAAAAGCCAGAACACTATTCGTATTGGGGGCACTTGATATAATCCCATTCTGCTTTGTCTCACAACCCATCCATGGGCTAATAACGTCTCTGCCTCAGCTCTGAAATTCTTCATCATCAATGGCTTATTGTAAAATACTCTCTTTAGCTTCAGGCCATTTTTACCAGCCAGCTCCATATTCCCCTGCCCCCAACCAAAATTCCTTTCTTTTTTCCTGACCACTAAATAATTAACTTCCTGATGATGTGCAGCCAATTTCAAGGATGTTAAGACTCTCTGGCCATGCCAATGGGATTGACTCCTTGGGATCTTATAGGGCTGGTAAGACACCCTCACCCATCTAATGGACACCCCAGAATGTCACAAAGGCTCCCAGAGAGCTTCACCCTAGGCAGCTAACAATCTCCATGGAAACAGCCATCCATCTGCTTAACTTTTCCAGATAAGATTTCTCCCTGGGCAGTCCTGATGCTGGAGCTTATATTATTAGATCACAATTTGCATTCTTACCCCCAAGTATCTTTTGGGAAAAAAGGTGCTCTTTAATTTGTTTCTGAAATCAAAATTGTTGCTCTTTCTTTGGGTGTCTATGCTTGTCTCTCTACCCCTCCCCCACCCTCTGACTGCCCCCCATCTCCCACCGTGCAATTGGTGGACTGTACATTGGCGGGCTATTAAACAACTTCAACACAGCTGCACTTTGTTTACTCCATATCTATTTTTTTGGCTTTCTGAGAGGAGGTATTGTGCTAGGCAGGACAATTTGATTGGAGAATTGTTTAGACTGTGACAAGTAGAACAGTTATAGAGGATATTTTATGGAGTTAAACTTCAAGGAGGAAAGAAGCCATCATTAATGCACAAAAAAGAAAAAAATGAAAAAGTTGGCATGGATAGGAGACTTAGGTCATACTGAAACAAGAGTCAACTCAGATCTTCATCTTAACTTCACTGAATTGGAATTTTAACTTTGAAATGGAATCCAACTGGTGCACATTTCAGTCTGTGAAGAGGTAGAATTGAGAACATGAAAAATTTGCTTGGAAATGTTCATGAGCATAAATCAAAGCTTTGATATCGTGCTTCTTACAACCCGATGTCTTCATTTTTTTCATAATTCTTCCTCATTTTTCCCATCATGTGGGTTTAGCCAGCAGGGTGGCATTTCTTTTTCCAATGCCCTTTATGCAACATACAAAGATTGGAAGCCTATATCTGTTAAGGTTTATGTCAAGATGATCCCCAAATTCTGATTCTGCAGTGAAGCACATCCAAGTGGAAGAGAGAGGTTGTATGACCTCAAACCCTGGCTGCAGGTAGAGCAAGGCAATATAGTCTACCGAAACAAATACTTGGCTGGGAACTAAGAGACCAGGGTTCTGAGCTTGACTCTTCCACAGCCTGCACAATCTTCAGCAAAGCTTCTGACTTATGTAGGTATTGCTTTTCTCATCTATGAAAAGGTTGAATGAATTCAAGTTTCCTTTTACCTCCAAATTTGGAAGTTAATACCATTCCAGGCTTAATATTTCTTTTTACATTTCTGATCCATCTTCCAGAGGAAACTAAGCATGGTTTTCTGACCTCATGGTGCTATAGGAAATCACTCACCAGTGTTATTAGAATGAATCAAAAATATTTTGTTCATTTCATTTTCATTTGCTGTTGAAAAGTCTCCTCGTGGTCAAAATGCTTCACATTGAGATAGTAGAGCCACACGCATGACAACTTCATTTTATATGACATCTTCCCTATAAACCGTATCTCTAAGCACTTTACAGAGCGTCTGTAATTACGGAATTATAGAAACAGGGGAGAAAGGAGGTTGGGGAAAATGCAAGGAAGAAATGACATGAAATGCAGATCTTTTTCACATTTTTCATGTGTATAATGATATAAAGAAATTCTGCCCCACAAGAGAATAGTGTGAGCTAAAAATCCCACCTTCCCAGGGCTTCAGACATGATGGGGCTTCTTCTCTTTGCTATGGGATGCATTATGAGTTCAAACAACTAAGGTAAAATCTTATTAATTTGAAAGCTCACATTTCCAAATGTATATACTAGATGTTGCAAAGACTGACAGCTTAGAAACCTGGGTAGCATTTAGGTCTCTGAATCTCAAACCAGAGCACACCAGAGTAATACTGGTGGGTCAGGGAAACAAATTTCCATAACAAAAAACTTGCCTCAAACCAGAGGCTCACTGGATAGCAAAACTGTGCTTTTCAGTTCAGTTAATAATTACTAAGGGGTTGGATATACCAAGCACAGATGTTCACATGATATGACAAACTTTTTGAAGCAAGAAGCCCACATGTCCTGATGATCCAGATGCAGAAATACCTTCTACCCTTCAGTACACATCTGGAAAAAGATGAATACATCCCATGCCATAGCTAATGCTCATTCATTCTTAGCATTCTCAGTAATTCATATAAATTAACAATTTTAATTATTAATTTAATAATTATTTTAAAATTATAATTATGTATAATTATATGCATGTATAATTATTGTCATTATTATAAAACAATGCAAATAATTAATAAAGAATTAATGGTGTATATTATGTGGCCACCTCTTTTTTCAGCACACGAGTTAATTTTGTCAAAAAGGAGTAGCTATTGCCATCTCTGATTATAAAAGCAATACATACAAAAGGTAAAAAAAAAAAAAAATTTTAGAGAATATTCAAAGGAATGACATCATTTAGCCCGCAAAGCCTTCTCATTCCTCTGAACTCCTGAAATATGTTAACCACATGTACTACTCATTTGGATACCTCGAAATACAGTGTCCTGACTCCTGAGACTTTTCCCAGGAGGGTCCCTGCCTCCGTCTTTGCTCAAGAAGGAGGGGGCTGCTGCACTTTCCAAAGCCTCTTATCCCATTCTAGCCCTAGAGCCTCCTTTGTCTCCTATATACAACATGAGTACAAGGACACACTCCATCTTTTCCCACTCACTCAGCTTCTTGAGAGACCCCACTCTCTCCTGCCTTGACCCCAGAAGAGCTGGCCTTGGAAACTTGGCCCATGGCTTGTAAAAGCTTGTCAATATCCATGGCATCTGGGAGGTGAGATGCTCATAAGAGGTTAGGGACAAAGGTCACTACATTGTACAACTCCCAGGAGTACACTCAGGCTGCGTTCTGTCCGAAGAGCACCAGTGCAGCCCTTAACAGAAGTGGATGGTCCCTTGGGAGCTGTGCAACATGGGGCCTGGCAGCCAACATTCTCAGAGGAGGATTGTGGGCTGGCCCAGAGTCGGTGCTCAGGGCACATTTGCTGCTGTTGGGGAGGGGGTCAGGGCAGCAGCTCACACAGTCACGTGGCTCATCCGCTGCTCAGACGCCTGGCCCTCTAATGTGGCTGCCATTTGGCTTTGGCTTTGCTGGTCACGCAAAAGGCCACCCACACCTTAGATGGCCCGTGGCTCATCTTAAAACAGACATTAGTTGCCCATGCTAGAGCAGTGCAAAACCCCTCCAACTTGTATTGATAAAATAACTCCACCCAATGCCCAAATGTGGTGAAAGTTTACCGATATGAGCCACAGGACTCTTGCGCCCATCAGATGTCCTGCACTATAAATGGAAGAATGCAACTGGAAGGTATTCTCACGAAAAATGGGAAGGGAAAAAAATAAATGGCTTATGGGGACAACACATCATGCTTACAATTCAAATAATATCTGTTGCCCACCCTTCACTTTTTTTGGTGGCAAGTTGAATCTTTTTCAAACTGAATTGACAAATATAACAAAATGCTCAACCTCTCTCTTTTACATCCTTAATCTTAAAACTCATACCAATCCTGGGTCTGACTGACACTTAAAATTGTGTGTTGTTCCCTCCTCATCCTCCTTTTTTTCTCTTTCAGTTCTCCCTCAACCCCAGGAACCTTGAACCCTGGCCACTTTGTGTTCTCTATTTGCAGGAAATGTCCATGTATGAACCTTTCCCAGCATTCCTTTTCAAAATATATCTCTCTTGGGCCACATTCATTTACCTTCCAGGGAATAAAACTTGATGCATTCGTTTTTATTGTGATTGCTAATAACTTAACTCTCTACCTTTCCTAAAACAATACACCCTCATGCATTTGCATGCACACATATTCTAATAAGAGCTTTTGCTATCTGACCCAAGGAATGAGCACTGATAGAATTTTTAAGTGGCCACAAGAGCAGATATTTGGGGATAAGATCGCCTAAAACTAGTATAACTGAAATGACAACAGGGCAATCTGCTATCCTCTCCATTCAAAGAGAACCTTGTTCCCCTCCTGTTCCTCGTCCATCTCCCCTGTACCCTCTATCACTCCTTTTCCACAGCGCAGGGAGAAGTCATCCTCCCATGACAAAAACAATGAAGATCCTACCCCTGAGAAGGAAGGAGTTTTATTCTTTAATTTTTTTAAAACTTTAAATCTTATATTGGAGTATAGCCAGTTAACAATGTTGTGGTAGTTTCAGGTGCATGGCAAAGCGACTCAGCCATACATATACATGTATCCATTCTCCCCCAGACTCCCCTCCCATCCAGGCTGCCACATAACACTGAGCAGAGTTCCCTGTGCTCTACAGTAGGTCCTTGTTGGTTATCTGTTTTAAATATAGCAGTGTGTACATGTCAGTCCCAAACTCCTTAACTATCCCTTCCCTCCACCCTTCCCCCCTGGTAACCATGAGTTCATTCTCTAAGTTTGTGAGTCTGTTTCTGTTTTGTAAATAAGTTCATTTGTGTCATTTCTTTTTAGATTCCACATATAAGTGATATCATATGATATTTCTCTTTCTGTGTCTGACTTACTTCACTCAGTATGACAATCTCTAGGTCCATCCATGTTGCTGCAAATGGCATTATTTCATTGTTTTAAATGGCTGAGTAATATTCCATTGTATATAGGTACCACATCTTCTTTATCCATTCCTCTGTCGATGGACACTTAGGTTGCTTCCATGTCCTGGCTATTGTAAACACTGCTGCAGTGAACACTGGGGTGCATGTATCCTTTCAGACCATGTTTTCCTCCGGATATATGCCCAGGAGTGTGATTGCAGGACGGAGTTTCATTTTTAAGACTCTAGAATTTGACCTGAAGAGAATCGTAATGGGCTGTGTCATTAGTCAGGGTAGGCTAGCTGGTGCTTCAGTAACAAACAGCTCCAAATCTCGGTGGCTTAAAAAAATAAAACAAAACAGGTGTGTTGAATGTTTATGCTCCGTGAGGGACAACCAGGGGTTCTGCTCTGCATTATCTGCACTCTGAGACCCAGCTGACATAATATCCACTTCTTGAAACATTTTTGGTTGCCATGGTAGAGAGAAAAACGGGGAAAGAGAATGAAGAAATGTGTGCACAGGCTATTAAAGTTTGATCAGAAGTTACATGTGCCACCTCCTCTAACATTTCATTCACCAAAGCAAGTTCATGGCCACACTTACTTCCCAGTTGGTGTGGAAGCACACTTCTACCATGTGCCTGCAAGGACAGAGTCAGAATATTTACGAAAAGCCCAATGATTAACTCAGAATATCAAACAGCATTATTTTATAGTAAAATGCCAAGAACAGAGCCTAGCATTTAGCAAGAGCTATTATTACTCTTATCATTATTATTGTTGTTACCTGTGGGAAAACAGATCCAGGAACATGACATGATTGACCTTAGATCACACAGCTCATTAGGAACAGAACAGAGATGAGAACACATATTTATTAAATCCAAGATTGGAGTTCTTTTCCCTCAGTTCATTTGAATGCCTAAAAAGACATGATCAAACACAGTTATTGAACCACCACATTCAACTAGATGACCAGGAGTTTGGCTTTGTTTTCCTGATAGGTTACCGTCAAGAACATGGGTCAGCAAACTTTTTCTGTGGAGTCAGATAGTAAGTATGTTGTGGGCCACATGGCCTCTGTCACACCACTCAACGCTGCCATTTTAGTGCAAAAACAGCCACAGACAGTATGTCAAAAGCAGGCATTGCTGTGATCCTAAAACTTCTTTACACAAACAGACAGCAGGCTGGATTTGGCCAGGGAGCAGTACTTTGCCCACACTTGTCCTTCACCAGAGAAAGACTGGTCAAGGCAAAGTCAGAGAAGAACCTAAACAAAGAAACCTTGGGCAGGTCACCTCACCTTTCTGTGCCTCAGATTTCTCTTCAGTACAAAACCTACCCGACGGGGTTATTTTGACGATTAAACAGGTTGCTAAGCGTAGCGCACTTAGAAGAGTGCCCAGCAAGCAGCGAGCCGTCCTAATCGAGCAGGACCCTATGGGGTCTTCCCCCATATCCTATGCTTTGGCTCCTCTGAAGTACCTAGATAATAGCATTTGATGCACATTTCCTGAGTTGTTTTGCAGATGTGAAACTCCCCCCTCCCCGACGAACGGAAGATGTTAATTACTTGACGACCATGAGCACATATTCCCAGGCTTCCTGGAGCCTAAGGACGGATCATTTTAACCCCTGTGACACCACCCTGCTACCTCACCATCAGCCAATCAGAGAATTGTGCACAAGCTGATCACATACCCTGCGACCCCCTCCCTCACCTGGCTTTTAAAAGTGCTTTAAGGAAACCCTTCGGGGAGTTCGGGGCTTTTAGGGCATGAGCCACCGGTCTCCTCGCATCGCCTGGCAATAAACCTTTCTCTGCTCCAAACTCTGACGTTTCAGTTTGTTTGGCCTCACCGCGAGTCGGGCACAGGAACTTGGGCTAACAGGCGCCCCTGCACAGAGGTTTACTGCCCCTGCCTGGGATCAGCCACTGTCCTCGGGGCTGGAGGTCCCATCGCGAGCAAAACAAAGTCCCTGCTCGCTTGCAACTCAAATTCTGGTACAGCAAGTCAGAGAAAGAAACAGATATGAAAGATGTCAGGAGGTGATAATGGCTGAAATGGAAAATAAAACAGGATTAAGAGTGGGTGGGAGAGGTGTGTTTGTAAAGTTTTATGTAGGGTGGGCCTGAGGAGAGACGTGGAGCAGAAAACTTCCAGAAGGGAGGAAGTGAGCCAGGTAGATACCTGGAGGAAGCCTGTTTCAACGCAGATAAGATCAATGCAAAATCCCTGAAGCAAGAACGTGCGGGCTGTGCTCCCTGACGGAGGTGAGGTGGGCATGGCCATAACAGTGTGGGAATTCTTGGGCAGAGTTTGAGGAAATGTGAAGAAGACAGGTTATGGGCCCTGGTTTTAATTCTGCAGGAGATGGGGAATATTATACTTATCATTAATTGTGATTATTATTACTTTGTATCACTAGCACTCTTTCTCTCACTTTTTCTTCACTCTTCCTTCCTCCTACCTCCCAACTCCTCCTTCCCATCGTCTCTCTCCCCATCTATCTATGCCTCTTCACCTGTGCTCCTCTAGATCCTTTTTTACCCTTCTATAACTCTTCTTCTTTTAGGCAATACTTCACTCTTTTGGTGGCATATGAAACCAAGGAGGTCACTGCCCCTGGAATGATCCAGCGAGAAGGTTGGTCCAGGCCAGAGCTTTCCAGGAGGATTTACCTTATTCCGCAGATGCTGGGCATCAGACAGAAAAGGTTTAGGAAGGACCAGATGAGAATTAAAGCAGAGACCATCAAGGATATTTTGTTGTTATTTTTAAAGCAAGATCCCAAAGCATTTAAAGAAATATGCAAGTGGTATTGGATTGATGTGAATGTGGTAGGCAAGAAACAGATGCATAATCAGGTTTTTTCATCCTTTTCGCAGTGTGAGTTTGTAAGTGGGTGTATGTTTATCCCAGGATTCAGAATATAACCAACTCTTGATTACCAGGGATAATGGATGTGACATCAATATTCCAAGGAGCTGAGAATTGAAAAATGCTTTTCAGGGACACCTTTGCAAGGTAACCTGTTGTGTTCTGGTTAAACAAATATTATATATGGATCCTTGATATAGATACCATAGAGAGAGGGGAATGGAAGGTGGGAAGGAGAAAGGAGAGAGAGAGGGGACAGAATCTAACTGTCAATAAATCAATCATCAAGGTCACTGTGTAATGTGCAGATTAAACCCCAGCACAAGAGCCCCTGGCCACACATGCTAGCGGGGGCTGAAAACCCGCTGTGCTCAGAACTTTACGGCTGCATCTGCCTGCAGCGAGACACTTTTTAAAGAAAATTTATAGGAAGACCACAAATGGGCTAGTGGCACTTGTGTGCTTCTCAAACTGAAATTGGATTCCACAAGTCACCTGGGGAATCTTATTCAAATGCAGATTCTGATCCAGTGGGTCCAGAGCAGATCTTGAAATTTGGCATCTCCAATAAGTCCCCAGGTTTTGCCCATAGCGCTGCTCTGTGAGCCATGCTTGAGTAGTATAGTGGGACTTTTAATGTAATAATAAACTCAAAAGTTTGTTACAAAAAATATCTATTTCATTGCATTAAATGGTAACACTTGTAATAATATATCTTGGCCAGAGGTGGACAGGCGTGTCATTTCTGGAAATGACGGGAGTTTCCAAGGTAAATTTATTTGGTTTGGAAAAATGTTAACAAATTTATGGGAAAAAATTCCAAATATAGTCCCAGTGTTGGCCTAGGTATCCAGATGTCCGGAACCCCATGGGTGTTGATCAGTTCTTCCAGCTTGGGCCCTCTGGTGTGAGCAAGGTGTGAGGCCTCTTGTGAAAGTGCCAGAATATCTGGCAAAGTTGTGCTGGGAAGTGACTTAAGGTCAAACAGGAGCAGCTTGTTAGAGCTTGTTGGCCTTGGGCTCCATCTTGTGGCCAAAAGCAAGAAAACCTTTTTTTAAAAAAAATCTAGAAGCAATCAAATGTAATGTCGTTCTCACCTATGCACAATGCTGTTGTGTTAGGTAAGCTAATTAAGAACAATGAATCTTAAAAATACTAAACTTCTGAAGTGTGTGGGTTGGAGTTTATAAATTCCCTCTTGGGGGCTTTCTTTTCTAATTGTAAAGTTGAAATCCTTGCTAAGTTCAATAGTTTCAGCTTCAGCAAACATCCTGTGTCTACTCTTGTTTGCTATGTGACCATGGCTAGATTACTTAATATTGCAAGGCCTTGAGTTCTAAATCTGTAAAATGGGGATAATAAACCTACTTCATGACATTGTGGGGAAGATTGAACCCATGGAAGGTGCTTGGCCCCAGTGGCTGGTAAGAGCTTAATAATAAGAGAGCAAAAAGTGGAAGTAATTATTATTATTGGTTAGAGTAGAAAATAATGATAATTTTAAAAACATGAAATTTTATTATTTCCAGTTTACAAACAAGGAAAATGAGGTCGAGAGGTCAAGTGATATATCCAAGGTAGCAAGTCCAGTGTCAGATCTAGATTTCAAATGGAAGTCTATTAACTCTAGATCGTGGACTCTTCCATGACAGAGTCGCTTTCATTGTATGTATTAGTGTGATAAACTAAAAGGAAACATATATTAGTCGGCTTTTGCTAGGTTATCCTGCAGTGACAAATAACTCCAAAATCTCAGTGGTGAACAGAACACAAGGGTTTATTTCTTACTCGTGTTACGTGACCTTCACGTGTCTGAGCTGTGGTTGCTTCTGTCAGCCATGCACGAGTACAGCTAAGTCCATTGGCGAAATTGGAGGGGAAATGAGGTTTTTTTTAATTGCTTCTATATTGTCTACAAAGTTATAAAGTAAGGTCATCCCATGACCATGAGGCAAGGAAGAAATATTGGAAATGTGAGGAGAGATAAGGTTGGAAAGTGCATTTATTAGGAGATTATAGAACAACTGCCCAGTAGTGGTAAGAGCCCATTGGAGCTTTTGGTCCTAAGTTTGAGGTGGGCTGGGCAAGCCTGCTGTGTGATTTCCTTCAGGATACCGAGCTGGCTTGGGTTTAGGTGTGAAGCAGGCAGAAAGTTGGGTTAAGGTCTTGCTAGGTGAATCTAGCTTTGGGAGAGAGGGACAAGGGAAGTAAGGAGATTTTAAGTATTGTTTTTCAAAAGCAAACTCCTCAGTGTGAAGGGAACCCAGAGGTCATGCAGTTCATACTGTCTTCTCTACCCCCTTGAGCCCCTTCTACAGGTAAAAAACGGAGGCTCTAAATAGACAAGTGACAACCTGAAGATTACAAAAGGAGGCAGATAGTGTCCTGGAAAGTGATCCTTTGTGAGAAGTAGAGTGCTGACTGGTGTCTCATTGCCAGGGACACTCCTGTGCCCACTTTCCTTCACACCCCACTGCCTCTGCCTCAGGAGGGCTCCTTATGCCACCAGAGTTTAATCAAAGTGAAGGTTTCATCCAATTCCTGGCTATTCAAGGCTTTAAATGCAGCAGGTACTGTCCCAGGAGTGGTAGGTTGAATTCAGTCGCCCCATTTCCTCAGCCCTCCCCGTACTCAGACCCTTTATCCTGTGACTTTGTAGTTCCTCCTACTAGAAGCAAAGTATCCTTCCCAACCCCTTAACACTGGGCTTGGCCAAGGGAGGTGCTTTGTCCAGTGGGATGTTATAAGACATGATGCAAACAGAAGCTTGAACTGGGCTTGGCCAGTTGGACTTCCGTCCTTTCTATGAGAAGAACGTTTCCAAGAATCTCATTGATGCAAGGATGAGGAAAGACTCATAGAACAGAAACAGAACCAGCCTACAGCTTGGAGCCCAGCCCAGCCCAGCCCAGATCAGCCACCCTGCAGCTGACTTGCAGCTGAGTGAGCAGAATTCAACAAGTATTTACTGTACTGAGTTTTGCAGTTATTTGTTATACATCATTTTGTGTGGCGACAGGTTACTATATAGGAGTATCCTTTCAAAATTCATGATGCTTGCTGTCTTGTCAGTTACCTTTCTCCTAAAAATACAGCACCGCAAAGCATATAGGTAATTGAGGAACTCAATTAATAGCTTCTGCTTATCAAAGCTTTGCCATGGCATGAAACCATTTCCAACTAAAAATGTACAAACCTTGTGGGAAAAGAAAAATGTTTACGTGCATATTCCAACTCTCCGGAAAAAAGAGCTAGAAGAAGGGAGGAAGTCACTTTTAGTCAGATTTCTGGTTTGTCATTGTCATTTGCCATCACGTGGCAGTTTTAAAAGAGAGATGAGGTAGAGAGGAACAGCAAAATGAGAATATGAGGAGAGGGAAGGAATACAGGAAAGAAAAAAGGGAGGGGGTTTTAAGAGCAGGAGGGAACTGGGAAGACTGGAAAGGAAGTCCAGACAGAAGGGAAAGGGACAGAGATTTCTCACTGGAAAATCCAGGGAGTTGGGGATGGAGAAGAGTGGGGTAGGTCCCCCCGCTCCCCATACTCAGGGCTAACAGAGGGGCACACTTATTTTGACAAACATAATGTACAATACAGCACCACAACTAAATTTCTGAACTCCGTTTTGGTGATTTCATGTACTTTCATATTTCATGTTGTGCTACTTTTCAGTTACAATTTCCCCACCTTGGGACATGACATTGGAACTTGGCGGGTTATAACATGGCAACAGGGGCCACCACTGCCAACACTGTTGTTACTGGGAAGTGGCTGCTGAGATGGAAGGTAATGAGAACAGGAAAGGTAGGACAGGAGAGCAGGGAAAGGGGACAAGAGGAGACCCAAGAGCCCGACTGGTCACCCGAGAGATGGTTACTGATTTTGCTCCAGCAGTCACTTTGCCCTCCTGGCTGTCAGCCCAGCCTCAGCCCCCCACCCAGAACCAACAGTTGGCTGGACTCCTTCTGCAGCCTGAGTCTGGGAGTAGAGCATGGGTTTGCCAAGTTGGAAATCTGGGGAGATGACATGACCAAGTTCTTCTCAACCATGCCTGATGTGTGTTTGCAAGATCTGGATTTGTGCGGTCATACCTCTGTCCTTTTCCTCACTCCCGTTTTTCTTTTCTTTTCTTTTTTTTAACTTTTTGGCTGCACCGTGCAGCATGCAGGATCTTAGTTCCCCGACCAGGGATCGAACCCGTGGCCCCTGCAATGGAAGCTCAGAGTCTTAACCACTGGACCGCCAGTGAAGTCCCATCTCCCGTTCTTCTATCAAGAAGTATGCCAACTCTCACGGTAGAGCCATAGGTATGACTACACCCACAGGTACCCTGCAGGGAGCATGGGAAGGTCAGGCTCCCCTTGGAGATAGCCCACCGGGGTCACCAGAACAATGCTCTCTAGAGTTATTTGGTCCGAAGACATTACTTAATTCACTTAACTTCCAGTGTGCTTCGCTGAGTGGAGGAGTAGAGGAGAGATCTATAGGTCAGGGCCAGAAGTTGTACACAAACCTAAACATACCCCGTGGAAGTCACCCACCACATATGTCTGCTGTGAACAAAGGAAGGCTGAGAACCATATTCCCAATACATCTTCTGCCTTAAGGTGTGCTATTCCCAGTGCCAAATACAAACTGGCACTTGCCATCTACCTCTACAAGGATTAAATCACAAACTGCTGCAGCCACTGACCTTCAACACCCCCTGAAAGGATTTCAGGGTGGAGATCAGGAATGAGGCACTCTGTGCTCTGGGAAAAACTGGCAGAAAAGGCCTTCAGATAGTTATATATTTTCAGGAGAAAATTTTATGAGCCCAATTCTTGCATCTCCTCATATCTAGAAAAGCACTAAAATCCTTCATGGTAACGTCTGCTCCCTGTGACTAGCAGTAACTTTCATGAGATTAGCAGCAACCTTCTGCAAAAACTATGTGCTTGAGTGCGTGTACTCCCCCTTCACCAGAATCACATATATACTGACTTTCCCCTCTACCTCTTTGGAGCAGTTTCTCAGAACTATCTGAAATGCTGTCTCTTGGCCTAAAGTCCTCATTTTGTTCCAAATAAAACTTAACTCACAACTCTCACATTGTGCTTTTTTTTTCAGTTGACACCAGCCTTTTCCAGATATTATGTGCCCCATTCTGAAAGCTTGGGGGAGAAAGAGGGCCCATACTACTCCTCAATGACACAAGCCTTTGAATTTTTCCTTTTGTCTAGACAAATTCCTTTCAGTACTTTTCAGGTAGGCTCTATCTCCCAGCCCTCATAGAAGTAGGTGACATGTCTGCTAGACTCATCTTGCAGCCCCTCCCTTCAATTCTTCCACTCTTAAGTGTGCCGACAGTTGAATTTTGGGTTTGCCCCTTTCTAGCCCTTTAGCTTTGGGAAACATGCTTTAAGTCTCTGGCTCCATTTCCTCATCCTTAAAATGAGGTGTTAATACCTATTTCATAGGGTGGTTGCAATGATTAAATAGCAAAATAAGTGCCTAGAACAATACCTAGAGTAGTATGTGTTCAGTAAATATCAGCCATCATGATTCGCTGATCTGGGCAACAAAACAAATCTAATAATAGTAATAATGATAACAATAGCAGTAATAACTACCATTGTTGGAGGAACTTACTATCTGCCAGGAAGTATCCTAAGCACTTTGCCCACATGAGGTTGGTGGTCGCGAGTGAGTGGTTCAGGTTCTGGAGCCCAAACTGTCTGATCAGAGAGGGGGACTGAGCAAGATCAGAGAAGCAAAATCAACATGATAGATTTCTCAGGAATAAGGACTCAAGAACCAGATGGAAAGGAAAAAGTGACTTATTGTTGGTAGAATTTAGGCATCAACCACAATGTAAGACAAGGGTTGTGGTGTAGAGAATGACATTTATGACTGGCCATCCCCAGTATCCTTCAAATAGCACCTCGTATTGCTTGGCCACAGAACAAGTCTTTTCCAGCCAAACCCAAGATGAGCTTACTGGGGCTATATTTTCAGGTGGTTGGGGGCCAATACGGGTCTCATGATGGGAGTCTCCCCTCTCTACCAGGGTACATAAGTTGCTCTGAGAAAGGAGATCTCCTATAACATCAGCCCCTGAGACAAGAAGTGGCACCAGTGAAAAACCAAATAACAAACAGGTGGGAAAAAGTAATAACTTGAGCCTTGCCTGGACTGGATTCAATTTCTGCCTGCAGCATTTCAGTTTTAACTCGCTAAACCTTGGTCGCAGTCTTAGAAGAACAGGCAGTACAATTCTGAAAAGCAATCAAAACGCGACTGCCAAGCTGTTGGGAGTCTCCGTGGTGCATTTCTAAACCAGTGCTAATCTAATAAATGTTCGCGCAATGAACTGTGAAATTGAGAACACGATTGTCCACATTCTCTAAGCCAGAGGAATAAAATGGTCATTTTCCCCTTTATTTCCTATGAAAAAGGAATCACAGATAATCTGCTCTTTTGTACCTTTGTATAAAACATGGCCGTCTGGATGTCTAATGGCATTTGTTAGCAGGGAGGAAAGATTTAGAGAAATCCGATCCTTGACTTACCAGAACCCAACTTCAGACAAAAGGCAAGAAAGAATACTGGACTTTGGAGTTAGTATTTTGGGTAGGAGCCCAAACTCTGCCTTTTAGTACTGTTTGTGAGTGAGGGTATCAATTCCTATTTCTCATCATCAACGTGAGGTTTAAATGAGATAATGTTTGCAGAAAGCACTGTTTTAAGTGTATGAAAGAATGAGTGTAAGGCAGGAGATAGGGTGTACAAATACTTTCATTTCAGTTTGGGGAATTACGGATAGAATTTTTTTTTTTTTTTTTGCAATTTAACCACAGTTCTTTTTCAACCCCCAAATTTACTCATTGCTATGAGTACAACTATGACAGCAGAGCCAAGGCAATAGAATCTTGATGAGTCATGATACCATAATATCTTAGGTTACCGTTTAGAACAGCAATTCAAATCAACTGATATTTTCTCAGAACATCAACTGAGTTCATGGTACCGAGCTAGTTGCTGTAGGAGATAAAAAAAATGACTGCAATTCAGTGATTGCTTTCAGTGTGTTTACAATCTAATGGAAATCGAGTGGGACAGAATAAATGAATTTTATACAAGATGGAAAATCACAAATGTCAAAAGATGTTCAAAAGCATTAAATAATCGCAGATAGTTCCTATACTACTTCTGGATGGGAGATCAGATAAGACTTCAGGGAGGGGAGGGCATTCGGGATGTGCTTTCTAAAATGGATAGTGTATCGTTCGGGGGTCCAATCCAGAAAGCTGATACCAAGCTAAACATTTCTAACTAAGGATTTCATTCAGGGAATTGTTTACAGAAACATGGAATCAGCCAAGAAAGCAAAATCAGGAAGGCCAGGCAATGCAGAGAAACGTAGCTGAAAGAAGAAGTTTCTATCCCTACGGCTGCGGAAACAAAGAAGAGGTGGTTTCATCCACAGCCAAGAGCTCGTCCTCCCCACTGCCGGGGGTGTCTTGCAGCCCGCGGGACCGCTGCAGAGGGGCTGTCACCCGGAACAGTCCTGGAACACAGGGCTCCCCCAGCTGGTGCTGGGGCATCCCTAATGGGAAGCACCATATGGCAATGCTGGCTTGCCAAGGGGACACTGTGTGGCTAGTGTTGGCACCATTGAGAGGGCACCAAGTTCCACTGTAGGCTCCAGGAAATCTCCACGCTGCAATGCTGCACCTGTCAAAGGGCACCAGAGCACAGAGGTGTCTATTACTATCTGCTGGAAAGATACCTCCAGCACCTAGAAACAGCACAAGTTTGTCCTCTCCCCTGCTCACTTTCCAATATCCAGTCAGTGCTCCCTAGTAGGACCCAACCAGACGGCAGCTGGCAAGAGTCTAGGAAATGGAGACTCTTTTGCCTGTTCACGCAGTAGGATGTGCAGCCAAAACTGACCAGGTGGTGTACTCAGCTTCCAAGTCCATGTGGCTATTGTCGGTTTCCCTGGGGGAAGTGCTCTCCTCCTGCTTATAACAACTTCTACAACAACAGAGGCTGGAGCTTCAGAGAGGGGAGGCGAAATTTTGCGGTTAGGTCTACATCTGCTCCTCAGATCTCTAACCATGTCGTGGGAAAAACTGCATAATATGCTCATTGGTTTTGACTGGTTTCTCCATCTTCCAGAGAGCACACCAAACTGGCAGTGCAATTGCATGCTGCCTAAGCCATCTTACCATTCCATAGAGCACGCTGCTTCTGGGTGATGGGACACTTGGTAAAGAGGGAGTATCAGTCAGCATAGGCTAAGTAATGCAGTAACAAGCGACAAAAGTTTCTTTCTCACTCACTGGGAGCCAGGTGGATGGAACGGCCTCTTTCTACAACGTTGTTGGTCTCAAGACAGGAAAGTCCATACTGGGGGCTTAGTTATATTGTTGGAGTGAGCCAGAGGGAGAAGACTGGGAAGTGTCCACTGGATCTCTGGGGTTCCCTGGAGCATTGCTGTCGGCACCTAGATGAATGCTAACTAGAAGCCAGACCCTCAGGCAACATCGGTTTGTAAAATATGCTGTCAAGCCCCTTCCCGGGAAGATGGGTGTTTTTGCCTGCTCCTACTGCCCTGAGCCCTGGAGGGATAGCTGTAAGGAGAGCTCACCCCCTGACAACTGCTTCTTTGTTTGCTATCATCCTGTGGAACTTG
This sequence comes from Balaenoptera borealis, assembly GCF_965194805.1. Taxonomy (NCBI): domain Eukaryota; kingdom Metazoa; phylum Chordata; class Mammalia; order Artiodactyla; family Balaenopteridae; genus Balaenoptera; species Balaenoptera borealis. Next base: position 33,524,416 of record NC_138867.1, on the reverse strand, counting down.
TGAACGCAGGCCCACTGGCTTTCAGAGCTAGGTGATGTGCAGCTCTGTTTCTTGAGTGTATTTTCAGTGCATCCACGGGAGGAGGGAAATGCCATCTTGGTCTGGTAGCCTCAGTACCCACCTGGAACAGGCCGCCCAGCCTCTCAGGCCAAAGGCCTCTTGGTAGGAGGTGTAAAAGCACTGACATAACTTCACCTTGGAGGAGATATCCTGATTTACCTCAGACCACTGAAGCCCCAAGGGAATTTTGAGGTGGAAAGTTCTTGTACTGGGGAGGATTTACTTTTCATTCTCTTACCTAAACTCTAGAATCCCTGTGTCCAACTAAAATGATCAATTTAGTGACAGGATTTTAGGTGTAATCCCTGATTAAGCCTCAAATAAACTATAGTAATTCTTCAAGATCTGGGTGTCTTCTGCACACCCCCATGCAGACTTAAATAGGATTTATAATGATTAATAATTGTGGAAGTAGTAGCTAAGTTTTATTAAGGGATTATAGTTTGCCATGCACATGTATTAACTCATTTAATGATCACAATATCTCTATGAGGTAAATATCCTTATTTTGGAGAATCACCACCCCTGTATCTTTCAAGTAGCACTAATTTATATGAATACCTCCGTCCCTTAACCCAGGAAATCTGTATTACTTTTTTTTTTTTTTTTTTTTTGCCAGTTTGGTAGGGCTCTTTGAATCTTCTTTGGGTCCTTCTTACCATGAGATATCTTACTACACAGATTGGGATTTTTCTAACTGTTAAAATATTAATTTTAACTATATACCCAGGGGCTGGTGAAATAACCAGAATATGCTTGGGATCTCACTCAGCTGTATTCAAGGTGGATTTGGACAAAATGTCACTCATCACATGGCTTCCACAAGCCCCCTCTCTAATCTCTAAGAATCTGTTAGCTTAGAGTCAGTGTCAAAATAATGTTTTTCCCAAGTACCCAGTTACCTTGGTAAATGGTCTTCAGAGATCTTTGGAAAACTAGGAGGAAGAGCCATACTGTGTCCTCGTGATGTTATTGCAGGGTCCTTCCTATGGTACCCAACTTCTTCATGTATTTTTCTGTCTACTATTACTTTCTGCCATTGTGGCTTAGCTCAAGTCAGACACATGGTCACAAGATATGGAAATTATTTAATTATATTTGATGACTTTTATTGATAACTTTTAGGCATCAGGATCTAAGAGAGACCTTTTCAATTTAGTTTATCAAACTAGTTCAGTTTTTTAGCTGAGTCAGGGATTTTTACTTTACCACCAGGTTTGCAATAGGAGTGTATTGAATACTTGCCCAAGCACACTATCTCATTCACTACTCTGCCAGCAGGAGGGTCTTCCATTGTAAACTGTCTTTGGAAATTCCTTTTTCATCAGTAGGAAAGAGAGCTCTAAGACTGTGGCCTGAGTTCTCTTAGACTATAATTCTTTGAGATCTGATGGGTTGAGTCTGAATAAAGTGAGATCTTCCCAGGTCCAAGTCCCTTCTGGTTATGAGGAATATTACCCCATACTAAACAGGTCAACTGTGAATCAGCAGGACATGCTATCACTTTGGTGTTTATAGATCGAAAGTCTCAATTCTGTCACTAAATTGATCATTTTAGTTGGACACAAAAATGGGAAATCAAGAAAAAAAACCCATATTTTCCCTGTAACTAGTTAAATTAAGCTCTTCAAGTTCGTTTATCCCAGCTGTTCTTTCCCAATAACTTGGACACATGGGCTTTGCTGAAGGGCAGGCGGTGGTCAGGTACAGGGGTCCCCGACGCCTCTCTGGTGTCCAATTGTCTGCCTGTGTCAAAGTTCACTCCCTTCCTCCATCCTTGGGCCTCTGGTTCCCTGAAGGGAGTCAGGAATTGAGAGGGCAGTGGTGTTTCTGTGTTGCTTCTCCCTGGCCACATGTTTATATTACCCCAAATTGGGCAAATCTACAGCCTCTCACCCTGAAAATTATTTTCAGTTGTGCAGATAGGGCTGTGAAAATCCATATACACATGGACCTTCAGAATCAGTAAACTTCTGCCAAAAATTCTTTTTAAATTTTTTTGGCCACGCAGCTTGCGGAATCTTGGTTCCCTCACCAGGGACTGAACCCAGCCCCTGGCAGTAAAAGCACCAAATCCTAACCACTGGACCGCCAGGGAATTCTCTACCAAAAATGCTTGTTTGATCACTCCTATTACAAGTCAACTCTTTTGCTTATCATGGTAAACACCCTCCCCTTTGTCTCTGTCTGGTAAGGGCTTCTCTGCGCCCTCCTACTGCCTCTCCACCCCACTGAAGTCAGGGACCCTGTTTCAATTGTAGAACCTTCCACTTGCACACCCAGCCCATATGTACTGTTCAAAGATGGTGGGTCTCACCTCCTGCGTTATTTCTAAAGGTCTTGGTGAAAAGCATGGTAACTGGGCCCTCTTCAGAAACACAGAGGATGGGTGCTGATCAAACATGCTAAATCCACTCCTGCGTTCCCATCCCTCCAGGTCTTTTGAGTTCTTTTTCTACATCATTCTAAGGGATTTATCTCATCTTGATATCATTTAGTAGCTTCAGTCTATTGACCAAGCTAACAACTAGGATCACTTCCAGATGCTTGAACTAAAGTCACAGACTAAAATTATGCCCTTCCCTCCTTGGGCAGACAAGCTGAGAATACATTCTTATGTGATTCTTCACATTTTTGCTGATAAAATTAGAAAACTGTCACATTTTTTAAAGTTGGAGGGGGAACATAAACTTTCATCTAGATTTGTCTTTATAAGTACATCCCAAGGGTGTAGCTACTCCCGGGGTCTGGGAGGACTTCATCACCTCTTGTTGGTTTTCCTAACCTCCTTAACCCTGCCCATACCTCTGTAAATAGTCTCTTCCTTAAGATCTTTTCAGTTAAAACCTTTAAGTGTTTCATCTGATACCATGTCACTCCCTCAAACTTCAGAATCCTGGGGAGGGTTTTGGACTGTCCAAGCCTTGACCATTTGCCTACATCCCAGTATCCACGGACTGGGAAAAAGAACCTGTGCTCCCACTTCTGTGTGAAGAGAGTTCTGCTTCTCACCAAGACCCACAGTCACGGGGATTTCTCCCAACAAGAAGGACGTTACAATAATCAGTCATTAAAAAAAAAAAACAATTATCTACTTTACTGTGGGACTGGCAAGTAGCTCTGCTTGCAGAAAGGAGGGTCTGTGGGCGGAGGAAATTAGGCTGCGAGAGGAGGTGAGGCCCTTATTAACTAAGGAGGGCCTGAATGTAGGCAAAGGAACATATATCTCATGAGATGAGAAGTGGGGAGCCATTGACGGTCCTGAGGAGGGAAATGCCACAAGTGATCTATGCTTTAGCAAGATTCATTGGGCAGAAGAGTACAAATAAATCACTGGAAGCAGAGAAATTAACTTGCTCTGTTGTACTATGAGTTTCATGGGGGCAGGGCCCTGTGGAATTGTTTAATGTTTCTCTTCTAGTGGTCAGCTTAGTGCCTGGCAAATAATGGGTATTCAATCCATACTAGTGATGGAGAGCAAAGGAGCGAGGGCTAACTGGGAGGCCATGAAGTTAGCCCTGGTGAGAAACAACAAGGCCTGAATGGAAGGAAAGAGAAATAACATACACTGAGCCCCTACCACATGCCAGACATTTAACCTAGATTATCCTACTGAACTCATCATCCATCTTCCATTGTACAAATGAGGCTTGAATACATTAAAAGTCCACACTCATACATATAATAAACAACAGAGCTGGGATTTGAACCCATGTCTGACTCTGAAACTGGTACTCATCCACTACATTGTGCCATCCGGGGCAGTGAGGTTGGGGAGCAGGAAGAAGAGGACAGATGTAAGCCATCTCTGCAAGTGACTAGATCCAGTGGGTGGGGCAGGAGCGTGAAGCAAAGTTGAGGAATTTCAGGTTTTGAGCTGGAATCACAGGGAGATGGTGAAGCTGGTGAAAGAAATCAAGACGTCGAGGGGGGGCACTTCCAGGGACAGGACACTCTGGTCTACCTTGGACATGCTGAGTGGGGTCCTGGGGGACACCTGGATGGAGCTTGCCACTGGGCAGCTGGATGCAAGTTGGGACCCCAGGACAGAGGCAGCAGTAAGGAAATGGATTAGCACGTGGCCCATGTGGAGACAATGATTTGAAGGTGTAGGCATGGACCAGAAATGTTACCCAAGGACAGGATATGAATGTTCATCTTCCAGGCATGACCTGCGGCTGGGACTAAGTACAGATCCTAAATGTGTCCTGAAAGTAGGTCTGTCTTACTAACTCTTCCTATCAGCAGTTTTCTTGCAATTTTTCACATTGATATGAGCAAAGTGTGTTGGCAGGGGATGACAAATACACAGAGGAATTCTGATCAGTGAAGCATTTACCGTTGGTGTGACCAAAGTCCTGTGCATGCATAACTTGCTTGATCTTCTCAAGAAGGGAAACTAAGTAGCCAAATTAAGATCTGCCAATGCTAATGATTCTCCATCTGGGGGCTGAAAACCCAAACTCCAGAAGCCATGACTCCTCAGGTCTCCCACCTGTTACCAGGGGCTTCATCTGGGTAATTCCCGGGCCAGCCTCCAGGCCCAGACCAGGGGTTTCTGTGGCTGCAGGCGGGGATCCCTTTCCTCCGTCATCTTTCCCTCTCCCCCCTCCCAATGAAGACTTACCAGATCACCTTGTCTGAGGGGTCCTCTTAGCTGGGGCTTGATAAGAAGCCAGGTTGCTCCTGAATTGTAGTAACTAACGAAACACTTTCTCAGGCCAAGCTGTCCGATTACAACCACATCAGACGTGGTCACCTTCGTCTTTCTACATCAAACCAAAAAATGACTTCAGATTTCTTTTCGAACACAGATTATCCAAAGTGGCTGAACTTTACAGATAAGAATCTTCTTGCATGCAGCGTCTATAGTGGAAGAATACCCTGATTAATTAAGGCGAGCATTTTACGCTAACTTAGTTATAAACGACTGAAAATGTGCTTTTGCATCTGTTTAGGACGACATTTCATGGGCATCCATGCTACATCACAATTTCCATGACAATAAACACACAGACTTATTTGATAGTTACATAATTGTGGTTTTCTTCTGCTTATTCTCATAGAGGTGGAGAGCTGCCTGTGTGCATTTTGTTCTCCCTTCTTTTTTTTTTTTTCCTCCCAGAGGAAAAAAACAAATGTAAAACACACCAAGCCAGAGGGAAAGAAATTGTCAATATGACACTGCCTCATGTAAGCTGCGCATTTATTTGCCAGTTTACTCTGAATTCCGTGAAACGCTTTGCCAGCGGGTTAGGGTCAGTGCACTTTGAGTGGCAATGCTCACTAATGACCACCAGAGGGCAGTGACAGCCTCATAATACCTCATGAAGGCATCTGGGAGTGAATCGCTCTTACAATCCATAACTTCAACCACCTCTCTCAACCACTGTGTAAATAACTACCATGACGGAAGATGATTTGCATGTGCTTTGCAGTCAGACTGCCTGGGTTAAATCCCAGCTCTGCCACTTACTAGCTGTGTGACCTTGGACAACTTACTTCACCTCTCTGGGCCTGTTTCCACCTCATTTCTAAAACGAGACTATAAATAATCCCGATTTTGTAGGCTTGTTGTGAACATTTAATGAGTTAGTATTTGTTATGTACTCAGAGCCTGGCACATGGTAAGCTATTTATTGTTATTACTAAGAATATTACATTAAACCCTTTCATTTTCTTTCAGGGTCCCAACCGAAGTGTCAAGGAGAAGGAACATGACTCAGGAGGAAGGAGGGAAAACTTTGCTGAATCTCAGGCCATGCCAGGAATCTGTGGATGATGGAGAAGGGGATGCCGGAGATGTCTACAGTCTGGCAGAAGAGCAGGAAAACGGTTCTAAGGGAGGTTGGGAGGGGCAAAGCCTGACCTAAGTTTGCCTGCTTCTTCCCCAAAGGCAGAATGACAGACCTGAGCTTGGGCCAAGGGAAGGGCTGGAGGCAGGTGAAGAGCTGTGCTTCCCAGCAGCAGTCAAGCCCAGTGCAATTGGCTGCAGCCAGGAGAGGCCGTCCTGAGGGGCCTGCTGCCTGGGCACCTTTCCGCGCAGTCCGGGTGAAGGACAAAGGCAGGACACCAGCTCTGAAAGAGAGGCCTTGGGGTTATTTTACAACCAGTGAGGCAGAGGCCAAGGAAGCGGGTGGGTGTTCCACCTGCCTTCAGCACAGGCATTCCTGAGATGGGAGTGAGTGCAGCCCAGCCCAGGAGAAGGCGTGGGGCAGAGGTGGGGGAGGGAATCCGGGGCGGAAGGTGCATGCGCTCTTCTGGAGCTGTTTCTGGAGCCTCTGGGGCATGATCTGGAGGTAAGTTCTGGGTAAGCTCCTTGAAGGCAGGGACCACATCTTATCCAGCCTTGTAGAACAGCAACTGTGCCTGCCATAGGGCTGTGAATAAAGAGTCCAGATCTCTCTTCTTCTGACACGTAGTAGGATCACACTTCCCCACCCACCTGAAGTCGATAGGGCCGTGTGACTTTCTTGGGTTAATGAACTAGAAGCAGAAGCTTTAAGAGCCAATGCAGTTCTTTATTTCCCTCTAACCCAGCAGTTGATGGCTGTTCCACCAGCCTGTGTCCTACTGTGACTACAATGAGCAGAGCGCCCTCTAGGCTGATCTGTGGTAGACCTGTAGCAGGAGTAAGAAATCTACCTTTGTTGCTTTAAGCCATAGAATGCTGGGGTTATGGGCTATTTGTTACTGCAGCATAACCCAGCCTACCCTGACTGAGACAACATCTCTCCTTTTTTTTTTTTTTTTTTTAATTTTATTTATTTATTTATGGCTGCGTTGGGTCCCCGTCCCCGTGTGAGGGCTCTCTCCAATTGCAGTAAGTGGGGGCCACTCTTCATCATGGTTCATGGGCCTCTCACCATCGCGGCCCCTCTTGCTGCGGAGCACAGGCTCCAAACGCGCAGGCTCAGTAATTGTGGCTCACGGGCCCAGCCGCTCCACAGCATGTGGGATCCTCCCAGACCAGGGCTCGAACCCGTGTCCCCTGCACTGGCAGGCAGACTCCCAACCACTGCGCCACCAGGGAAGCCCCAGCCCTCCTTTTTATTGCCCTCTGCCATATACATATGCCTTTTGCACATTACACCACGTCATTTGATCCTCTGGAAAGAGCTGTGAAGCAGGTCTCTTACCCCAATTTTCCAAATAGTGAAACTGGGTTTCAGAAAGCTCAAGCATTCAGGGTCCCAGAGCAAAGTGACAGAACTGGGAATCCAACTCAAGCTCCTGGACTCCATCACCCTCCCTAGTATGATGCCTGACACCTACCAAACGTGCACATGGAAATGATAATACTGGCCAACACAACTGCAGTCCTCATCATAATGCTTTCTGGAGAACGACTCTTTTTCTTGGTGTCCTGAACATATATGTAAGGATAGCTACATATAAAGAGCAAAAATCGATAAGAAATGACAGGTACAGTGTCTTACAGAGAGGACAGACTTCAGCCAACATCATCTTGGGAGGGCTATCTTATTGTTATTGATAAGCTAACATTGATTACACGTGTTTTAAAAAACCAGCTTCTGTAATATTACTTCCCTCCCCAAGTCCCTAACCACCATCATTCTGACACCAATTTTGCTCATTCTTTGTACTAAACTCTGCTCCAACAACATGGACCTGTTCAAGTTCCCTACTCACTCAGGACACTTTTTTCTCCTGGGAAACTGGCAAACTGTTCCAGCCAACTCATGAGAAGGCAGGGGAGGTGCTGTCGCTCCTATAGGTCACATTTATATTTGAACCTGGCTCTCTGCATGCCATTCCAGCAATGGGATTTCAGAGCAACTCTTCAGGCTGGTAGGCGAGGTATCTCTGCACTGGCCGCCTTTTCATTACACCTCAAATCACATCCTGTAATTGGCAGCCGATTCCACTCAGCCTAAGACGGCTTTCTGCATCCACCATCCTTTGCTGCTGACTTTGAAGGGATCAAAAGAGCCCTGTGTATTTTCCTAATCTCCCTAATCCTCAGAACTATCCCTGTGAAGATACAGGTATCATCACCACCATTTTTCAGATGAAATGAAGGCCCAGAACGTTTTAGTGACAGGCCCAAGGTCACCCCCATGAGCTGGTGGCAGAGATGGGGATAGAACTCAGACCGGCTGATCTCCCGGGCCATCAGTCTCCATTAGACCCTGCTGTCTCGCTGAAATCCCCCTGCAGTTTTAATTGAATATCATGTTCTTCGCTTCCTGCCCTAAACAGAGGAACAGCTGCCACTTTACCCTCCCGAGCCGGCTGGCGGTACTTCAGTGGTGGGTGAAGTTATCCTGGGATATAAAGTGGGTGAAGCATTTCAGGATAAAAGGGCCCATCAAAACGGAAGATATTCACCAAGGTATAAAAGGGATGCCCCGAATTTACTGCTTTCCCTTACTTTCCTGCTTTCCCTGACTTTCAAATGACATCGTGTCGGGCACCAGGCTAAGAGGGAAAACTGCGTGGGAGGGTGAGTATGGGGATTAGAAGGAGGGGATCTTATGGAGGGAAAAAAAGAAAGAAAGAAAGAAAGAAAAAAGGCGCAATGTTGTTGGTGAGAAGCCGATGCACGGCACTGTTGCACTGTCTTGGGTTCGTCATTTTTTCTTGCGAATGATGCTGTACGGCTTCAGGAGGATTAGTTCACCCTAAAAGTAGGGGGACTAAGACTTGCTTTGCCCCATTCTCTCTACTGTACAGTGACTACAGCAGTTGGTCTAGAACTTTGGGGTGTATCAGAACCACCTGGGCCACTGGGGGAAGGCGTCGGTTTCCGGCCCTGTCCTAGGAGACTGTGGCTTAGAATTGGTGATTGACCTGGAGGGGACACTTAGGGAAGGCTGGTTGATGGCTGTCATCATGCCCCTGCCCCTCATGTACATTTTGGAAAGGAGGAGGCCTGCCAGGGAGTGGCTTCCTGTCTGCTCCACCCTCAAAGCATTTGCAGAGGCCTGTCTGCAGGTGGAGTGAGCCCCCTAGCCAGGAGGAGAGGGGAATCTCACCCTTGGAAATCTGAGCAGTTTGGTCCAAGCCAGGAGGAAATTGAAAAACTTCCCAACCAAAACGTTTACTTCCCGAAGAAATAAAAAAGCAGCTCAGGGTCGTAAATCCGTGCCAACATCAGGACCCAGAGGTCAGGCTGGAGGCCCGGGGAGTGGGGACAAGCATGCCCACCCTGGGGTGAGGAATGCAAGGCGGGAGATTCGGCGGGGCGCAAGGATACCCACGAACACTGGGGTCCCAGGAGCCTCTGGGCACCAGCAAACACCCCCTGGGAGGCGGGGCTTCGGGGTCCACGCGGCTCCCACGCGGGGGCAGCAGGGTCCTGGGGAAGCCGGCACCCCGGCACCCCGCGCGGCCACTGCTTGTCTGTATTGAAGAATGCCGCGCGCCTGGCATTCTTCCTGGAAGCCAGTTTAGGCAAGTTCACCGAAAGGAAGCAAACCCTCCGGGAAGACGGGTCGATGGCTGGCAGCCTGTTATTTTCTAAACCCAGAACCTGAGCTGATCCAAGAGGCCGGCTGACCGGGTGCCCAGCCTCAATCCCCAGGGACCCATTTGGGGCACATGGGCCCCTGAGAAGGCAGCCCTAATTACCCTCAGGAGCCTCTGGAGTGTTCAGGAAACCATGAGTTATGACTGGACTCAGGACGCCTTTGGCTGTGAACTCCCATTTGCAGGGGCTACTTATTTTAACATGCCCACATTCCCGCTCTGGGGAGCGGTTCTCATGCCCCCTCTCACCTTGAACTCTCAGTCACCCCAAATTACGAAAATTTGCAGAAAGGTGTCCTTAGAACCAAGGAAACGCTTTATACTTTTCTCACAGAGACTGGTGGTGGGAAGGGCATTTCCAAGGTCAAAAGGTACTGCTGGGACTAAACCTTCTATATTTTAATCACTTTCCACTGCTAGGAAAGGAGACAGACCATCGTCTGCTGAAGTGAGGGAGGGGGTGGAGAAGTTTTAAATAATTTGACCTTAAAATAAAGTGTCTTCCCCTCAAGGATGACATTGTAATGTTAGATAGGCCCTTTAACCTTTCTAGGCCTCAGCATTTTTCTCTCTATAATATAGCTGTCATGTCATCCAGTAAGCAAATCATGAATCTTAACTGCCTTGGAAGGGCCCTGAGCTCCACAATTGAAAGGCAGCAAAAGCTGAGCACAATATTAATGTGTGATTGCTTGCAATAAAATTAGGAACTCAATTAGAGAAGTTTGATGGGCAAGTCTCACAAAGATATAAGGCAATATTTGAAGCAGAGACATCATGGTTCAACAAAGAGTTGATTCTCCCCCAGAGCAATCATCACTAAAGGCCATCTCACATCTCTGAAATGATGTTACAAATAAAACAAATCAGCACAAGGAGGTGGCAAGGTGTAGAGAAAAGGCCTATGATCTGGACTTGGCCAGCCCCCGTTCTAGCCCCAGCACTAAATAGTTCATGATCTTGGGTAAGTCATTCCATCATCCTGGACCTTGCTTTCATCATGTTTTTTTGTTTTTTAGTTGTAAAAAAACACACAGCATAAATTTACCCTCTTAATAATGTTTAAGTGCACATTACAGCATTGTTAACTATATGCCATTCATGGTGCTATACAACAGATTTCTAGAATATTTTCATCTTGTATTACTAAAATTCTATACCCATTGAAAAGCAAAGTCTTATTTTCCCCTCCTCAGGCCCTGGCAGACACCATCCTACTTTCCGTTTCTATAAGTTTGATTACTTTAGCTACCTCATATAAGTGGAATCATGCAGTATTTGTCTTTTTGTGACCAGCTTATTTAACTTAGCATAATGTCCTGAAGTTTATCCATGTTGTAGCCCATGCCAGGAATTCCTTCTTTATTAAAGCTGAATAGTATTCCATTACATGTATATACACATTTTCTTTATCTGTTCATCTGTTGATGAACATTTAGGATGCTTCCAGATCTTGGCTATTGTGAATAATGTTGCAATGAATGTGGGTGTGCAAATATCTCTTCGAGATCCTATTTTCAGTTCTTTTGGACATATACCCAGAAGTGGTATTGCTGGATCACATGGTAGTTCTATTTTTAATTTCTTGTGAAACCCCCATATTGTTTTTCATAATGGCTACACCATTTTATAACCCTGTCAACAGTGCACAAAAACTCCAAGTTCTTCATATCCAACACTCATTATTTTCTGGGGTTTGGTTTGGTTTGGTTTGTATAGTGGCCATCCTAACAGTTTTGAGGTGATATCTCATGTTTTTATTTGCATTTTCTTGACGATTAGTGGTATTGAGCATCTTTTCATATATTTGTTGGCCATTTGTATATCTTCTTTGGAGAAATACCTGTTCAAGTCCTTTGCCCATTTTTAATCAGGTTATTTGTTTTGTTGTTGTTGGGTTGTAGGAGTTCTTTGCATATTCTGAAGACTAATTCCTTATTCAATATGTGGTTTGCAAATATTTTCTCCCGTTCTGTAGGTTGCCTATTACTCTGATAATTGTACCCTTTGCTGTGCATAAGTTTTAAAGTTTGATGTAGTACCACTTGTCTGTTTTTGCTTCTGTTGCCTGTGCATTTGGTGTTATATCTAAGAAATCATTGCCTGCTCCAATGTCATGAAGTCTTTCCCTGTGTTTTCTTCTAGGAGTTTTATAGTTTCAGGTCTTACATTTAGGACTTTAATTTTTGCATATAGTGTAAGATAAGGGTCCATCTTCATTCTTTTGCATGTGGATATTCAGTTTTCTCAACACCATTTATTGAAGAGATTATCCTTTTCCCATTTTGTAGCCTTAGTATCCTTGTCAAAGATCATTTGACCATATATATGAGGGTTTATCTGGGGGCTCTCTATTTAGTTCCACTGGTCTATATGTCTGTATTTATGCTAGCACTATACAATTTTAATTACTATAGCTTTGTAATATGTTTTGAAATCAGAAAGTGTGCAGCCTCCAGCTTTGTTCTTCTTTCTCAAGATTTTTTGGCTATTTGGGATTTTTTGAGATGCTATGTGTATTTTATGATTTTTTTCCTTTCTACAAAAAATGCCATTGGGATTTTGATGGGGATTTTATCGAATCTGTATATGGGTCTGGGCAGTATGGACGTCTTAACAATATTAAGTCTTCCAATCCATGAACATCGGATTTCTTTCCACTTATTTGTGTCTTCTTTAATTTCTTTTATCACTGTTCTGTAGTTTTCAGTGTACAAGTCTTTTACCTCCTTGGTTAAGTTTATTCCAGGGTATTTTATCCTTTTTGATGTTATTGTTTTCTTAATTTTCTTTTTGGATCATTTACTGTTGGTGCATAAAAATGCAACTGATTTTTGAGTGCTGGTTTGTTTTTTTTGTTTTTTTTTTTAATTTTGTTTGTTTTTTTTAAATTAACTAATTTATTTATTTATTTATTTATGGCTGTGTTGGGTCTTCGTTTCTGTGCGAGGGCTTTCTCCAGTTGCGGCGAGCGGGGGCCACTCTTCATCGCGGTGCGCGGGCCTCTCACCATCGCGGCCTCTCTTGTTGCGGAGCACGGGATACAGACGCGCAGGCTCAGTAATTGTGGCTCACGGGCCTAGTTGCTCTGTGGCATGTGGGATCTTCCCAGACCAGGGCTCGAACCCGTGTCCCCTGCACTGGCAGGTAGATTCTCAACCACTGCGCCACCAGGGAAGCCCGAGTGCTGGTTTTATATCCTGCAACTTTGCTGATTAGTTTCTTAATTCTAACAATTTTGTTTTTTGTGGAATCTTTAGGGTTTTCTACATATAAGATCATGTAATCTGCAAACAGATAATTTTACTTCTTCTTTTCCAATTTGAATGTCTTCTACTTATTTTTCTTGCCTAATTGCTCTGGCTTGGACTTCCAGTACTATGTTGAATAGAAATGGCAAGAGTGGATATTAGTCCTGTTTCTATCTTAGAGGAGAAGCTTTCAGCTTTTCACTGTTGAGTATGATGTTAGCTATATAGGATTTTAGTATATGACCTTTATTATGTTGATGTAGTTTCCCTCTATACATAGCCTGTTCAGTGTTTTCATCAAAAAAGGATTTTTAATTATGTCAAATGTTTTTTCTGCATCAGTTGAGGTGATCATGTAAATTTTGTCTATTATTCTATCAACGTAGTGTGTTACATTCATTGATTTTTGTATGTTGAACCACCCTTACATCCGAGGGATAAATGCCACTTGGTTATGGTGTATAATCCTTTTAATGTGCTATTGAACTTGGTTAGCTAATATTTTGTTGAGGATTTTTACATCAATATTCATCAGGGATATTGGTCCGTAGTTTTCTTTTCTTTTAGTCTCTTTGTCTGGCTTTGGTATCAGGGTAATATTGGCCTTGTAAAAGGAGTTTGAAAGTATTCTCTCCTCTTCAATTTTTTGGAAGAGTTTGAGAAGGATTGACATTAATTCTTCTTTAAATGTTTGGTAGAATTATTCAGTGAAGCCATCTGGTCCTGGACTTTTCTTTATTGAGAGGTTTTTGAATTTTAATTCAATCTCCTTACTAGCTAGCTATAGGTATGTTCAGATTTTCTGTTTCTTCCTGATTCAGTCTTCATAGTTTGTGTGTTTCTAAGAATGTGTCCTTTCCTCTAGGTTATCCAATTTGTTGGCGTATAATTTTTCATAGTAGCCTCTTATATTCCTTTTTACTTCTGTGCCATTAGTTACAATGCCTCCTCTTCCATTTCTGATTTTAATTATTTGTCATCATGTTTAAAGGGAGATTGTTGAACTAGATGATTTCTAAGGCCTTTCTAGCTCTGCAATTCTTTGGCATCTCAAAGGAATATTTTTAAGTGTATTATAAAATATTTAAGGCATACAAAATGATATAAAGAAGAATACAATGAATACCCACCCAACTTAAGAAATACAAGTTATATCAAAATAATAGATAACTTTCTGTGTATCCTTCCCATCCCAGAACAAGTGTGTTCTCCATCCCAGAACAACTCACCATCCTGATTTTGTGCTTTTCATTTTCACGCATTTCTTTACACTTTTATTATATGCATATATATGGATCCCTGAGAAACATGTGGTATTTTGTCTCTTTTTAACTATGTATCAGTAATATCATACTGTATTTATTAGTCTACAAATGGCTTTTGTTCTCTTACTTTTTGTTTGTGACCTTCATCCATGTTGATGCATGTTGCTCTTGTTCATTTTCACCCCTATATAGTACTTGATTATATGAAGGCACCACCATTTATTTATGCACTGTTGATGGACATTAAGTTGTTTCCATTGTTTTGTTTTAACCAATAATCTTACTCCAGATGTCCATGTACATATCTCCTTTGCACTCGTGTGAGACTTGTTCTAATAGTGGACTGACTACCTAAGGCAAAGGGAATGCACATCTTCACCGTGACTAAATAATGCCAAATTTTTCTCTAAAGTAACTGAACCAATGTATACTCCCAACAGCAGGGTATAAGATTTCCCATTGTTCAACATCCATACCATCATTTAGTGTAATTTTATACCCCATCTAATGGCATAAAATGGTAACCTGTTGTAGTTTTCACTTGCATTTCCCTGATAACCACCATGATAATTCATTTCATCATATGTTTAGTAGCCATTTATGTTTCCTCCTCTGTGAATTGCTTCTTCATATTTTTTTGCCTACCCTTGATTTTAACATAGATGAACTATGTTTACTGCCTATCCAGGGAAAGTCATAGATTGCATGACCAGATCTCACTATTGTGGATTGCGTTGTGGGAAGTTATAACATAGCTCCCACTTGTACCACAGGAACGTGTGGACGAGCATTACCTTTCCTTAGGTACATTCAGTGTACCCATATTTTCTTCACACCAGTCAGTTCAGGTGGAGAATGTGAGTCTCCTGTTAGAAAATTGAAACCTGGGGTCTTCACAGGACTTGTCGCTGAGCTGATACTAATTCTATCCAGATGGCCACCTGCACCACCTGATCTGGAGAGGCCTAAGCATGCACTGGAGGGAGGCCGTGCACACTCATTCTCCAGTAAAGCGTCAGAGTTATGGCTCATGCGCTAATACTGAGAATTTCCTGGGTTTTATGGAGAAATGTGTACTTCTGGTATTTTTCAAAGTTGCAAAACGCTAACATTTATTTAGAGACGTGTCACAAGTGAAGCCAAAAGAAACATGCCCAAGGTTGAATTTGAGATTTTTCTAACTGCAATTTTGGAGCAGAGTGTTCACCAAAGAAGGGTCGGAAGTGAAGAGGCAAAGAGCCTCTTGTGTTCATTCTTGTTTAACTCTTCTTGTGGAAAATTGATTTTGTCCACAAGGGGTTTAAACAAGTGAGGATACAAGAGGTGGTGGGCACATAGGATCAGTCAACGTCAGCTTCCACACCTGACTAGCGTCTGATTTATGTGAATTCCTGCTGCTGCCACTGCAGATTGTCCCAGCTACAGTCAGGTCGGTTTGGTTTGCAAAGTGTAATGCTAGTGTAGACAGTGTGTCCAAAGTGGGTGCATCGCCATTGGAGAAGACCAATGTAAAATAAAATAAAAATCCGACTATTTATTGTCAGAGCCCAATATAAAAATAGAAATTGTGGCTTTGGAGTTGACACAGTTTACAGGACATCAAGAGGTAGAGAGGAGAGGTTCCCCCCCACCCCAGGCCCCAGCCACCTTCCAAAATATGTATATACATGTAAACACACACACACACACACACACACACACACATCAGTTCAGAAAATCATATCTGGGGGCTTCCCTGGTGGCGCAGTGGTTGAGAATCTGCCTGCCAATGCAGGGGACATGGGTTCGAGCCCTGGTCTGGGAGGATCCCACATGCCGCGGAGCAACTAGGCCCGTGAGCCACAATTACTGAGCCTGCGCGTCTGGAGCCTGTGCTCTGCAACAAGAGAGGCCGCGATAATGAGAGGCCCACGCACCACGATGAAGAGTGGCCCCCACTTGCTGCAACTAGAGAAAGCCCTCACACAGAAACGAAGACCCAACACAGCCATAAATTAATTAATTAATTAATTTTTAAAAAAAAAGGAAAATCATATCTACTCCATGAAACCCTCATTCTGCTGATTTTAGTTTCTCCTATTTCTATTTTTAAGCCAAAATTCAGATGAATGAAAAACAAAAAAGGCAAGAAAAATTCTAACTCTCAGACCTAAAATTCATGAAAGAATGAACAAACATGTTCACCAGCAGATCGTGAAGCAAACCAACATACCATCAATAAGTTAGTCAATTGATGCATAATTATTGAGTTTAAGGCGTTGTGTGTATTCTGGATTGGGAGGCTCCTGTGGCTTCCCCAGGGTCCTCTAGAACAGGTATTTAGGAATGTCCCACACCTGGAAGGCTGTTTCTGTTTTCAATCAGCATCTTAGACACAGCCAATAGAAGAACAGATAGAGCTTATAGAAAAGATAGAGCGGGCTTCCCTGGTGGCGCAGTGGTTGAGAATCTGCCTGCCAATGCAGGGTACACAGGTTCGAGCCCTGGTCTGGGAAGATCCCACATGCCGCGGAGCAACTAGGCCCGTGCGCCACAACTACTGAGCCTGCGCTTCTGGAGCCTGTGCTCCGCAACAAGAGAGGCCGCGATAGTGAGAGGCCCGCGCACCGTGATGAAGAGTGGCCCCCGCTTGCCACAACTAGAGAAAGCTTTTGCACAGAAACGAAGACCAAACACAGCCATAAATAAATAAATAAATAAATAAATAAATAAATTATTTTTTTTAAAAAAAAGAAAAGATAGAGCTAAGTAGAGAATAAATAGAAGACTATGGAAAGACCTGGTCAAAGGGAATCTTTGAAATAAATGAACCTTGACTAGTCAATCCATTCGCAAATATGTACTGAAGAGCTGGTATACGCTGTCAGTGTCTATGTTCTATTGGCGATATAATAGCATTCTTCCCACTGTGCCTCAGTCTTCTCAGCTGTAAATTGGGGATAATAATAGTACCTACCTTGAAGGATTGTTGTGAGTGTTAAATGGAATAACATATTTGAGGCACGTAGAACAGTGCCTGACAGGTGGTAATTATGCAATCAGTATTAAGGAAGGAGACAAATCATAAGCACATAGAAACTGAACAACAATAAAGACATCAATAAAGAGATGTGACAAGGCAGTGTATTATTAATTGCCAAACAAGTGCTTCTCACCCCTGAATGTCAAAAGCGAGGGCATAGAGCTAAGAGAGAGCCAAAAGAGTTTGGTTTCTCTCACTAGCCAAGCACCTGCTTTTTGCACATGTCTGAGAAGCTGCAAACTGGGTCCCTCCAGAGACACCATGGATCATGATGGGCTTTTGGGAAAGGACCCAGACCTGCCTCTTAGCACGGAGGTGGTGCAGTGGAGTGCTGGAGGGTGCAGCCGTGGTGCCAGACCGCCCAAGTTCAAAGCCCAGCACTGGCACTTACTAGTTGTAGGCTCCTGGGAAAGTTACTTAACTCTTCCAAGTCTCTGTTTCCTTGAATGTCAACGAGGAATGATAATAGTCTCTATTTCACACGTTGGCATGAGAATTAATAAGAGAGTTCACATAACTCTTGTGATAGAGTACCTGGCATATACAAGTTAAATTGCTTATCTAAATGGGATGCTAAACCAACCGCTTCTTCAAGACCTCCAAAGAAAGAAATTCCACAGCCTGCCACATTGTTTGACCTGCTCCAGTGTTCAAAACTTCCTCCTGTTAGGAAATCCTCCCTGATCTAAGTTTATATAAGTTGAGAGGGCCATTAGAGATTTTTATACACCAACTCATTCTACAGATGAGGAAATTGACCTGGAAGGTTTAAGCGACCTGCCCAAAGTCATCCAGAGTCCAGGTGGCTCCCAATTCTCCTGAAACTCAGATCCATGCTTTTCCTACAAAGTCTACATTAATTGTTTCCCTCTACAGGTCCTCTCATCCCACGCTCATTGTAGCAGGGACCCTTTGGTTCACCACATTCTAAATTTGTAGGCAGACCATTCCAAGCCCTCCATGGTCCGGCCCCTATCTATCTGGTGGGGCACCCAACACAAAGCATATCCCTCTTCCCCATGTGGGCTCTGGACAAATTGCAAAATCAAACAAAAGGTGCAAACACGGCCAGAACATCACCTACATTACTGATCAAGGCTAAAGTGGAGAATATAGCTTAGTAAGAGAGCCAAGGGGCCTGCCAGCTGACCCCCAATTAGGCAGATTCCTGCACGCAGGCCTCAGGTGTGTGGACTGGCGCACAGAGAAGCAGATTTCCATGTGGCAGACATTCCGGATCACAAAAAGAAGAGGAAGGACAGGGCTGAGCAGGATACATGCTCTCTATTCTCCAATTTACCGGTCAGAGAAGTCACTGCACCTCCCCAAGAATGGAGAGAAGTCAGGAGAGTGTGTGGGAAAAATCCCCTTTCTTAGAAACAGAGTGGGAAAGATTTCCTTTTCTAGTTTCACCTCTATCTAACCACTCCTCCCTTGCTCCTTACTCTCTGGCCCTACAAACCACTTGTAAGCCTTTAGCCCTGCTCTCTTGCTGGTTCTGCTCACATTTTCCCTCTGGAACACAGCACCTGGGCCTTTTGAGTCCCCAGATGTCACGTACCCCCTTATCTTTCAAAACATAGTTCATGCCTCAGCTTCTGTATGAAGCTCTTCCTTCCTCTTCTCATTTCCACCCTCAACCCCCAATGGGGTAGAATTGGCCAAGCCCTTCCTTGTGTTCCTGCTGTGTTCAGTACAGACTCTCCTCTTCGCCTTTTTAGCACGTTATTCCACTTAATTTCCTGAAGGTAGAGGCCACTCATCTATGTTCAAAGCCTTACACAAGACTTTGAACATGGCAGGTCTTCAATAACTTTTTGTTGAATAAATGATGTTGAATACTCTTCCTAGGTATATGATATAGCCAAGTCCTTATCTTTTTCCCATACTATTGGAATCTCATTCTTTCATTTACCCATTAAGTGTCAGTAGGCGCGTGACACTGTGTTAGGTACTGCAAAGATACGTAGTTTGCAGCCTCCCCTTTCTAGAATCATAGAGTCTACTTGTAAAGATCAGGTATGTTCACATGAAACAATTATGTATGTTTGTTCACATACAAACATGTATGTGCATGATGGATACAAGTACTTCTTAGCACCCATTGAACACTTTATAATTTACGAAGCTAAATCTGCACAATCTGCCATTTGGTCTAATGACCACCCTGTGAGTCAGAGTGCACTCACTAGCCCTATTTGACAGTTTAGGAAATTGGGCTTGAGAAGCATCAGATGATTTACCCAAACATACACAGCTGGCAGATGACAGAGCTGGAGCTTGAATCCAGACATTTAGCTCTTAATCCAGCGTGGTCTTCACATTAAGCAGCCAAACAAGTGATACAATGGAGGCTGTTTGGTTACACCGTGAGGGGAGAGTGGCAAGTACACCCTGCTTGTGTCCCTATAACTTCTGGCTAGGCTCCAAGGCCAGTGTGTGTGTGCTGGCCTCCTGAATCCCAGCAACCCACCCTTTGATCAAAATCTGCCAGTAGATGAAGCCCAGAGTCTTTCTGCTAAACTTTCTGGGAAAAGTTAAAGGAAGTTTAGGGGCTGAGAAAAGTATTATCTAAGGTGGAATGTTAGCTATCCTGCTGCACTGAACAAACTTGAGTTTGAAAGAAATGCAAATATATATGTATATAATATTAAAGTTTTAATAGAGTCCTGCTGTCCTAGCACTGAAGCTTCAGGTTTCTATGAAAATCTTTATATCAAAAATGTCTCTTGGAGACTGGGTGGGATGGTGGGGAAATGAGCAAATTTGAGTGGGAATTGAGTGACTTCCTGGCCAAAAGAGGGATTATGATAAACAAGCCAGGAAATGGGAATCATTCAGATCTGAGAAAGAGAGTGCTGTTTGTTCCTCTGTCTGAACAAGTGACTGCAATTTCCTATATTTAGATTTTACTTGAATAATATAGGTCTTTCCAAGTCTTCTGCCTAACTGTCCTTGTTATAGTGCATGTAATTTCCCTTAAAACACTTCAGCGTAGACAACATGATGTGTATTGTGAGTGCAAGTTAACTATAATCGACATTCATGAATATTGGAGACACATACTCAGAGATGAACACCACAGAAGGACATAAAACACTTCAGCTCTCCTGATCTAAACCTGTGTCTGAGAATTGGTTAATTAGCATAAAGGATGGCAAAATATTTTTTCATTGGTGAAGTAAATGGTGCTCCAAATAAATGATTGCCTAGAAAATTTGTAAAGGCATGTCTTCCCTTGCATGATTCTGGTGATCTACCACCTTCAGAGGGCTGCTCTTGACCTGGAATGTCATTTATCCTCTGTACCCCACACTTGGTAGAAGATGTGTGTGCTGATTCTGCTCTCAGAATGTTTGATGCATTTGCCTTGGCTTGCTTGGGGTAAATCTTTCATGCAGTGTGCTTGTCAGATTGCCTAAAAGGACTGAGAGTGGGGTCATCCCGAGCTTATGGTTCGGCTTACATGATTGTTTGGGGACCTGAGTGCTGATCAATATCAAAATGTGGTAGAATGGGGTCCGAGGCTTGCTTTTATTGTTGCCTACCACCAGGTAGCCAAGCTGTGGAGGAAGAAGACATGGAGTTCCACCCACCCCTAACTGTTGGAGGTGACCAAAATTTACCACTAGATTCTGTCAACTACTAATGGCCAAAGTGGCTTTAGGTCCTTTAGCAAAAGCCCTTAACAATCCTCCCCATTCTAAACAACCCCTCCATCCTTAACAATCCCCTTCATGCTTTTCACTTTCTTTCTTCCTTCCTCATACAGTTCTGTCAAATGACACCCAATCAAAGGAAAGGGTGCCAACAATTTTTACTGAACACTTATTCTATGCCCTTTATATGCATTATTTCCTTTAATCCACATTTCTAAAAATGTAGTATCACTATCCCATTTAACAAAAGTTGAATCTCAGAGGGATTAAGAAACCACCCCAACACTGCACAGCTAGTACATGATAAAGCTGAGATTTCAAAAGTTTGGAATCAAGAACTCATGGTCTTTTCAGCAGACAACTTCACAAACTATTTTGAAGAGGGCTAATAATTGTTGGCACTTTATGCTCTTACATCGGATGGCTTCACCTGATGTTTTCTGAAAAAGAGAAAACCAATCATAATGACCTGTGGTCACCTTTTCCTTTCAAGACCATCCTTCTGCTGAAAACAAGGAGAACTCATTCCCTCTGAGTAGAAAAGTTTGCATATGCTCTCCAATTGCTCTCCAGAAAACCTTACCAATGGTTAGACCATGATGGAGTGACAATTAGACAAGGTGGAAGGGAATCCATATGATGTCAAGAAGTACCTGAGACCCATAAAGATATGCTTCATTCAGTTAGTTTGAACCATTATTACCTCCAAAGCCAAAGCATGGCTGGCCCTCCTGTCTCCACAGACTCCCTCCCACTGGCCTTTGACAACTTCTTTCCCCCTTTGAGGCTTCTTACCTGGAATTTGGCCTGATTTCCCCTGGATCAAGAAGTATTATTTACTAAGGCCTGCAGACCTTACAGATGACCCTGAGCCCTGCATAGTTTAGGCCTACTCATTAACTGCCTCAAAGAAATTTATCTAATGTCTTCCTTTTATCCTTTTATAGATGCATCTGTAAAAGAACATGAGTTGTTAGAATCCTGTTTGCTAAGTGTTCTCTGTCTCTAAGACTGACTTTCCAAGCATTCTCTGGACTATTCTGCATTCAGTTCTGGGGATCATTGAGTGAGTTCAGAGGATAGGATCCTGATAAGGAAAGCTCAGGAGATCAGACATATGAGGTCAGTTCAAGGACTACAGGGGGAAGGTCAAGACAGAGAGTTAAGTTCCCATTTTGAGACCATTATTATTCTGAAAAGATAACCAGAGCAACTAGAATATAAAAGGAGAACATTAAAAGGAAAAGCTGTACTTTAAATTAAGGTAGATATTTTTGTGCAATTCATATTTAATAGAAAGATAAAGTTTTCCATGGCTGGAAGCCAAATTCTGGAGCAGAAAGAGGTGGACTGGAGTTCAGCTGCTGTGGAATAATAGGGAATTAAAATATATAGATACGAGCAAATAAAACAATATTGGGTAAACACTACATTGGTCATAGTTAAAGAGAGAATTTGTGAATTGGAAGACAGTCCTGAGGAATTCACTCAGAGCACAGCTCAGAAAGACAAAGAGATAAATATGAAAGAGTTGTAAGAGACGGGGAAGGTAGATTGAGAAGGTTCTGACACATATCTAATCATTTCAATGAAAGAAAAAGAGTGACTGGGGGAGAAGCAATACTTAAAGAAGTCATGGCTAAGAATTTTTAAGAACGGAAGAAGCTCATGAAATTTCAGATTGAAAGCACATACTGTATACAGGGCAGCATTTAAAAAACAAAACAAAACAAAATATTTCATGGCGAAACTGAAGTACACCAAAGATAAGGAGAAAATCTTAAACTGAACGTATTGGGGTTAGGGTAATGGGAAAGGGACCTGTCTTCAGATATCTGAAAAGCTGTGTCTTGGAAGAAGAGTTAGTCAGGATGCCTCTGAGTCCCTCAGAGGGTGATCCAGGACCTAGGAGTAGAAATCACAGGGAAGCAGATTTTAAGTGAGTTTAAGGAAGAACATTCTAATAATAGGGGTGCTCCAGAATGTACAGCTTGCCTTATAATAAGAAAATGAGTTCTCTGTCACTAGAAAGTTTCCTTCCTACATAGAGTGCCCCATTCAAAAGGGCACTGGAGGGAAGGCAGGCAGATTTGGGAGGGATTGGATGCTTGAGGCTGGGGTAGTGAGACTTGGGCTATTTGAGCAGCTTAAACATTGTGGGAAATGGGGACTGGTGGATGCAGGGAAATGGAGAGAAAACAGCAGTGCCCAAAGGGGAAATGTGCTTTTACCTCTGTAATGATTTGTTTGGATCTGTCCACTTGCTTGTCATTTTTTAGATGAACTATCTACCTTTCTTCAAATTCTACTCCACAACCTCCCCTAGAGTTAGGCAATTTTCTCTTTCATCAGCCTGTTTCTTCTCCTACCTGGACCTTTTAGCAGAGTTATTCACCATCTTGAAACTGCCCACCCTCATCACCTTTTCCAGAGGAGATTAGACAGCCAACATAAAACTTAAGATATTTCCATATATGAAGGTGTCATTGGAAGGTATCTGTTCCTGAGCCCTTTTTCCCTTAATTCCCTGATGTAGAAGACAGAGTGACTGCTCTAAAATCATGACGACTCAGATCAGTAGGCTGTTCTGTTTTACAAGGCTCTGTTATGGACACTAACCTCATTTAATTTTTCACAAAAGAGGTGAAACAGTCATTATCACCACCAGGAAATCAAAGATCAGGAAGGTTATATAACATGTCTACGGACAAAAACCAACACTCAGCAACGAATCAAGTGCCTAGGTTTCCAAATCAAGAGATGGTTGGTCACCCCAGGTGATTGAAGCCATCTGGTCTACAAGCAAATTGAGAGCTGGTTCTAATGCCCACATTGCCTCCAGGAGGGAGGTTTTGTCTACTGGGCATTGCTTCTCATCTGCCTGCCCGCTGTGCTACCCTGAGTGGGCTCTGTAGTCTCTTGCACTCCTAGCTGATATTCCAAAGAGATATTCCCAGAGAGCCATGGTTGCGGAAGTCAAGAGAATGAGTCTCAGCCCTAACCCCTGGCAGAGAGTCAGCACCCAGTAAATGTGTCTTGCATTGAATTAGAATTACAGCTACATTGACCACCAGTGGGCTGTCCAGGAAACCAACCAGTATATTTCACTCCCAGTGCTCACTCGGCTCTAGCTACTCTGGCCTTTTGTTGGTCCTTGAACAGACCAGCTTCCCTCTTGCCTTGAGTCTGGATTTTCCTCGCCCACTCTCTCTCCTTCAGTTTTCCCTCAAATAGCTTTCCCAGGCCACCCTATTTATAATCCCAGCCCCATTCCAGTACTCCTTATTCCCTTTCCCTATTGTATTCCTTTCAATGGCACTTAGGATCATCTGCCATATATATTTTACTTGTTTATTTGTGGGTTATCTGTCTCCCCTGACCAGGGAATATGCCCCTTGAGGACAAGGGCTTTGTTCCCCGCAGGTTGGTCAGCACAGTGACTGCCTTTTGTTCAGATGTATTTGTTGAATGAATGAATGAATGAATTCATGTATAATATTGTCTATATGGACTTCCAGATTCAAACCACTAAATTATGAGCTGATTTTTGGAACATAAGTCAGTTCACAAATAGGGACGTTCTGGACATTTGTGTGTGTTAATAATGAAATACAGAAATGACGTTTACTAAGTCATTTAAACCTAGTCTCACCTCAGATTGAACTGTGGACCATCCAAACCTTGAGATAGGAACTTAAGAAGATTCACAGGGCCCCCGAGGTCAGCTTGAAGCTACGTGGGGACAGAGCGGGAGTTTTGCTGAGTGGAAGTTGAAGCAGAAAGCCCGGAGCTAAAGAGAAGAAGAGGGAGAACAGCCATCCAGCTGTGGAAACCGAAAACCCACTGTGAGTCTAGGGCAGCAAGGGCCAAAGAAAGTCTCCATTATGATGCCAAGGAGCGAACATGGGGGTGAGGGGGCCATTTAGGGAAGGAGTACAAGGTGCACAGGGAGAGTGGGGGAGTGCTGAACTGTGGGTGAGGGTAAGAGCACGCGGGAGGAAGAGAGAGCTGGACCTGGGGGTTTCCAGAGGAGGCTCGTGGCAGCCAGTGGTCCTGTAGCTGACCTTGAAACGTGGGTGGGTCTACAGCCTCAGTGGGGAAGGAGTGCTTGTCCTAACCTGGGCCAGGAGAACTGGTGCTGCAGAAACAGGGACCGGGGTGCCACAGCACAAAGCCCTGTGCTAGCAAATCTAAAAATACCCGCCCTATTTTTTTCTTTCCCTCTTGGTCTCTTTTCTTCTCACCCTCTTTCCTATTTTCTTCCTTCTCTGATGATCCTTTCTGGCAACGCTGGGACTCACTTGCTCATTCCACCCCACCCCTCCCCGCCCAGGGAAGCTCCCCACCCCCATCGGTGGGCCAGACCTTTACAGGACTCCCCGCTGTTCAGGTACAGGCCAGCAGCTGCTCCAAAGGCCCCCAACCCCCTCGACTCAGTTCTCTCAAATACCAGTTAACAGGTGTCAGAAATGCTGGCCCTGACTAAGAGACCCACGTCTGCATAACAACCCAACTATTTTGGCCGTCCACCCCACGAGCATAAATATCGTGGTGTTTGAGCCCCTGGGGCCTGTGGAGTTTACAAGTATGCTGTCAAGATCTCTTCATTGGGCTAGCGCTTGAAGTGCTGCCAGAAAGCCAGGGGACTCCTGTGCTTTTATGTGTTCCCAAGCGCAGGCCGCCCTGGCTCCTGGAGGGGCCCTCTGGGGACCCAGTGTCGGTGTGAATCTCAAACAGCAAGCTGACATTCCGGTTGGGAGTGTGACAGTGCATGCCTGGGTGATGATGCCAGGGTGGCAGGTGACACGGGTCCACCGCAGAGGGGGAGAGTAACTGGAGTGGCTTCTAGTTACATGTCCTCAGAGCTCCGAAGGATGGAATCAGGGTTGGGGGAACAGTTGTAAAATGACGTTACAAAATCCGGATGTGCTGATCAAATAGAGACCACTGAGATGGGGCATTCAGAGATGAGTGTCCCAAAAAAGGCATCCGACTTGGGCTGATCTAGGATTAAGGACATTACAAGTCAGAGAGACAGACCGCCGTCAACCAGTGAAAACACACACGCACACGCACGCACACAGTCTACCAGACACCGAGAGAAAGAGTAGGCGTCCATCTGATGCCCCCTAGATGCCTCCCAGAGGAATTCCTCTTTCTGGGCACTCTCCCCTCCTCCCTCCCCCAGGCCTCATGCCGGCCACTGAGGTTCTAACTCAGGGTAAACATCTGAAAACAGAGTGGCTGCCAGGGAGGGAGAAAAAAGAGGCCAGGGTGGAATGGGATGGGGTGGGGCATGGCGACAGGAAGAGCTCAAAAGATTCTCAAGTTGGGTGACTACCAAGGTTGGCTTGCCCCAGAGGGCACTTGGGTCCTGGCCTGGCAGGTGTAGGGGAGCGGGTACAATGCACGCTTCTGCCAGTGAGGGCAGACTTTCCTCTGTCTTGCTCCGCTTGGGGTTCAGATCTGGTGGAGCTTGTTGCACTGTTTATAAACTTGGTTCCGCCTGGACAAGAACTGTATCAAATGGTTTGAGTAGACTTTGCCTCACCCACTTTGGGGTCTGCACAGCAAGTTGAAAAAATCCACATAGGAGGCATGATTCGGGGGCTACTGAGATATCCCCACAGGATCAGCCTGGTTATGCCTTTGTGATCATTGTTCGAAGAACTCCAATGAGGAAGGCTTTCCAGATTTCCCTAGCTCTGTCACCACTTGTCACAGAAGCCCCGAATATAATAGAGTTTACATTTGTGGGAACCAACCCCCAGAGAGAGGCACTGAAGTATTCAAGATCACATACTTCTCTGGTGGCAAAATCCAGCTCCTTGGTCCCTAATAAAAACTCTTTCTGCTACACTAGTCCTGTTCTCTCAGCCTTGTACATAACTCCCTAACTTATCAAGATGTGATGATAAAATACTCTAAGTAAATGCATCCTTTGGAATATTTCTTCTTCCCTGAAGTAGGTTATAAACCCTTTGTGAGCAAAGAGAGGTGGCCTTTATTCCTTTGCTCCCTGGTCCTGAGTTAATTTTATACTCTCTGTGCAGTGTTTACCTCATGTGCTCCTGGCCCCTGACCATTTAAGGGGAAAACAGCCCTGAGCTGCCCTGAGAAATGCCTGGATGAGCCTAACAAGAATCCTAAAATGATGTCGAGTCCTGTCCCTCAATTGTTAGGATTTGCAAGAAGTCGTCTGCTTCTAAGAGAAAGCCAGGTGCCAGTAGAAGTGAAATAGGAAGTTTTCAAAAGGATCAGGTCAGCTTTCCTGAAATCTTGTCGGATGAAGATAGAAAACAAATAAATTTCACCCAACACAAGAAAACAATTTATTTCTCTGCTCCATGGTGGCCAGAGGCCCCTGAGCTATAAAATCGGAAGGGAGCGTAGGTTTCAGAAGGTTGTTGGTGGGGTCATTTTTATCGTACAGTTCATGGCCCCAAGATGGCCAAAGAGGAGTGTCAGACTCACGAATCGCCCTTTTCGGGGGGAGGGCCGCTCTGGGCAGACATTTCGCTGATCATAATCACTTTTATATGTAACTGGACCTTAATTCATTTGGTAGTCTGAGCTACGGAAGGGCAGCACAGATTAGAGAGCTATGTCTGTAACTGTTGAAATCTGTGCCTGGCGTGCATTTGTGGGGAAATTAAAAATAAAATGAAGCTCATCTGAAAAATGTGTGGACTAGAATTAGCCATCTCCTGACCGGTCACGCATGGAACTTGTCGGAGATGACAAGGACAGAAAAGTGAGACCTGGGCAGCAGATCGGGCCGCGCTGCCCGCCAGGCCCTTCGGAGCCTGTCATAATTTATAATGGATTATCTTAGGAAATAGATGAGGACGGCTTGTGTTCAGGAGCCAGGAAAGACTACTTCGGTTTAAAAAAAAAAAGAGCCCAGAAAACATGTCTCAGAAACGCGTGACCCATTGTTATTTATTCCGCAAGGTATTTAACGCCTTGACTTTGTTTGAATTAACTCATCAAATCCTCTGTTATGAACATGACGTTTGAAGGGAGTAAACATCGCCAAGCCAGGTAAATGGTATCCCTTTTTAGTGCTGGTGTTGGGCCTCCTGCTTGCACTCTTTGCCATAAGGTAGCTATTCAAATGTTCTGGAGTTTTTATAGTTTACACCTTGAGTTTCAAAAACTGGGTCTTAAACACACACACACACACACACACACACACACACACACACACACACACACACCCCTGAGGGTATCTTCCCTCTGTGACTTCTCTCTTCTTCCAACACTGCCCTTCATGGACACTTCATTTGATTTCAGCAAATGTAATTGCTCTGGACCAACGACATTTGGGTGCACACAGAGAGAAAAGGGCAGTAGCGTCTGTTGACTCTCCTCTGCACAATGTGAGGGTACCTTATATAAATTCTGTTTACCTTCACAAAGACCCTTGGAACACTATCATTCTGCTGATTTTACTGGTGAGGCAATTGATGTGTGGAGCGATTACATGACTTGCCAAGGTCTACCATCCTATAAGTGGCCTCACTGGGCTTTGAACCCAGATCACTGCGGCTTCAAGCCTGGAAGGGTACACCCAGTCGAGGTGAAGTCAGAAGCCTACCGTAACTGGGCAGGAACTGCGCTGTCAGAGGAATTCTGATGTAGCAGCCAGTTCCATCTCAGCCCTTCTCTCATCCAACCTAGTCCTCACATCCAGGTTTCTTTTCCTGGAAACAATTATGAGAAAAAAAATGCACTTCAAATTTGCAAAGGTAATAGCAATTAAACAACTCCCTTTCCATTGTCAGCTGGTTTCTCTGTCTTAGTAGAAAGTCTAATGGACTGTTTTACAGGGATGACAGAGACAGATAATGAAAGTCAAGCTTGTGCACAAAGCTTCTGTGAAAGCTTGGTAATTAGCGGCTTTGCATTGTTCTTTAATAACAGTCACCTTTTAGCACGATGCCATCAAGGCACAAACTCCAAAGTGTATTTACATTTCAGCCACGTTCTTTGTGAACACAGCCGCTAGTTTTTCATTCAGAGGAGCTGCATTTCAACCTCTGTAGAAAGAAGGACCAAGAGGTAGCTGTTTTGTCCAAAATGTATACAAACACTTAGTGCATCAGAAGTGAGATATGAACATTCACAAATAGGTTTCCGGGGAAGCTTCAGGATTGAAAGGAAGGGCTGATGAGAAGCCTGGATGTGAAATACAGTCCCAACCTGCCTACGTGAAATCATCTGTGTCACACAACAATGGAGGGTGAGTGTGTGTGTGTGTGTGAGTGTGACTCACAGTGGGGAAAGTCCAGTGTGTTCCTCAACAACGACTTGTGTAGCCTGTGGCATAGAGGATGTCGGAGGCCATCTGCTGTTGAGGGATCTCCAAAACAACAGAGCCCCAAGCACTTTCATTCCTGCCCAACAGATGCGTCACTTCTGCCACTGAGGTGGAAGGAAAAGGGACCAGACCTTTAACAGGCACCTACTACATGCCAGGCACCATGCTAGGTGCATTCTCAAATCTTCTTAATCCTCATCACAGCCCTCTGAGGTCTTCTTCCTTTTTTAGAGATGAGGAAATTGAAACTAAGACAGGTTAGGTTACTTGCCAAACATTACATAACCAGTCGGCAGCCTGAGAGTCAAGTCCACATGTATCGGACTCCCAAACTGAACTCTTTGTCCTCTGTTAAAATGTGACTGTCCCTGGGAAAGGCAGCACGTGGGACTCTATCAGTCATTCACACTGTAGTGTAATGGATTGACCCTACCCTTTCCTGAGTGAAAGTTTTGCTTAAAAAGCCTAAAGGTTCTAGATTCCACAAAGGGAAAGAAAGAGCACAGAACAAGGGCACGGTAACCACACAGACACACGTCAGTCACTTCCTGATTTTGTTCAGCCGCGAATATCTCTGGTGGCCTCAACAGAGCAGGTGACAGGGGAAAGGAAGTGTGCAATACAGTGTCTTTCTTCAACTCTCATTTCTGAAAAGAGAGTGAAGGATGGAAATGCTGCTAATGTTCCAGGAGGAGGAAGAGAGGGCTTATTTTTAATTTAGGGTAGCACAACTCAGGATACAAAAGCAGCGCCCCTACCTAGGCTGCAGCATGGACCAGGGTCCGCAAAGCCTCCGGGCTGAGTGGGTCTGGGAGTTATTCTCCCCGGTCGCTTTCCTCAGACCACTCTGCTCAGCACCACCCGTTTGGCCCCTGGGATGTAAGAACTGGCTGTCTCCCTTCCGAGCTATGTGGGCTCCAGCATGTGGCTTGCCCTCTCTGTTTCTTCATCCGTGAAGCGGAAATCAGAATGCCTACCTCACAATATCCTTGTGAGAATCCAATAAGATAACGTGCCAGTAGCACTTAGTAAATGGTAACTAATGTGACCATATAATCTGTAGTCAGGATATAAGAGGAATTTTGATCAGAAAGCTTTGGGGCCAAGTTGACCTTAGCCATCAACCAAACTTTCACTTGCTACACTGTGTAAACTGAGGGGTGACAGAAGGACTTTCAGCTCTAGACTCCAAACTATCTCCTTTATGCAAAAGCCACAATGTCTGAAATTTCACATTCAGGATATATTCCTTTGATAATTCCTTTGCCCCAAACATCCTTTTCTTAATTCTTTTGATGGGTAACACGTTAAATTGGTGGCTACCAACGCCGGCTACCCATTGGAATTGTCTGGGGAGCTTTTAATAAATGCTGTTGCCTGGATCGCACCCCAGATCCCCAAAATTAGAATCTCTGGGAGGAAACCAGGCATTAAAAAAAATACCTGCCAAGTGTTTCCAAGTCGCCAAAGTTGAGAACCCCTGCATTAAATTATTTTACTCCATTAGAATGTAAGCACCAGGAGACCAAACTATACAGCATGGTGTCCTCAAAGCTTACCTACAAGTTTACTGTTGTTGTTATTGATTTAAAAAGATGTTGGTGACTCTAAATTCTACTTTAGCAAGAGCCAGAGGTGAGGTGAAGAACAAGGAGCTAAAAGGCACAGAAAGGAGAAATAAGCTCTAGGTAATTACAAAAGAACAAGTCATACTTCTAAGGAAATTCAGCTGTTCATCATTCTGATGATATTTCTAACAGGAAAGGACAGATCTCTTGGAAAGAGGGACAGATACTACACTAGGATGGAAAAAAAAAATTAATTTTAAATCCTTTTTTGTGGTTTCTATTTCCTGCTGAAATGTCCCATCTTTTTATTAATTTTGAACCTATTTTTCTTCATATCACTGGACATATTTAAAATAGCCGCTTTAAATATTCATCTGTTAACTCCAAAATGTAAGCTACCTTAGGATTTCTTTCTCAAAAAATGGGTCACATTTTCCTGTTTCTTTCTTTGTCAGGTACCTTTGTTTGTCTCTTGATTATTGCAATGTTAAGTGGTAGACACTCGGCATTTAATTTCTTTGTTTTAGCAGCAATCAAGATGGTTGGATTCAAACTTCACACTCTTGTCTCTTGGGTAGCACCGCAAATCTCAGTTCCATTCTTTTAGCCTTAGATGGGCCTCTCAGTCTGCTCTTGTAATAGCTGAGGGGTCAGCCAGAGATTTGAGCAGTTCACACTCAGACTTTGGAGCTCTCCCTTTCTGGCTCTTTCCAGGAATCTCTTTACTTTCTTGTGGCTGCGGTTGCCCTGAATCCTCTAGTTCTACAAGCCAATAAGATTGAGAGTTTCTTTCAGAGTTTTTGCCACCCTGTATGTTATAGACTGAAACCAGCCTTCAGAAAAAAAGAGGAGGGAACTCACCCCATACTATTTCCTTCTTCTAAGTGACTATCCAAAATCTGTCCCCTGAATCTACCTTTCCAGTGCCTTCGAGTGGTTGATTTTATTTGGTCTGTAGTTTATGGTTGGTCTGGTAGGGGATTACTTGTTTATACTGTAAGCAGAACCAGTCTATACATTTATTTTAGGTTTTCAACTTTGCTGCCATTGGGAAATGATCTCATAATTACTTTAATTTCATTAGAATCTATGTTACATTTCCATCTTCATTCCTAACGTTTTTGCTCTTTTTAACCTTAATCAGGCTTACAAGGGTTGTTTTTTTGTTTGTTTGTTTGTTTGTTTTCCTTCTTCTATTTTGTAGATATTTTCAAAGAACTGATTTGGGAATTTATCCTCTTTTCTAATTTTTTCTTTGTCTATGTCAGCTTAAATATTTGTAATTCTGGGAGGAAATTATAAGAAAATAATTGTGTGTAAGAATTTGGGCTGGAATAAGGAGATGTGAAAAGTAAGTTTTTCATTTTAATTCATCTATGACCCAGAAGTTAGAGGGGTCTAACTTAGGAATATAGGAATATAGGGATTAGGAATATAGAGAAGCATTAGGAATGCTTAGGAATATAGAGAAGCAGTAGGGAAGAGGATCCTATTCCCACTGTCTTATTGGTCTTGGACCATTTTATTTGCATCTTAGAACAATTTCCTTGCTTTCTATGAGGTCTGTAGTCATCTTGTTCTAAAAGGCCTACTTAAAGGTCTTTGTTGAAACATTGATGACAAGAAACTGGAATAATCCAGCCAAGCTCTACATCAAAGAGGAATAAGGACATAATCAATGATACTGGAAGAATGGAACTGTTTCTCCAAGATAACGTAAATGGGCTGGAACTAAAGCATTTCCAAATGCAACCATGTCTAAGAAACTGAAAGTGAAATTACACATGTGGCAAAGACTTCTCCCCATGATGGAGCTTTTCTCAAAGCTGATAAAATACTATTTTTTGTGACCATTTACAAAGCCTGGATATTGTTAAGTGGTAGCAATGAAATGTCAAAGGGAAGCTTAGCTATAAGCTTTAGTACTGGCCAGCTCCTAAGTACTTCAACTCCCCAAACCTGGAGAGGACAATACAGCAGGAGAAACAAGGGATGCCTGAATAGGTCATTAGTCTGCCAACTGTTCCTGAGTAGGAACAGTTGGCAGACACATGGGACCCCTACCCATCCTGTTTGAAGGAAGATATACTCCCTCAGCTCTAGCAAAAGTGACTTAATCATTGTTTTGGGGACATGCCCTGTGGGTTCAGGGCACTCCGTATGCAAAGCACAGAAGGGGTGCCAAGACATGCTCTAGGCTGCGATCAAAGCATTTTATCTAAAAGGCACAAGAAAGTCTATTCCTCCAAGCAAATGATGGGTGAATGTACAAACTTTAGTTATTTGTGTATGTGTTTTGCCTCCAAAGTTTGAAGCTCTTTAAAAGTAAGGCTCACTGCGGGGGTGGGAGGGAGGGATAAATTAGGAGTTTAGGATGAACATATACACACTATTATATATAAAATAGATAACCAACAAGGACCTACTGTAGAGCACAGGGAACTCTACTCAATATTTTATAATAATCTATAAGGGAAAAGAATCTGAAAAAAAATAGGTATATATGTATATACAGCTGAATCATTTTGCTGTACACCTGAAACTAACACAACATTGTAAATCAACTCTACTTCAATTTAAAAAAAGTAAGGTTTGTGCTTGCTTCTATTTTTTGTTGCCCACAGCGTTTAGCATAAAGCCTAGCACACAGTAAGTATTTGATAAATATTTCTTGTTTCCAGCTAGGTCCTTTCAAATAATTAATGAATAAATAACTGCCTTTACTACTGCCATAGTCTATTATCATCCCCCCCATCAATTTACTCACCAATCAAAACTATAACAATTTCACTAATAAAACTCAAGAGGCACGTCCTGAAAAGACATGGTTTACTAAGTAATAGAAGCCAATCTAAAAAGGCTACATATTGTATGATTCCAACTGTATGACATTCTGGGAAAAACAAAACCACAGAGACAGTAAAAAGATAAGTGTTTTCCAGGGTTTAAAGGGGAGGGATGAACAAGCAGAGCACAGAGGATTTTTAGAGCGGTAAAACTATTCCATATGAAACTATAATGGTCAATACATGTCATTATAAGTTTGTCAAAACCCATAAAATGTGCAATACACAAAAGTGAACTCTAATGTAAACTATGGACTCGGATAATGATGATAATGATGTGTGATAATCATGTGCCAGTGTAGTTTGTAACAAATTGTACCACTCTGGAGTGAGATGCTCATAGCAGGGAAGCTGTGCATGCATGAGAGCAAGGCTATGTGGGAACTCATTGTACTTTTGCTGTGAACCTAAAACTGCTCTAAAAACATAAATTCTATTTTTTTAAAAAGTCATCTCTTTTCAATGCCTTTAATGGATCCTCTCTGTATTTGTCATAAATACCAAACCCCTTAGCCTTGCACCAAAGGCCAACCATGAGTTGCCAACTTCTTTCAGGGAGAGGAGATATCTTTTCCGTGCTTCTCATCTCCCCACAAAACCCTTATGTCTCACTTGTCCTTTCCCCTGTTGCCATCTTAGAGTCCTTCAAGACACATTCAAATACCACCTTCTCCACCATTCTCTTTCCATTCTCTACATTATTCAGAAGTTATA
The DNA here is from genome assembly GCF_965194805.1 of Balaenoptera borealis. NCBI lineage: Eukaryota > Metazoa > Chordata > Mammalia > Artiodactyla > Balaenopteridae > Balaenoptera > Balaenoptera borealis. Next base: position 33,490,216 of record NC_138867.1, on the reverse strand, counting down.
GTTCCTACCTCTAAACTCCAGTAGCCAGCCAAATCTCTATGGCATCACGTTCTACCTTGTTTTTTGTGCACATAGCTCACTCAAACCAAAGGATTGTCAGTAGGGACTATTTATGATGTATTCTTGTATCTCCCATGGCACCTAGCATAGTGCCTTGCTATTAGATGTTTTTAAAAAGTTGCTGAATAAATATTAAACAAATATCCTATTTACTGTGCTATATCACTTTAAAATTTCACATGCATTTTATTAGGTACTTTTATTCTGGATAAAATAATTTAACCCAAAGGAATAAGGTAAGACTTTTCAGAAGACTCACTAGTGAGACATTTTGGGAAGGTGAGGATGTTCATCCATTAATCATAACTGAATAGCCCCATGCCTTTACTTACAAGCCACCCTTACAAAAAGTCACTTCACACACCTTGAACACATCTTTCCCCACTGCAGTGGCAGAAGAAGCTAGGTTCCTAGGAAGACAGTTGGAGCAGATGTTTTCTGGTTTCTCAGTCATCGCCCATGCCTCCCTTCCTTTGCTTTGGTTCAGGCCTTCACCCTTTCTTTACATGACTCAGGGAGGAAATTTTTATTAATCTTTACTATTATAATTTCATCTCCCTTGCCAGTTATTGGTTTAGAAAGGAGCATGGATCCAATCTTGGCCAGTAATACATAAGAATTTTCTTGGGGGGTTCTGAGAAAGTTTCTTTACTTTAAGATAAGAAAAGATACACAGCAAAAGCATCCTCTCTTCTGCTGGACATCCTGTAGATGTCATATAGATCCTATGAAAGTCTAGATAATCTATTCTATAGATGTCGACTGCTATAAAGTTGTCAAATATCATAAATTTAGGCTTTATGAATTTGGTATTTTCCATAAGACAGTGACTGAACTGAATTTCACCTTTGCTTTAAAAGAATTTTATAAAACCAATTCACAGTGTAAATAATATGTTAGGAAGCATAGTTAAAGACAGAGGTCCTAAAGATGATAAATGAATGGATATATTGATGATATTATATTCTGTTCACTCATTCATTTAATCAAGAATTGATAAGCTCCCTTCAGCTGTGATTACAAAGCCCCATTCTTGAGGAACCATAGAGAATCACCAAGACCAAATTGTGCCAAAATAAACTTTTCTTTTTTTAAGAAAATATGCTTTCTCTTGGAATGGTAGGTGAAGGCAGTCCTAATTATATTATATCTAATTTTTAAATTTTTTTTTTGGCCAAATAAATTTATTTTTTTAAAAATCTATAAATGTACGAACAATGAATGGAAGGACATATATTAAATACATAGGAGTGGAAGTTGGAGGGACAAGGGAGATGGTAGATGAAGAGAACAGCAAAACGATTAAATGAGCAAAGTTCTCCCCCAGGGATGATCACTTGTCCTCATCCCAGGAATGTGATCAACTTTAGGATAGACACCTGAGGTCTGATTTTTTTTTTTTTTAGGTGTTACTGTATTTTTTTGTTTTAATTTTTGAATTTTATTTTATGTATTTTTTTATACAGCAGGTTCTTATTAGTCATCAATTTTATACACATCACTGTATACATGTCAATCCCAATCGCCCAATTCAGCACACCACCATCCCCACTCCACCCCCGGTTTTCCCCCCTTGGTGTCCATACATTTGTTCATTCTCTACATCTGTGTCTCAAGTTCTGCCCTGCAAACCAGTTCATCTGTACCATTTTTCTAGGTTCCACATACATGCGTTAATATACGATATTTGTTTTTTTCTTTCTGACTTACTTCACTCTGTATGACAGTCTCTAGATCCATCCACGTCTCAACAAATGACTCAATTTCATTCCTTTTTATGGCTGAGTAATATTCCATTGTATATATGTACCACATCTTCTTTATCCATTTGTCTGTCGATGGGCATTTAGGTTGCTTCCATGACCCGGCTATTGTAAACAGTGCTGCAATGAACACTGGGGTGCATGTGTCTTTTTGAATTATGGTTTTCTCTGGGTATATGCCCAGTAGTGGGATTGCTGGGTCATATGGTAATTCTATTTTTAGTTTTTTAAGGAACCTCCATACTGTTCTCCATAGTGGCTGTATCAATTTACATTCTCACCAACACTGCAAGAGGATTCCCTTTTCTCCACACCCTCTCCAGCATTTGTTGTTTGTAGATTTTCTGATGATGCCCATTCTAACTGGTGAGAGGTGATACCTCATTGTAGTTTTGACTTGCATTTCTGTAATAATTAGTGATGTTGAGCAGCTTTTCATGTGCTTCTTGGCCATCTGTATGTCTTCTTTGGAGAAATGTCTATTTAGGTCTTCTGCCCATTTTTGGATTGGGTTGTTTGTTTCTTTAATATTGAGCTGCATGAGCTGTTTATATATTTTGGAGATTAACACTTTGTCCATTGATTCGTTTGCAAATATTTTCTCCCATTCTGAGGGTTGTCTTTTGGTCTTGTTTATGGTTTCCTTTGCTGTGCAAAAGCTTTGAAGTTTCATTAGGTCCCATTTGTTTATTTTTGTTTTTATTTCCATTACTCTAGGAGGTGGATCAAAGAAGATCTTGCTGTGATTTATGTCAAGAGTGTTCTTCCTATGTTTTCCTCTAAGAGTTTTACAGTGTCGGGTCTTACATTTAGGTCTCGAATCCATTTTGAGTTTATTTTTGTGTATGGTGTTAGGGAGTGTTCTAATTTCATTCTTTTACATGTAGCTGCCCAGTTTTCCCAGCACCATTTATTGAAGAGACTGTCTTTTCTCCATTGTCTATCCTTGCCTCCTTTGTCATAGATTAGTTGACCATAGGTGCGTGGGTTTATCTCTGGGCTTTCTATCTTGTTCCATTGTTCTATGTTTCTGTTTTTGTGCCAGTACCATACTGTCTTGATTACTATAGCTGTGTAGTATAGTCTGATGTCAGGGAGTCTGATCCTCTAGCTCCGTTTTTTCCCCTCAAGATTGCTTTGGCTATTTGGGGTCTTTTGTGTCTCCATACAAATTTTAAGATTTTTTGTTCTAGTTCTGTAAAAAATGCCATTGGTAATTTGATAGGGATTGCATTGAATCCGTAGATTCCTTTGGGTAGTAGAGTCATTTTCACAATGTTGATTCTTCCAATCCAAGAACATTGTATATCTCTCCATCTGTTGGTATCATCTTTAATTTCTTTCATCAATGTCTTACAGTTTTCTGCATACAGGTCTTTTGTCTCCCTAGGTAGGTTTATTCCTAGGTATTTTATTCTTTTTTTTGCAATAGTAAATGGGAGTGTTCCCTTAATTTCTCTTTCAGATTTTTCATCATTAGTGTATAGGAATGCAAGAGATTTCTGTGCATTAATTTTGTATCCTGCAACTTTACCAAATTCATTGATTAGCTCTAGTAGTTTTCTGTTGGCATTTTTAGGATTCTCTATGTATAGTATCATGTCATCTGCAAATAATGACAGTTTTACTTCTTCTGTTCCAATTTGTATTCCTTTTATTTCTTTTTCTTCTCTGATTGCTATGACTAGGACTTCCAAAACTATGTTGAAAAATAGTGGTGAGAGTGGACATCCTTGTCTCGTTCCTGATCTTAGAGGAAATGTTTTCAGTTTTTCACCATTGAGAATGATGTTTGTTGTGGGTTTGTCGTATATGGCCTTTATTATGTTGAGGTAACTTCCCTCTATGCCCACTTTCTGGAAAGTTTTTATCAAAAATCGGTGTTGAATTTTGTCAAAAGCTTTTTCTGCATCTATTGAGATGATCATATGGTTTTTATTCTTCATTATGTTAATATGGTGTATCACATTGATTGATTTGCGTATATTGAAGAATCCTTGCATCCCTGGGATAAATCTCACTTGATCATGGTGTATGATCCTTTTAATGTGCTGTTGGATTCTGTTTGCTAGTATTTTGTTGAGGATTTTTGCATCTATATTCATCAGTGATATTGGTCTGTAATTTTCTTTTTTTGTAGTATCTTTGTCTGGTTTTGGTATCAGGGTGATGGTGGCCTCATAGAATGAGTTTGGGAGTGTTCCTTCCTCTGCAATTTTTTGGAAGAGTTTGAGAAGGATGGGTGTTAACTCTTCTCTAAATGTTTGATAGAATTCACCTGTGAAGCCATGTGGTCCTGGACTTTTGTTTGTTGGAAGATTTTTAATCACAGTTTCAATTTCAGTGCTTGTGATTGGTCTGTTCATATTTTCTATTTCTTCCTGGTTCAGTCTTGGAAGGTTATACCTTTCTAAGAATTTGTTCATTTCCTCCAGGTTGTCCATTTTATTGGCATAGAGTTGCTTGTAGTAGCCTCTTAGGATGCTTTGTATTTCTGGGGTGACTGTTGTAACTTCTCCTTTTTCATTTCTAATTTTATTGATTTGAGTCCTCTCCCTCTTTTTCTTGATGAGTCTGGCTAATGGTTTATCAATTTTGTTTATCTTCTCAAAGAACCAGCTTTTAGTTTTATTGATCTTTGCTATTGTTTTCTTTGTTTCTATTTCATTTATTTCTGCTCTGATCTTTATGATTTCTTTCTTTCTGCTAACTTTGGGTTTTGTTTGTTCTTCTTTCTCTAGTTCCTTTAAGTGTAAAGTTAGATTTTTTATTTGAGATTTTTCTTGTTTCCTGAGGTAGGCTTGTATAGCTAGAAACTTCCCTCTTAGAACTGATTTTCCTGCATCCCGTAGGTTTTGGATCATCGTGTTTTCATTGTCATTTGTCTCTAGGTATTTTTTGATTTCTTCAGTGATCTCTTGGTTATTTAGTAATGCATTGCTTAGCCTCCATGTGTTTGTGTTTTTTATGTTTTTTTCCCTGTAATTCATTTCTAATCTCATAGCGTTGTGGTCAGAAAAGATGCTTGATATGATTTCAATTTTCTTACATTTACTGAGGCTTGATTTGTGACCCAAGATGTGATCTATCCTGCAGAATATTCCATGCGCACTTGAGAAGAAAGTGTAATCTGCTGTTTTTGGATGGAATGTCCTACAAATGTCAATTAAATCTATCTGGTCTATTGTGTCATTTAAAGCTTGTGTTTCCTTATTATTTTCATTTTGGATGATCTGTCCATTGGTGTAAGTGAGGTGTTAAAGTCCCCCACTATTATTGTGTTACTGTTAATTTCCTCTTTTATAGCTGTTAGCATTTGCCTTATGTATTGAGGTGCTCCTAGGTTGGGGGCATATATATTTATAATTGTTATATCTTCCTCTTGGATTGATCCCTTGCTCATTATGTAGTGTCCTTCCTTGTCTCTTGTAACATTCTTTATTTTAAAGTCTATTTTATCTGATATGAGTATAGCTACTCCAGCTTTCTTTTGATTTCCATTTGCATGGAATATCTTTTTCCATCCCCACACTTTCAGTCTGTATGTGTCCCTAGGTCTGAAGTGGGTCTCTTGTAGACAGCATATATATGGGTCTTGTTTTTGTATCCATTCAGCAAGCCTGTGTCTTTTGGTTGGAGCATTTAATCCATTTACATTTAAGGTAATTTTCGATATGTATGTTCCTATTACCATTTTCTTAATTGTTTTTGGTTTGTTTTTGTAGGTCCTTTTCCTCCCTTGTGTTTCCCACTTAGAGAAGTTCCTTTAGCATTTGTTGTAGAGCTGGTTTGGTGGTGCTGAATTCTCTTACCTTTTGCTTGTCTGTAAAGCTTTTGATTTCTCCATCGAATCTGAATGAGATCCTTGCTGGGTAGAGTAATCTTGGTTGTAGGTTCTTCCCTTTCATCATTTTAAGTGTATCATCCCACTCTCTTCTGGCTTGTAGAGTTTCTGCTGAGAAATCAGCTGTTAACCTTATGGGAGTTCCCTTGTATGTTATTTGTCGTTTTTCCCTTGCTACTTTCAATAATTTTTCTTTGTCTTTAACTTTTGCCAATTTGGTTACTATGTGTCTCAGCGTGTTTCTCCTTGGGTTTATCCTGTATGGGACTCGCTGCACTTCCTGGACTTGGGTGGCTATTGCCTTTCCCATGTTAGGGAAGTTTTTGACTATAATCTCTTCAAATATTTTCTCGAGTTCTTTCTCTCTCTCTTCTCCTTCTGGGACCCCTATAATGCGAATGTTGTTGCATTTAATGTTGTCCCAGAGGTCTCTTAGGCTGTCTTCTTTTCTTTTCATTCTTTTCTCTTTATTCTGTTCCGCAGCAGTGAATTCCACCATTCTGTCTTCCAGGTCACTTACGCGTTCTTCTGTCTCAGTTATTCTGCTATTGATTCCTTCTATTGTAGTTTTCATTTCATTTACTGTATTGTTCATCTCTGTTTGTTTGTTCTTTAATTCTTCTAGGTCTTTGTTAAATATTTCTTGCATCTTCTCCATCTTTGCCTCCATTCTTTTTCCGAGGTCCTAGATCATCTTCACTATCATTATTCTGAATTCTTTTTCTGGAAGGTTGCCTATCTCCACTTCATTTAGTTGTTTTTCTGGGGTTTTATCTTGTTCCTTCATCTGGTACATAGCCCTCTGCCTTTTCATCTTGTCTATCTTTCTGTGAATGTGGTTTTTGTTCCACAAGCTGCAGGATTTTAGTTCTTCTTGCTTCTGCTGTCTGCCCTCTCATGATTTCATTTTTAATGAGTTAAGCATTTGGTTCAAGTAAAGTTCAGCAGCTTGAAAAGTACAGTAGTACAGTACAGCAGCTGGCATACAGGGGCTGGCATGCACATTTCCATCTTTGAAAGTTCTCAGCTTGAAGGTTCATATGTAGGGGACTTATTGTAGTGCTGAGGCTTGTCTTGGGCAGAGGCAAGATGAGTAGATCACCACACCCGGCCACCAGAATCTTAAAAGTTCATATAGGGGTTCAGTCCTACATTCAGTTCAGATGGTCTCAACACCAACTTATGCTCTCAAGGCTGCATCCTTGAAACAGCATCTACTTTTTAAAATTAATTAATTAATTATTTTTTATTTTTGGCTGAGTTGGGTCTTTGTTGCTGCACGTGGGCTTTCTCTAGTTGCGGCGAGCAGGGGCTACTCTTCGTTGTGGTGAGAGGGTTTCTCATTGCAGTGGCTTCTCTTTTTGTGGAGCATGGGCTCCTGGTTCACGGGCTCAGTATTTGTGGCACGTGGGCTCAGTAGTTGTGGTGCTCAGGCTTAGTTGCTCCACGGCATGTGGGGTCTTCCCGGACCAGAGCTCCAACCCATGTCCGCTGCATTGGCAGGTGGATTCTTAACCACTGCGCCACCAGGGAAGTCCCATATATCTAAATTTTAATCAAGGCATTTGAAACATCTTTTAGGAGAGCATTTCTTTCAATATGAATTTTTGTACAAAGTACTCTGGAATTCAGTCAATTCACGGTTAGAATTATTAAGATCGAACTTCCAATAACTCAAAATTCATGAGATACAAACTGACTTTCTAGTGATTTTACAATGCCCTATTCTGTGTGACAAACTTTGAGGTCATCAAAGAAAGCCTTTCTTAAGTGTAAGGTGCTATCTATTATTTCTCTCTTTGGAATAATTAGACAACATGACATTGATCGATTCTCATTTCTCAAGGAATTAGGGGACAAAGGAGGTAAAAATTCAGCTGATCAGTTTCAGACAAATCATTAGATTTGGCCCATATGTCACAGTATTTCTCTTCCTCTTCCCAGAAATGCTTTTAGTATTAATTTGGGGATATTATAAAGCAGTTGAACTTTGGAAAGTCTGTACATCATTAGCGTCAGTAAGTTCACAATAGAGTAATCATCACATGAGTACAGCCTGTCACAGGATTGGCACTCCTTCTGAAAAAATCAAACAGAAGAAAAGAGAAAGTCATGGTGGTGGATTCATCCCTTGGGTATCTTTCCTTATGGGCAAATAGATGGTCTTCAAAGCCTGGGCTCCACCAACTGGCACTGGTTGGTCAGGAGTGATTTCTCCCAATGCTGTTCCCATGACGCAAGTAAACAAACACTACTTTTGTTCCCTTTCACCCCCACGCCCAAAAGTCACAAATGTCTTCTTGATGGATTGGCTCCTGGGGTTGTGCAGCCGCCACAGCTGGCTTCCTTCCTGGCAAGCTGCCTCCTTGTAACCATCAATGGGCTGAGCAAGAGGATGCGTGGGTACAGAGCGGTGAAATAGGGCTGTGACTATGGTTATGTGACTATGATCATCATCATTTCCAAACTGCACGTCGTGAACACAGATTTTATTGGGGATGGTGGGGATGGAGGGGATGACTCGTTCATTTCTATTCAGGAACTAGTTATCAGAGTTTACCATTTCCAAAGGTGGTATTTGACTGTGCCTTGAAGGACTCTAAAATGGAGACAGAGGAAGGGACAGTGGAGAAGAAAGGAGGCAGAGTAGCGTCTTCCTGTGCTTGGAAAATAATGAGAGATTAATTTCTGGTTTAGCTGTATCATCATCCCCTCCCTCTTGGTTTTCTTTTAGAGACCTTAAACCCAAACTAGAAGATAAACGTGTTGCCTTATTTTAAGGACATTTTTCTAGATGCAGATTCTGAAATGAAGATTTTTTTCATAAGGGGGTAGAGGAAGACGGATGGTGGGTAGGGAAGGGGGAAGTCCAAATAGGGCTATGATTTTAGGGAAAATTTCACAAAGGTTATTTGAGCCTGATCTTTCAGCAGAACTCTGGAGTGTGAATTACACCACCAAGTTTATTCCAAATTGAGGAGATGGATCTGGGCTTTCACTCTCCTTTGCCAGTCAGTCGTTGGGTAGGGGTGGCGTAGGGATATATAAGCCCTCAGGTGCTTTTGGCTTTCAAGCTCAAACGCAAAGAGGCAGTCTATGGAGAGAGTCACAGGTGTGAACACAGAAACAAAATCACACAGAAGCCAGGGGAAAGAAGGGCACACCAAAATGGAAAAATGAATCAGAGAGGATCTGAGTCATGCAGGGCAGTGTCTCCTACGCTCCTGGTCAGAGATGCTGGATCCTTTAGCTGAGGGTTGTTCTATAGCTTTCAGTGCTATCTCAGGAACCTATCAGAATCTGGTTTTGTGAGAGTCACACCGGCACTCAAACTCAGTACAATCAGTACATACAGAGCATAAGTTACAATGTGCACTTGGAAACTGACCTGACCAAAACATTTCAAGGAATCTGGAAAACCATTAGATTTATTGGTATTGGTTTTCCCCCTTTCTCTGCATCCCTGATCCACCAAAGTCAGTTTTTTCCACTTGCTTTAACTTCACTAATCCTTTAAATTCATAAACACATCCTCCTCTGGAAAGGCTTCCCTGATACAGTGAGGTGGTATCACCATTGCCTGAACTCCTACCATTTAATGGGTACTCAGAGTCTGCCCCGTGTTATTCACTTTTATATACACCTTTAATTTCCCAAATAGACTACAAGATCCTTAATGGGCAGAAGACCTAAACAGACATTTCTCCAAAGGAAGACATACAGATGGCCAACAGACACATGAAAAGATGCTCATCATTGCTAATTATTAGAGAAATGCAAATCAAAACTGCAATAAGGTATCACCTCACACTGGTCAGAATGGCCATCATGAAAAAGTCTACAAATCATAAATACTGGAGAGGGTGTGGAGAAAAGGGAACCCTCTTTCACTGTTGGTGGGGATGTAAATTGGTGCAGCCACTAGGGAGAACAGTATGGAGGTTCTTTTAAAAACTAAAAATAGAGTCATCATATGATCCAGCAATCCCACTCCTGGACATATATCTGGAAAAGATGAAAACTCTAATTCAAAAAAAATACATGCACCCCAATGTTCATAGCAGCACTATTTACAGTAGCCAAGACATGGAAGCAACCTAAATGTCCATTGACAGATGAATGCATAACGGAGATGTGGTATATATATATACAATGGAATATTACTCAGCCATAAAAAAGAATGAAATAATGCCATTTTGCAGCAACATGGATGGACCTAGAGTTTATCATACTAAATGAAGCAAGCCAGACAGGGAAAGACAAATATCATATGCTATCACTCATATGTGCAACCCAGAAAATGATACAAATGAACTTATTTACAAAACAGAAACAGACTCATAGAGATAGAAAACAAACTTAGGGTTAGCAAAGGGGAAAGGGGCTGGGGAGGGATAAATTAGGAGTTTGGGATTAACATATACACACTACTATATATAAAATAGATAATCAACAAGGACCTGCTGTATCTCACAGGGAACTATATTCTATATCTTATAATAAAATATAATGGAAAAGAATCTGAAAAAGAATATATATATGTGTGTGTGTATATATTTACATAAAACTGAATCATTTTGCTGTACACCTGAAGCTAACACAACATTGTAAATCAACTGTACTTCAATTAAAAAAATAATAAATAAAAATTAAAAAAAAAAAGATCCTTGAAAGAAAGCTCAGTTACCACCTCTGCTCAAGTAGCACATTGCACTTGTCCCATTTGCCTCAGGCAATATTTATGAGGACATAAAGGTATTTGGGGTCAGTAAATGTAAAAGAACTATATAGTATGAGGTGACGTGTTTATTAACTAGTAAATATAACATCATTCATCTATATGAAATTGCTTCTTTCTCTAAAGGAAAAAGTATGAACTGGCTAACTTTTTTTGTAATTTGTTTTGCCAGTTGCTTTTTTGCGTTGCAAGTTTTCTGCATTTTGAAAAAATCAGCCTAGTTGCTCTCAAATTGCTATATAGTTTTATGTGTTATACTTTCTCATTCCCTTGTTCCACCTCCGAAAAGATGGAAATACATTTTGGGGAATGAGAAGGGAGATAGCTAAGTTTATTTAATAAGGACTAGTGAAAAGTTAGCCAAAATATTTCCCATCTAGGTCACAAAAGTACGATCTCCTGCAAACAACTGAACATAAAAGACCCATCAGATGGCCAGCAAGTAACTGAAAATGCTTACTGTATAAAAATATTGAGTCATGATGTTGTACACCTAAAACTAATATAATATTGTATGTCAATTATAATTCAATTTGTAAAAAACCCTTGTTCTAAAAATCAGAAGAAGAAAGAAGACTTGAAGAAGTTCAGATTTGACAATTCTGACACTTGGGAAATCAAGTCCCCAAGGAAAGGTGCTGTCAGAGATGTGAACGAGGCCCATTGACAATGTAATCACTCTTAATTCTTCAGTCCTTTATCCATTCGCTCACCCTCTCAACATTCACTGAGCATCTAGTACGTGCCAAAGGCTGTGTGACGTGCTGAGCAGAACCTCATCAGGCTTCTAACTGAAAGTTTGAATCATTTGTGGACCTGGGCAGTTACTGAGATCACAGAGCAGGGAAGCACATCCCATCAAGGTAACACCAACTTGAACAAAGCCACCTTTTCAAGGCTACCTTTTAATATCAGGTTGACCAGCTCTTCCTTTTTGCCCATCCGCTAAACTTCAGAAACATTCCTCTCATCGCTGATCAGGCCAGTCATCCCAGTGATCGCCCAGTATATAGTGCACAAAGGGCGTCTTTGTTTTGCTCAGTGTGAATTCAGAGGCAAGTCCAGCAAACAGTGAAACAGCCAGGATGGAAATGAGGTATCTTTGTGACAGTAAGCTCCTTCTTTGGCCCCCATTATCGAGATCAACATGACTGAGTCACCAGTGGATGAAATCAGTGAGCGTTTTACTCTCCCTGCCCAGAGTCACTCACTGAGTCAGTGAGTAAACTGGGATCAGAACGCAGCCTTGTCCTATGGAGACTGAGCGGTCTGACTATATTTATCCAGGGTCTCATGATCCTTAGCGCTTTTTGCTCTGCCCTCTAATTTGCACTGTGCCTGCTGTAATATCTAAACGGGAAGTTGCCAGCTAAAATGGTCATTATCCGAGAAATCTATTTAAACATGTTTATAAGGTCAAACGAAGTGGGTGGTGGATAAGCTAGACGGAAAACAACAAAAGCTTTGGCTCAGTGTAGCCAGCGAGGCTAAAGCTAAAGAAAGCAGAGTTTTAATGTCACACCAGCACATGACGGGAAAAGGTAACCTCACCAAAATTATATCTAAATGTAGGAATGAGCTGTTAAAATAGTCAACGAAACAATTGATTTCTAGTGAAGAAGTTGAACAATGGATTTGGCCTATTTTAACTCAATGGGTTGACAGTTGGAGGCAGTATGTCAATAGGGCCCCAAATCCAAACTTTGGAAGTGATCTTTACATTCATAATGCATTCCAACAAGAAGAAGAGTTGGGATAATTAGGAAGGCTGCCCAGAATCAACCAAATAATCTTTGATGGACTTAATTGGTAGTAGTGTAGGACCAGAGGGAAATAAGGAAACTGGGGGAAAACCTAATATCCCTCGGAGGCTGGGCTTTTTGTACATTCAAGACTTTGAAGAATAGCTTTCAGCCCCAACAAAACCCACAGCACAGTTTTGAGACAACCACCTCATTATGTGACCACTCAGGCTCTGCTCAGCTGTCTTTGAACATCAAAGAAGAAGAAGGAAGACGGAAGGGGGGAAAGAAACTCTTTCCTCATTCCTCTTTTCTAGAGAAACATGGTTATGAGTTGGGAGTCTTCTATTGACAAAGAGGAGTGTAGCATCTGAGAACGCTTCGTACACCTTCTGCATGAGATTGGATGCTAGTTCATAAAGATCAGAGAGTGAGCAACTAAATAGATTCTATGCAACTAAAAGAAATTCAGTTTTGGTAAAGAAAACCAGCATGGTTGCCACTGGAAAATTTGACACACGTGGGCATGGAGTAATTAAATCACAGAAGAGAGTTTGTATTTCTTTTCATTATAAATGAAATTCATTTAATGAACTCCTTTCCATACAAAATTCACTGAGAAATGTTATTTCTTCCTGGAACTTGAGGTGGTGTGGTTTGGGCTAAAACTGCATACCATTTGTCATATATTCCTTCTATTATACCACAAAATTAAGCTCTTTTTGTCCCTTTTTTCCTGGTCCTAGTCCTGGCCCTCTTCTCATTTCTAATGAGTGCAGAAGTGATTTATACAGGTCGTTGCTATAAGAAAGAAAAGGAGGGACAGAAGGAGTGGAGAATATTGGAAAAGAAGTTAGGGAAAAGGGGGCAAGTAGAAAGAAGGGAAAGATTTCAAAATGACTAGAGAGAGACAAAGGATATGAGGAAGAGAGTTGAAAGTAGCTTGGATATACTGAAGCAATAGATCTTTGTACAGCTGTGCTGATCAATATGGCAGCCACTAGCAAGTGAGACCATTGAGCCCTTGAAATGCAGCTGGTCTGAAGTGCAATGTGCTGTCAGTAGACAATACACACCAGATTTTATAGATTTTATGCCAAAAAAAAAAGATTATAAAGTATCTCATTAATATTTCACATTGATTACATTTTGAAATGATACTGTTTTGGATATATAGGGTTAAATAAATACATTATTATTAACGTTAATTTCATCTGTGGGTTTTTCCTTTTTGAATCGTGCCTACTGGAAAAATCGAAATCACATGCGCGGCTCACGCTGTGTTCCTGTTACACTGTGCTGTTCTCCATCTTCGTGGGAATTGGTAGAATAGCATTCCAGATCCTCCATCGTCTCTGCCACCTCCAAACTCTTAGCCCCCAATTCAAGTCCTGACACAATTATAAACACTTCAACAACAATGTTGATGTCTGAAGTTTCTTTCTGGAGGCAGGTAACATGTCTAGCAGCTTCTAGTTTGGAGGATGCAGGTCCATGGCTGACACGCAGAGGCTGTCAGGAAAGGCAGTGTTCAGACCCCACCCTGTGGAGTTTCTGACTGAACTGATGCCCAGCTCTCAGTCCTGTTGTGCTCTTGACGACTCTCCCCACTCCAGCCCCAGAGGCCCCTTGCACAGCAGAGTTTTTTGTCTTCCCCATAGCACTCTTGTCACGATATTCTATCCCCAGGTTACCTTTCCAAGAATTTATCTTTTTTTTTTTTCAATCATAGGTACTTTCAGCACAGTTTTGGGCAAACCATAAAAATCTTCTCCAACTCAGAGAGCACAGTATATCAGAGGAAACACAGGCCTGGTCTAGAGTATGTTTAGCGGACCATGAACCGATGGTGATTTAGGTACCAAAGATCAGAATAATAAAAGGCTCTATGTGGAAGGAAAAAGGAAAGAAAAAGAGGAAGGAGGAGGTAGAATTGGTAAAGCAAGTACAATCCAAAGACTTTAGGAAGGAGGTAGCAGCTGTCAATCGTTTTGATTTATTGGGTGGGTCCTATCTCTGTAAAGCCACAACAAGTCACAGACAGCAGGGGACTGTCCCTGTCAGTGTCGCCACCACAAGTTTAGCCTACCCGTTTCCAGGATGCTCGCAGCTATGGCAGATCCTAAACCAATTTTCGAACATGAGTACAAGTATCAGAGTGGAAATTCTACACCACTACTGGAGACGTAGCACAGATCATTTGCCTCAGCCAGGATGGGGCAGTAACATCAGGTTTTGGAAGAACTACTCATCAGGCAGGAAGCTCACCTTTTGCACTGAGCACTTTCCACTCACATTGTGCTTCTCGTGCTGAAGTTTAGGCTTTCTGTGAAAAGACCCATCTCCTCATCCCAAACCTGCCAACTCAGCTGAGAGCTCAAATGATCCAACAGTTAATGCTGTAACTTGATACAACTATTTACACTGCATCACAAATAATTCCATATCTGAGCTAAATCTCAGCAAGAGTATATGAGAAAAAAATACATATTTTCATGGTCATCCCTGGAAGTTTGGGGAATGATAGTAATCTACCTTCTTCAGCTCTCTTTTCTGTCACGCTCTATCATTATGACTTGGGATTGGGGTATGTCTGGTGACTCTCAGGCAAATATTAGCATGAAGGCCAAAGAAATCTCTTCCGCCAACTTCTCACTATTCACCCAAAGTAGAAAGGCTTCTATGACTTTAGACTGATAGCTGTCCGCTGAGTTGTCAATGTCTCTTTTTTAGGTCCATGACATGAGAACTCATCCTTTTTGTAAGTGCCCAAAGGATGGCATTGAGTTTCCTTCTTTACTTAAAATTTGGGCCCTGATGTACCCAAATTCAGGACTTTGGTACAGTAATGTGGCCGAGGCTGTCTACTCATTATCTCTTTCCTTCTTACCAAACTAACCCTAATTTTATTCCAGAAAGCAATGTGTCCAACTGACAGAATATATTTCTCAGCCTCCCTTGCAGTTAGGATGGCTTCTGAGATTTAAGTGGCATTTGTCAGGGGGGACTTTAAGGGAAACTCCTTACAAGAGGGACAGGCAGCTGGTACATGCCCTTTTGTCCTTTCCTCCCATCTCCCTTTTACCTTCTTCCTGTCTAAAACCTAGAAGTGATGGCTGGAGCTTTAGTAGCCATCTTGGACCATGCAGTGACCCCGAGGTTGCAAGGCAACCCCTAAGGATGGTCAAGAAGAAAGACAGTAGGAGCCTGGAACACTGATGATCTTACAGTCATCCATCACAGCCCTGTTAAGAAGACCTCCTTCTCCTTTTACAGAAGAGAAAAAGAAGCTCCTGTCTTAAGCCACTGTCATTTGTATATTCTTTATAAGCTATCCAACCTAATTCTAACTGCTACATGAAGAAAGAACTCTAGGTCAATTCTCCAGAAAGCAATTTCTGTAAACCCATTCATCAATTTAGTAATTTGCTAAATTATCTGTTTGCTTAAAACTTGTTTCTAATAATTACTTATGAAGTTTATGCCAATTTTTATTTTGCTGGAGGCTTTTAAAAATCACTGTATTTTGGGGTATGGTAATTTCTTGCTAAGTGTTGAACATATAATGAATTTCAAGGATTTTATAAACAATAAAGTAGGTCTTTTTCTTTCAAAAAATGTTTAACTTTATGTCTACCACCATTCCTAAAATCACAGAGAAATAAAAGCTTAGAGTCATAGGTGAGAATTGGGAAGCTGTGACTAGGAATACCTTTATATGTATCCTCTGAGCACAAACACCCGCTATCCCTGTAACTGCTGAAGAAAACATACACTCATGCACACACAGACACCTCAGACCCACATGTAAACTCCACATTTAGATTCATACAGTCTTGGTTTGTCCATTTGACAAAAGAAAGTTTCTGCTTCATCTATCACAAACAAATTGCATTGAAGAGAAAGTCATCCCATTCATAAAAGAAATATTCACCTTTGGAGAAGGGCTCAGAAGTAGCATAAACCTGAAACACACATGAAATTGACATTCAGCAGACCAGCACTGACAAATGTGTGCATTAAGGAGGAAAGATAGTGAATCCTGCTGAAAGGATAACTTCATCAGATTTGGCATACCATTTATGTTTCTTTATCATAAGTTTTTCTGGACATTTTCTTTCTGCTATTTTGAAGGTTCCACACTATTTTATGAACTATCTAGTTTCTTCCTATGAATGGCTAAGTCAGTTGTTCTGCTATTTTTTTGTGAAACAGGAATACAAACAACCTGATAGGATTAGAGCAAGGATGAGGTGAGATAACGCACACATGAGTAGAGCACTGGCCCTTGCATATAATAGATGGATGCTCAGTAACTATTGTCCCTGTTAGTGCTCATAAGGATGACTGGATATTGGATGAATGCAGGCTCCTGAGCCGGTCCATTTTCTAATTCTGCTCCCTGTGCTCTGAGCAGCCCATCTCTGCTCTGGATCACTCTCTGCTGCTCCCTGAGTGTCCTCATCAAGGCAAACAACGCCCTTCATCAACTTCCAGTCTTAACTCTCCACACGGCCCCACTCAGCTGCCTCTTCCACCCCTTCCCTTGGCTTCGCGAGAGCTCCCAGCACGTGCTGAGCCAGCCTCTCTCATGGCACACAACACACGGTTTTATAATTTCCCTGTTAACTTGTCTGTCTCCTCCCATTTTATTCTTCTTTGTATCTCCAGCGTCTACTGTAATCATCTCCTGATAGTCTTGAGAGATGCATTCGGAGACTGTCACAAATCTCTAGATATTTTAGTAATTTTTTCTTTCTTTTTGTTAACTATCCAACCTAATATTTTTAGGTTCCATGTCAATCATTAATTCTACTCCCACAGCTTTGAGTTCAAACCTCAGCTCCACCACCTACAAACTGAGACCTTGGACAAGTCATTTCATCTCCTCTGTGCTTCAGTTTTCTCATCTGTTCCATGGGGATAAGAACAGTGCCTATCTCAAAGGGTTTTTATATGGATTAAGTATGTCTTTTATAAGGACATAAAAAGTCCTTGGAACAGTGCCCAGTACATAGGAAGCATTATAAGTGTTTATTTATCTCCAACAGATACTTGTTGAGTGCCAACCTCATGACAGGCACTGTGCCAGGCAGTGGGGATACAGCAGTGGAGGGAAAACAGAGAATCCCTGCCCTTCTGGGGCTCACATTACCCTAGCAGATTGCCTCAGCTCTCCCCCCAGGGATTTGGATTTTAAATGTACCACTGGAGTCTAGTAATCTACATTTTTAGCAAACACCCCAAGGGCTTTGATGCAGGTGGTCACTGAACCTAACTTTAAGAAACACTGAAAACTAATCCACTCCTGCATATGTAGGATTTAAATTCCTGCTTCAGTCCAATCACAAAGCATCGGTATATCCTGAACCTTTGAGAAGGGCCAAAATTTGGAACGCCAAGGGGCTCAAAGACAGAGGTTGGCACATAGTGGGGGGATGGAAGGTCATTTGTAGGAAAGGTTTGAGCACATGTACGTATGTCTGTGGAGGGATGAAGAGCATGGACGGCAGGGGGAAGACTCTCCAAGTACTAATGATGCCCAGATTACTCCTTGGGAAATGAGCGAGGACCACAGACAACAGTGAAGTTTCAGAGCTGGCTGCCACTGTGCTCTTCCTTATGGTCCCCAAAGAGACTAACTTGGAAACAACCACTTTCGAGTTTGTTTCTAGCATTATTGACTTTTCCCTCAAAAAGTAGATTGGCTGAAAGTAGAAAGAGATTGGAGCAAGTTCTAGATACATTCAGGACTATGTATCCATAGTGAGGTGTTAATTTCCAGGGATGTTCAGTATGCTTTCTTTACCTTTACTTTGAAGTGATATTGGAGCAGACCTGCTAGTCACTGCCTTTCTTCCTCACAAACCTTAATTTTGTTGGGAGGTGCAATGCTCCCAGCTATAAATCCACACTTCCCAGCGCCTCTTGCAGACCAAGTTCTAGCGCAGGGGGTGTGAGAAGTCTGACAGGCGGAGCTGAAGGAGGACAGACCTGAGGGCCTACTCCATTTTCCTCTTTACTCCTCCCTGATCTTCCCAGATACCTTAGCCTTGGTATCTTTAAGCCACTGAGCCAAAGCCATTAACCACTTACTTCTGGACTTTTTGAAAAGTGAGGAAAATGAAACCCCTAGTTTGTATAAGCCACTGTTTGAGGGGCGAGGTGGGGGGCGAGTGTTTCTTGTAGCTGAACACATTTCCTGTTACAGGTATCAGGAAATAAACATCTTTGCTTTCCCATAAACAACTTTGCTGCCATGACTGGCAATAAATACAGACCTATCTATTTCTCTAGAAATATGTTGAACCAAATGAAAATTTAACTCTGCATGTTAGAGAAAAAAAAAAACCCAAAAAACAAACTTGCTTTATCTGTGATTTTTCTTCACATCTTTAAAATAACTTATTGCTCTCAGTATTTAGGTTATTACTTAAATTGTATATAACAGAAATAATATTGCTAATAAAAATCACAATTTTTTACATAAATTCAGGCAAAGGAAAACCTTCAAATGGCCTACAGCTTTAGAAAGTATATAGCACCTATCCTTATAAAATCATAGACTAGGAATTATTTCATTATTAATTGGGGGCTCAAAAATGGGCAGCTGTAGTTGAACATTTCAGGAAATGTCTTTTGCCAAACAAACTTTCAGAGAGTTTCTAGGCCAAAAGGCTGTGTAGCTAATGTGGGAATAACCAGAGACCACCATTTATCCCATTAAATGACTGGATTCTATCAGTCTGAAGGTCAGCTGAGGTTAATGAAGCCCACCTGTGTCCTTAAGGGCCCCTGCAAATCAATCTCAGGTGGAGTCACTTGTTAATGTAAAGGTAACCAGTAGAGATCAACATTTTTTCTCCTCCTGGGCATCAGAAGTGATGTTCACAAACAATTTCAAGGTAATTCTGGAAACAATGTCATACAATTTAGGGAAGCATTAAATTCATCTCCCCAGACACGTAATGGGATTTGATTCCAGGTCCAACTCTAAACTGAAGGGAAAGAATTTTAACCTTACATGTAGGTGTCTACGGAGCATCTCAGTAATGGAAATGAATACAATTCTAAATTAAGTTTTTCCCATATAGAAAATTCAACTGCTGGTTCTTTCTATAAACTATGTCTTCAAAGGCCCAACACTATTTTTCCTCTCCTAATTGCTATTATGAGACAATAAATCTCTTATATGGATATAATGCAAATATAACTACATGGCATATGTAGGCCATGTGTTCTAGCAAATCCATAAAATGTTTCATTTATGTTTTGTTGAAAGGCACAACAATTTTCCAAGAACATTAATCACTAATTTTGGAAATACAGGATTAATATGTGACTTAGCTCAGTACTGGAATAGGGCTTAGTAAATATCTGTCAAAGATTCATTCTTTCAACAAATATTTAGGGAGCCCCTACTATGCTGGAATTTGAGTATCATGCCTTCCCTGGCTAAGTGGCATTTGTATGTAATAGTGTGAATGATATTCATAAGACATTTTAAAAATGTGTTAATAGTTTAAGGTTTTCTAAAACAAAATATGCAAGAAAAACTATTTTAGGGCTCAAGAGGGCTATTTTACAATAAAAGAGAACCATCCAATCTCTTCTCATCTACAGACTTCCAAGATTTTGGTTAAGGCTTGTTAGATTGAAAATAACATAAACCTGCTGAAACTAGCTTAAGCAAATTTATTCATCTTAGGACAGGAAGTGTAGCTGGGCCTTACAAGGAATTGGACCAGAAACTATAAAGCTGTCAGAACCAGTCAGTTTCTCCATCTCTCTGGGGCCATGTGATCTTGTTTCTGCTTTTGTCTGCATATCTGCATCATTCTGTTTTTTCCCTTTCTGCAGACCAGCTTTCTCTGTTTCTGCCTGAGACGTAATTTTACATCACAGTCTGGCTCAAAAGTTCAGATGAATCTGGCCAGCACCTTAGAATCCTAATTCCAGATTCTGGGAAAAGAAGATTTGATTGGTTCAGCCTGTGTTGGGTGTCCCCCACTGGTCCAATCAGCTTTGACGATCAAGGAGAGGTCACACAATAAAGATATGCCATTGGATCCCATCCCAATGGATGGTGGCAGGAGGGGTTCTCAGAGATGGAGAGCGTGGATTGAGCAGATGTCTCCAAACTTTTTCTTCACTTGGACTCAACAGAAAACATTCTCAGCTGTGGGCTTTAGTACAAAGATAACAGTCTCATTCTAAACTTCGCTCAGTTTTGCAGAAAATCTACCAGAACAAATGCATTTCTCTCTCTTAGCTAGAGGAAAGGTGGAATTCATTCTTCCTTGGTCCTCTAAGGCAAACTAGCTTAACTGAGCATGACAGAAGCATTGGACTTTTTCTCTTTAAGGACATATAAAGAGTTGTGCATTCCTGTGCAATCTTAGCTTCATTCAAGTTTTTACTCACTTCATTCAAGTACTTTGCAGCTGGGAGTTTCTTTGTGTATTTCTGTAGTTCTTCAGCCTGATTGCTCTCCTAAGACATATCACTCCACTTGGCTACGGGTACATTTGATACAATTTCCACGATTGCACTGGCTTGGAAATCTGTCACTGCTACCATAACATAATACAGTCCTCAGAGACACCCCGTCAATTCAAATTAAAACCAAGAAGTCAAATTGTCCCATCTTCCTATATTCAGATCAACAGTTCACGTTTATTTCAAGTTTTCCAATATCATTTTCTGGCACCAACTCTTTGCCACAAGGCAGACCCTTTCCTGTGGTTGCATGAAGGTAACTCTTACCCTGGCATCATGGCAGCTCAGTTTCACTTTATGCCTTCTTCTTCCTATTTAGGAAATCATGTCAAAGCTTTTCCCTTACTGCTCCAGCTCTTACAAACTAATCTCAGTGAAAAATTACAGAGTTGATGAATATTTAAAATATACATGGAAACAGTTTATTAAATACAGTTTCCCTCCTGGACATGAAAAACTGATTTAACTCCCCTATCCTCATCAGCCGATATTTATCAGACAAGAGCAATGGGTACCCACTCTAATGATGTGACCCCCACCCAGGGTCTCAGACTTTCTCAGTAGAGAAAAAAACCTTCCCAGAATAAAATGAATTTGAGTGTGAATGTGTTTATGAAAAATACCATTTATTTAGCTCTTCTAAAGTTTATTCAAAACACATCTATATAGATAATCTTACTTTATCCTTACAACAATTCTATGAATGAAGCAATAACAATGAAGGGAAAATATTATCCATCCTATTTTAAGGATGAACCAACCAAGGCTTGAGATAACTAGCTTTGTGAATTGGTCACAACCTTCTAAAGGAGATCTGCCTGATCTGCAGAATGAAAGGGTTGAACCAAGCAAGGTTTCCCTGAAGTTCCGTCCAGCCCTATTTAATTTTTATTTAGTATTTTCTAAACGGATTGCACAGTTTTGTAATAGGGTCAAGGCTTAGAGTTCAGACTCGTATCCAGGTTCTTTGCAGAGGAGTAGGGAGATTTCATGAGATTGAACAAATATAGGATGTTACAACTCAAAAAGTTTGAAGTTGCTGAATAAGAGGTTCCATTTCTAAGGTTATGACAATACCCAGAGTGAATTATAGAAGACAGTGTAAATAATTCTCAGGGTGAAGCTCAACTTTTACTGCCAGAATCTTAGCAACAAGTGGAATATTTGAGGTAGAACCAAAAAAAAAAAGAAAAAGAAAGTTTATCTTTCAAGCTTTAAAATGGTCATGTTGAAAAATTCCATCCATTTTCCAGCCAAATGGCCCAAATAAAGTTACAAGTGCAGGTGGACCTGGAGCAATTTTTCAAAATGGAAAGGTTTTTATACAAGTAATGCAGTTCTTACAAAGATCCTCTTTGGATCATGGCTTGTTGCCTGGGCCAGATTTAGCTAACGAGTCAGAGGCAAAACACTCTAAGCTCAGCACGGGACTGCTGAAATTCTGCCCTCAAGTGTGTGCTTGAGCTGCAGTGGTGCTTACCCTCTGGGGTGCAGGGGCCCAATCACTCAGGGACACTGAGCCTCTTGGTTCAGGAAGCCTGTCACCAGATAACTTACTCTCCTAGACCAGCTGTGAACTTGGCATTGCTTGGCAGAATCTTTAACCATCATTAAATAAAAACCCTGGACCAAGCTACTAGGCTCTATCTCAATGATGATGTCCAGTTTGGAGGGTCTGCCCTTGTGATTTTTTATTATGGGCTTACAGTTGAAATAACTATTTATTTTTTCTGTCCAGAGTGGCTTAAAAAAAAAAAAAAAAAGCAAACTTTACTGAGATATAAGTTGCATATTACAAAATCCACCCATTTAACAGGAATAATGGTTTTTAGTATGTTCAGAATTGTGCAACGATCACCATAATCTAATGTTAGAACATTTTCATCATCCCCAAAAGAAATCTCAAACCCATTTATAATCACTCTCCAGCCCCTCCCACTCCAGTCCTAAGCAACCGCTAATCTACTCTCTGGATCTCTGTCTTTGTAGAGCTGCCTATTCAATATATGGTCTTCTGTGACTGGCTTCTTTAAGTAGCATAACGTTTTTAAGGGTCATCCATATTGTAGCATGTATCAGTACTTCATTCCTTTTGGCTGCTGAATAATATTCCATGCTATATCATATTTTGTTTATCCATTCATCACTTAATGGGTATTTGGGTTGTTTCCATTTTGGGGCTATTATAAATAATGCTGCTCTGAACATTCACATATAAGGCCTTGTGTAAACATAGCTTTTCATTTATCTTTAGTAGATAACTAGGAGTGAAATTGCTTTGTTATATAGTAATTCTATGGTTAACAATGAGGACGTGCCACCCTGTTTTCCTTCACCATTTTATATCCCCACCAGCGGTGTATGAGGGTTCTGATTTCTCCACATCCTTGCCAACACCTGTCATTGTCTGTGTTACCCATGTTTTCTTAATACAAGTGGCACGTCTCTCCCAGTTGGCTCTCCACTGTGGTTTTGGTGACCCTGGAAGACGACGGTCCATCTCTTTGATGGCATTTCTTTGAGGACTCCCAGAGTGCCTGTTTTGTACACTGTAGTCAGTCCAACCCAAACATACCTGGAGAAAAGTTTCTCACTTTTGTATGATGTGATAACATCATTTAATTTCATTGATATACTTAGATTTTAACCATTTAATACCTTTTGGTCTCCTTGTCTCTGGGGTCCCATAACTCAGAGATCCAAGTGCAGAGAAGAGAGCAGATTATTCAGCCAACAAAGAGTTTCAGACAACTCCAAAACTGCAGTTAACTCAGAAACTCACAATACAATCACTACTTATTATTTTGATATTTAATACTGGTACTACCTGGTATTTACATTTTTTAAATAAGGATGTAATCTAAAGACTGTGAAGCATCGTTTCTCAAAACGATGTCTGTGAGCCACCTGCATCAGAATCACCTGGAAGGAGAGGTGGCTTGCTACTTATCAGATGCCTTACTCTACTCCCAAGCTATCGTGTTAGAATCTCTAGAAATGGAATAAAGGAATAGGCACTTCTAACAAGAGAAGAGGCAAGTCTGGTGTGCCCTAACACGTGAGAATCTCTGCTATCAAGCCTGGAGTATGTGTCTGAGCCTAGCCATGCTCTGGAGAAAAGAGTGGAAGAGCTCAGGGCCATAAGCCCCAGAGGTTGTTTGCATACCTGTATACCACAGCTAGGGCAGTAACGGGGCTGAATGGGGGAATTTAGCCTAGCGAAGAAGAGAACAGGCAGCGGCTCTCTTACTAAGGAGAACCTTAGAGGCAAGGCCCTTTCACTGACTTGAGGTGGGTGAGGGTGTACACACCATCCCTAATTTAAGGTTTGGGACTATTGTGTCCATCACCTTGAGCTGAGCCCCTTCAAGAAGACTTGAGTTGTGGTTCTCTCGGTGAGTAGAAGTGGAAGATCCACCATGTGACACCCAGGCCCCGGGTGGAGAGGCCAAGAGAAGACCTGAGATGCTGGAAAGAACTAACAAGGTAGTTCTGCCAACTCGGCTCTTCAGGTCAAGCAGCGCAGACACCTCTGGTGTGTCAAACCCCGAGAAGCAGCATTTGGACGCGTCTCTGGGATTTACCTCCCAATCCCCAACGGAGAGGGGATTTTGAGAGTGGTAGCAGCTGCAGGGGCCAGAAGAGTCACAGCCAGTGAGCCACGGCCACTGCTCCAAAGCGTACTTCCCCACCGATGGCAGGCATGGTGACAAATGGGTAGCTGCTCCTGGTAGAGTGGACCCTGGGGAGGGCCATGTTGGGGGACAGAAGGCAGCTAGGCAGCTGTTTCCAGAAGAAGGTCCCCAGGGCCTGTAGCTGCCCGGGACGGCAGCAGCAAGAAGAGAATGGCCATTCCTCACGCTGGAGAAGGAATACACTTCCTTTCTCTGAACCGCACACAAGTGACCAAAAGCCCATCCCAGCAGCTACAGCCAAGGGTGGGTTCTGAGTGCAAATGGCTGGTCCAAGGCAGGAGGAGCCAGTGAGGTGCATCTGAGCTAAAATCTCACCTGGGGACCCTGATGAAGCTCAGAGGTCAAGTCCGCAAAGGGCTGATGGGGCCTCCTAAATGGGCAGAGTCAGAAGGCAGAGGAAGCCTGGATTGAAATAGATGAGGCTGAACCCGGGTGACAACCGTGGGCACTACCAAGGTGTGGGTACCTTTATCCACTGGCAGATGAGGGCACAGAGCCAGGGGAAAAGCACAGACAGGTTGGGCGCTTATGTTCCCTGGGCTTCCTGGGGCTGGTCCCTGATAAGGGCTTACCTGGGAGGAGAGACATCAGGACTGGGTTTTTCCTGGGCCCAGCATATTCCACCCGAGGAATGAGCCTGAGCCTTTCTGGATCTCTCTGGAAGGAGACACTGGAGGGGCAGGAAAGGAGTTCTCAGAGCCCTAAATGCTGGCATTGTCAGTCGATAGAAGCCCAAGGTGGTGCTACTGACTGTTCACGCTTTGAATTCCCCACTAGGGTCATAAGTATAAACCCAGTGAGTTTATGATTTGGAAGATTCTCACTCCAGTCTATGCTGTGTGTGTGAACGCACATACACACACACACACACTCAGACACCCACCCATGAACACACATACTCATAATCAGATACCACAGACCACACAGATTACAAATGCTGCTCTAGAGAATCTAGAAAAGAGGCGACACCAATTTGTCTGAATCTGACCTGAGAGAAAATTCTGTTTCGGCCAAGAGACAAAGGGAGGAAGGCAGCTTTGTCCTCAGCAAGACTAGTGAGGGCTGGGATACCAAAGCTCTCTGGGCTGGAAACCTCGAGAGATCAGGTTCCCTTACCAAACTTGAAGTATTTCCTGGTCTGAGCCGACCCTAAAATGCCAGAAGTGCCCCGGAGCTCCTGGCATTTTGGTATTTCCAGCAATTAGTGGTGTTGAAAAATCTTTGAGGGGGAAAAAGAACCTAGGCAACAATTTCATGACTGGAAAACAAACAAACAAATCCCCCCAAGCGGGGGGTGAGAAGGTGAGCCAGATTTCTACTTTAATTTTAGAAAACAGTTCTATTCTGCATTATATCTGCTCCAGCTGGCTCTCTAGGACTTGGGAGTATGACGGCAAGGCCCATTGCCCCTCGGGTCAGGCTGTGGATCCAATTTTGAGCCTCTGTCAATTACGGCACTTCAAGTTTTCAGGCAGACTTAAAATCATGACCTGGGAATCTTAATGTGAACAGAGGCTTAAAAGTGGCCTCCTTCTGGTGCTGCCGAGAAGGCCGGGCCGGGGCAAGCCTGAGTGGGGCGCGAGCGCTGATTCCTGGAGAGTGGTGAGTGTATGAAGTGAGCACCTCGTCAAAAACACAAGTCACTCCGAACTCATCGAAGCAGGTGCGAAATGACCAGGTTTCAACAGCTGAGGTAGGATGATCCTTTGTAATAAGAGAAGCCATTCCTGGGACAGGGTCGAGCGAGAGCGAGACTAATCAGGGCACGCTGTGGCCGAGGCCAGCGCTCCGGAGCTGGCGAGCCCACGCGGATGTGACCCGCCCAGGGCTCAG
Organism: Balaenoptera borealis; assembly: GCF_965194805.1. Classification (NCBI taxonomy): domain Eukaryota; kingdom Metazoa; phylum Chordata; class Mammalia; order Artiodactyla; family Balaenopteridae; genus Balaenoptera; species Balaenoptera borealis. Next base: position 33,464,042 of record NC_138867.1, on the reverse strand, counting down.
CGGGGAATGCAGTACAGCCCGCGGGGGGCTACCACAGACCCCAAGGCCCCAGCAGCGGAGGGAGACGAGGGCCACAGGGTGCACGATGCAGGCTGGTACTTTATTCAATAAAAACATTGTCAACGCAGTTCTAAATATTTTGCAGGCCCCAAAATATCAGAACAGTTTTCTCTTTCTTGCAAAAGATTAAGTCAAGAATGATCAGCTCTGTGCTTTGTGACCACCTAGAGGCGTGGGATAGGGAGGGTGGGAGGGAGGGAGATGCAAGAGGGAAGAGATATGGGAACATACGTATATGTATAACTGATTCACTCTGTTATAAAGCAGAAACTAACACACCATTGTAAAGCAATTCTACTCCAATAAAGATGTTAAAAAAAAAAAAAAGAATGAGCCTGCTGTGCGTCTTCCATTTTAAATGTTCAGTTTCCTTAAAAGTAATTCAGAATGCAATGCAAACTTTTTTTTTTTCTTTTAAAGAGCGTACCAACACAGCAGACAGGTGAATTTTATTGATGCCACTTTTTGGAGTTGAGTAAAGCCACTAAAAAAAGAGAGAGCGAGCAATCTGATGGGGCACAAATCTTAAAGGCACAGGACCTAGAAAGTGGAGAGTGGGACAGTCTCTCCCAGGGTCTGATAACACCAGGTCGCTGTGAACTCTTTGAGAGAAGGGGCACACATGTGTCCCCACAGTCCCCATTAGGGACGGGAACATCGCCCACCAGCCACACTCCAGAAGGACCACATAACCGGAGGAGGAGAAGAAATTGATCCGTAAGCTGAGTGCCAGGCACCATCCGCCTCCGATGTTGTTGAGGGAACTATGTGTTTTTAATGTACAGAGATAGCGTGAGATGCTACAGAGGAAATACAGTGTTCCAAGGACACTCAACCTGGGATGTTGCAAACCAGGCATTTGACGTAGTGGAAAAACTAAGCTATTGTTTTACTCTTTTTGTTTTTCTTTTATAGACATAGATTCTGCTCTTGAGAGGTCAGGGTTTCAGGCAAGACCAGCTACGTCATTTGCAGGGCCCAGGGAAAAATGAAAGTGCAGGGTTCTGTTCAAAAATTAGTAAGAATTTCAACATGGTGACAGTAGAGTATCAGCCAAGCATGGGGACCTTTCAGAGGCTTCTGTGGCTTCAGGGGTCACTTTAGCATTTTTGATCTTTTGGTACGAAACCTAAGGGTGGTCAGACCTCTGTCTCTTTGTTGGACAAGGCAGCTGGCAGGAACTCTGCAGGCTCTGCCATCTTGCTGGAGACGTCTCCCCTCAGCCCCTGCCAGGCCAGCCGAGGAAACCGGGAGGCCTCAGCCACAAAACCAAGGAGGCAAAGTGGCTCACTGACCCACAGCCATAGAAGACACTGGGGTTTCCATTTCAGTTCCTAAGAGTACCATTTGTTGTGGGGTTTTTCTTTCTGATTATAAAAAGGAAATGTTTATCGAAGAAAATGCTAAAAAATACAAAAAAGCCCAAAGAAAACAAAATCACCAGTAATCCAACCACCCCGATATAACAACTGGTCACATATTATTATGTATCCTAATTTTTGCTTATGTATTTTTTCCGTGTGTATGTGTGTTTGTGTGTAATTTTACAAACCTGGGATCATACTCTAATACCATTTTACAACTTTTTCACCTCCTTATTTTGCTCTCTCCCCTTGTCATTGAAGAATCCTTAATCACTTTTAAAAAAAATTTTATTGGAGTATAGTTGATCTACAATGTTGTGTTAGTTTCAGGTGTACAGCAAAGTGAATCACTTATACATATACATATATCCACTCTTTTTTAGATTCTCTTCCCATATAGGCCATTACAGAATACTGAGTAGAGTTCCCTGTGCTATACAGTAGGTCCTTATTAGTTATCTATTTTATATATAGTAGTGTGTAAATGTCAATCCCAATCTCCCAATTTATCCCCTTCCCCTTTTCCCCCCTGGTAACCATAAGTTTGTTTTCTACATCTGTGACTCTATTTCCGTTTTGTAAATAAGTTCATTTGTATCATTTTTTAGAGTCCACATATAAGCGATATCATATGATATTTGTCTTTCTCTGTCTTACTTCGCTTAGTATGATAATCTCTAGGTCCATCCATGGTGCTGCAAATGGCATTATTTCATTCTTTTTTATGGCTGAGTAATATTCCGTTGTATATATATACCACATCTTCTTTATCCATTCATCTGTCGATGGACATTTAGGTTGCTTCCATGTCTTGGCTATTGTAATAGTGCTGCTATGAACATTGGGGTGCTTGTGTCTTTGTGAATTAGAGTTTTCTCTGGATATATGCCCAGGAGTTGGATTGCTGGATCATGTGGCAGCTCTATTTTTAGTTTTTTAAGGAACCTCCATACTGTTCTCCATAGTGGCTGTATCAATTTACATTCTCACCAACAGTGCAAGAGGGTTCCCTTTTCTCCACACACTCTCCAGCATTTATTGTTTGTAGACTTTTTGATGATGGCCATTCTGACCGGTGTGAGGTGATACCTTATTGCAGTTTTGATTTGCATTTCTCTAATCATTAGTGATGTTGAGCATCTTTTCATTAATCACTTAATTTTTAGGGGTTGTCCAGTAATCAAATATATACAGAGAGATAATTTTAAATATTTATAGCACAAAGTATTGAACAATATTTTGTGTATATGTAATTGATATTTATATTCTAACATATACACATATATGGGTAGACACTCACCAAAATACACTTACACTGGACTGTGTGAATTTGGTTGTTATTCACAAAAACAACACAATCTATGTCTGGCCACAGTGATCAGGCTGAAAATAAAATTCTCTCCTCTGTTTATGAGCATTTAAAAACAAGAAGACAAATTCATTATTTCAATCATAAATTAAAAAGAAAATTAGGGCAACCCCAGCTTCTGAAACAAATCTCTCCCTGCTTCATTGGCACATTTTGTCAAACAATGAGTTCACTGAGTAAAATTCTGTTGGGTCTAATCGGTAAATGGCATTTCTTGATATTCCAAAGCGATGATTCATTTGGAATCAACAAATGTTCGCGGAGGAGATAACCAGCCATACTCCTGCTCAACACACTGGAGTATTTCCTCATTCAGTCACGCAGGCGGGGGCGGCCAAGAGCCTCCAGATTAAAATGAGTACTGTTAACAATACACCAAAATGTTTCTAGACATGGAGAGATGTTTCAGAAGTGGCTTTTCATTTCAACATTCTTTCAACAGTCCAGTCATCTTCTCGTAAAATCAAGAGTAAATAGTTTTTTAAGGGATGTGTGTGTGCTGGTGTTTCTGTGTGATTTGTTTTGTGTTATTGAAGTACGCTCCCCTGGCAAATGCTCAGCTATAAATGCCATTCTTCATAAACACGAGCTGGGCGCTGATACATGGCTTTGCAGTCCTCTCTGTGCGGCAGTTTTTGCTGCTTTCTGCTGCCTTCTTCCCTCAGAACACGTGTGTGGGAATAAGGACTGGAGATGAGGAGACCTTGAAGTTGTCACGGAAACAGCATCTCCCCACCCCCCGTACGCAGAACTGGCCGATCAGCAGTCTTCTCAGGCCAGGCACTGTGCCAGGCCCTGACCTGCAACTTCTCATTAACCCTCCAGCAGCCCTCTTAAGTAGTACTAGCTCAATGTTTAGAGTGGAAAACTAAGTCAGGCCAGCCGCTGGTCTTGCCAAAAGTCCTCCCACCGTTAGGTGGCAAAACCGAGATGCGAATCAAATCTTGCTCTCCAAGCGACATGGCTTTTCTGACTATTCTGCCCACATCTCCTTGGAGGGACAAAAACAGGGGCCCACCTGGTCCCGTTTCTCTGAAGTATCCTGAGGGCAGTTCTGGTGAATGGTGGTATGTGGTAGCTTTCAGAATGGTATTTCCAGTTTCCTCATTTGACAGCATTCGCTAGTGACCGGTCCTTGTCGTGTGAATTCCTTTAAAGATGATAACCTGGGCTAGACAACCCCAGAGGAATGAGCCGAACTTCTCCTGGTGATCTTAACAGGGACCCAGACTCTTAGACTTTGTGTAAGAGTTGAAAAAAGAAAGCGTAAGTGTGTGAGTGTGTGTGCGCGTGCACGTGCATGGTGACTATGAAGCAATGGGGCTGGGGGAAGGATCTGGCTGATAGAAGGAGCCAAAGCCTCAGGAACTCCACTCAGTAACATGACACACCTAAAGTTCCCCCTTCCCCCCAGCTCCACACCAGCGCCACAGATCCCGTATGATCTATTTCTACAGGCTTCCTGTCACACATGTACACACATCCATCCACACCATCTGTTTCACACGTATGCACCTCTGCAAAAATCCCATGATTCTCTGCAGGGCTAAAGCGGCTGCTCTAAGGGGTCTAAAATCCTTTCCGCATTAGATTACTTCTGAGGATCAAAGTCCAGCTTCCATTGGGCAAAGAGAGGCTGCCAAGTCAGGTGGGGTCATAAATAGACATTTCTCCAAAGAAGACATACAGATGGCCAACAAACACATGAAAAGATGCTCATCATCGCTAATTATGAGAGAAATGCAAATCAAAACTACAATGAGGTACCGCCTCACACCGGTCAGAATGGCCATCATTAAAAAGTCTACAAATGATAAATGCCAGAGAGGGTGTGGAGAAAAGGGAACCCTCTTACACTGTTGGTGGGAATGTAAATTGGTGCAGCCACTATGGAAAACAGTACGGGGGTTCCTCAAAAAACTGAAAATAGAGTTTCCTTATGATCCAGCAATCCCAATCCTGGGCATATATCCGGGTAAAACTACAATTCGAAAAGATACAGGCACCCCTGTGTTCATAGCAGCACTACTTACAACAGTCAAGACATGGAAACAACCTAAATGTCCATCAGTAGATGAATGAATAAAGAAGATGTGATATGTATATATATATGCAACAAAATACTACTCAGCCACAAAAAGGAATGAAATAATGCCATTTGCAGCAATATGGGTGGACCAGAGATGATCATTTACTAAGTGAAATAAGTCAGACAGAGAAAGACAAATGCCATATGCTATCACTTATATATGGAATCTAAAATATGACACAAATGAACATATCTACAAAACAGAAACAGACTCCCAGATACAGAGAACAGACTTGTGGTTGCCAAGGGGGAAGAGGGTAGGGCAGGGATGCATTGGGAGTTTGGGGTTAGCAGAGGCAAACTCTTATATACAGGATGGATAAACAACAAGGTCCTACTGTATAGCACAGGGAACAGTAATCAATATCCTGTGATGAACCATAATGGAAAGGAATATGAAAAAGAATACGTATATGTGTGTGTGTATAACTGAATCACTTTGCTGTACAGCAGAAATGCACACAGCGCTGTGAATCAGCTGTACTTCAATAAAATAAGTTTAAAAAAATCAAGTCAGGTGGGGTCAGAGTGTAGCTCCTTGGGAGGCGGGGGGCTGCATCCGCCACTGCTTCCCACATCCCAGGGCTCATCACCAGATACACACACCGGGTTTTGCTCCCTGCACCCAGGTACAACCTGTACTCAGCGAGGAAACCATTAGGGGCTTGTTAAGACAAGGTGGACAAAGCAGCCGTTCCTCTTACCTGGTACCAGAGCAGTGCCAGTGAGAAGAAGGCCAGGAAAATGCACCAAACTCCTATGGACAGTCGTGGATGGTGAGGGGGCACTGATACTCTCTCAATAGCTGTAGGGTTTCACCCCAACCCCATCTAGCGCTGTCTAACCGACAGGCGCTCCTAAACAGCTTTGCAGCAAAAAAGGTCCGTGACCTGCGGGCCCACATCATCTGGAGCTTGTTAGAAACACGGAATCGCAAGCCCCACCCCACAGGATAGAATCAGCACGTGGACAAAGCCCAGATGATGTACATAAAATTTAAGCTTGAGACGCTTCACTCTAGATAGACTCGGGGTGTGGGCAGGCGGGGATCGTCAACGCTGATGGCACATTAGAATCACCTGGATTCTTAACCTGACCAAGAGAGAGGTCCCACCAGGCAAGGGTATGTCTCCAAAGCTCCCCAGGTAAGGTTGCCAGATTTAACAAACAAAATTACAGAATATGCAGTTAAATTTGAATTTTGGATAAACAACAAATTAAAAAAAAAAAAAAAACATATACATAAGTGTATCCTATGCAGTATTTGGAACATACTTACAGTAAGAAATTCTTCTTGTCGTTCTGAAATTTAAATCTTACTGGCATCCTGGTTTTTTTTTTTTTTTTGGTAATACAATCCCCAGGTGACGCTAATATACATCCAGGGTTGAAGACTTCTGCCATAAAGAAAGCCTGCTGTTATGCAATACTCATCCTGGAATTTCCCGAATGGTCCTGATTTCCAATATTCTCTCCCAAGGTGGTCATGGATCAAACTTGTGGAAGGAAAGTGTTTCTCATCGTGACCATGAGCACCATTAGGCTGGTGGAAGTCTAGTAACGCCAATGGATGGAGAAATAGAGTTGCCAGGCCTGTATACACAGGATAGGACCTGTATTTAATGATTTTCTTCTGTGTCATATGTTGACCTTGTCAGGACTCTTCAAATGTCCTGTGTTCAGCTATTTTTGAAATAAATTACAAAAATTTGGCAGTCAAAGCTATTTTTCAAATTGAATTGGGTGTCCTATGTTTTTATTTGCAAAATCTGGCAACTCTATGGAGAAACCACTCTGCTAAAATCCTGGGGAATTTACCCTGAGAAACTTGTCCTCCCAGATTCGGTACTTGTCTGAACCTCTGTTCAGGTTTTTTACTCCAGACCTCTGAACTTCAGCAGGTCAAGTCTGCTGGGAAAATGTGGCGACTCTACTAGCCAAGAATTCAGTTCATTCTTTGCTGTTCCTGTTATTTAAGTTGAATTTAATAGTTTGGCTCTTAACTCACTCATATATCACACATGGGATAAATTAATATTGACAGACATTTGTTGCTAATAAAATGATCCCAAACTTCTCAGTATTTTCCTTCTTGCATTATTTTGAAAAGAATAAATTTAAGACAAGCAGTGGCTATAAAAACAGGGAACTGGGACCCACAGATAAGCCAGGATGGACATGAAATGACTATTCATGACTGCTGGCTTCCATATGGATCCCAGGGTTGGAGATGCTACAGAAGAAATGAGAAGTTTGATGGATCTCAAGTGTGCTCAGCCAAATAACACAAACATCGTGAGAAATGCTCGGGGAGAGTCTTGATTGGGACCCAGTAGCTGGGGGCGGGGGTTGGGGGATGGGGATGATGATGGTCTTACGCTAGAGAGAGCCTGGGACACAGCTGAAGCACCAGCCAGCCTCCAGGAGACAGCTTTTATTTGTGTCATTTTCTCTCCTTCATGTTTCCTGGCATGCTTTCTACCCCCATTCTCACTGAGGGCCTGGAAACAGCAGATACAAATTCTAAATTTGCAAACTGGATGTTCAGGTTGAAGAATTATCCCAGTACGTGTCAAGAAAGTCTGAAGAGATGAAAAGAATGAGAGAAGAGTTAGATATGAAAGATAAACAGAAATGTCAACATCATTCTAATAGGAATCTCAGAAGGAAAAGTGAGGGAAGTAAACAGAGGGAAGGAAATAGTGGGTCTAGCAGACAGCAAACAAACACATGTTCAGAATATTTTAATAACATGGTTAAGAGGTGCTAAGATATATTAATATAACTACTATTATATACATATTCAATACCATAAGCACTAACATATATACATGTATACCTTCACTTCCAACAAACAAAAGTCATATTCTTTCAAGCTCATATGAAACTTCACAAAAATTGGACATGTTTTTGGCTGAAAAAAGAAAAAAGTTTCAAGGCACCAGTGTCACACACACTAACTTCTCTGACCTAGTGCAATAAAATTAAAAATTCATAAAATGACAGTTTTTAAAAATTCCATATATCTGGAAATGAAAAAAGATACCACTAAAGAACATTTGGATGTAAGAGCAAATCAGATAGAAAAGTTACTAAAAATATAGAGCTTTATGGCAAGGAAAACATTACATTTCAGCATTAGTCGGATGCAGCTAAAGCAGTGCTTAGAAGGCTAGGGAGACCTTTAAATATATGTAATGAAAAACAAGAAAGATGGAAAATGAGCTAAGAATTCAACTCAGGAAGGTAAAGAGTAATAGAGTATACATAAAGAAATAAGAAGGAAGAAAAGAAGAAAGATCACGGGTATAAACAGAGAGACAGACAGAAAGAGAATAATGAGTATGAAAAGTGAAGGCTGGTTTTTTGAAAACCTATATGATTGATTAAATGGGGGAGGGAATTGCAAATAATATAAAGAGAGAAAAGAGCTTATAGTTATAGAAATGTCAGTTTTTAAAATTATTAAAATATAATATGTGACTTAAAGACAACACACTTGAAGTATATACATTAGTATGTAGCTAGATAGAAAGAGGGATGGATAGTTATATGGCAATTGTTCTCAAAATGTGGTACTGAGATCATGAGCAGCATCACCGCCTGGGAAATTCTGAACAACGCAAATTCTCAGGGCCCTCCCCAGACCTTCTGAATCAGAAACTGGGAGTGGAGCCAGGAATCTGGGTTTTAATATGCCTCCCTGCCTCACCCCAGGTGGTTCTGATACCTGCTATAGTTTGAGAACCTTTGGAATAGGTGATAAGGGCTATGGAGGAAAAAGCAGGGGAGTGGAATACAATGGAGAAGGACTTGTTCTTTTAAATAGAGTACTTAGGGAAGGCTTCATTGATATGGGTGACTTTTGAGCAGAGCACCTAAAAGAGATAAGGAAGAGATTAAGCAGATGTATGAGTAAATAGTGTTCTAGGCAGATGGAACTGGCAAGTGCAAAGGCCCTGAGGCAAGATCATGCTTAGCGTGTCCAAGAAACAGCAAAGAGGTCAGTGTAGCTGGAGCAAACGAGCCAGGGAGAGAGTACTAGAAAATGAATTTAGAAACTTAGAATGGTGAAGAGGGATTGGTATGGGGGGCAGATCCTGTTGGACCTATACCTGAGTAACTCACCTATACCTGAGTAATATTTCCCCTCACCTTGGAGGCGCTTTGGTGCCTCAGCTTATCTTATTCCTTAAAGACTCCTGAAGTCAACCACCACAGGGAGAATTTATGTAGGGAGCTGATTACAAAAGGATGGAAGCATGCAGAAGCTACACATATGGGTCAAACATCATAAGGGGCACCTCAGAACTCCCCCAAATATTCCACTTTTTTTTGCAGCCTGGTGCCAGGCCAGGCTGTCCGTGGGCCTCCTCAGGACTGTTCTCGGTCAGTGTACTGTCTAGCTGGGCCTCTTGCCCCTTGCTTCTAAGGAATGGCAGGAAATTTCAACATGGTTACTCATTCATTCTTCATTTTGGAGAGAAGGCAAAATTACTTCTGGAAGTATTAGCAAGTTGACCCAGAGGGCAGAATATTTTTCACATTTCCCTTCTCCAGTCACCACCCCGTTCCTCCCATCTTCTTTGTGACATGTTGGTTGGGGGTAACTCACATTTCCATGGCTTTCTGGGGGTCACAGTCAGCCAGGTGGGAAGCAGTAGCAGCAGGGAGAGAATTCCTTTCGGTCTCACAAAACTGTTAGTCTCAATTTTCCTTGCTGAGAAGCAGCAAACCTCATGGTCAGGAGCACAGATTCCGGTGGGGGGTGGCAGGGGTAGGTGCTCCCAGATGCCAATTCTGGCTCTGCCAGTTACAAGCTTGGACAAGCCACTTAACTGAGCTTCGTTCTCCCTGTCTTTAAAACTACTCAGTCACAGTAACACCACTGGATCTTTCCATGAATTTAAACTACGTAACATGCAAAGAGCCTAACAGTCTCCTTCGCATATATCTCATCCTCAGTAATTGTAAAACTGTTACCATTATGGAATTTGTTATTTTAACAGGCACATCCCAAATCAGATCCCTGCACTCCAAGGATGGGAGGGTCCTGCTTTCCTTGTGTGCAACTCCCGGGCCTCTATATAGCCTGAGATCCATTCTGCAGCACCCTTCTGTGCTCTGCTTTCCATCACCGGTGGGGGTTAGGGGAGGGGAAAGAAAGAGGGAACAGGGAGGGCCCCTGCAGACAGCATTCCCGTGAGCATTCACAGAACAGGTGACTTCTGACTAGGTTCAGCTAGTGGTGGGGTAGCACTTGGTGGGAGAAGCCGGGGTATCTCTCCCCTTCCTGTTTGGACTTGGGTGGCATTTTTGCAGAGGTTGCATCTCCCCTGTAGCTCCACCTCCTACCTGATAATCCCCAGCTTTCACAGGGCAATACTGATCCCTAGGCTTTGGGAACATTGCTTCTTCCCTTTGCCCATAACAGAGAGTGGCAGTGGGTTTTCAGCTCTTTTTCATCTTTGGGATATCTCTACTCTTTGTTCAGTTTCCTGATTTGTCCATTCCTTTGTAACTGTTCCCTGAATTCAGTTCTCTCTGTGGTAATATCTGAAGTGGTTTCCATATTCTTGTTTAGAACCTGACAGATACTCATATCCTCTCATTAACATTTGCTCCCTTATTTGGGCTAGTTCTGAATCCTCCATTCCTTAACTGTAGTTGGGGGCAGGGGAAGGCAAAAAACCCAATACCCTAGTTCTTGTGGAGAGACCACAGAGCATTTATTCCAGGCTTTCACTTAGTCCTGTCCCAGCTAAAAATGATGGGCTTCCCTCTGCCCCACTGTGACCTAAACTAGAGCCAATCTTGGAACAAGAAGGGAGACCCACAGGCTGGCAGGGATATTTGTATTCAACATAGGAATAATTTCTATGAAGAGGAAAAGGTATGACTTCAAAATGAAGAAGGTCTTCTTTGCATTTTAAACTCTGTAGCTTCCTGATTTCAACTTACTATAGAGCTACAATAATCAAAACAATGTGGTACTGGCATAAGGATAGACATACAAATCAATGGAATAGGATTAGCAGCTCAGAAATAAATCCTCACATTTATGGTCAGTTGATTTTCAACAAAGGTGCCAAGAACATTCAATGAGGAAAAGACAGTCTTTTCAAACATGGTGCTAGGAAAACTGGATATCCACATGCAAACCAATGAAGTTTGACTCTTGCCTCATATCATGTGCAAAAATTAAAGTAAGTCCAAGATCTGAATTTAAGAACTAAAACTATAAAACTCTTAGAGGAAACATAGGAAAATCTTCATAACTTTGGATTTAACAGTAGTTTCTTACATATGATACCAAAGCACAGGCTATAAAAGAAATAGATAAATTGAACTTTGTTAAAATTAAAAACTTTCATACATCAAAGGACACTGTTGAAAGTGTGAAAATACACCTTACAGAATGGAAGAAAATATTTGAAAAATCATATATCTAATAAGGGATTAATATCTATAACATATGAAGAACTCCTACAATTCTTAAGACAACCCAATTTAAAAATAGACAAAGGACTTGAACAGACATTTTCCTAAAAAAAAAAATATATACATACACACACACACAAATGTCCAGCAGCACATGAAACAATATTCAAAATCATTAGTAATTAAGGAAATGCAAATCAAAACCATGATGAGATACCACTTCACACGTACTAGGATGACTATAATAAAATTAAAAAAAAAACAGAAAATAAATGTTTGTGAGGATGTGGAGAAATTGGAACCCTTGTACATTGCTGGTGGGAATGTAAAATGGTGCAATCACTGTGGAAAACAGTCTGGTGTTTTCTCAAAAAGTTAAACATAGAATTACCATATGATGCAGCAATTCCTCTCCTAAGTATATATCCCAAGAAAATGAAAAGAGAGACTCCAACAGTTACTTGTATGCTGATGTTCATAGCAGCGTTATTCACAATAGTCAAAAGGTGGAAACAACCATCCCCATCAACAGATGAATGGATAAACAAAATGTGGTATATACATGCAATGGAATATTATGCAGCCATAGAAAGAAACAAACTTCTGATACACACTACAATATGGATGAACCCTGAAAACATTATGCTAAGTGAAAGAAGCAAGATATAAAAGGACAAATAATGTATAATTCTACTTATAAGACATATCTAGAATAAGAAATTCGGAGAGACAAAATGTAGATTAGAGGTTACCAGAGGCTGGAGGGAGGGAGGGAGGAATGGGGAGTTGTTGCTTTATGGGTATAGAGTTTCTGTTTAGGGTGATCAAAAAGTTTTAGAGGGCTTCTCTGGTGGCACAGTGGTTAAGAATCCGCCTGCCAATCCAGGGGACACGGGTTCAAGCCCTGGTCTGGGAAGATCCCACATGTCACGGAGCAACTAAGCCCATGAGCCACAACTACTGAGCCTGCACTCTAGAGCCCACGAGCCAGAACTACTGATCCCACGTGCCACAACTACTGAAGCCCACGCACCTAGAGCCCGTGCTCTGCAACAAGAGAAGCCACCGCAATGAGAAGCCTGTGCACTGCAATGAGGACCCAATGCAGCCAAAAATAAAATAAACAAAAAATAAGTAAATTTTAAAAAACATGCCATAATATTAAAAAAAAAGTTTTAGAAATAGATAGTGGTGAGGGTTGCAAAACATTGTGAATATAATTAATGCCACTGACTTGTACACTTAAAAACAAAGTGGCAAATTTTATCATATATATTTTATCACAATAAAACAACTTTTAAGTCTGTAGGTTGATGGACTAGATATGAACAGAGATAAAAGTGATTTATATATGAGTTTCTCAGTCACCCATCTCCCCCACCCCTGCAGCCAGTCTCATCAAATCAGCTCCCAGCTCTTCTTTCCTGGGTAGATTTCTTGAGTCAAGTCAATAATTGAGGATCTGTGCACACACAGAGAGAGAGGGTACAGGCTTGGGGAAAGCTGTGATGTGTATGAAAACGGAATCTGGGGAGTGTTGTTTGGGGGATAGAGAGGAAGACGTTTCAGCGACTGTCGAGAAGGGAAATCTTTGGGATAAGGGTAAGATATCTAAAGAGGTTATAAGCAGCCTTCAAGAAAATCTATGATAAAGATGGGTGTTAATTCTCAAGGAGGGCCTGAGCAGGATACCTATTTCTTTGAATGCAACGCTGTGTAAGTAGGGACGGAGCTACAAGGAATGTCTGATTTTGTGCAATCTTCCTGCGCAACAAATGGTCATTTGTCCCCAGAAGGAGACACCCCAGCCCCACGCCACCCCACCAGTAACATTTTCAACCAATGAACTGAGAGCTTCTTATCTGTAAGCATTAGAGGCAAGACCGTGCTGCCAACAGCAACAAAAATGTTCCACCAGGAAAATTCATGAAGCAAAACCTCGCTTGTCAGACACCATTTTGCTCTCAGAGGTGCACTTTTGTACGCTACCATTCCAAGAATTCAAGCAGCAGCTTTCCAAGTGTACTCCAAACTCAGGTTTCTTCACTGGCGGGCCCTTCCACTCCCAAACACACATGCATTTTTGTTTCAGCCTTTGACATGCCCTTCCCCCAGATCTGCGGTGTTCTCCCACCTGGAATGTCCTCTCTGCTCAGTTAAATCCCACCCAGCCCGAAAACACACCTCTTTCTTGAAGCCCTCCCCAGACTCCAAACTGCAATGATCTGTCCTCCCCTTGATCTCCCCTGGCCGTTATTTTCTCTACCACACAGTTTAGTCCTTAGTAATGTTCTGATTCCTACTGTTCTCTCATTGGTACCACAACAGCTTGCAATTCCCTTGCAGATGAGGCCCACAGCACACGTTTGTGGGGCTTTGGAATCTGACACTAGCCCAGCACTATGTCAGGCACATAAGAGGTACTTAGGAAAGTTGTTTCTTGGCTTTGAGCTGGTCCACGTGAACTTCCCTTTTCTTAACACTACCCTACCATCACCATCATCACCATCACCACCACATACATTGTTTTTATCTCCTGGTTCCTCCTTTTTAATCTTATAATATGAAGCCATGCCACATACTGAAGGTTAGTTTGTAAAGTGATTTGCCAGTGGAAGGTGTTATTAACTACACCGGGACAGCCCCAGGAGATGAATGCATCTGGTCTAAACCAATTACAATAGGCCTATTCAACTTTCCCTGTGAAGCCAGTGGCAGTCAGGTGACCCAGTTCTGAGTCAGGTGACCCAATGAGATACAAAAGGAAGTCGGCTCGGGGTTTCTGGGAAAGATTTTTTTCCTGTTAGAAAGTAGTCAGTCAAAGAAGGAAAGCCTTTTTTAAAAAATTGAGGTACAGTTGATGTACAATATTATGTAAGTTTCAGGTGTACAACTTAGTGATTAATAATTTTTAATGGTTATATTCCATTTATAGTTATTACAAAATATTGGCTATATTTCCTGTGTTGTACTCTATATGTTTGTAGCTTATAGTAGTCTGTACCTCTTAATCCCCTATCCCTATTTTGCCCCTCCTGCTCCCCTCTCCCCACTAGTAACTACTAGTTATTCTCTGTATCTGTGAGTCTGTTTCTGTTTTGTTACATTCACTAGTGTCTTTTACTTTTTTAGATTCCACATATAAGTGAGATCATGTAGTATTTGTCTTTCTCTGTCTATTTCACTTAGCATAATACTCTCCAAGTCCATCCATGTTGTTGCAAATGGTGTATTGTGTGTGTGTGTGTGTGTGTGTGTGTGTGTGTGTATACCACATCTTTATCTATTTAGCTGTTGATGGACATTTAGGTTGCTTACATATCTTGGCCATTGTAAACAATGCTGCTACGAACACTGGGGTGCATGTACTTTTCAAATTAGTGTTTTCATATAATACTCAGGAGTGGAATTCCTGGGTCTTATGGTAGTTCTATTTTTAGTTAGAAGGAAAGCCTTTTGCCCTCTTCCCTCCCTTTCTGCTTGAAAGGCTGTCATGTGAGAATGTGATTTTGGAGGCCCTGCAGCCATCTTGCAGTCATGAGGGAAATGTAGGTCACAGAGGATGGTAGAGAGCCATCTGGAGTGTGGAAACTTACCTTGAAGCCTTCTCTTTTTGAACTTTTTGTTGAAAAATACATATCCAAATTAATTGCAAGTGTCCATAATGTTGCCCTCACCCCACTCTGGACCTTTAGGGGCAGCTCAGGTGGGCCAGGCTACTGAAGGCAAGTTCTACATGCAGCTGTCTTCTCCCTTTCTGCTCTCCTTCCCTCCCCCACCCTGTAAAGCTAGAAGATAGAACCTTGGGACAGGACAGACATGAATTCAAACAGATCCTGTCTCTGTGGTGTTCCCAGCTATTTTACAAGCTCATCATGATTCTAAGAACTAAAGAAATCACCAGGAATGTTTTGAGACCTCAGACTCAACACACTTGAGTCTTTCTTTGGACTTATCAAACCCACTGCAAAAGGGACATTTGTGATAAGCCTTATGAATTGGAACCATCTGGCTGTATAAATGTACAGAATGGTAAGGGTGGAGGAGAAAGCAGAAGGAGTACCTAAAAAGAGATTTTGGTCTTGTCTGCATTTGATCCTTAATGCCTTCTTTGGCTTACATAATGAAACGATCATTAATGATAAGGTTCCTTTTTTTTTTTTTTTTCCACTGATTTCTTCTCCTGATTAAGGTGACGGTCTCAAGTTCGAGGAGCCAAAAACTGCTTTAGCCTCAACTGATTTTTCTTTAGAAACATAAAACCTAGGACTTTCTGACCTGGCGCATCAAGAGTTATTTAAAGATAATTAAAAACCCCATAATTTTGATATCTTCCTTGACTTACCCATAAATAGCCCAGGCTGTGCACTCTGATAGCTAATCTTTGATAGGTTTATTCCTCTGTCTACATGAGGTAAATTTTTTGCTTCTAGTACTAATCAACCAGCAGCTAGTGAAAGACAGTGTCCCCAACTCCCACACAAGCCAAAGAGATTTTTTTAGTACTTCACAAATCAAAGCTTTTAAATCATGTTTAATAAAGGGAAATTTTAAGACTTTTATATGGAGATTTTATTTTTTTTTAACATTCTTTTGGAATAAGATTCAAATCTTTGGCACACTAAAGAGGCACATGAAGTATAAACTGAAACCATTTGCATTATTCGAGGGAACAAATGCTTTTACTTAACTATATGGCTATTTCAGAACCTTGCAAAGAGTTCTGGTATGAGGGACTCTGATGGGTGCTTTCAAAAAATTCATATAGCAAATACCCCAATCAATAAATGACTGATAGAAACAAAGGTTCAGTTCACAGAAGGGCAAATACAAATATCTGATCACTAATATGTTCAGAACATTTGCAAGTTAAAAAAGAAAAGTAAATTAAAATGACAAAAAGAGATACAGTTTTTTACCTATCAAATTTTGGAGGAGATATAGATAGATAGATAGATAGATAGATAGATAGATAGATAGATAGATAGATAGATAGATAGATGATAGATAGAGAGATAGATGGATAAATAGATGCCAGATACAGGATTGTGATACAAACACAGACCTCATGAGGGTATAAATTGGTAACATTTCTGGTAAGAAGTTTGGCCATTTCTGTTAAGAACTTCTAACATATGCATAGTTTTTGACCCAGGAATTTCATTTCTAGGAATCTTCATATAATGGGCCCAGGTTTAGGTGGATGCTGTGCTCACAATGCCTCCCCTGGTGTGTGTGTGTGTGTGTGTGTGTGTCTGTGT
Source organism: Balaenoptera borealis (assembly GCF_965194805.1). Lineage (NCBI taxonomy): Eukaryota > Metazoa > Chordata > Mammalia > Artiodactyla > Balaenopteridae > Balaenoptera > Balaenoptera borealis. The sequence goes on along the minus strand of NC_138867.1, from coordinate 33,447,458 downwards.
GTCTGTGTGCCTTATCTGCTGATTGATTCAGGGTCTGACTTCAGCTAATCAGACTCTTGCAGCAGCGGGCAGGGAGACCAAGCCTGAAGAGCACTCTAGGTCCTGCCTTCCTGATTCTAGGTTATCTGCCATGTTCTTCAACTTCCAGAGCTCCTCCTAGCTCCTTCCAATAATCCCATTTTTTCATGACTAGCCAGAATTGCTATACCTGTAAAATGTTCATACTCCTTGACTCGGTCTTTCTACTTTTAGGAATCTGGCCTATGAAATTAATTTGAAATTTGGACACAAAGAATACAAGGATCATTTAATATAAAAAAGCAAAAAATTATAAGTGCTCAAAGATGAGTACATTATATTTCAGCCATAGAAATTAAAAATTATGAAGCCATTTAGAACTGTGTTTCCAAAGACATTTTAATGACACAGAGGAATTCTTATGATATAATGTCAGATGAAAAGTAAAATTATAAATATAGCATGATGTCAACCACATGTCATATATGCATGTACTTTAAAATAAACAGAGAAAAATACAACCAAACAGTTATCCACAGTAGTAATATTTTGAGTGCGTTTGATGTTCTTTTGTCCTTTTTCAATTTCAAAATTTTCAATAATGAACATCTATTGCTTTTATAGTCAGAAAAATATACCTTATTTTAAATAATTAGAATTAGGTGAACTGAGAGACCGTCAAGATGGCAGAAGAGTAAGACGTGGAGATCACCTTCCTCCCCATAAGTACATCGGAGATACATCTACATGTGGAACAACTCCTACAAAACACCTACTGAACGCTGGCAGGAGACCTCAGACTTCCCAAAAGTCAAGAAAATCCCCACATACCTGGGTAGGGCAAAAGAAAAAAGAAAAAACAGAGACAAAAGAATAGAGATGGGACCTGCACCAGTGGGAGGGAGCTGTGAAGGAGGAAAGGTTTCCACACACTAGGAAGCCCTTTCGCGGGCAGAGACAGCGGGTGGCGGAGGGGGGAGCTTCGGGGCCACGGAGGAGAGCGCAGCCACAGGGGTGCGGAGGGCAAAGTGGAGAGATTCCCGCACAGAGGATCGGCGCCGAGCAGCACTCACCAGCCTGAGAGGCTTGTCTGCTCAGCTGCCGGGGCGGGCGGGGGCTGGGAGCTGAGGCTCGGGCTTCGGAGGTCAGACCCCAGGGAAAAGACTGCGGTTGGCTGCGTGAACACAGCCTGAAGGGGTTAGTGCGCCACAGCTAGCCGGGAGGGAGTCCGGGGAGAGGTCTGGACCTGCCTAAGAGGCAAGAGACCATTGTTTCGGGGTGCGTGAGGAGGGGGGATTCAGAGCATCACCTAAACGAGCTCCAGAGACGGGCACAAGCCACGGCTATCAGCGCGGACACCAGAGACGGGCATGAGACACTAAGGCTGCTGCTGCAGCCACCAAGAAGCCTGTGTGCAAGCACAGGTCACTATCCACACCGCCCCTTCCGGGAGCCTGTGCAGCCCGCCACTGCCAGGGCCCCGTGATCCAGGGACAACTTCCCCAGGAGAACGCACAGCACGCCTCAGGCTGGTGCAACATCACGCCGGCCTCTGCCACCGCAGGCTCGCCTCGCACTCCGTACCCCTCCCTCCCCCCGGCCTGAGTGAGCCAGAGCCCCCGAATCAGCTGCTCCTTTAACCCCGTCCTGTCTGAGCGGGAACGGACGCCCTCAGGCGACCTACACGCAGAGGCAGGTCCAAATCCAAAGCTGAACCCCCGGAGCTGTGCGAACAAAGAAGAGAAAGGGAAATCTCTCCCAGCAGCCTCAGGAGCAGCGGATTAAATCTCCACAGTCAACTTGATGTACCCTGCTTCTGTGGAATACCTGAATAGACAACAAACCATTCCAAAATTGAGGCGGTGGACATTGGGAGCAACTATATATATATATTTTTTTCCTTTTTCTCGTTTTGTGAGTGTGTATGTGTATGCTTCTTTGTGTGATTTTCTCTTATAGCTTTGTTTTACCATTTGTCCTGGGTTCTGTCTGTCCGTTTTTGTATGTTTGTGTGTTTTTTTAGTATAGTTTTTAGCTCTTGTTATCATTGGTGGATTTGTTTTTTGGTTTGGTTGCTCTCTTCTTTCTCTCTCTTTTTTTTCTTTTTTTAATTACATTTTAATTTTTTTATTTTTAATAATAATTTTTTATTTTAATAACTTTCTTTTCTTTTCTTTTCCTTTTTTCTTTCTTTCTTTCTTTTTTTCTCTCTTTTCTTCTGAGCCGTGTGGCTGATAGGGTCTTGGTGCTCTGGACGGGAGTCAGGCCTGTGCCTCTGAGGTGGGAGAGCCGAGTTCAGGACACTGGTCCACGAGAGACCTCCTGGCTCCATGTGATATGAAATGGGGAAAGCTCTCCCAGAGATCTCCATCTCAACGCTAATACCCAGCTCCCCTCAAAGACCAGCAAGCTACAGTGCTGGACACCCTAGGCCAAACAACAAGCAAGACAGGAACACCACCCCACCCATTAGCAGACAGACTGCCTAAAATCATGATAAGGTCACAGACACCGCAAAACACACCACTGGACGCAGTCATGCCCACCAGAAAGACAAGATCCAGCCTCATCCATCAGAACACAGGCACTAGTCCCCTCCACCAGGAAGCCTACACAAACCACTGTACCAACCTTAGCTTCTGGGGGCAGACACCAAAAACAACAGGAACTACGAACCTGCAGCCTGTGAAAAGGAGACCCCAAACACAGTAAGGTAAGCAAAATGAAAAGACAGAGAAACACACAACAGATGAAGGAGCAAGGTAAAAACCCACCAGACCAAACAAATGAAGAGGAAATAGGCAGTCTACCTGAAAAAGATTTCAGAAAAATGATAGTAAAGATGATGAAAACTCTTGGCAATAGAATGGAGAAAATAAAAGAAACGTTTAACAAGGACCTAGAAGAACTAAAGAGCAAACAAACAATGATGAACAACACAATAAATGAAATTAAAAATTCTCTAGAAGGAATCAATAGCAGAATAACTGAGGCAGAAGAACAGATAAGTGACCGGGAAGATAAAATAATGCAAATAACTACTGCAGAGCAGAATAAAGAAAAAAGAATGAAAAGAATTGAGGACAGTCTCAGAGACCTCTGGGGCAACATTAAACACACCAACATTCGAATTATAGGGGTCCCAGAAGATGAAGAGAAAAAGAAAGGGGCTGAGAAAATATTTGAAGAGATTATAGTTGAAAACTTTCCTAATATGGGAAAGGAAATAGTTAATCAAGTCCAGGAAGCGCAAAGAGTCCTATACAGGACAAATACAAGGGGAAACATGCCAAAACATATATTAATCCAACAATCAAAAATTAAATACAAAGAAAAAATATTAAAAGCAGCAAGGGAAAAACAACAAATAACATACAAGGGAATCCTCATAAGGTTAACAGCTGATCTTCCAGCAGAAACTCTGCAAACCAGAAGAGAGTGCCAGGAAATATTTAAAGTGATGAAAGGGAAAACCTACAACCAAGATTACTCTACCCAGCAAGGATATCATTCAGATTTGATGGAGAAATTAAAACCTTTACAGACAAGCAAAAACTGAGAGAGTTCAGCACCACCAAACCAGCTTTACAACAAATGCTAAAGGAACTTCTCTAGGCAGGAAACACAGGAGAAGGGAAAGAACTACAATAACAAATGCAAAACAATTATGAAAATGGTAATAGGAATATACATATCGAAAATTACCTTAAATGTAAATGGATTAAATGCTCCAACCAAAAGACATAGACTCGCTGAATGGATACAAAAACAAGACCCATATATATGCTGTCTACAAGAGACCCACTTCAGACCTAGGGACACATACAGACTGAAAGTGAGGGGATGGAAAAAGATATTCCATGCAAATGGAAATCAAAACAAAGCTGGAGTAGCAATACTCATATCAGATAAAACAGACTTTAAAATAAAAACTATTACAACAGACAAGGAAGGACACTACATAGTGATCAAGGGATCAATCCAAGAAGAAGATATAACAATTATAAATATATATGCACCCAACATAGGAGCACCTCAATACATAAGGCAAATGTTAACAGCTATAAAAGAGGAAATTGAAAGTAACACAATAATAGTGGGGGACTTTAACACCTCACTTACACCAATGGACAGATCATCCAGACAGAAAATTAATAAGGAAACACAAGCTTTAAATGATACATTAAACAAGATGGACTTAACTGATATTTATAGGACATTCTAAAACAACACAATACACTTTCTTCTCAAGTGCTCATGGAACATTCTCCAGGATAGATCATATCTTGGGTCACAAATCAAGCCTTGATAAATTTAAGAAAATTGAAATCGTATCAAGTATCTTTTCTGATCACAATGCTATGAGACTAGATATCAATTACAGGAAAATATCTGTAAAAAATACAAACACATGGAGGCTAAACAATACACTACTTAATAACCAAGAGATCACTGAAAAAATCAAAGAGGAAATCAACAAATACCTAGAAAAAAATGACAATGAAAACACGAAGACCCAAAACCTATGGGATGCAGCAAAAGCAGTTCTAAGAGGGAAGATTATAGCAATACAATCCTACTTCAAGAAACAAGAAACATCTCATATAAACAACTTAACCTTACACCTAAAGTAATTAGAGAAAGAAGAACCAAAAACCCTAAAGTTAGCAGAAGGAAAGAAATCATAAAGATCAGAGCACAAATAAATGAAAAAGAAATGAAGAAAACAATAGCAAAGATCAATAAAATTAAAAGCTGGTTCTTTGAGAAGATAAACAAAATTGATAAACCATTAGCCAGACTCATCAAGAGAAAAAGGGAGAAGACTCAAATCAATAGATTTAGAAATGAAAAAGGAGAAGTAACAACTGACACTGAAGAAATACAAAGGATCATGAGAGATTACTACAAGAAGCTATATGCCAATAAAGTGGACAACCAGGAAGAAATGGACAAATTCTTAGAAAAGCACAACCTTCCGAGATTGAACCAGGAAGAAATAGAAAATATGAACAGACTAATCACAAGCACTGAAATTGAAACTGTGATTAAAAATCTTCCAACAAACAGAAGCCCAGGACCACATGGCTTTACAGGCGAATTCTATCAAACATTTAGAGAAGAGCTAACACCTATCCTTCTCAAACTCTTCCAAAATATAGCAGAGGGACGAACACTCCCAAACTCATTCGACGAGGCCACCATCATCCTGATACCAAAACCAGACAAAGATGTCACAAAAAAAGAAAACTACAGGCCAATATCACTGATGAACATAGATGCAAAAATCCTCAACAAAATACTAGCAAACAGAATCCAACAGCACATTAAAAGGATCGTACACCATGATCAAGTGGGGTTTATCCCAGGAATGAAAGGATTCTTCAATAACGCAAATCAATCAAGGTGATAAACCATATTAACAAATTGAAGGAGAAAAACCATACGATCATCTCAATAGATGCAGAAAAAGCTTTTGATAAAATTCAACCCCCAATTATGATAAAAGCCCTGCAGAAAGCAGGCATAGAGGGAACTTTCCTCAACATAATAAAGGCCATATATGACAAAACCACAGCCAACATCATCCTCAATGGTGAAAAACTGAAACCATTTCCCCTAAGATCAGGAACAAGACAAGGTTGCCCACTCTCACCATTATTATTCAACATAGTTTTGGAAGTTTTCGCCACAGCAATCAGAGAACAAAGAGAAATAAAAGGAATACAAATCAGAAAAGAAGAAGTAAAACTGTCACTATTTTCAGATTACATGATACTATACATAGAGAATCCTAAAGATGCTACCAGGAAACTACTAGAGCTAATCAATGAATTTGGTAAAGTAGCAAGATACAAAATTAATGCACAGAAATCTCTTGCATTCCTATACACTAATGATGAAAAATCTGAAAGAGAAATTAAGGAAACACTCCCATTCACCATTACAACAGAAAGAATAAAATACCTAGGGATAAACCTACCTAAGGAGACAAAAGACCTGTTCACAGAAAACTATAAGACACTGATGAAAGAAGTTAAAGATGATACCAACAGATGGAGAGATATACCATGTTCTTGGATTGGAAGAATCAACATTGTGAAAATGACTATACTACCCAAAGCAATCTACAGATTCAATGCAATCCCTATCAAACTACCAATGGCATTTTTCACAGAACTAGAATAAAAAATTTCAATTTGTATGGAAACACAAAAGACCCCGAATAGCCAAAGCAATCTTGAGAAAGAAAAATGGAGCTGGAGGAATCAGGCTCCCTGACTTCACACTATACTACAAAGCTACAGTAATCAAGACAATATGGTACTGGCACAAAAACAGAAATATAGATCAATGGAACAGGATAGAAAGCCCAGAGATAAACTCACGCACATATGGTCACCTTATTTTTGATAAAGGAGGAAACAATATACAATGGAGAAAAGACAGCCTCTTCAATAAGTGGTGCTGGGAAAACTGGACAGCTACATGTAAAAGAATGAAATTAGAACACTCCCTAACACCATGCACAAAAGTAAACTCAAAATGTATTAAAGACCTAAATGTAAGGCCAGAGACTATAAAACTCTTAGAGCAAAACATAGACAGAACACTCTATGACATAAATCACAGCAAGATCCTTTTTGACCCATCTCCTAGAGAAATGCAAATAAAAACAAAAATAAACAAATGGGACCTAATGAAACCTAAAAGCTTTTGCACAGCAAAGGAAACCATAAACAAGACGAAAAGACAACCCTCAGAATGGGAGAAAATATTTGCAAATGAATCAACTGAGAAAGGATTAATTTCCAAAGTTTACAAGCAGCTCAATATTAAAAAACAAACAACCCAATCCAAAAATGGGCAGAAGACCTAAATAGACATTTCTCCAAAGAAGATATACAGATTGCCAACAAACACATGAAAGGATGCTCAACATCAGTAATCATTAGAGAAATGCAAATCAAAACTACAATGTGGTATCACCTCACACCGGTCAGAATGGCCATTATCAAAAAATGTACAAACAATAAATGCTGGAGAGGGTGTGGAGAAAAGGGAACCCTCTTGCACTGTTGGTGGGAATGTAAATTGATACAGCCACTATGGAGAACTGCATGGAGGTTCCTTAAAAAACTAAAAATAGAGCTACCATATGACCCAGCATTCCCACTACTGGGCATATACCCTGAGAAAACCATAATTCAAAAAGAGTCATGTACCACAATGTTCATTGCAACTGTATTTACAATAGCCAGGACATGGAAGCAACCTAAGTGTCCATTGACAGATGAATGGATAAAGAAGATGTGGCACATATACACAATGGAATATTACTCAGCCATAAAAAGAAACGAAATTGAGTTATTTGTAGTGAGGTGGATGGATCTAGAGCTGTCATACAGAGTAAAGTAAGTCAGAAAGAGAAAAACAAATACTGTATGCTAACACATATATATAGAATCTAAAAAAAAAAAAAGTTTCTGATGAACCTAGGGGCAGGACAGGAATAAAGACACAGACGTAGAGAATGGACTTGAGGACGTGGGGAGGGGGAAGTGTAAGCTGGGACAAAGTGAGAGAGTGGCATGGACATATATACACTACCAAATGTAAAATAGCTAGTGGGAAGCAGGCACATAGCATAGGGAGATCAGCTCAGTGCTTTGTGACCAACTAGAGGGGTGGGATAGGGAGGGTGGGCGGGAGACGCAAGAGGGAGGAAATATGGGGATATATGTATATGTATAGCTGATTCACTTTGTTATACAGCAGAAACTAACTCACCATTGTAATGCAATTATACTCCAATAAAGGTGTTAAAAAAAAAAAAGGAATTAGGTGAACTCTGTTTTACTTGCATTCACAGTGAATACAGTGTTCAATTGGACAGTTTGGGACACTGGCGTCCACCCAGCTTCATATTAAAGTCACTTGGAGCACTTTTATCTATTCATCTGTCTATTTATTGCTTTTATTTTGAGAATGAGTTTGCTTTTCTATATTTAAAGATGAGCTACGTTCACCACATGCTATTAAAAAGCATTAATATTCCATCAGGTTCCTGGCATCTTGAGCTCCTCTCCTTTCACTTCTGGGCCACTTGCCTGCCACCAGCAGGTTCAGTTCTACTTCTGTCATGGGGGCCAATACTGGCTTTAGAAGAAAGGGTTAAATAAGGCTCCATACAATATTTAGGGTCTAAGCATTAAGCCTTGCTATTGTCCATTGCAGATACTATGTGGGTCCAGTAATTTGTCCTGATTAACTAAATAGCTGACTTTCTCTTTTGCTCCAGGCAAGGTGATGGGCACAATACCACAGCCTTTCTAGGACTAGGGCTTGGCATTCCCCTTCCATTTCCTTTTCCCTTTTTCTATCGCAAAATTTATGATCTGTTGATAAGCTTTCCAGGTATTGCTTACCTGTCAGATTGCCTGGCATGGGGGGAACTTAAAAATTATATACCCATGCCCAGATGATTCTAATTTAATCATGGATAGGGAGAGAAGAAGCCTGGAATCAGCATTTTTAAAACTCCCCAGGTGACTTTAATGTACAGCCAGTGTCCAGAACTACTGGTTTATTTGTATTAAATCTGTATGGTTAAAGCCTGCCGAGTATGATAGGATCTAACTGAATGATTAAAACTGATGAAAATGAGTGATCTGTCCATTTCAGGTATATGGACCCAGCCCTCATGTCACTCTACACTTCCTCCATGATTTTAACTAGTTTCTCTAGTTAAAGAGAAACCATTTCTAGGTCCTGGGGTCCAGGCTATATTTGCATACCTACTGGCCATCTACTAGTCTGCCCCATAGATCTCTCACTTCCACATAGAGGCTGACCAATTAGTCCTCTCTTCCTGGCCTCTCCCTATGCTATGTCACATCAGTGATGGCACTACCACCCACGCTGCTCTCAAGCTAGACATCCCCGATGCATCTCTGACTCATTCATTTATCCCTAACATCAAAGTCTATGCAACAGGGCTCATAAATGTATTAGCCTGCAAAAGTCAGGCTGGATAGAGAAATATAGGAAGGGTCTGGGTGTGACTATGGGAAAACAGAGAGTGCATCTTCCATCAAAATGCATTCAAAGCTCAATCTGTAAACCACCGCAGGCCAGACTGCGAGGTCGATACCCTGGTTTACAATTCTTGTATGGAGTCTCCCTCCTCTGTATCTCTCTCTCCACTCTATCTCCTCTGCCTTCTCTCTGCCACTGACCTAGTGAGACCCTTGTTGTTTCTTACCTGAGCTACTGGGACAGCGTGACTGCTGTCTGTCCTCCACGTTAATGCCTGGGTCATCAGAGTCACATCGCTACTCTTCTGAGTACCCTGGAGTCCTCAGACCTTGGAGCTGGTCTGCCTTGCTTTCACTCCCTTCTTCACCACTTTCTAGCAGTGTGATTTCAGACAACCTACATAACCTCTCTGTGCTTCAGTTTCCTCACTTGCGAAATGAGAATAATAATATATATGGACTAATTTAATCTATATATTAAATTTAATTTATATATTTATTATATTTAATTTAATATATATTAAATTAGTCCATGTAATATATATAAACTTCTTAGAGCAATTCCTAACACAGAAAAGCATTATATATATGTGTGTGTGTGTATATATATATATATATATATATATATATATATATATATATATATGTTATTATTATTTGTATGAATACTATTCTATCATTAAATAAAGCCCAGCTCCTTCAAAAGCCTTCCAGGGCCCCCTACACTCTGGGCCCTTCCTACCATCTCACATGATCTGTCACTACCTCACTCCCACACACCAAAATTTGTCACACTGGATTATTCATCTGTAATTTCCTGCCTCCTGGCCTTTTCGTACCCTTTGTTGCCTGGGATTGCCCTTATCCTTATGGCTGGCTATGGAAATTCTGTGAATTCTTCAAGTCCAGCTCATAGCAAACTTATTCTTGACCTCTTTATGGAGGCTCCAACTTGGAGTTAGTTTTGCCCTCCTAGAAAATGTATTTGCCCTTCGCTTTTTTCATTTCACAATCGTGCCTTATATGACAGGAGGCCTCCTTCTTTTGCCTACCTCGCCTACAACCCCCTACTGTCCAGGAGACTGTAAGTTCCTAAAGGCCGGGTTCTTGTCTTGTTCATGTCTTAAACACATTTACTATTTTACGTTTATATTTTATGACCTTGCACTTAGCCAAGTGCCTGGTGTAAAGAAAGTTTTGCTAAAGTTTGTTGAAGAGAATTGTTAAATGTGTAGAGATGCTCTCACGTCCATTCCGAGCTGAAACAGACACTGGGTAATTATCTGGTGACTATAAATAGGGTGTGATATTGGACACTCAGGACAAAATCACCTCTCTCAGATCCAAGTGGTCTGACCTGAGTGTCTACACTGATGAGACTAATGCTACATATCTAAGATATCCATTGCTCTGTGTGTGTCCTTTTGGACCTTTCCGGTTGCAAGTAATACTAAAACCTGATTCAAACAGATTTAAACAGTGGGGGAAATTTGGTGCCACCTGCTAATGAAATAGAAAGGTTCATCGAGGCTTGACACTAGCTCAACAGTGTCACCAAAGGCCCAGTTCCATCCTAGCTCTCCAACCTGTCGTCTTCATGTGGTGTTGAACCCTAAGGCTGGCTGCCCCCCCAAGATGGCTGCCAGCAGTTTCTGGGGAATATATGCTTCCTCACGTATGTCCTCTGGCAGGTCTGCCATGTTGCACAACTCCAGGGTACACCACTGATGGAACTGAATTCAACACGATGCCAACAGTGTCCTCTGGATTTGTGCAATGCAATGGCCCTGGAAGAGGGAATCTCTCTAGGTGGCCTCCATAGAAGAGAGAAGAAATTTCTCTACCAGCAGCCTTTAGGAAACATCTTGTTACATGTATGCATCCCATCTTCTCTGCCAGTCAGAGCCATTAGTGGGACCATTTGGATTGATCATGTCAGGCTCCAAGTTTGGGAGACCCTGAGTTACTATCAAAACAAGAAAGATGGTCAGTGATTCAGCTAGAAGAGACCAGGGAAGACAGAGTCTTCTCCATCCAACCAACGATATACATGTAATACATCAATATATGCATGTATTTAATATATGCATACATATATAAGACAGTAATGTTCTTTTACTCAGCAAATATTTGCCTGCTCTGTGCCTGATACAATGAACACTATTCATTCCCTGCCCTCAGGGAGGTAGTAGTCCTTTCTCATTTCCTCCTCTCTTTCATTACCAAGTTGAAGTGACTGAACCCTTCTCTTATTCTTGATGTAATCTCTTCAGAATCTGTTTCTAGTATGTACCATTCTTTCATCTTTAAGTGGCTCATGGGATCACGTTTAAGCCATTGACATGTATTTGGAGACTGAGGTGCTGTAAGGAAGTTATGCCTGTGGCCCAGTGGGCATCTTTCTAAGGGTGACCAAGGTCTCCCCAGCCATAGAGATGGGATTGCTCAGGCTGACAGACACCACGTTGGACCCTCTGTTGAGCCCTGGGAGACAGGCAGATTTCCATAACTAAATGCTCTCAGAGCTATTCCAGCCATTCTACTCACGTTGCTACTCAACCTGGAAGATATATTTGGCCTCTTTTTAAATGAATGATGTATTTATATTGGATCCCAGACATTTTGAGATAGAATTAAAACAATGATTTTCCCGTATGTAGTGATATTTCTGACCTCCAACAAAGTCCATATTTCCAGTTTTACTGGAGTTAAATCTATCAGATGAGCCTGAGGAGACCAGAAGTCTGGGCTCTGTCATTTATTAGTTCTTTTACTCTGACCAAGGCACTTCACCTCTTTAGGCTTCAACTTCATTCATCAACAGCAGGATGCAGAAAATATTTATTGGGTGCCTGTTATGGGCCAGATTCTGCGCTAGATGCTCAGGATATGACCATAAAGGGAATTTCCTCACCTACAAAGTGAATGGGAGGCCTAGACAATGTCAGCCTCCCTGTGGCTATAAAGACCACATGCTTTGGAGATGGAGACAGCAGGTATACGTCCCCAGGTTCTGCAGCAGTTACTCATCAGCAACAAGTTGTGATGAGTACAGAGACCATCCCCACCTGTCATAACCATCTCTCTCCTCTTCCTCTCGTGCTGGGACCACATGATCAGGGTGTAAACTCTATTCTGCCAGGGCCTGCAGAACTCTGACTTTAGGTAATTCATCATTTAGTTTATAGATTAGTAGGTTATAAATATCCTATCCAAAATAAGTCATATATTCTCCTTTCCTTAAAGTATATTCCCAGAAGAACAGGTGTACTTTATCTCCTTTCATATAAACATCAGAGCCTGACCCTGTAAAGTTCATTTAAAAAAAGAATCCATTGGTGGGTGGTAACATTCCTTTTGGACTCTCTGGCTGCTCGTGGAGTTGTTCTCAGAGTGATCAGTGATCATCCAGACAGCAAGGAGAAATTAATCACATTGGAAGTTTGTCTGCTGCTATAAACCAACCAAAGATAAGGGTGCCTGTGGCTGTGAGGCACAGGGGAAGGAGGAATGGAACTGGAGCCAGAGAAGCTGGGTTTGTTTAAGTCTCAGCTCAGCCAACTTAGCAGAGAGTTCTTGGGTATGTCTCTGAGCCTCAATTTTTTTTTTATTTGCAAATGAGTATGCCTACTCTACTTCTCAGAGTTGTTATAAAGATTACAAGAGATAACGTGTGTGAAATGTACTCTACAGGTGTTAATTATCATTCTCTGTATTTCAGGATTTCAAGTACTTTCTTTTAGAATAAAGATGAGAAAGGTGCTCCAGAGGCAACAGCTAGAATCATAGAGTTTTAGATCTGGATAGGACAATGACGACCAGCCAGCTCGTCCATGCTATTTCACAGAAACTAAACCCCAGAAAGTTTGAGTGACTCACCCAAGAGAACAGTATGGAACGCTATAAAAAAAAAAAGCTAAAAATAAGTTTTAAAGTGAGGGTTCATCATCTCACATAACAAGAAGTCTAGAGAATGGGCTATTTTAGAAAGTCAACACTGTTAAGACTCAGACTGTCCCCCTTCATGTTGGCAAGGTGGTTGCCATAGTCCCAAGCATCACAGCCTCACACTATAATATCCAAAGGGAGGAAGGTGTGTGTGTGTGTGTGTGTGTGTGAGTGTGTTGGGGAAAGTAGTGGGAGGAAACTCCCCTTGTACATCTTTCTTTTGCTGTGAGAATGTGAATATTTCCCAGAGGCGCCCAGTAGACTTTCCCTCAGAGCCCATTAACCAGCACTGAGTTGTTACATGCCCACTTTTAAACCAATTACTGACAAAAAAAGGATGAGGATTACTATTACATGGTTAGATGATTTATGATTTTTACCCTGGGACCAGCTTCCCTGAACATATTGCTCACCCATGCCTAAATAATATCTGAGTTGCTAGCGCCAAAGAAAAAGTGGGGAACAGCCATTGGGCAGGCAGCCAACAGGGTCTGCCATCCTGTCAAAAAGATCCCATTCTTTCTAGCATTTGTTACAGGATAACTAGTGGCTCTTATCACAAAGAAGAATGACTCCATGATACCCATGGCCTAGTTCCTCCTATACACAATCTAATTCCGTCAAGGTTTGAGATCTTTTGCAATGCACATGAATATTTCAGTCTATTCTTCATTATCCAAATATAAGGAAGTACTAGATTAAACTCACATTAACTCCTAAATAAGAACGTAGCTAAAGTATCTATTCATTGATTCCAAACATTTTTTTTTGTTCCTACTATGTACTAGGAACTATTCTTGGTGTGATTTATACATGGTACTGTGATAAATGTTCATCTATTTGGAAAAGCAAAGTAATTAATGCTTAAAGTCTTAGAGAAATAGATATTTTTAAAACAATATTTATGGAAACTTGAGATTAGTAAGACCTATCATAAAGGAAAGGAATAAAATCATAAAGGAAAATTTTAAGTTGCAAAAAAGTTTTAAAATTCCAGTGTGTCTGAAAAACAATATGTTAAAAGATAAAGAAAACAACTAAGAAAAATTATTGTAGTATCTTTGAGAGGATGTTATTCTTTAATATATATAAAGCTTTATAAATCAGTAAGAAAAGGAGGACAACCTAAAAAAATGGTCAAAGTACATGATCATATGTCATAAAATAAGAAATATAAATGGTCAATAAATAGATTTAAAATGCTCAGCCTCACTAGTAAACTGCATAAAGTTGTATGTTTAAAGCAATATGATACCATTTTAACTTATTAGACTAATGATATTAACAAGTGTTGGTATGAGTATTTGGGAAATGAGCCTTCTTATTTACTGCTGGTGAGAATAGGAACTGGTTCAGATTTTTAGGGATGCAAGTTTATGATATTCAACAAAACCTTAATAAGGGGCACACCTTTTAATCCAGTCATTCTCCTTCTGATCACTTATCCTAAAGAAAAAATCAAGGGTACACGCAAAGATGTTTTGAATCAATACGCTCACCATGGTTACTTTTAATGGCACTTGAAACTCAGGCCGTGGATCCCAAGTACACACACCAAACATAACTGTAAATTGGTTGAACTTAGTTCTGGAGTCCATTAGAATTTTATAGACTGTGCAGCAGAAAATCTTCTAAAATACTTTTTAAAAAGCAAAGTATTTAAATTGTTTATTCTTTCTCTTTGATAACCCCAATGACCCTTTTGTGGGAAAGAATAGCCAAAAAGAAAAAAATAATTAAGAAAAAATTGCCTTCACCTTCAAATTTTAAAAAATGTTTTAGAAATGATGTTTTAAATTGGATAATCTTGTGAAAATTAACCTTAAAAGGTGTTATTAAAAAAATGTTTAAAGATGAACCTACAGGTGCTACAGAATTAAAGAGAAAAATAAAGGCATGAAAGAGTTTAAATGAGGGGAAAAGCAAGCTTCAGAACAGATAGCTACATAGCAGGATTTTCTGTTTTTGTTTTAGATTTTTTGTTTTATAATTATTACTATTTAACATTTACTTATTAAAATTCAAAAAAATTTTAATTCGAAAATTTTGGATTGCTCATATTTAAAGTTGTGGTTTATATGTGACTTAAGAATTAATGAAGATAATTTTGAAAAGAATTCAAATCTTTGTTAATAGTTTGTAAGACTTCCTCAAGGTAAGAAATAAGCTACAAAATGAGTAGACCTAATAGCAGCTACCATCTACTGAGTGTTCACTGTGTGTTCGGCACTGCATATATCAGCTTTGAATGGATTAACTCACTGAATCCTCACAGCAATTCCATGAGGAGGAACCATTATTATCCTCATTTTACAGATGAGGAAACAGAGCATAGGGAGGTGATAAACCTCCCCGGGTATACACTAGTGGTGCCTGGAAGAGCAGTTTGAGCGCAGAGGCCAAGCTCTAACCGTGAGGCACAGCTGCCTCTGCTACGTAAACAAGATTGGGTACCTGGCTGCCAAAGACAGCCCCATAGGGCAGAAGGAGGAGGTGTACGCAGGGCTTCCAAACCTGTTCACCAGACAAATCATCTGGGGAAAGCTGTGAAAATACAGATTCCAGAATCAAAATCTCCTGACGTGGGAGCTGGGAACTGCCCTTTTTTTTTAACCAAGTCATGGAATAATAGCTAATGATTTTTCAGTGTTTACTATGTGCTAAGCGCTGCGCTAACTGCCTTACACGCCAGACCTCATTTAATCTCACACAAACCCCACGGGGCGCAGGTTCTTTATCCTCTTCCCCTTTTAGGGATGAGGAGACAGAAGCCTTAGAGAGGTTAGGTAATGTGCTCACGGTCACACAGCCCACGGGCGGTCGGTTTTGGAACTGCCTGCGCCTCCAAGCCTTGACCTCCTGCACCAGGTATTCTGCACGAGGGCAGGGTTCAGGGAGAAAGTGCCACTTCTGGCTGCACCAAAGGGCATTCCCAGGCCTCTGGTAAGGGGGGCAGACCCTAGGGAGTGTAGGGCCCACCTCCCAACACACAGAAGCTTCTCCAGGCTGAGGGACCAGTTGGTGGGCTCTGGACTAGAGGACAGAGAAAACACAAACCAAAGCAGGGCCCCACGAGCCACGCAGAGGACTTCGAGCCGCAGAGGCAGGCTGCAAACTCCACGTTTGGGCTGACGTGCAAAGGGTGTGCCCGGCCTGGAGCAAGCCTCTGCTAGGATGTAACCTGAAATTCGGAACATTCTCAGACCCTCAGGGCCTGCTAAGAATATCAGATGCTTTAAGCTGCCCTGTTCCCCCAACACTCATGAAATTTAAAACAAAAACAAAACTAAACAATAAATTAAACTAACAAAGCTCTGTTTTTTCCTCATCCTCATGACTTCAGTGCTATGTTGAAATATCATCAAATACCAATTTCTTATCAACTGTCCTAATCATGAGCTTCGTCTGCACTGGGGCACCAGCTTTTCAATACTGCTAAGGTCCCATTCTGCTACATCTTTGCCAACAATCAAAGTTTCCTTGTGGTAAATTATGGCCGGTGTGTTTATGTGGGAAGGGGGAAATTTCCTGCCTCAATTTAGACTGAGGTGTCAAAATGATAAATATCAGGATAACAAGAAGGATATGAGACAGATTCTTCCACCATCTCTCTCTCTCTCTCACACACACACACACACACACACACACACTTTCAAGGAATGGCTATGAGAACCTGGAGCATAAAACAGCAATCAGAGAACGGAACGAAGAGAATGTTATAAGGAAATCTTTGGAAAAACCAGTGCTCTGAACTCTCTTTTCCCACCTCCCCAGTGGGATTGCGGAGGGCCTCATGAGCGTCTTTCCTGATGCCCTTCACAGAGCCGGGTGTGTCCCTGCAGTGGGAGGGTCTGCATTGTCATGGGCTGGGGCCATGCGGAGAAGGACTTCATTAGGGAAAGCAGGAGGCTGGAGGTGGATGGCCAGCTGCCCTGGACTGATGAAGAAGGCAGCACAAGGCTGAGTCAGAACAGAGGTGGGACCGTCTGGGTCCGGGGAGCTGAAGGAGAGAGAGAGGAGCCCTGTAGAGTCTCCCCGGAGGGAAAGTCTCAGTCATCCTCCAGGTCCCAAGAATCTGATTAGGAACTTCTCTGCCCTCATCTCATTTCCCCTCCCCACCCTATCCCATCCCACCTCTCTGGCAAGGGGATCTGGGGGAATAGTCTTTGATGGGGTGGGGGGAAGGAGGAAAACAGCTGAGGCGAGAAAGACTGCAGGACCACTGGGGGCATCAAGGGTGTGAGCCAGGTTGGGACCTGGGACCTGGGACCTTGGACCCTTTGCTGCAGTGTTGCAGGGCTTGCACCTGGACAAACATCTCCTCAAGCAACAAAATACAAAGAAACTATAAGGGACTAAAAATAACTGTATGCATGCACAGTTGGGACAAATTATGGAGGACAGATACAAAAAGACTAAAAAGACCAACTGCCACTTCTCAGGTGCCAGGAGCAAAAACAGGGTGTTGGGAGCAAAATCAGGGTACGACGCATGGCCCCTGCACTCAGTACTACCAAAGGGGCGGGCAGACCACCTAAGCCAACCCTCTGGCCTGACCTCTGGACACACCCCTCCCCTCACCCCATATAAGGCACCAACTCCCTCCCCCTCCCCCAGCTCAGAGACTTAGCAAGGGAACCTGTTACTTTTTCTTGCCCCCGCCTTGCTGCAGCAGGGGCCCCAATAAAGCCTTGCCTGAATTTCCTGTCTGGCCTCTTATCAATTTCTATTGGTTAAGGAAGGCCAAGAACTCTGGTCGGTAACAGGTGGAGGGGAGATTTGCTGCCAGGTCAAGGGTAGAATATTCACTATTACCAGTGTAGGCTTTTTGTCTTCTGATTCAAGACTACGTGACTTAAGGGAACTCAAGGCTGTCATTACGGAATGAGCATAAAAGTCACAGGCCTGCCTGATTTTCATCTGGCTTAAGGGAACATTACCACCACCATCCCAAATAAAGTTTAAACGCGCCAAGGGAAGCAAAAGTAAAGTTGTGCCTCGAATATATCACAAGTTGTGCCTGTTCAATTGACTGCTCTCCCTAACATTTATCCGGCACCTACACTGTGATAGAAGAACCACTTGTTAGCTTCCGTAAAGCTCAAAACAGTCCTTTTAGGAGGAGGCATACACCTCCTCAGCTTTACAGACAGCACAGCGGAGGCTCAGAGAGGGTAGGTGATTGGCTGAGCTGCATTTTGAGCCCAATTGTGTTGTCTGCACTACAATTGCCACAGTGCCCGGGGGTGGCACTGCTGTAGCAGTGCCTGTAGCCTCCAGCAGAAAGATTTCCCTGTTGGAGGCTTGGGACAGTGGACATGCTGATAAGTATTAGAATTGCAGAGACAAGAGTTGCCATCAGTGTACAGAGACAGCAACACAGATACTCCTGAGAGGTCATCTGATTTGAATTGTATTTCAGGCAGCAGCGGGGGATGGATGCTGGAACCACTCACTCTTCTGCATAACTCATCCTGGCACAGCAGTACAGAGACACTTCCCCCACCTCCCATGGTGGTGAAAAGATACCAGTCTTGTCCCCATTGACACCATGCTGGTGTCTGTATAGACTGTGCAAGCCACAAATATAGCCAGAAGATAGATAGATAGATAATAGTTAGATAGATAGATATAGATAAAGCAGGGTGCCCAAATCAGCAGTCAGACAAGACAAGGTAGAGAAAGTTTAGGATTTTACAAAAAGATGCTGTTTAAAACTCCCATGAAACATAAGCTGTGATAGGAGTAGGGTCTTTCAGTAATCAGGGTCAGGGTTTGAAACAGAAAAACCTCATGTTCATCAATCTTTAACCTAATGTGTCAGGAAACTGGATAGGTGACATTTTTTTTTAACTTTTCATAAAGTCTCAATAAATCAGGTTCAGACGGACTTGTAAATTTCCAGGCAATCCACATGTCACTCCCCACCCCACTCCTCACAACTCCTACCCACTCCCCACCTGCGGAAGTCACATAAACATATCCACAGAAGCAGGTTCCTCTCAAGGACAGGCTGCTGCATTCTTCAGATTACTAAATCGGCCTGAAAAGCCATCATTGTCCTGGCAAGGCATTCATGCCACCCAGATTGACCGAATCTCCTACTGAACTACCCAGCTCAGGCCAGAGGGGGCTTCCAGCCA
The DNA here is from genome assembly GCF_965194805.1 of Balaenoptera borealis. Taxonomy (NCBI): domain Eukaryota; kingdom Metazoa; phylum Chordata; class Mammalia; order Artiodactyla; family Balaenopteridae; genus Balaenoptera; species Balaenoptera borealis. The sequence goes on along the minus strand of NC_138867.1, from coordinate 33,428,311 downwards.
ACCGTGCAGAGGTAGTTGCACCAGAGCATGGGGGCAGGGGTGGGGTTGGGGGAAGGTCACTAATTTATCTTAGTGGGGTGCTAACTTTGAAGCACATTGAAGGCTACTTAAATGTTAACATTTCCAAGGGGAAAGCACAAACACCCAGCTTTCAAGCCATCAAATTTTTCTTTTAAGAGATAACCACCTCTGACTCAGAAGACAAATATTAAAAATAAAAATACCCAATCCAAACAAAAACCAGACCAGATCTCCGCCAACCGTACGATCTTGGTGGTCTCCAGGTGAAAGAAGTAGTGCATGCCTCTGTGTGTGTGTATGTGTGTGTGTGTGTGTGTGTGTGTGTGTGTGTGTGTCTGAGTTTAGTCCAGCACAGGTTTTCTTTTTTAAACTGTTTCCTTTTCCCCACCTTTCAAAGGTTAGCTAAGTTATACAAATTCATCTGACCAAAGAAAGTCCCATTTATAAGTGATGAAACATGGTCTTATGAAAGATAAATGGAAAGAGAGATTTCATTAGCATGAAGCAAAAAGAAAACAAAACTACAACAATCCCTCACCTAATCCTCCATTCAATAAGGGGGAAATTATCTTAAAGAATGTAAACAATGAGGTTTAAATCAGAGCACCGTTGCATGTTTTAGAAGTTATTTGTTCCTCCTTCCATGTACCTTTCCCCACAAAAAAAAAAAAAAAGGTTGCAGAAGAATGTTTCAAAGAAAGAACAAAATAGATGTTATTTATTTGCATTCAAAGGTGAGCTTTTAGTTGTTAAAGCCAGAGTATATACTTAAAACTGGAAGTTCCAAGGCCCAGATTTTGCCTTTTTTCCTCCTGCCAAGGTCTCTTCATTAGAAACCACTTGTATCTCTCATTAGGTTGCTGGCCTCTCTGCTTTCAGTCGAGTGGCTCACCCACAGGGAGAGCTGCACCCAGCCAGCTCCTCCAGCAATAACGCTTTCACTGCACCTGCAGGGACTCCTTTTGTGGCAGCCGCAAAAAATCAGCTGCACCTTTCTGGCTTGACCAGGACAAAGCTTGGAGGAAAGAGAGCAGGACCAAACTGTCATTCCAATTCCTCTAGCACAATAAGATCCCAAAAGATTTCGAATGGTATAGGGCTTAGATGTTGAACGAAACAAGGCAAGCTTTCTATTATAAGCGGGTTTAATAGCCTAATTAAGCGTCTGGGGTTTCCTTGCTTCTCTCCCACCACCACTAACCGGAAAACTGAAAAGGGCAGGGACGATCCCTACAGAGGGTGTGATACCATCTCAGAAAGTTTGAGGCTGAAAGGGCTCCTTATTTTGTACATAGGGACACAGCACATATGGATGTTAGAAAAAGTTCTAGTGCAACTTTGGTGAGTGTAGAACTTCAGCACTGTAGAATCAAAGCAAAACATGAAGTCTGGGTTATTTTTTTTTTCCTTTCAATTCACATCCTTGTCCAGACAAAGTTCTGTCTTGACACCATGTCTTTGTCTCCTGAGACCATCCAAGGAAGAAAAACACCCCCACACCCAAACAAACAAGAACCAACCAACTCTGGTTTTGGTATAATTTTCAAACGCTGAAGTCATAAATAATGGCATCCACTATGGTTTAACATCTGTTTGCCTGACTTCTCCCACCCCCCTCTCCCCACCCACCCCCAATCTGAAGCCTCTCTTACTTGTTTCCCTTGCCCTTCTTTGCTATTTCAGCCAGAGGAATGAACTTTGTATTGGAAATTCCAAGCCAGGTGTGAGGTATTTAGATTAACTTTGGCAGAGATAGCAATGATTAATTTAAGAAAAATATAAGCTGGCAGAAGACATTGCAGTAGATGTTTCCCCAGGAACAGGATTAACAAAGAAAAATAAAAGAAAAAGACGTTACATCCGGCACATTTCAAAGACATGAGAAAACACATGGATTGGATAAAACAAGAGAAAGCTCCAAGTTGTCTCAATTCACATAGAATTAAGGCGGCAGCAATAAAACTGCGAGACTATAAATACAGCCACAGCCTTCCCTCATCCTGCAACCCCACTGGCACAAACGAAGTTTATTAGAACATTTTTCTTGGGACTTTCTTTTCATTCACCACAGACAACCTCCCAGTTCTTTGACACCCACAATTCCAGTCTTTGCATCAGCCAATATGGCCCAGTTCCACACTAGTTCTTTTCGTCACTCAAAACGTCTCCACCACCAAGATTGCCAGCTCTGGAGTTCTCCTCACACACCGCTATCTCTTTGTCTGCCATCTTTCTTTCTAATTCTACTGAGCCAAACCTCCCCCAACCTAAGGCTCTTTCTACTGTTCTCATCCTTTAGCACCACTGGTTTCATTTCTATCCCCATTCAGCCCAAACTTCAAATCCCTCAGTTCAATAATGCCCTGTTTAGACCGTCTCATCCGGGACATCCCCAGGCTCTTCATTCTCCACTTCCCTCCAGGATCAGCCGAATATCACCGGAAAAGGCAATTTAATACAAATGCCTCCTATTTTACTCCCATTTTCTCTCTCTTGTGCCCAGGAACCCTCTTCTTGCAGTATTTCCCAGGGGTATTCAAAACACATCATTATGTTCTTTCTACGTATCCCAGTTCTCTTGCAATTATCTTTGATGCCTAAACCCACATCTTCTTTCTTCACCTATTCATCTCATGAGGTGCCATGTCCTGCTGACTTTATCTCCACAATAATGTTTAAATTGTTCTCTTCCTCTCAGTTTCAGTTCCTATCCCACTTCATGCCCCCATGATCTCTGCTTAGCAGTCTCCGTAGACCATCCTGCTCACCCAACTCCCAGCCTACACTTTCCAATCATTCAAGCCTGCAATCATTTCAATCCCACAAAGAAGCCTCCAGTGGCCCCCCGCTGGCTACCAACTGAAATACAAACCCCAAAGCCCAGCACAAATCCATCTACAACACAGCCCCAGCATGCTTGTCCAGCCTCAGCCCTCGCTATTCCACCATTCTTTGGCCAAACTGGAAAAAACACATTGTTTTCACACCTCTGCACTTTTTGATCCATTCCCACCCACCCCTATTTGTCTTTCAAACTTCTGCCATCTTTCTAGGCTCCTCTCAAATGCCTTCTTTTCCATGAAGCCAGTGATCTTTCTTCCCGTCAGGCTCCAGAGCAGGTTGGTGGCCACCAACAGTGACTTCATCTCACTCTGCCTTGGGGTTTACGTCTATACTTGTCTCTATTGGATGCTTCCCGAGGAGCCCTATTTTTTTTTAGCTTTGTATTCCTACAGGGTTTGTAAAGTGCCCTCCACAGTATAGGGGCCGAATAAGTATTTGTGCAAAGTAAAAAGGAAAGAGTAAAACAAGCAGCTGGATCTGGCATTTCAAGTCTCCACTCTGCTCTTAATTGGGGGGTGGGGGTGGTCCAGGAGGTCCCTTTACTTCTCTGGGTCTTACTTGAAAAAGAAGAGCTTTTAAGTTGGAGGTCTCTAAACTAACAGTCTGACTCAATTGCAATAAAATTCTTCCGCTAGCTGAATACATTTGGAAAAATACTGCCACTTCCATAAGAAAAATCGCCCCAAATAGGTAGTTCTAGGAACTTCCAATCATAGCAGTGTCACCATCAGGGCTGACCGCATATAAACGTATTTAATGGGGAAAGGTCTGGGGAGCAAGGTTGTGATCCCAGCACTGTCTGACATCTCCTGACCTACCCACCTACCCCAACACTTTTATGTGCAGATATTAGATTGCAGGTTGTTTCTCCAAGACTTAAAATGAATTCCACAGAGTCCTCCTTTCAAAGTCTTATTGGGTCTGGTGAGAAATGATGACGGGATCAGGGGCTGCCATTATTTATAGTTTAACTTAATTTCCTGAGTCAGTCTCACCTCTCCCTACTCTCACCTCTTCCTACTCCCAGTCCAAGGGTAAATGGTGACCCCTGTTCTGAAAGTGGCACTGTATTTATTTACTTATGTATTTCATTTATTGATTGATTGATTGATTGATTGATTGATTGAATTTAGGTAGCTCCTACTACAAAAGACCATACTGAAGCTCTGCCATTCTGCTAACTCAAAGAAACATGTTTTGCTTTATCCTTTTCATAAACCACACAGCAACTGAGAGCGTAAGGGATATTTTTGGACTCTTGGAGACAATACTGAGCATTATGACACACTGTTGAGTTTGTAGGATGAATGATACTATATTAAATATTATTGTTATATATGTTATAAACAGATCAATATGTCATAGTAACGCTACAACATTCATCTAACCTCTTCATCTAAAAGAACAGGAAGGAACTAGGAAAAGTAAGACTCTCTGGGAAAGTCATTCAAGCCCCACGGCCCTTGGTAATGAACTTTAGAGCTGGGCAATACTATTACTAGCTTTACTTTCCAACTCAGTCTCATTTAATCCAGGTGACATTCTGATGAAACCAGCAGAGCGGGTGTTATTATCCCCAGTGAACAGATGAGAGGACTGAGTCCTAACCTACTTGTCAAAGGGCACACTGGGGAGAGTTGGAGCCACCAGCCAGGAGCCCTGGGTCCTGGTCCTATCATTCTGACACCATATTGCTCTGCCCTGGAAAAGCACCTGGAAAATATTAATTCCAAAGCCTGCCTTTTCAAAATGAGAAAAAGAAGGCATAGACTCTGACAAGGCCCCCCAGCTAGTTGGTCAGAGAATGGGTGAGAGCCAGGCCTTGCGACTCCCCAGCCGCAGACCGTCTCTGCTCGCCAAAAGGGATCAAATTACATAAAAACTAAACTGTTCTGAGAAGGTATTAATCATGCAAGACCAAAGGCATTATACACTTGCAATAGTCCACGTAAGTATTATTTAAACTGTGAGAAAATCATCATATGCCTGAGCAGGCAACATGGCTACTTGAACAATTAAGAAAATAATACTGACCTATGAGTACGGTGCTTACAGCTGCATTCCAATCAAATTTACAATAAAGTTAACTTGGCAAATTTAGTGATTTTATATATTATATATGTAATATACATGATGATATGTGTTACATATTATCAAATTTAGTGATCCTATATATAATTATATAACCTATAATTATATATAATCAAACAATTTATTGATTATATAAAATTGATGATATATGATTTATATCATTATATATATTATATATACACACACGTCCTGTTGGGCAGATGAAAATTAAGTAAAAATAAAAAGTAGGTCACTTGAATGACTTTAATTAGCATCATACAATCCAACGTATACTTTTTCTCCTCTTTATTAAGTCTTCTAGCATGTTTTCAGCATCAGTGACATCAGTTTGCCCTGCTATCCTGCACTCTTTATCTTGATCTCTTATGCTCTGTTTTCCCTTAATTTATCACTATGGCCACCCTCATGTACTACTTTCTTCCCCACCCCCAAGACACTCACACACACACACACACACACACACACACACACACACACACACACACTCATGCGCGTGCTTCACTGCCTTTGCTCTTGCTATCTCTTCTAGTTAGGATACTCTTCCCACCTGTTTTTGCCTGGCTAAATATCACTTATCCTATGAGACTCAAGCTTCATCTCTGACAACTTTACCTCAGCTCTCAATTAGAATAATGCCTTCCCTTATTGATACACCGAACATACATGAATCTCAAAATAATTATGCTGAGTGAAAAAAAAAACAAAAAAAAGTATATGCTGTATGATTCCGTTTATATGAAACTCTAGAAAATGGAAACTAATTTATAGTGAAAGAAAGCAGATCATTGGTTGCCTGGGGACAGTGGAACAGAGGTAGAGGTGGGATAAGGAAAGGAAAGAGGGCGGGATTATCAAGAAGCACAAGAAAATTTGGGGGGTGATACTGTGTATTATACTGATTTTGATGGTTTCACAAGTGTCTAAATGCCTAAAATTATCAACCTGTACACTTCAAATATGTACAGTTCATTCTACGTCAATTATATCTCAATTAAACTTCTAAAAAGTAAAACAATTTAAAAAAACAGATTTTCCTGTGTACTCTTTCCATATATGTTCTGTGTATACCTCTAGCTTATCCCTCACTGTGTTTCCATCACGTTACCTGTTTACATTCTCTGTCCAGTTAACCAGAATGCAGTTGATTAAGGATTTCACTGGTCCTTGCTGACAAAGAGTTGGTGATTAATATTGGGGCACCAGAATATAGGCTGTCGTTAGTGGTGGTAACTCACATCAACAGCACCTCTTGTAGAAGACTACTTATCTTAGCTGGTTGATGTATTTAAGAGCTCTATTCAGTATCCTTCATCTTTGTCATCTCTCCATTTTTGTAAAATTCTCCCCCTTTTAAAATTTTCCCTTACGTTTTCATCATAAGTTAGGCTACCCCTCATAACCCTTGGTAGGATACTTTCAGTCCCACAATCTGATGATCTACGACAACAGTGAGGCTTTTTTAATTTAAAATTTGCAATCATTTAAGGTGTCTTTAACAGCGATTTGGTGAATAAAATCTGTTTTCACTTATGAAATTGAAAGTCAAGTATTTGACTTGCCAGGCTCAATATTTTCCTTGAAAACACTTAATAAACTGTGATGCACTTAATAAAAATTACATAAGTAGATTCAGATTGTGCCTTATTTCAGATTCAGAGTTGGTACTTTCAACAAGTATTTTTTAAAAAGAATAAATGAAATGAAAATGGTTAAATATTTCCTAAACTTCTTCAAAGATTAGTACTTGTCTTCTCTCCTCCCTCTGTTCTGAATAAACTTTCCCAAACATTTTATCCATTGTGGGCATTTTTCAAAGAAATATTATTCTGACACATGTTTTCCTCTTCTACTGCTTGGCCCCCACTGATGCCATCCCTGCCAAGCCTGCTAAGCGGTGTGCAGGTCGCTGCCACCATCTCCAGTGCCTAACGATGTGTCAGCACCATTGCACACACTTGTGTCTGCTGGGCTTGGCTTCCTCTGCCCTTCCCCGTGCACTGCCCTCTGGACCTTCTAGATCTGGCTCCCACCACAGGGCACTGCTCCCTCTCCCACTGGGTACTTCCATTCCACCCATGCTGACACGTCGAGGTTCTGGAGGTGGCAGAGTTTCTGCTGTGGTTAAGTGGGGAACACTGCCCTGTCCACATCATGTGGCTTTGCCCCAAGTCTCTCCCAGAGTTTTGATGCGCAATCTCCTCCGTCCCCAGGACTTAACACATCATTTCATGGAGGGACTGGCTTCTTACTGGGACACACATGTCCTGCTTCACTCTCCCTTTAGGACAAATTCTGCCCAAGAAAGTGTCTCCATTCTCTGTGCACATAGGCTTCTGCAAATGTGCCCTCAGAGGCACGGTTTAAGCATGTGAATCAGGAACCTAGCTTAGGCTCCGTCTAGGACAAGGGATGCTACGCACATTTTTGTCCAAAATTTCGTCCAGGTGCAAAATGAATGTGAACATTCAGTTCATCATTGCAAACACGGTCTTAGATTTATCACATTGCGAGCAGATTCTCAGAAGACATATTTGGCTTTTATTAAGATTTCCCTCCAATAGGACAGTTTTCTATGAAACATGACTTTTAAAAGACCTATAAAATTAGAATATTTTTAAGACATTTGAGCATGTGGTTCTGGAAGAAAAGCAGGAGAAGCTGGCATGGGAAATCTGAACATTCACAAGATTCGATCCAGATGATCTCAGCTATTAAGGGAATTACTTAATGGCCATTCTCACGTACTTGTTTTGTCACTCTCTATTTAGCTTTGATGTGAATACACTAGCTTTGCTTTCTTCGATTATAAACAGACCACTACTGGAAAACTGGGAGTTTGGAAAAGAGTAACAGTGGTGATTGAACGAATTGCAACAGACTATATAAGGAAACATTTAAGGAGATAAATGTCTATATTTACATGAAATATATTTAGCATAAACTCACATCTGAAATGTATATATGTGCATATATAGAATAGCTACTGATAAACAAATATTTCATTTTTAAATATGACATCTATTACGTTGTTCTGTGAAAGACTAGACATCAGGAGCTAGACGCGACTGGAACACACCATTTCAGCCGTTTGCCTCCATTTAGGCAGGTCCTCTGCACCATTCATGAAATCTTAGATGAGGCATTTAAGCAGTTCTCCAGCTGGGCAAATTGTTGGCATAACCACACAAGCTATCAACTTCTTCTATACTTATCCTTACCCATTAGCATCTCCTTGGCGTTCTGGGGGCAGGCATAATTGCAGCTAGGTATATTTCATTCTTTTCAATCAGCAAACATTTATTGACATCCTATGCATAAACTATCAGGCTTGATGCTCGGGGGGAATTTGAAGAAATAACAATACCTTAATCTATATTTAATTTACCTATCTATTTATATACATATACATAGGTATGTCTCTCTCTCTATATATATAAAATTTACAAAGCACTTTCATACATGTTATTTCATTTAATATTCACAAAAATCTCTTTAAAGATGAAAAAGGTAAAGCTCAGGGAAGGTAAGTCACTTACCCAAACACCCAAGGTGGCAAAGTTGACCTTGAACTGAGGCTTTACAATACTTAAGTCCAAGTTTACTATATCACAACTTCCCCTAAATGCTACAACTTCCCATAACCTTGGTCCCCACCCCACAAGGAACTGATAGTCTTGGGTCAGTCTAAGACATGTTCACAATGATCAAATATGAAGAGTAATAAAGCATGATAAGATTTTAGAGAAGGGAGGAAAGAATCACTTCCAAATCAGTGGATTATGAAAAGTTCATGGAGGAGATAAAATTTGTTTTGGATTTTGAAAAATTGGTAAAATTTTGAGAGATGAAATGGGAGAAAGGGCCTTGCATGAAAAGTCTTCAACATTGGAAAGAAGAGGACATGCTTAGTAATTGACTTTGGTTGGAATTTAAGGTGAGAGACAGTGGAAAAATAAGCTTCACATTAAAAACTGGGTTAAGATTATGGAGGTCTTTGAATATCAGGAAAAGGTGTTAGGTACTCATGGAAGGTTTAGAGCAAGATATCTCTGAAGCCATGTGGAGCATTAATTAGAGGAAGAAATTAGAGGAGGGAGACCAGCTAAATGTCTATTACAAAGTTCAAGTAAAAAAAATACAAACTTATTCTAGTATAATGGCAGTGGAAATAAAGAGGAGGAAAAATCCAGTTGAAAGGATTCATTAACTAATTGGATAAAGGGGGCCAAGAAAGAAAAGAATCAGAGAAGACTCCAGGCTTTTGCACCTGAAAAAGTGAAAGCAAACTAAATAGAAGGAAGCATTGGTTTGGAACAAAATACAATAAGCTTGCTTGTGGATATTTTAAGTTTAAGGTTGTAGTGGGACGGTCATACAGTAAGACATTCAGCAAAGAGTTGAAAATGAGACCAGCCCATAGAAGACAGGTGAGGGCATGAAATATAAATTTGAGTGGTATCTGCCTAGACATTACTAATGAGGCATGGGAGTGAATTAGGAGGTTATAAAAGAGCATATTAAGAGATTAGATCAGAGAATAAGGGAGATGAAGAGACGGGAAAGAGAAGGGGGATGCAAAATGACCTTTGAAAATGTCTTAGTTGGTATAGGCAAAGAAGCCAGAAAGGAGACTGAGAGGCAGTAAGAAAGGGGGTTGGGGAGCAGAAAAACAACTTTTAAATGATGTCAAGAGAGAAAAGAGCACGCAGGACCTCCAGGTTGCACAAGTAGAATGAAGCCATATCATAAGAATATCCCTCCCCCTATCTCTTGAAATCAACAAAATGATACATTAAAAAAACAGGCCCCCCCCAAATTCCACTGCAGCAACCAAACCAGAGAGGGATATAGCCCTGTGTCATAAGCTTAAAAAAACTAGCCAATGAAAGAGACAGAAAATGCTATAGTGGAGTGGCACAGTTCACCATGGCAAGACTCCTAACTCTTTGTCCATCCCCAGGAGCCACACAGGTATACCAACTAAATCCAGGGACATCTCATTCTCATCCCAAAATTGGGAGAGAAGCTTACTGAGACGCTAACTCTGAATAAGAAGTCATAGAAAATGTTGGAACATATTGGAAATGAACAGTGAGTTATAGGCTCTGTAATGGCATTGAAGGCTCCAAGACTAAACATGAAATTGGGGAATAGATTCCAAGTTTGAGGGTATCCTCCCCTAGGACTAGAACACTTTCCTCAACCCAGTGAAGAAAGCCTTCACACATTTAATAAACATTTAACAACTTTAGAAATGACTGCTGAACCCTGGTATTCTAACCCAAGGTATGCTAACCCTGGTATTCTATGCAGGTACCCTGCATAGTACCTCAGCTGGGCTCTGTCATGTCCTGCCATGCCTAAAGAAAAAGGGGAAACAACATGAAAGTCCCAGCCCTAAAATTGTGGCTTGTCAGGAAAAAAATGAATGTCAAAAGGGAAGAGAGGCAAGAAGACATCTACACTACATTAGCGCAAATAACAGGTGTGGACCAAGAGGACAGTTGAGCAAAATGAAAATTAGCCTCCGGGAACCATCCACATAAATACACACACACACACACACAAATGCAGAGCTACATATCTAGAATGCAAAAGATAGAGAAACCAACTTGGATGCAAAAACAAATAAAAATCAGAGGGAAATTCTTCACAAGTGCTCTGAGCTACAGAAAACTCAGTGAGAAGATAAATTCAATAAAACAAGGGCCCATAGTCAAGATGATTAAACAACAGACTGAAGGTTCCCTGGTTGCCTAGTGGTTAGGATTCGGCGCTCTCTCACAACAGAATGAAATAAACAGAAAAGTTACAGAAACATGAGAACAAACTGAAGGAGAAAATAGCATCATCTATGATTAAATTTGAGACTACAAGAAATAGACTAGACCCACTTAAAAATAAACTTAACGGTATATAAGACAGTGAGTGCAAATTCAAAAAATAAAAGGCAAAAAGCCAAATGCAATAAAAGAAGCTAACTGATATAGAAAACAAAATTAATACAACATAAGAATAATTAGTGTTCCTGGGAGAATTTTAAATATGGGATAGAAAATGTATTAAATGATCTAATACAAGCAAATTTTACTGGAATGAAAAAGAAATCAACCTGCAGATCATATCAATCTGTTAAAAATTTTTTAATGGAGACCACTTATACTACTAAGATAATGAATTTCTAGATAATTCTTATCTATCTATACAGAAAAATAACCAATCACCTCAAGGGGTGGGGAGGTGGCTATTACAATTGACCTCTATCTTCTCTGCAGCAACATTTGATGCCAGAAGATAATGTAAAAATGGTTACAAAGTTAGAAGAAAAAACAACAGTGTGTTTCAAAAATATCAGAACTCAGCAAGACACTGGGTAATAATAATAACCAGATGTTTTCAAACATGAAAAAAATTATTACAATAGGGCTTTCATGAGGTTATTTTCTTATTTTGATTTTTAAGGCTAAGAGTATATTGAGATTTAATTTATATAGAGTGGAATTAATAAATTTTAGTGTACAGCTCAATGAACTTTGACCTGTGTAACCATCACTCCTACAAAGATTTAAAATATTTCAATCACCTCAGAAAACTTCCTGGTGTGTCTTTCTAGCAAATAACCCTGTATCCTTTTCTGATTTCTAGCACCATAAATTAATTTTGCCTGTTCTTAAAATTCATATAAATGAAATAATACAGTATTACTATTTTATCTAGCTTCTTTAGCTCAAAATAGTGTCCTTGTGTTTCATTCATGTTGTAGTGTATGTCAGAACTTCTTTCGTTTTTATTGCTGAATAGTATACAACAGCTTTTCCATTTTAATGTTGATGGACATTTGGGTTGTTTCCAATCTGGGGCTCTTATAAATAAAATTGATATGAACATTCTTGAATAAGTCTTTTTGTAGGATAGATACATTCCTTTCTTTTGGCAATAGAGTTAGGAATGGAAATACTGGGTCATAGGATAGATACATGTTTAGCTTCATTCAAAAGTGAGAAGATGCTTTCCAAAGGGGTTGAATTATTTTATATTCCCACAAGAACTGTATGCTCCACATCCACAGCAGCAGTCTTGTTATTTTTAATCATTTTGGTATCTCATCCTGGTCTTTATTTGCATTGCCCTGTTGACTAATGATGCTCAGTAACTTTTCACAGGCTATTGGCCATTCTCCTTTTGTGAAGTGCCTATTCAAGTCATCTCCCTATTTTTTATTTAGATTATTTGTCCTTTTAAAGTTTAACTTGTAGGAGTTCTTGTACATTCAGCTTACCAGTTCTTTATCAGATATATGTTTATGAATATTTTCTCCCAGATTGTGGCTTGGCTTTTCACTTTCTTAACAATGTCTCTTGATGAACAGAAGCTTTTAATGTTGATGAAGTCTAATTTATCATTTTTCTTTTATAATTAGTGTTTTATATATCTTGAGAAATCTTTATCTCAAGATCATTAAAATATTCCTCCCTCTTTCCTTTAGAAAGCTTTATAGTTTAAGCTTTCACATTTGAAGTTATTTTCATGCATTGTATGATGTAAGAGTCAAAGTTCCTTTTTTTTCCCCCTGTACAGGTACCCAGTTTTTTCAGCTTCATCATTTATTGACGACTTTCCTTTCCCTATTGAATTGACTCTGTTTAAAAATCTAATGGACTGTATATGTATACGTGTATTCCAGATTCTCTTTTCTGTTCCATTAATTTATGACTTTATTTGTCTACCCTTACATCAACTACAGTGTCTTAATTATTGAAACGTTTAGTAAGTCTTGAAATCTGATAGTGTGAGTCCTTCAATTTTGTTCTTCTTTTTCAAGGTATGATAGCTATTTTAAGTCTTTGTATTTCTATATAAATTTTAGAATCAACTTGTCAATTTCTCCAAAACACCTGCTGGGATTTTGATTGGAATTGCATTCAGTCTATAGATCAATTTGGGGAGAATTAACTAATCTTAAAAATATTGAGTTTTCCAATCCATAAGCATCATATATCTTTCCACATACTTCAGTTTTTAAAAATTTCCATCAGCAATGTTTCATAGTTTTCAATATATAGGTCTTTGCACATATTTCACTAACTATATTCCTAGATATGTAAAAATGGCATTTTCTTTAATTTTTCAATTGTTTGTTGCAAGTAAACAGAGATGCAAATGATTTTTGACTTTTTATTCCTTGGTCCTGACAAATTGGATTTTTAATTGCATTGCCCTTTCTTCCTTTCTTCCTTCCTTACTTCCTACCTTTTTATCTTTTCTGTAGAATCCACTGGATTTTCTATGCAAACCAGTGTGTTATTTGTAAATAAACAGAGTTGATAGTTTTACTTGTTCTTTCCTATGTTTATGCCTTTTACTTCTTATTCTTGCCTTATTATACTGGCTATCTCCAGTGCAATGTCGAATTGAAGTGATAAGAGGGAACATTTTTGCCTTAAAGGGAAAACAACAATTTTCCATTAGATTTTATGGTTGCTCTAGGTTTTTTGAAAATGCTTTTATCAGATCAGAAAAGTTCTCTTCAATTCCGACTTTTCTGAGATTTTTTTTCATGAACATGTGGTGAGTTTTATCAAGTGTTATTCTGTGTCTACTAATACGATCAGGATTGGTTCAAGATGGTGGAGTAGAAAGATTTGTGCTCACTCCCTCTTGCAAGAGCACCAGAATCACAACTAACTGCTGAACAATTATCGACAAGAAGACACTGGAACTCACCAAAAAGATGCCCCACATCCAAAGACAGAGGAGAAGCCACAGTGAGATGGTAGGAGAGGCGCAACCACAGTAAAATTAAATCCCATAACCGCTGGGTGGGTGACTCACAAGCTGGAGAATAATTACACCACAGAAGTCCACCCACTGGAGTGAAGGTTCTGAGCCCCACATCAGACTTCCCAACCGGGGGTCTGGCAATGGGAGGAGGAATTCCCAGAGAATCAGACGTTGAAGGCTAGTGGGATTTGCTTCCAGGACTTCAACAGGACTGAAGGAAACAGAGACTCCACTACTGGAGGGCACACACAAAGTAGTGTGCACATCAGGACCCGGGGGAAGGAGCAGTGATCTCATAGGAGACTGAACCAGACCTACCTGCTGGTGTTGGAGGGTATCCTGCAGGGGTGGGGGCGGCTGTGGCTCACCACAGGGACAAGGACACTGGCAGCAGAAGTTCTGGGAAGTACTCCTTGACATGAGCCCTCCTGGAGTCCACCATTAGACCCACCAAAGAGCCTGTAGCCTCCAGTGATGGGTTGCCTCAGGCCAAACAACCAACAGGGAGGGAACTCAGCCCCACCCAGCAACAGACAAACGGATTAAAGTTTTACTGAGCTCTGTCCACCAGATCAACACCCAGCTCTACCCACCACCAGTCCCTCCAATCAGGAAGCTTGCACAAGCATCTTAGATAGCCTCATCCACCAGAAGACACACAGCAGAAGCAAGAAGGACTACAATCCTGCAGCCTGTGGAATGAAAGCCACATCCACAGAAAGACAGACAAAATGAAAAGGCAGAGAACTATGAACTACATAAAGGAACAAGATAAAACCCCAGAAAAACAACTAAATGAAGTGGAGATAGGTAACCTTCCAGAAAACAGAATTCAGAAAAATGATGGTGAAGATGATCCAGGACCTCGGAAAAAGAATGGAGGCAAAGATTGAGAAGATGCAACAAATGTTTAACAAAGACGTAGAAGAATTAAAGAACAAACAAACAGAGATGAACAATGTAATAACTGAAATGAAAAATACACTAGAAGAAATCAAGAGCAAAATAACTGAGGCAGAAGAACGGATAAGTGACCTGGAAGACAGAATGGTGGAATTCACTGCTGTGTAACAGAATAAAGAGAGAAGAATGAAAAGAAATGAAGATACCCTAAGAGACTTCTGGGACAACATCAAATGCACCAACATTTGCATTATAAGGGTCCTAGAAGTAGAAGAGAGAGAGAAAGGACCCGAGAAAATATTTCAAGAGATTATAGTTGAAAACTTCCCTAACATGGGAAAGGAAATAGCCACCCAACTCCAGGAAGTGCAGAGAGTCCCAGGCAGGATGAACCCAAGGAGAAACACACCGAGACACATAGTAATCAAATTGACAAAAATTAAAGACAAAGAAAAATTATCAAAAGCAACAAGGGAAACACAACAAATACAAGGGAACTCCCATAAGGTTAACAGCTGATTTCTCAGCAGAAACTCTACAAGCCAGAAGGGAGTGGCATGATATACTTAAAGTGATGAAAGGGAAGAACCTACAACCAAGATTATTCTACCCAGCAAGGATCTCATTCAGATTCGATGGAGAAATCAAAAGCTTTACAGAAAAGGAAAAGTTAAGAGGATTCAACACCACCAATCCAGCTCTACAACAAATGCTAAAGGAACTTCTCTAAGTGGGAAACACAAGAGAAGAAAAGGACCTACAAAACACCCAAAACAGTTAAGAAAACGGTAATAGGAACATACATATCAATAATTACCTTAAATGTGAATGGATTAGATGCTCCAACCAAAGACATAGGCTCACTGAATGGATACAAAAACAAGACCCATATATATGCTGTCTACAAGAGACCAACTTCAGACCTAGGGACACATACAGACTAAAAGTGAGGGGATGGAAAAAGACATTCCATGCAAATGGAAATCAAAAGAAAGCTGTAGTAGCAATACTCATATCAGATAAAATAGACTTTAAAATAAAGAATGTAACAAGAGACAAGGAAGGACACTACATAATGATCAAGGGATCAATCCAAGAAGAGGATATAACAATTATAAATATACATTCAGCCAACATAGGAGCACCTCAATACATAAGGAAAATGCTAACAGCTATAAAAGAAGAAATCGACACTATAATAGCGGGGGACTTTAACATCTCACTTACACCAATGGACAGATCACCCAGACAGAAAATTAATAAGGAAACACAAGCTTTAAATGACACAATAGACCAGATAGATTTAATTGATATTTATAGGACATTCTATCCAAAAACAGCAGATTACACTTTTTTCTCAAGTGTACACAGAACATTCCCTAGGATAGGTCACATCTTGGGTTACAGATCAAGCCTTGGTAAATTTAAGAAAATGGAAATCATATCAGGCATCATTTCCAACCACAACGCTATGAGATTAGAAACCAATTACAGCGAAAAAATGTAAAAAACACAAACACATGGAGGTTAAACAATACGTTACTAAATAACCAACAGATCATTGAGGAAATCAAAAAATACCTAGAGACAAATAACAATGAAAACACAACAATCCAAAACCTATGGGATGCAGCAAAAGCAGCTCCAACAGGGAAGTTTATAGCAATACAAGCCTACATCAAGAAACAGGAAACATCTCGAATAAACAACCTAACCTTGCACCTAAAGCAATTAGAGAAAAAAGAACAAAAAAAGCCCAAAGCTAGCAGAAGGAAAGAAATCATAAAGAACAGGTCAGAAATAAATGAAATAGAAACAAAGAAAACAGTAGCAAAGATCAATAAAACGAAAAGCTGGTTCTTTCAGAAGATAAACAAAACTGATAAACCGTTAGCCAGACTCATCAGGAAAAAAAGGGAGAAGACTCAAATCAATAGAATTAGAAACAAAAAAGAAGTAACAACTGACACTACAGAAATACAAAGGATCATGAGATTACTACAAGCAACTATATGTCAATAAAATGGATAGCCTGGAAGAAATGGACAAATTTTTAGAAAAGCACAACCTTCCGAGACTGAACCAGGAAGAAATAGAAAACATGAACAGACCAATCGTAAGTAATGAAATTGAAACTGTGATTAAAAATCTTCCAACAAACAAAAGTCCAGGACCACATGGCTTCACAGGTGAATTCTATCAAACATTTAGAGAAGAGCTAACACCCATCCTTCTCAAACTCTTCCAGAAAATTGCAGAGGAAGGAACACTCCAAACTCATTCTACAAGGCCACCATCACTCTGATACCAAAACCAGACAAAGATACTACCAAAAAAGAAAATTACAGACCAATATTACTGATGAATATAGATGCAAAAATCCTCAACATAATACTAGCAAACAGAATCCAACAACACATTAAAGGATCATACACCATGATCAAGTGGGATTTATCCCAGGGATGCAAGGATTCTTTAATATACGCAAATCCATCAATGTGATACACCATACTAAAAAATTGAAGAATAAAAACCATATGATCATCTCAACAGATGCAGAAAAATCTTTTGACAAAATTCAACACTCATTTATGATAAAAAAAAAAAACTCTCCAGGAAGTGGGCATAGAGGGAACCTACCTCATAACATAATAAAGGCCATATACGACAAACCAACAGCAAACATCATTCTCAAAGGTGAAAAACTGAAAGCATTTCCTCTAAGATCTGGAACAAGACAAGGATGTCCACTCTTGCCACTCTTATTCAACATAGTTTTGGAAGTCCTAGGCATGGCAATCAGAGAAGAAAAAGAAATAAAAGGAATACAAATTGGAAAAGAAGAAGTAACACTGTCACTGTTTGCAGATGCCATGATACTATACATAGAGAATCCTAAAGATGCCACCAGAAAACTACTAGCGCTAACCAATGAATGGTAAAGTTTCAGGATACAAAACTAATGCACAGGAATCTCTGGCATTCCTATACACTAACAATGAAAGATCAGAAAGAGAAATGAAGGAAACAGTCCCATTCATCATTGCAACATAAAGAATAAAAAACCTAGGAATAAACCTACCTAAGGAGGTAAAAGACCTGTACTCAGAAAACTGTAAGACACTGATGAAAGAAATCAGAGATGACACAAACAGATGGAGAGATATACCATGTTCTTGGATTGGAAGAATCAATATTGTGAAAATGACTATACTACCCAAAGCAATCTACAGATTCAATGCAATCCCTATCAAATTACCAGTGGCATTTTTTACAGAACTAGAACAAAAAGTCTTAAAATTTGTATGGAGACACAAAAGACCCCAAATAGCCAAAGCAGTCTTGAGGGAAAGAAATGGAGCTGAAGGAATCAGGCTCCCTGACTTCAGACTATACTACAAAGCTACAGTAATCAAGACAATATGACTGGCACAAAAACAGAAATATAGATCAATGGAACAGGATAGAAAACCCGGAAATAAACCCATGCACCTATGTGGTCAACTAATCTATGACAAAGGAGGCAAGGATATACAATGGAGAAAAGACAGTCTCTTCAATAAGTGGTGCTGGGAAAACTGGACAGCTACATGTAAAAGAATGAAATTAGAACACTCCCTAACACCATACACAAAAATAAACTCAAAATGGATTAAAGACCTAAATTTAAGGCCAGACACTATAAAACTCTTAGAGAAAACATAGGAAGAACACTCTTTGACATAAATCACAGAAAGATCTTTTTTGACCCACCTCCTAGAGTAATGGAAATAAAAACAAAAATAAACAAATGGGACGTAATGAAACTTAAAAGCTTTCGCACAGCAAAGGAAACCATAAACAAGATGAAAAGACAACACTCAGAATGGGAGAAAATATTTGCCAATGATTCAACGGACAAAGGATTAATGTCCAAAATATATAAAGAGCTCATGCAGCTCAATATTAAAAAAACAAGCAACCCAATCAAAAAATGGGCAGAAGACCTAAATAGACATTTCTCCAAGAAGACATACAGATGGCCAAGAGGCACATGGAAAACTGCTCAACATCACTATTTATTAGAGAAATGCAAATCAAAACTACAATGAGGTTATCACCTCACACCAGTTAGAATGGGCATCATCAGAAAATCTACAAAAAACAAATGCTGGAGAGGGTGTGGAGAAAAGGAACCCTCTTGCACAGTTGGTGGGAGTATAAATTGATACAGCTACTACGGAGCCCAGTATGGAGGTTCCTTTAAAAACTAAAAATAGAATTACCATATGACCCAGCAATCCCACTACTGGGCATATACCCAGAGAAAACCATAATTCAAAAAGACACATGCACCCCAATGTTCATTGCAGCACTATTTACCATAGCCAGGTCATGGAAGCAAATTAAATGCCCATCGACAGACAAATGGATAAAGAAGATGTGGTACATATATACAATGGAATATTACTCAGCCATAAAAAGGAACGAAATTGGGTCATTTGTAGAGACATGGATGGACCTAGAGATTGTCATACAGGGTGAAGTAAGTCAGAAAGAGAAAAACAAATATCATATATTAATGCATATATGTGGAATCTAGAAAAGTGGTACAGATGAACCGGTTTGCAGGATGGAAATAGAGACACAGATGTAGAGAACAAACATATGGACACCAAGGGGGAAAGCAGGGGAGGGGGGTGCGGTGGTAGTGGGATGAATTGGGAGATTGGGATTGACATATATACACTAATATGTATAAATAGATATATAACAAGAACCTGCTGTATAAAATAAAATTCAAAAAAATATGATCACACAGTTTTTCCCCTTTATTTTTTGATGTGGTGAATTACATTGATTGAATTTTTTTGATACTGTTCCAAACTTGCATGACCCTTCTTGGTCATTATGTTTTACCTTTTTTTATATATTGCTATTTGCTTGTATTTGTTTAGAATTTTTTCATTGATGTTCATGAGCTTCACAGGGTCTATAGTTTTCTTTTTTTTATTTTCCTTGTCCAGTTTTGGTATTAAGGTTTTTTCTGGCCTCATAAAATAAATGGGAAAGTGTTCCCTCTTCTTATTCTCTGAAAGGGTTTTAATCCTTGTATTATTTCTTCCTTAAATGTTTGGTATTATTCACAAATGAATTATATGCTTGGGTCTGGGATTTCCTTTTTGGGTAGACTTCTAATTACTTGAATTCTTTAACAAATATAGGAATAGTCACATTTTCTGTTTTTACTTTTAATAATTTCAGGAAGTTGATTTTTGCAAGCAAATTGTCCACTGTTTGAAGTTGTCAAATGTATCATCATAAAATCATTTATAATATCCCCCTTATCACTCTCTTAATGTCTGTAGGGTATATACAGATGTCATCTAATTTATGTTTCTCTGTTTTTCTTGATCAGTCTCCCTGTGGGATTATTAATTTTATTAATACTTTAAAGAACCAACTTTTGTTTTTATTGGTTTTCTCTATTTTGCCTGTTTTTTTATTCCATTGAATTTTGCTCTTTTCTTTATTGTTTTCTTCTTCTACTTTTTTTGTTTTGCAAAAACAATAACTCAATTTCTTTTTAGGAAGGAAGGAAGGGAGGGAGGAAGGAAGAAAGGAAACAGATATATTCAATAGTGTCAAATCTTTATAGCAGTTAAAAAGGATGAGAGATAAAGTCATTAAAATTGGCAAATAGGAGTGACTTTCAAGGTGTTTCACTCTATAAAGGAAAGACTCGGAGTCAGACACATTTGAGCTCTGGTAATGGAATTTGTTTCTCTTTTTGACCGTCCAATACACAAAAACAACTTCCTTTATTTGAGACCCCTATCCCCCAACACATACACAAATGCAAACTATGATTCTTAAAGGGATGCAAAACCTATTTCCCATTACAGACATGGAAAATTCCAGAAACTTACTTTCCCAAGAAAACTTGTAGCTAGGATGCAGGCCCATGACCTAGGTTCTGCCAGTCAGACAAACATACTTCATATCAAGGAACCACAAGAAATTCTCTGTAGCAGTAGTTACAGAAATATTAAGTTCCTAGGGTAGTGACAAGATTGGTGCTGATGAGGGCCTCCAGTGTCCATTTGGCAGTGTTGGCAGTGTCAACAGTAAAAGCTACAATATCCAAAGCTGCCAGAATTGTCCCCATCCATGCACCTCTGGCTGGATGAGGATCACCCCTAACTATACAGCCCTAAATCCATGTCCCTAGACTTGCATGGGGTTCTGTGAACTACCTAACAATATGATCAATTCATTCTCTGCTGAAATCAGTCAGCCTTAGTTTCTGTTGCTTGCAGCTAGGAGTCCTGACTTGTTACAGGCTGAATCCAAGCTCCACGCTTACAAGATGGGTGACTTTGTCACCAGATGGGTGACATTTGTGCAATGTTCTGAACATCTTTTTCCTCTACTACAACGAGAAAGGAAAGAAATGGTACCCACCTCAGCATAGTTATGATTATTATACAAGAGAACACATATGGAGCACCTGAAATATAGTTGGTGCTAAGTAAAGTTAATTCTATGAAAATAAAAATTTATAAGCCCCTAAAACATTGATTCAATCTCATTTAAAATCATTATTGAATAATATGTCATGGATCACAATGGTGAATAAGAAATTTGCGGGTAGAGATAAACAGTGTATGTAGCCTTTATCTTCAAGATTTTAAGAATAAGAAAAGGCAAGCATGCAGGGTTGAGCTAAGATTTTTTTATCTTTTTTTGGAATTGGAAGACCTGAGCTTGTTTTTAAGATAACAGGCAGGAACTAATAAAGAAAGAGTAATTTGGACAGAAAAGACTGTTGACAAAAGTTCTTTAAAGACTTCAAGGTTTTGGATTAGAATCATCTTTGGTTGTAAAAATATAGAGAATTTTACACACCAGTTACTATAAGACACAAAGAATAAGAAGTAATATCCAGGTGGGGGAAGTTCCTGTTTAAGTTAAATCTATACATACTCTGTACCTCATCATCATAAAATTGAATTGTTTATTGAAAAAGGCAAGAAGCTCTCCTGTGATTTTTCTGCTTTTAACCACAAAAGTTTTATAGTTATCTCCCATGAAATGTAAACCTTGACTACAAAGCTATGATAACTGCAAATCTTCCTTTACCTAGTCGTTGTAAAAACTGTATTTGGACACTTTATGTTTATTATAAAAGTACTTTTTGCTAGAATATGTTTGTTGTAGTAAATGGAATTTACTCTTCTAAATTATAATGTACACCCCAGCTCTGTGTTGATGGTCACACCAACTTTTATTTTTATTGAAGTATAGTTGATTTACAATGTTGTGTTAGTTTCGGGTGAACAGCAAAGTGAGTCAGATATATATATTCTATATACCTATTCTTTTTCAGATTCTTTTCCATTAGAGGTTATTACAAGATATTGAATATAGTTCCCTGTGGTGACAGATTTACTTCTAGACACAGCATGAAGCTCTTTGCCTGTTTTCTTCCCCTTCCTCCCCTCAAGAGAGCAGTTTTGGTAGAGCAGTGGGGATCACAGCAGTGGGATTATTTGTTAATCCCAGACTGAAAGGGATTCGGGGAATAGCAGTGAGAAAATGGAGGCAGGCAATTAGCCCTCAGTGTAAGATGCTGGGGGTAAATTATAGGGCACAGAGATAAGGTGCAAACTCAAGAGAGTAGAGAGTTAAGGTAAAAAGTTATGTGTAGATGGGATGGCCTGTCCTTGTTTGTAAGACAAGGAGCGAGAGGAAATAAGAATAGTGAAACAAAATCCTGGAAAAACTAGGAAAAGATGGGATCAAGGACCTATGTATAATATGAGACTGATGTTTGGGAGGAGAAGGGATACTTTTTCCTCTGAGAAAAAAAGAGAAGGAGAAGATGATGGAAATTTTAGGATGAACATGAAAGCTCATGTTCAGATATTTGTAATATGCCATTAGGAGCCACAGGTAGAGAAGTGAGTTTGAGGGCTAGAGGAAAAGGGAGAGTGTTTGGAAATTGTTCAGAGGAGAATGCTACGGAGAAGCCTTGAGTTGAATAAAATGATTATTGGTCAGCATTGCGGCTACAAATGAAATGACAGTGGATCCAACTAGCAAAGTTCCTTGAATTTTTCTAGCGACATGTGGGTGTAGAGAATCTCTAACACCAGCTGAAATATTAGGGACAGTGGTCTTCCCATGAAGCTACAGAGCTTTTAGAAAGACCCAAGAAGGAAACAGAACCACACAGAATTAAAATAATGGAGCTGAGAGGGACACCTGGTAGACTTGGGGCCCACTTGTTGATCTCCAAGCAGAGGGATGGTTGGACGACCCGCTGGCAGTACTCAATGGTAAGACAGTGTCCCCTAAGACCTTGAAAATGAGAGAAACGGAATCATCCATAACATTTTAAAATTTGAAATCAATATACAATAGATCAGAATAGAAATATGCATTGTCACCTTAAGAGTCAGAGGGGCTCCCAGGCCTGCTAGACCAGATGGTGTGATCTGACTAAATATATTATCATATCTACAGAGAGTTGTCAACCAGCCTAAGAAACAGGGAAAGGAAGAGTACTGTCCAAAGGGAAAGGGCACCTTGGCCAGTGGACTTTGAGTTTTCTGGTCCCATCAGGAAGATCATCCCTAAAACAGAGCAAGAAGAGTAACAGGCAGTCTTTGCCTCATGCCATCCAATGGTTCAATCATCTGATTTGGTGCTGACCTAGAGCTATTCTTATCATAATTTGGCTTCCTTCAATTGTAAGTCTTTCTATAGGGAGACAATGCTTAAGTCCTGTGCATTCAAGGCATGGTGATAATAATTTTTTATTGTAAATATATTAACTCACGACCAGTTTTACATATCAGTCATGTGAACTTGGCTAACACAAGCCCACCTCTGAAAGCCTGGGTGAGCTGATCATGAGTTCCTGAATCTGCAAAGCTGACGTTAGATGGAATTCACTTTGGTGAATTCCATCCTTCCAAGTTTTCAGGGGAGACAACAGGCTGGCCTTGCTGTGGTGAGAACCCACGTCTACATAGCTTTTTCCATCTTGAAACAAAAATTGGTATATGGCAGATTGGACAAGGTCTTGGTGTGTTTCACCCTTACTTGCCATATGGATGTCCTTCGCAGGCCTTCTAGATGGCATGGATGGTACAGTCCCTTACTGCAAAGGGAAATTGCCCTGAGGCTGGCAGGCAATTATAATGCCAAAACTGGGTCCATTGTATGCAGCCTCTGAAGAGCAAGTAGTGAGCAGCTTTTTTTTTTCTTTTTCGGTAATACCCCAGGCTGATGGCTTTAGATTGGGTATTTCTTTCTCTGCAACAGCCCAGTGAACAGTTTGCAGGAAACATGAAAAAGAGGAGCCATTCCTTCAAAATGCCCACACAAGCTGTGCTCCTGAAAGGTCTTCCAACTGCAAGGTACAAATTTCTCTCCAGGATCTGGGAGGTCTTACCTACTTAAGAAAACAACTGTTTGCCAGGCAGGTGGAATGCCTCGAAGAAGGGATTCAGTTTTTCATCTTGAAGGATGATATCTTTGTGCATGACAGCTCCCCCATCCCGCCCCATGTCCTTTGCCCTGCTAAAAGATAAACACAGGGTGCTTAGCATTTTCCAAAAGTGCACATCCATCTGGATGTCCTCTCATTTTCCCCACCTCCAACTTTCATGCTGGACGTTTTATGTGTGTTGGGGGTCAGGTGTGGGAAGGAAGGGGATGGAGGGACTGTATTTTGTTAAGATAAAAACTGTGATTGATCTACCTGAGATTTCCTCTAGCTATGTAACAAGAAAAGGGATAAATGAGTCCACTAATGGATATACTTGGGCTGTGGGTGGCCAAAGACAAGGCTGGCTGAGGTGACCCAGGCAAGGAGTGGGGATTAGACAGGAGTGTGTGAGGCAGATCAGGAGCTATATGATACATGAAAAAGTGGAGGCGGAGAGACCTATTGCTCCTAGGAGGGAATCAATAGAAATTAGACTCCAGGGAAACAAGAAAGGAGCCTGGACCAAAGGACATGACCACTCAGCCGGGATGTAGAAGAGACAGAAATGCCAGGGTAGAAATGTCCCTGGGCTTAGCTTCGAAGAGATAGTATAACCAATGAAAGCAGGATCCAGGTGAAGTCTGATAGAGGTTCTTCTGTGTAGAGAAAGCCTGTTTTTCTTGATGAGATCTGTAAGATCAAAGATATTTATAGCAAAGTAATTTTGTGATAAAACAAACATAAACTATGGCAATTTAATGAATCAAGACAATATGAAGAAGTTTTTAAATGTTAAAACAAATTTAGAAAGGTTTTTGTTGTCATTGGAAATTGGGCCCAGGGACCAGAGTGGCGCAAGGATATTGGGTGGGGTTTGTGGTAGAGGGTGGGATTTATGGTTCCTCCCTCCACCCTACTGTTTCAGAGTCTCTAGAAAAGATTTGGTGTCCTTCTAACTCCCCCATGAAAGCTTGTGCTCTGGCCCCAGTGGTGCTGTTATCCAAAAGACTGAGGATCCTCACAGGGGACCACTCCAGTGTTTACCAACAATAAGCCTTGTTGATGACAACAATCAATATTCACTTGGGCCTCTCAAGTCCAGAGCTCTAATAGTCTTAACAGCACTCAGTTTTCCATGAATTCAGCATAATGGTTACAAACTAGACTGCCTAGAATTGGACTCTGGTTCCCACACTGAGTTACTTAGCCAAAACACAATAGCTTAAATAGTAAAAAAAAAAAAAAAAAAAAAAAAGTCAGAAGTTGAGCCACTTCCAGGGTTGTTTCAGCAACTGAATGATGTGATCAGAAACCTAGGGGCTTTTCAGCTTTCCATTCTTTCCAATGTGATAGATTGCTGTTCCTAGGTTTCTTGCCTTATGGTCACAAAATGCCTGCTGTTGCTCCAGTGTCTATTTTTTTTTTTGGCTGTGTTGGGTCTTCGTTTTTCTGTGCGAGGGCTTTCTCTAGTTGCGGCCAGCAGGGGCCACTCTTCATCGCGGTTCACGGGCCTCTCACTATCGCAGCCTCTCTTGTGGCGGAACACAGGCTCCAGACGCGCAGGCTCAGTAGTTGTGGCTCACGGGCCCAGCTGCTCCGCGGCATGTGGGATCTTCCCAAACCAGGGCTCGAACCCGTGTCCCCTGCATTGGCAGGCAGATTCTCAACCACTGCGCCACCAGGGAAGCCCTCCAGTGTCTATTTTTAACAATAGTGTTCAAAGCAGATAGGGAAAAAAGGAGAAGATCTCTATCTCATTGCTAAGTTCTTTCTTTTCATAAAGGAAAATCTTTCTCAGAATTATTTCCCTCCCCACATACCCTCCCACCAAGTTGACTTCCCTGTCCATCTACCAGAACTGTATCACCCTAACTGCAAAAATGTTTGAAAAGTGAGCATACGCCATTTAAACCTCTGTTGTGGGAAGCAGATTTTGCCTTCAAAGCAGAGAGAAGATATGACTGGGGAGGCAACTGTACCTGTTATCTATTGCCACAATGATGCTGCATAACAAATCGCCCTAAAACTCAGTGGCCAAAACAACAATTTATTATTTTTTCTTTAAGCTGTGGATTAGCTGGATAGTTCTGCTGATCTGAGCCAGGGTTGGCCAGTCTTGGCTCAGGGTTTGCTCGTGGATCTGCAGTCAGTAGGTTGGTGGGCTGGTGAGGGGCTGGCTGGTCTAGATTGGCCTCAGCTAGGATGATTCAGCTCAGCTCCATGTGGCCCCTCAACCTCCATCAGACTAGCCCAGGCTTGTTCCCAAGGTAGAAGCAGGCGCTCAAAAGAGAAAGCAGAAGCATGCATGTCCTCTTGAGGCCTAGGTACCACATGCAGTCACTTCCACCATATCTGTTGGCCAAAGAAAGTCACAAGGCCAGCCTCAATGCAACAGGCAGAGAAATAGGTTTCACTTCCCTGTAGTAGGAATGGCAGTCACATTGCCAGGGATGCAAATACAGGTTTTTGGAAGAACTGGGGCTATTTCTGCAGTCAGTCTATCACAGCAATCAATAGAGCTCTTATTAGATGAATGACCATGGACAAGTTATTTAACCTCTCAGCCTAAATTTTCTCAGCTGCAAAATGGAGATAATAATAAAATCTAAAGGTTTGTTTTGAGGAGTATATGTATCAATCTATATCAAAGAGCTTACAAGAATATGTTCATTTGGTAAGTTACCATGTACTAACCAATGTTAGCCCTCATGATTATCGGCCAATGACTGGTCATAGCAGCCCTGGTCTCAACTACCTTATTGACAGAGTCATAACTAACTAGAAATTCTGATGTTTAGGATAAAGAGCAAGAATTTCACCCTCACATTTTGTCAAATTCACTTTGTAATTCATGATACTGCTCACAGATTGGTCTTAGAGACAATGTTGTACTGGGCTATAACTTAACCAATTCTTCTTGCTAACTAGGATCTATCTCTATTTTTCCTGTCTACTGGAAAAGGGCTCATGTTCTGTCAACATGTGAATGTCACTAATATTTAAATTACACACTCCTTTTGTAAGTAATTATTCCACTTTTTTGGACCCTGTAAATGTGGAGATTCCCCAGCGATAAGGCCTGGTTAGTCTGGCCCAAGGTGCTACCCTGCCTTCAGGGTGTGCTAAATGGAGGGGGCAGGGGGAAAGTGGAGGAGAACATCTGCTGGGAGCACAGCTTTGCCTGTGGGGCCTCTGCTTCTCTAGTAGTCAGGCCAGGAGTCCTAAGCAGAGGGTTGGGTTGAGCTCAGGCCAGTGTAGCTATCTACCAGCTCTCTGCTCCCCTAGGGCCAGATACAGGAGGAAGCAGATTAATCCAGCACCCAAGTGTGAAACAAAGTCATCTGACCCTGACCCACAATTAAGAGTACATTGTCCGGGGGCAGGGAGGGGAGGAGGGATAAATTAGGAGTTTGCGATGAACAGATACACACTACTATATATAAAATAAACAATAAAGACCTATGGTATAGCACCGAGAACTATATTCAATATCCTATAATAACCTATAACAGAAAAGAATCTGAAGAAGGAGATATATATATATCTGAATCAGTTTGCCATACACCTGAAACTAACACAACATTGTAAATCAACTCTACTTCAATAAAAAAAAAAAAAGGAGTACACTGTCTGCAATTTTACAGACGTCAGTACCCACGTACAAATATGTATGCATATACAGATACATGAACCATACAACACACAAATATATGCACATATATAAAACTGAAATAGAAGTTTACTAGAACAACATTTACTTTTATTTACTTTGTATATGCCATGCCCTCTAGTATTTTCTCTTCTATTGCATTCTTTTTTATTTGCATTTTAATTTTTCGAAATACTGCTCACAACCAATTACATTCAACCAAACTATTTTGAAAAGCAGTGACTTATGTGGCATCATGTAAGGAGCATTGAGCAAAACTTTTCTCTTTTCCAGAAGTTTTCTCTATTTCAAGACTTACCAAGAGGGCAGTGTCTGAAGGTTCCGTGGCTGAAGCAGTCTTGCATGGTGGTTAAGAGAAAACAGTCTGTAGGGAAAATGCTTGGGTTTAAAATCTGGCTTGGCCACTTGTTAAGATGTGAACCTAGCAGAGTTACTTAATCACTCTAGATTTGATTTCCTCCTGAAAAAATGGGGATGATATTACTCCTTCATCATGGCTGTGAAGATGAAGTGAAATCACCTGGCATAGCACTTAGGTATTAAGAGGTGTTGTCAACATTTAACCCCCCTGTGAAGCTATGTGGTCCAACTTTTTTCTAGTGGAGAACTAGTGGCAGGGTGGTACATGATGGACACAACATAAATCTTGGTACAGAAAGGTTAGCACATCGGGGCAGCCCTAGAAGTGACCAGCAGGGGAGGGACAATGAGATAGGGGTGGAGTTGGTGAGAGGGAGAAGTCCCACTAGCCAGGAGAGGTTCTGAAGAAAGAACCATGTGGAGGCCAGCAGTTCTTGCACAGATGTGCCTAGGTCTTTGACCTTGTGGGGGACTGAAAAAGTTCTTATAGGTCTCCACGAAGTAGGTGTAGAGCCCCTCTTTCTACGAGAGTGGCTCTATTAGTATATGTGATTGAACTTCGAACAAACGCCTTGGAATCCAGGTCTTAGTGCTAACATTTGTGCAAATGAGAAGGAGCGATTTCTCTGGGAAAGGCAGCCCTGTCCAGGGAATGCAGCCTAATGAGCAAACTGGGGGCTGGATCTCAGCCCCCATTACCAGATGGCCTCATGCAATGCACAACCTGCTCAGTCATCTTTGGTGACCCTGCTGGAATTCTACAAATTCAGGATGTTTTTAGGATGTTTCTTCCAGGATTGCCTTCAAACCCCAGGGGGCATTCATTTACTGTTCCCAATGGCAGCAAATCCTAGACTGTTCAAGCTAAATTTGATCTGGGACACAGTCAAAATTATTTTGATCCCAGAGGTGGCAACAATGAAAATGTGCCACTCAGATCTCCTGCTGCTGGGAGCATAATTGAATGATGGCCCCAGTTACTGCCCCTTGGGATGCACCACACTTCTGCCATGACTGAGCATGGAGGGAAATGAGGGCAGGCCTATCCCAGCGAGGCATGGGACTCAAGGGCTCCCTATCAGGCTGGCTGAACATTTCTCAGAACTGTACTGCAGTCTGAGATTCTTCTCACCCAGGCCTTCTTCCTTCCTTCTCTCTTTCCACAAGTGTCAGACCTGCAATACAGCCTCAAGGCTTTTCCTGCCTTCCTTGTTTCCTCTTTTTCCTTGTACATCTGCTTCTCAGCAGGTCCAGACTACAGTACCAGGTTTAGTGAAAGGGTGTGTGTGGGGGGCTGGTCAACCTGTTTAATACATATTTAGGGGAGATGCTAGAAGTAGCTGTTAGATGAATAAGATGAATTTTCTGGCGTAACTGATAAAAGGGGCTCAATGAATATTGGCTAACTATTGAATGAGTGAAAATGTTCTGAAATAAAATAATATCTTCTATAGTTTTGCCTAAATGTCTACTGGCTTGGGGGTATAGGGTGGACCTCCAAGTTATTCTTGAAAGTGTCCCAAAAGATTCCTCACATGTGCTTGTCTTGCTCGCATTCTGCTCTGGCTCCCACTTTTTACATCTGCCTAGAAAGCCACTGGAAAAAGTCCTATGACTACTTACTATTGCCTGTCCTGGGAACACCAAAGCCCAACTGTGCCCCAGGGGCACTTCAAGTTGCTCCAAATCTTCTAATTCCTCTTAAATCTGAAAGGGGCCAAATCATATAGAGAGGCCAAGAGAGAAGATGGGGAAGGATGGTTTTCTCTCCAACTCCATGCCACAGTTTTTGCTTGGACCTACCTGTAAGCATCACTTGTGACTAGATAAGGAAAGTTTCATCATTGTCTGCTACACATTCCTTTTATTCACCAGGATCTCAAAATCAGTCCAGGGGACTAGGTAAGGACAGATGCCTTCCACTCCAGCTAAAATTCTAGATTTCCATCCTCATCCAAACTTTCTTAGCCTCCCTCTAGGTAACAAACAATGAAACTAAAGATGCTATAAATATGAAATGGTATATTAACTATATTTTCTTATTTTCTGTATTCTTAATGCTCTGGCATCCGGGGCCTTGCTGATTCTGGAGAAACTGCCCTTCCCAGGGCTAGCTAATTCCAAGAGGTAGTAAATAACTCCCCTGAGAGAATACCTTTCAACCAATATCTCCAAGTTTTGTCTCTAAAATGAAGACAATTGCTGACAGCATTAAATCAGTTGAGAAGGTGTACATGAGATCTTCTGTAAACAAAAAAGGACTATTCGAATATAATAAACCAACCAATCCAGAGCCCATACCTACCAACTAACACCTTTATCTAGGCCTCACAGGATGAGCCATAACCCCCTGCCTTAATCTCTCCAGGGCCAGGTACCAGGCAATTAGGGACAGTCCCTACATCCTGGAGCCTGCTGAAATTATTCAGACTAGCCAATCCTAATCTGTCCAGCCTGCTTACCCAGCCTTGTCCATTCCTTCCCGCAAAAACCACAATAAAGCTCTTGCCCGTGTTTCCCCCTCATTACTTCTGTCTCCTGAATAACCCTGGTTCTTCCCCAAGTGGCCCTATAGGACATGACATTCCCCCTCCTCTTGAGAACTATGAGTGACAAACTATCTTTTCAATGGCCATTAACTCCTGATCTGTTGGCCTCGCCATACCTGACTAATAATAAAACCTACATTTTAAAACAGATGGACATCGGGGCAATTTCAATGTGAGGGTGTCTACACTAGCAACAAGCAACCCTCAATTTTTTGTTATATTTGAATAGCCCTCTTTTGTTTACAAAGTACCTCTGGTACATATCTCAATTACTTTAATTCTATCAGCAATTGTCTTCATTGTAGAGACAATATTTGGAGATATTTGAGCAATAGCAACATTATTGAAAGAAATTTCTATTTTTTATATGGCTGTGTGTGAGGTACAGGGGCAGAAGGCCCAGCACGGGCTCTGTGGTATTGGTTTTAAAGAGGTCCCTAAACACATACCAATAAAAAGAACAATCACAGCCT
The DNA here is from genome assembly GCF_965194805.1 of Balaenoptera borealis. NCBI lineage: Eukaryota > Metazoa > Chordata > Mammalia > Artiodactyla > Balaenopteridae > Balaenoptera > Balaenoptera borealis. The sequence goes on along the minus strand of NC_138867.1, from coordinate 33,397,141 downwards.
CTAATACTTCCTGAGAACATCCTGTGTGCCAGGCACCAGTGTAGGTAATTTTCATATATTAACTCATTTAATCCTCATGTCAATGCTGAGGTTGTTACCCAAGGTACCTACTATTATTTTCCCTGTTTTACAGACAATGTGAAATTAACAGGTTAAAAATAGATCTCTGTCATACAGTGGTGGAGCTGCAAATAACTTCAGAGATCAATCCTCCCCATTTTACAGATGAAGTAAATATGTTTATGTGTTCTACTCCGCTGGAAAATTTTGTCATTTTTGAACATATTCCCTAAATAAGGCACATGTACCCTGATTTTGCTAACCGTGAGTTCCGACTCCTGTGACCTCTAGCCCAGCTATGTCATACCAGGGAAGTGACACTTCCTATAATAATCTCAAACTCCATAATCCATCACATGTACTTTGAAAGTACTAAAGGGAAATGTGTTACAATAACCAAACACACCTAGTGTATATCCCAAGGCTTGCCTAAATATTTCCCATTTACGCTATTTTGAGAACTGGCTTCTAGCCCAGTTCCGACAACAGTGTTCAAGATTAAGTGGAAGGCCATGTGAGCGTGGTAATTGAAAATACAATTTTCCCCCCAAAGGGCTATTAGTTATGAGTTTATTTTCTTGTGTGTGTGAGATCTCCTTTTGAGCATTTATGAAATATGGATTCTGCAACTGTCTCACTTACTGGAAAAAAATGTGTGTCTTATTAGGTTTCTAGAGGACCATGGTATGTCAACTACTCTAATTAGCTTGCCCTCAGAAGATTCTGGGGAAGCTGGGTCCAGGAGCCCCTCTTAGACTACCTCTCCATAGCAACTGCCTCACTCCAGGCAAAGGCACTAACAGTTTGCTCTACTCAACCCTGGTGACGTTAGTTGCATTAATAAGCCAAGGGTCCTAGACAACAGCAGTCACCACAGAGCTGTCTGAGGCCAGCTCGAGGGGCAGCAGGAGCTCAGTTCCTGGACACAATCCCACTGTGTTTTTTGGATTAGAGGCCTTGGTGGTATAGCTCCATCTTTGGGCATAGCCCGTCTTGGGCCCACTGGCCGATGACAACCTGAAGCATTCATTTGGCTGGAATGTTGTGAGCAAGATGATAATCAAATTTCAATGACTTGGATGAGCCTCATCTTTCCTCCCGTCCCCGCCTGTTTCTGCACCAAGTCTAAAACTTACAGGAAAGTGGAATACTTGGGATATGATATTTTCCAAGATTGAACAGCTGGCTTATATCTATTAAATTACAGTTTTAAATTAATATACTCTATACTTCCCCCGTAAACCAAGGAAAACAACAATGTACCAAAGAACTGGAAAGGTTTCTGAGTTCTTTTAAATTGTGCCTAAAGGTTTCTAATTCCAGTTTTGAAAAAGGAAAGGATCTTGGTCTCGAGTCATTGAGTGTGTATGCCAAGCAAATTCATTGGATTCTCTGATATAATAGTTGTGCTTTAGATTCTCCCAATTAGAATTATTTACTCTACTGTATAAAATAAAGTTATAACTTGGAGTTCAATCTGCAGCCATTCAATAACCCCATCAGAGAAAGCATGTCATCTATTGTCAGAGTTCAATATTCATATTCATAATTCATATTCATCATTTTCACAGTTATGGGGTGAGTAACTGATCCAAGTAGTTGTTCCTCTAGGTGTTCACTTCATTACTTTATCCGTTATTGGTTAAGCCAGGAATATAGCAGCGTGTCTGTAGTCAGCCCCTTACCTCCTACCCAAACTTTGATCTGAATCCATAAGTTTAGGGGCTCATAAAAGAGGAAAATTCCAAGTAAACGCAGAAAATATCATTTATTAAATTCTCAAAGGCTATGTATATCTATGTATGTCATCACAAAGACTCCTTTGCAGGCAACTGCCTGGTGGAATGGATCAAGCAAAATGTCCACAATTCTTTACGGAAGCCCAGCTGTAAACTAGCTCTAAGGTCCACAGGAAAATGGGACCAATATTGAAAAACAAGGAGCTGGTGACTCTTCATTGTGAACTTTTTTCCATTTTGCTTTGCTTTGTTTTTTCAATTCTACAGACATGGCCAAAATTTGAACCTGCATTGCCTGGATCAGACCATGAATAACTAAATGCCTTGACTGGGAAGATTTGCCAGATCCTCGTTCTCTGCTTCCACCCCAAGAAAAGGCTGTGCTCCCTTCCAGTGAGCGGCCTAACACAATGTGGCAATGACTTTTCCTGCATTTTCTGGCAGGAAATATGAAAAAGAATATATATGGAAAATGTGTGTGTGTGCACACATGTGCATGCGTGCATGTGTGTGTGTGTGTGTGTAATGGGGTTTTTTTCTCAAATGATTTTTCTATCTTTGAGCCTCCAGGGTAGAATAGTACTAACCAATCCAGCTCTGTTTATTTGCTAGGTCCTAGGATTCATTTTCAAATTGGTGTTTCAAAGCCTATTTTCAACAAGCTTTTTTAGTTATTCTGCCAATGAGGTTCAAAGCAATAAAACAGAGTAGGAATGCGTCCTTGAAGGCGGAATTTGCTCCTATTCTCTTAATGCTTTAATTGTTCAGAATAAGGGTGTGGTGAAAGGACATTAAAAAGAAAGTTTAGCTTAAAAATGAGAAGATAGAGGGAAGGAAATATAATCTGGAGGTAGATTTAGATGAGATTTAGCAGCTGCCCTGTCTCCTTTGATGAAGGGCTTAACTAACATCAAGAAGAACTGAGGATACATCTTAAGAAAAAACTTCCTATTATAAGTCCTGGCAATGTCTTACCAAAAGGGATTGCCCAGTGTACCTCTGGGGTTTTTGTTTGTTTTGTTTTGTTTTTTTAGTGTGATGTTGTTTTTGTAAATTGGGTTTTTGTTTTATTATTCATTCTAAATTGTAGAAGTTTTAGACTTCTATGTTTTTTCATCATTACTCAAGTAATGCATGTTTATTGTAGAAAAAAGGTGGAAAATACTGATAAGCAATGAGAAAAAAATTATCTGTAATTCCACCACCCAGAGACAAACACTGTTATTCTGGGGCATGTGTTTTCAGATATTTTTCTCTGGGAGACTGGTTAAGTAAATGCTGGTACAGTCATAAAATGTAGCTACTAAGAATGATACATACATGATACACCAACTTTGGACATTGGCCTCACTCAGTATTTATCCAAAATCTGCTCTTTGGTTTCATCTCTGGCCTTGGCCTTGAAGACAACCTTGAAGTCCTGCATGTTCAGTGATTGTGTGATAGAACAGATTACCATTACATCTAGCTGACAATAATGTCAGTAACTTGAATAAGACATAATCAAATTTCCAGTTGATATCTGAATATTCACCTAAAATTATACATAAGCATTTTAGATGTAAGCAGGAGGGGGAAATCTCTATATATGCTTTATATATTGGAATTCTAACAGCTGGAGTACAAATATTGCAAGTGTGTGTGTGTGTGTGTGTGTGTGTGTGTGTGTGTGTATGTGTAGAGAGAGAGAGGAAAATGCCATAATAATTAAGAATGGTTAGAAAAGTTATTAATTTTATGCACTAAAATGATTATTGGAAACTTTCAAAAGCTTAAATAAGGGAATATTTTATAAATATTAAAGTACTAATACAACATTAATATAGAATAAATAATGCAAATATTAATAGAGAATGAATTGGCCAGATAACTTAGGAAGAGCATGCTATCCTTCCTGAACAAAGCATGTTAGTAAAAAGTTAAATAATAATATAAGGCAGACTAATATTCAGCTATTTCATTCTATTTGGCCATGATTTTTTTAGGAAAAAATTCTGTTTTGGAATTCTTCATTTTTTTAAAGATGAATTGAAACTATTATGTAAACTCTGCCACCTTAAAATTTCACAAGGAGAAAAAATTCCTAACCCATGGACCATAACATCCATAATATACCATTTTTTCCATACATAATAAGAACTATAAAGAGTATAAATCACAGAACAAGTTGGGTTAAAGAAAAATGGTCTATATGATACATTTTGTTTTCACTGATCCAATTTTAAAATTATAAACTTTATGAGTTCTCTAAAAAGGCAATTCTTTACAGTCTTTAAACTTATAGAAGCTATTTTAAATAAAAAGTTTGTTGAAATTATTGCTATAGCTACCAGTATTAAAAGTTAAAGAATTTTTGAGATTTGCTAAACTTATGAATGTTGGAGAAAAGTTCCTTCTAGAAAACACACTGTTGAAACCTGTGCCTGAATTATATTCTGCTGTGCACAAATGATTGGTGACATTAGTAAATGTCTCAGTTGAAAGTAGCCCTCTCTTCAGTATTAAAATGTGCAGAATAGTGGCTGAAAGAACCATCTAGCAGTTGCCAGCTCTGAGAGACTACTGTAATGTTCCTAGAGTATAATAATTTTTAAAAGTTTGGACTATTAAATATTAATAATGAGACTATGATAATAATTGACATGTTTGCATACAATTTCAGATTTATTCTTATAGTCCAGATATTCTTTCAATGATTATGACATTTGGCTATAGCCTCTGCTTCAATAGAATACATATTTTCATCCTCACCACTTGCTATTTAGAATTGTAATCAGTGTGTCCCAAGTATATAGTATATTATATGTTTGAAACAGAGAGATGTGCATTTGTTAGGATGCTTTCAATTGCATGAAACAGACATCCCTACCCAAACTGGCTTTTAAAATTTGGAAGGGGAAAAGAAATTATTGGCTCACATACCTGAAGAGTCCAAGGTGGTACATAATACTTACTTCAAACCAGGCTTTATCAGGGCTCAAGGATGTGAAGAGGACCTGGTTTTTCTCTCACTGTTTCCCATCTCTCCATTAGCTCCAGCCTTGGTCTCCCTCTTTATGATGCAAAGATGGCTGCCAACAGCTCCCAAAGCCACTTGCCTCTTCATTAGCAAACACAAAATAAGAATTAAGCCAGTCTTTGTCCCAACAGTTCCCAGCAAAAGTCATGAAGTACACCCTGCTAGATGTATGCTTACATGATGTATTCACCTCTGCAACATCACTGTGGCTAGGAGAACACCACATGATTAGTTACTTAAATCAACCAGCTTCCAACCCTGGAGGTGGGGAAAAAAAATCAAACCAAAGTGGTGCTTTCCCAAAGGAATTATGGGATGCTATTACCAAGAGTTAGGAGAAATTGATGTTAGCCAGCAAACAATAGGTGTTAACCACAACATGGAACCATGTTTTCTGTCGTTAAAATATGATTATGAAATGATATACAGAGCATGGTTCCAATTTTGATGTACAGATTTCAATGAAAACTTTTGTCTTCATTTATTTAACCAATCCCCTCTTACTGGTTTTATAGTTGTTTGCACCATTTCACTGTTAAAATCGATACTTCAACTAGCACAATTGTACATACATTCTTACATGTGTGTAAAATGATATTCTTAGAATAAATTCCTAAAAATTGAATGGTTGAGTCGAAAAAAATCACAATTTGAGGTTTTTAGACATCTTGCCAAATTGCCTTCCCCAACAGTTATACTTCCAGCAGTGGTATATAGCAATGCCAGCTTCTCATAACCTACCTCAACAACAAATAGTAACATTCACCATTTCAACAGGCAAAATTAACATCTCATTGTTTAAATAAAGTATCTTTCTGAGCACTACCAAGAATGAAATTATTCTGACATCAGTTATCCACTGATATTTAATTTTTTATGTTAAGATTTAATTAGGTACCTGTTGATATCCTGGTTCTTTTCTCAATTGGCTGTTCATCTTTACATACTAAAATTGTATCTGTCATATGTTGTAATTTTTTTCTCATTTGTCATTTTCTTTTATACTTTGTTTATGGTGGTGTTTAGTTGTTTCTTTGTTGTTTTGCCATGTAAAATTTGTACACTTTGATGTAATCAAAACTATAAAATATTTCTTTTTGGATTGTTGTCTTAAATGTCCTTTTGAGAAATAACCTTTCCCACACCAATTATTTCCATTTTTGTTTTATATTTTCTTCTAGTATATTTATTGTTTCATATTTTACTTTTAAATCCTTAATTCATCTAGAATTTACTTTGTTTTAAGATATGAAGTCAGACCATAACCTTACTATTTTCTAACTGGCTAAACAGAATTCCTAACGTAGACATTATAAGTCTGGTGATTAAAAGGGCTGGCTCTGGATCCAGACTGGTAGCTTTTTGACCTCTGAAAGTTAGGCATCTTTTCTATGTCTCATCTACAAAATAGAGATGAAAATAACAGTCCTACTTTACAGGGTGGTTTTGACAATGAAACGTGTTAAAACACATAAAGAATTAGAACATTGCCCGGAACATAGCAAACGTTAGACTTTGTTGTTACCACTATTTATTGAAAGATCTATCAATTCTTCTCTTGTTATACTACATTGTGAAGGACTAATTATTTATCTATATGTGGATCTGTTTCCAGAATTTTTGTTTTCTTCTGGCTAGTCTGTTTACTTTTGCCTCTCTGCTGAGTTTTAAAAGAGTCATATAAATATTTCTGAAAAGTGCAGAATGAACTTGGGACTTCTTAAGATGCCTTGGTTTCTTGTCCATAAAAGTGCTACAAATCATTTTTTTCCTATGGGTCATGTCTATTTTGCACAAATTAGCTCTCATCACCAAGCTCTATGGATATCATTTTGTGCTTCTTTAGCTTATTCAGTCTCAGTTCTGCCACTTACTAGCTGTGTAACCTTGGGCAACTTACCTAAACTCTCTGCCTCAGTTGCTTCATTTGTAAAGTGGGGATAATAATTCTTATGACGTCATAGGGCTTCTGTGAGGATTAAATGAGATAATACATGTAAAGTACATAGTACAGTAAATAGACTAATCCCCAAATAAGTGTTAGTTATTATTTTTATTATTATCTTTGCTATATCATAAGACACAAAATCCTCTCTTTCATTAAGGCTCTCCTAGCAACCACTGACATGAGTCATCAGGATATGAGATACAGAGAAAAGTAGACCAATGGTATTTTTCAAGTAAAGTTGTAATTTTTTCCAAATTTATATATAATTAATAGCACCCAAAATAACACCTTGTACATATCAGGTGCTCAAAAAAAATGTTGAACTAATAAATATAAAGAAAATCATATTGTTTTTCTACCAATGCAGTGCTAAGGATTTTATGTGAAGTGAATACTGAGAAAGAAGAGCTTCCCTAATAATGTTCCTTAAGAAGTGTGAAAAAATAAAATAGTATTAAGATTCTTGTTCAAGGCTTCTGGTACAGCTTTCTCCCTATGATCACCACATGTTTACACACATACAGAAAAGAGAAATAGTAAAAAGAGGAAACATTCTTAGGGATTAGTAATCAGAGCCATAATTCCATTTTCTTGAGATCTGTGTTCTTTAGAAACATGTCCTATCACAGAGTAATTATCCTCTTTTATAATCTATGTAACATGCATCTGTGTGTGTGCATACACACATACACGTACAATACACAAATAGGCATTTCTTGACATTTTAAACCATTCCAGATTGGCTCAATTTCAGTTAATCATATTAAACTGTCAAGAAAATTAAGTATTAAAGATACAATCTGGTCCTTCTTGAACTTATTTACTTGTTCTTCAAAAAAAAAAAAGATATGGCAGGGAGCAGCTGACTGCTTCCTTCCTTTCAGCAGACAGTCTAATTATGTCTTCTTGCCTTTACTCAAGCAATATATTTTATCATGTATAAAAAGATGGAGAGGTGGAGGATCTCAAACTTATATGAGAAAGTGTGGCCATGTGTGCTATTTTTCCCTAAGGTTTAAAATGCTAGGACAAGACCACTGAGAGAGACACTTGTGAGTTTCTCATCTCTGAGTCATCTTGGGGGTGCCAGTAGCATTTGAGATGTTACGCCAAAAAATTATTAGGAAGCAAAACATTAAAATCACTCCCATGTGAGTGTGAAACTCAATCTTCTTAACTTTTGAAGGAGAGATGTTTCCTTTACAATTCCACCATTTTCAGTGCCAATAATTGCACACTGGATTAAAAGACTGATGAGGAATGGAATTGGAAACCTGGAGATAATTTAAGAATAGCTTAGGTAACTAGACCCAGTCTTTGAAGAAGAACTCGAAGGGGGAGGTCTTCAATGATATTAAGTCTTGACCACAGTTCCTTGGACACCACCACAGAAAAAGAAAACACCACTTATGTTTACATGGCATTTGAAAATTCAGCTATGTCATCTTGAGTTAATTTTTACAGCCATTTTCACAAGTGATTTAAGTCACTAATTAATTGGCAAATGTTCAATTCCCATCCACTCTAGTGATCTAGGTCAAGAGAAAAAAACATGTCAATGTAGTCTGCAAAGAAAGAATTAGAGAACTCCTCCATCACTCTGTAAGACATATTCCTTTGCTATAGTGAACCAAATAACGCTTAGCATGGTCAACTCACAGTTTAGAAGTAGGTATACTTCCTACTTTATATGTAGCCTTATGTTTTAAATCTGATTTAAGACAAATTCCTGGAGTCCAAGGGCTTTGTTCTAAAGACTTTAGAAAGCAAAATAAATAGATAGAGGATGATGATGAAGAAGATGATAGGTAGGTAGGTAGGTAGTAGGTAGATAAGAAAATAGATAGATAGATAGATAGATAGATAGATAGATAGATAGATAGATAGATAGATAGATGATAGATAGATAGGACATAGGAACCGTCTACAGAATAGACCCCAGGTTAAAAAAAATTACAATTTTCTCCAAATTCATTAATGTGTTAACCATTCATTCTACACACTTTATTTAATGCGGGTCCCTGTTCTAGGCATTGAAGATGAAATGGTGATCCAGAAAACAAATATTTTTCTCTGCCCTCATTGGACCTTCTAGTCTAATGGAGGATATTGTCAATAAATAGATAATCTTACAAACAAATACAAAATTCATCACTGGGTCAAGTAACCACAAGTGAGAGGAAAACAGATAGGAGGATTTGAAAAAGTCAGAGCGGTCAGAGAAGTCTTCTCTGAGAAGTGATCATTGAGGAGATATCTGAAAGGAAAAAATGACAGGCAATGACTAGGTAAAAACAGGAATGAAGGCAATCCCAAGGAGAGAGATCAGCATGTGCAAAGAAAAGCTGTGAGGTGGGAGAAAGCAAAGAGAGTAGGGATTAAGAGAAAGCCAGTGGAACACTGGATAACAGGGGGTAGGATACAAGACAGAGCCAGTGAGCCCATGCTGAGGAGTTTTGTCTGTACCTTAAGAGCAATGGGAAGTCATTGAAAGAATTTAAGCAGGAGGGTGATGTGGTCAGAATTACTTCTTTGTAACAATTAGTCTGAATTCAGTGTGAAGACTGGATTAGAGGGGACCCAGAGGGGCTATAGGGAAACCAGCTAGACTATCAGGAAGAAGCTGTGGCTATTATCTGGCAATGATGGTAGCGTAGATCAAATTGTACCAGTGGAGCTGGATTGAAGGAAAAATCACAAGGATTTCAATTAGATTTGAAGAAGGAAAGGGGCATACAGAATAAGCATATGCAGTAAAACTAATTGCTTTTGGTGCAGGGAGGGAGGGTTAAAACAACAGTAATACTTTACAAGGCCAAATACTGCTCATGACTCAGGCAACTGGCATTCAAAATCTAAATAAGTCTAAATCCAGGATTGTGATTACTTTATGTTGCTCTGAGGCCTTACACTTGCTTCCCAGAGCTAATCTAAGACAAAATTCTAAGAAATCATGGGCATGCTACTTCTGGTTATGATATAGAAAGACATAAAGATTATCACTTTCATCATAACAAAAGAAAATAGATAAACTAAAAATTCTATTTTTCTTTTCTTCTTAAAAGCCTTCAAAGTCTACTAGACACACACATAAGTCTAAGTAAACTAATTCCAAAGAGGGACATGCCTTGGAAGAAGAGCAAAAAATGGTGATTCTTTTCATACTTGGGGCAAATTGCATAGCCCGAGTACAGGGGGATGGAAAAGTAAACTGGACATAGACATGGCAAGTTTTGCTGGAATAAAGAGAAAGCACCTGAACTTTTAACAACGTGTGGGCTAGCATGAAATACTGAAATCTGGATGAGTCCCAAACACAAAAATACATCTCTCAAAACAGCAGTTCTCCCCCCTGGGAATTCTGCTGAGCCAGCAGCAGTTGGGGCTGAGCCGGAGGTAGAGAGTGATCTCCCAGTCCCTTGTGCTACTTAGGGTCCAGAGGCCTCCTAGCGTTGAATCTGTAGGTGAAATCAAACTAACTAAAACTGGAAACAAATCCCCTTCTAGTTCAAATATTGAAAATCCCGAATTCGTCAGACCCCGAGATACGAAGCAAGAAGCTAGGAGTTAGACTAAAAGGCCAAGAGAAATCATAATCATAATCTCATTGGCAAGAGGTAAACTAAAACTAAATAAAGTTATATCCCAACCCCAGCTCAGCTAAACTCATGATAGGATCTGGATAAAATTCCCTTCCCCAGCTCCTAGACAAAGGAAAGGAGAAGCCCTCTCTGGGAAAAACAAAACAAAAAGATACAATCCAGTTTAGTCCCTATTGTTCTTTTAGGCAAAATGTCTGATATATAATTAAAAATTATGAGACATACAAAGAAGAATGAAAATGTGACCCACAATCAATAAAAGAGTCAATAGAGGCAGACCCACTGATGACCAGATATTGCAATCAGTAGATGAGGTCTCTAAAATAACTATTTTAAATATGCTAAAGAATTATGTTAAATATATAAAGATGGACAAGATGGGTGAACAGAAAGGAATTTCACCAGAGAGACTCAAGCTCTAAAGAAGACCCAAAGAGAAATTCTAGAATAGAAAAATATGATGCTAAAAAAAAAAAAAATGTAATGAATAAGTTTAAAAGCAGAGTGGAACAAAAGAAAGATCAGTGAACTCAAAGATAAGTCAATAGAAAATAGCCAAAGTTAAGTACACAAAGAAAAAGAATTCAAATGTCAGAGATAAGTGGGTAAATATCAAATAATCTGATGTACATGAAATTAAAATTCTGAGAGTATATTTTTTTTCCAAAATGGAATTCAATTAGAAGTCAATAATAAATTGATAACTAGAAAAACCCTCAAATATTTAGAAATTAAGCCACACACTTCTAAATAATCTTTGGGTCAAAGAAGAAATGAAATAGAGTATATAAAATATTTGGTACTGACTGATAATGAAAACACAAATATCAAAATTTGTGAGACGTAGGTAAAGCAATGCTTAGAAGAAAAGTGGTAGCTTTAAATGCATGTGCCTGAAAAAAAGAAAGATTTAAAACAAAGAAAAAAAGGTATAAAGATTGGCGAGGAAGAAATAATCTTTGTTTCAGGCAATATAATTATGGATGTAGAAAATGCAAAGGAATGAAAAAAACTACTAGAACTACTGAGTGCATTTGCAAGGTCATAGGATAAAATAGCAATATATAAAAATCAACTGTATTTCTTTTCTATATCCTAGCAACAAAAAAACCTGGAAAATAAAATTTTAAAAATATCATTTATAATAGCAGCAAATACCTAAACATATTTTTTTAATATATGTTTAAGTCCTCTATTATTGCAAACTACAAAAACATTGCTGAGAAAAATTCAAAATAAATGGAGAGATATACTATGTTCAATGTTCAAGGACTGAAAAATTCATTACTGTTAAGATATCTATTCTCTCTAAATTAATCTATAGATTAAAATAATCCCAAGCAAAATCTTAGCCGGTATTTTTTGCAGATAGTAAGACATTATAAATTTGCATTAACTAAGATATTGTGTTGGCAGGAGGAAAAGCAAATAGAAAATGAAAAAGAATAGAGTCCATTATAGGCCCACAGAGATGTGATCAATAGATTTTCAACAAAATTCAGTGAACTTGATGGAGAAATAGCAATGGTGCTATAATGTCAAATGGTGCTAGACCAAATGAATATGTGTGTGGAAAAAACTAATGTTGATTCTTTACATTATAGCATGCAAAAAACAATTATATGGGGATGATCATGGAGTGACCATATCAAGTGTTAGTGAGAATATGAAGCAGCTGGAACTCCCATACGTTGCTTGTGGGAGTGTAAAGATACCACGACTTTGGAGAACAGTTTGGCAGGGCTTTATATAGTTCAACATACCCTACCTATGATATGACAATTCCACTCCTACGAATATACTTAAGAGAAATGAAAGTTGATGCCTACAGAAAGACTTGTATACAAATGTTCATAGCAGCTTTATTCATAATCACCGAAAACTGTCAATGAACCAGATGTCCATCAAAAAGAATGAATAAGTCAATGGTGTTATATTCATACAATGGGTTTCTCGTCAGGAATGAAAAAGAACTACTGAGTGCATTTGCAAGGTCATAGGATAAAATAGCAATATATAAAAATCAACTGTATTTCTTTTCTATATCCTAGCAACAAAAAAACCTGGAAAATAAAATTTTAAAAATATCATTTATAATAGCAGCAAATACCGGCACACACCCTAATCTTATCAGCAACCCCATCCTTGAACTACTGCTATAAAACTTCTCACCAAATCCTCCTGGGTTGGGACACAGTTTTTGAGGGCAGGAGTCCGCTGTGTCCCACTTTGCCTGGCAAAGCAATAAAGCTATTCTTTTCTACTTCACCCAAAACTCTGAGATTCAATTCGGCACAGGTGCACAGAGGCCGCGTTTTCAGCATCCCCACAAAGCAAACATGCTTGTAACAAAAACAACAGGGCTCAGAATGGCTACCTGGGTTTTCCATAATCTGGACATGGTTCAATATATAGTTTTTAAGGATCACAGAGACTGCACCACCAGATCAGTTCAAATCCATTCCTTCAGAAGAACATAATTAGAGTAACAATGGATTGACTATTTCAAATCACTTTTCTAAACATCAGTTTAGTGCCTCAGGATTTTCCATGTCAAGGTCCAATTTGTACAGTCTATGTACTCGGTTCTCTGTGGAACCAGACATATCTTCATTATGTTTGCCTGTGAAATGTGAAGATAATCCCACTAGAGATTATGTGTAATCTGAGCCCAAAACAGGATTTCTCTGGTTTTATACTATTGTCATCACACCACTTCTAAGAATCTCAGAACTGCAAGGAATCGCTTTGGAGATAATGAAATCCTCTCATTCCACCACCTTTACAACTCCACCTATTGAGAATCTGTGTCCAGCTCCACCATTTCCATTGTCTTAAACCTCATTACCTCAAAAGGCCTCTTAATGCATCGATGGAGAGCTCAAATTGGAAAATTTGTTCTGAGGATGAATAAAATCTCCCTTTCAACTATTCCCCCCAGGATTCCTTATTCATTCTTAGAAGAAAACCAGGATTAACACATTTCCCCTTCCCATGGCAGTCTTCCCCCACTTTCGGAGTGGCCAGGAACTTCCCTGACCACACCATCCAAACTAAGATGTTCCTTATTGTTCTCTACTTATGCCCTTGCTGTTTCCTTCAAGGCACTCATCACAATTTGCCATTGTTTTTTGTATGTCTTTTTTATAAGAGAATCTTAGCTCTTAGAGGGGCCACACTGAGCTGTCTTACTTATGGCTGGACCCCCAGCATCTGGCACATTGTGGGTGCTCAACAGATACTGGGTACATGAGTCCATGTCTTTAGACATTTTTAAATAGCTCTAGTCTCTCAGCCTTCTGTGACCTGACCATCTATCTTTATTCCTTCTGAGATTTTTCAAATTGCCGAGCCCAGAGAGCAGCAGGTAACAAATCTCTCTGAGTGGGGCTGGCATAAAGAAATAAGAAGTGGAAAGGTTGTGGATCTGGCCAGAGTAAGTGCTTGGCCCAAAGGCACTCCAATTCAAAACACTTTTAACCACTAGTGAAAACCAAGCAGGACCCTATGGGCCTCCTGGGCATGGAAGCCTTTCTGTGCTCCCCATTTCCTGTTTGTAGGGAATAGGCTTCAGCCTCCATGACCTTCCCTGAGTTCCAAGGGGCAGATTCAAACAGTTGGTAATCAGGGAAGGGAGGGGATGCAGAGGCAAGGGAGGAGCAGTCAAGAAACAATAGCGCAGCCTTGGGACAAGATCCTGGTTCTGCCTTGGGGAATACACATAACAGTATCTTTGAGCTCTTCTGCAGAACTAAAACCCCCAACAAATGGAAGATGTTAATTACTTGATGAAGCATTCTTTATTCCAGAGAGAAAGTCACAGTTTGATAACCTCTAGAACCACAGACACTCATCAGGAGACCACCTAAGTCCAGATTAAAGGAATGCAGGTCTTGCACACACCCTGCTCCTTATCAGCAACCCCACCCTTAAACCATTGTTATAAAACTCCTCACAAAATACCACCCCCGGGTTGGGACACACAGTTTTGAGGGAATTAGCCTTCTGTGTCCCTCTTTGCCTGACAAAGTAATAAAGCTATTCTTTTCTACTTAGTCCAAAACTCTGAGATTTGATTCAGCACCAGTGTACAGAGGCTGGGTTTTCAGCATCACTAGAATTGTCGAGCATAACATGTCTGTGAGTGGATTGGGCTTGCAGGCAACCATTTTACAAGCCCTCTTTCAATCCTCCCTTCCTGAACATAGTTTCCAGATCCCTTACCTCCCTCCCCTGGAAATATTCCAGTGTGTCAGTGTTGCTCTTGAAGTTTGCTTAATAGACCAGGAGTCACAGCATGTGGAGCCCAGGATACATGGGACTGTTATCTTCTGTGGTCTGGATAGTAAACGGTTCTCTGAGCAGCCCAGAAGGCCTGGGGTCTCTCAGCAGATGTCCTACGTTGTTGTTGGCTCCAATTGAGTTTGCAGTCAATATGTCTTTTTTTTTACCGTGAACTGATGACAAGCCACTTAATAATATTTATGAAACAGCCTAAACAAAGATCTCTGGCCTTGGAAGAATTCAGACATTTCTTGATGATGTTTTCCTTCAGCACAAGTCTTGACAAGAAGAACAGGATTCCCCAATGCCCTGATTTCCCACAGACAGATGAGGCCCAAGCAACCAATCCAACCACAAAGGAATAATCTAATTGGTTGCTCTTCCTGACCAAGGTAATTACACTAGACCAATAGTTTCCACGTCCTGATGCATACTAGAATCATCTCTGGCCCCATCCGTGGAGATTCTGATGGACGAAGTCTGGGGCACAAGGAATCTGTACTATCAACAAGTTCCCCAGATGATGTGGCACATCCAAGGACCAGAACTGGGGAACCACCCTCTAGACTAGCAACATCAGCATCACAATTCTCAAAACTCTGGAACTGAGGCCTTCTAAGTGGCAGATGTATCCTAAAATTTGAGAGCCAATGATTTAGATCAAGGTTGACAAACTTTTTACCGAAGAGTCAGACAGCAAATATTTTAGGCTTTGTGGGCCAAGAGGCAAAATTGAGGATATTTTTTTGGTACTTATATATAACTGTTTAAAATTTACAGTTGTTGGGGGTTAAACCATGTCCCATCCTCCTCCTCCTCAGAAAAGATAGATGTCCTAATTTCCAGTACCTCAGAGTGTGGCCCTGTTTGGAAATAGGGGCTTCACAGAGGTCATCAAGTTAAGATGAGGTCATTAGAATGGACCCTAATTCAATGTGACCTGTGTCCTTATAAAAAGGGGAAATTTGTACACAGAGACAAACACATAGAGGGAAGATGTGAGACACAGGAGACCACTGCTTACAAGCCAAGGAATGCCTGAGGCTACAATAAACTAGGAACAGATCCTCCCTCACAGCCCTCAGGAGGAACCAACCCTGCTGACACCCTGATTTTGGACTAAGCCTCCATAACTGAGATAATAAATCAGTTCTTTAAGCCACTCGGTTTGTGATACTTTATTATGGCAGTCCTAGAAAACTAATACTCCATTTAAAATGTAAAACAATTCTTAGCTCAAGGGCCATACAAAAACAGGCAAGCAGCAGGCTAAATAAGACCCATGGGCTGTATCTAGGCTGTGCCCCACCATATTGGCTCAACATCCTGGTAATCAATCCATTGTTCATAATCTCATAGTAGACCCAGTCTTAGGTCCCCAAGTACCACTCAGATATTATCTCTTTGGAGTGGTTTTTCATAACCTCTATGTAATGTTGACCCTGTACTTCAGAAGCCTTGCCAGCCTTGCTCACTGCCCTATCCTTAGAACCTGACATGTATCAACTTTCAATAATTATTCAATGAATGAATTTAAGACAGATAATCGGAAGCACTTCCAGCTAGAAGAGACTGTAGATTTCATTCATCACAGTCCTTCAGTTTTCAGAGAGGCAACTCGAATCTACAGTGTGTCAGTGACTGCCCAAAGTAACACGGCAGAAAACCCGGGATTAAGACCCACTTGTCTAGACTCCCAAACTTACAGCCCCATCCTCGCACCACCTATCCTGAAACATTAACACTTAAGACACAACACTTTATCCCCATTTTTACACGACAGACTTGCAAATAAGAAGCGATGTGTTAGGAACATAGGTGTGGTTAGCAAACTGGCCATAAAGCAGCCAAAGGCAGGGTGAGCAGGAGGTACACCAGAACATTCACTGAGGAAAACTCTGTGGTAGACGTTTACCTGGGCTACCTAGCTGCCATCCCTTTTTTGGTAACCACATCCCAATTTCATTTTGCGAAATCAGCACTTTCCCACAGTGTGTAACCATGGAAGAAGGTAATTCTTAGAGCGTACCTTCCAACTACAAAGAGAACGACCCTTCTGCACAATATCCACACAAGGGTACAGTCAGGGACCTGTATGTGCCCTAAGCTCCCTTAATGGGACACTATCTCCCAGACTCTGTAAGTCCCAAGTGACACGGGACAAGTGTATTGGTTACCGATTGCTGTATAGCAAATGACCACAAACTTAGTGTCTTAAAACAACACAAGTTTATTTATTCATAGTTCTATAGGTCAGAATTCTGGGATGTTTTGGCTGGGCTCTTAGCTCAGGGTCTGTGATGATTAATTTTCTATGCCAGCTTGACTGGGGTAAGGGATGCCCATATAGATGGCAAAACATGATTTCTGGGTGCATCTCTGAGGGTGTTCCTGGAAGAGATTAGCATTTGAAACAGTAAAGAAGATGAACCTTCCCAGAGTGGGTGGGCATCATCCAACTGAGGGGCCAAATAGAACAAAAAGACGGAGGAAGGGAGCAGGAAGCCTACACAAGCCACTGAACCAACCTCACTCACTGGGGGCAGACAACAAAAACAATGGGAACTATGAACTTGCAGCTTGTGAAAAGGAGACCCCAAACACAGTAAGTTAAACAAAATGAGAAGAAAGAGAAATATGCAGCAGATGAAGAAGCAAGGCAAAAACCCACCAGAGCAAACAAATGAAGAGGAAATAGGCAGTCTACCTGAAAAAGATTTCAGAATAATGATAGTAAAGATGATGAAAAATCTTGGAAATAGAATGGAAGAAATACAAGAAACGTTTAAAAAGGACCTAGAAGAACTAAAGAGCAAACAAACAATGATGAACAACACAATAAATGAAATTAAAATTTCTCTAGAAGGAATCAATAGCAGAATAACTGAGGCAGAAGAAAGGATAAGTGACCTGGAAGATAAAATAGTGGAAATAACTACTGCAGAGCAGAATAAAGAAAAAAGAATCAAAAGAATTGAGGACAGTCTCAGAGACCTCTGGGACAACATTAAACACACAAACATTTGAATTATAGGGGTCACAGAAGAAGAAGAAAAAGAGAAAGGGTCTGAGAAAATATTTGAAGAGATTATAGTGGAAAACATCCTTAACATGGGAAAGGAAATAGTTAATCAAGTCTCTTTCAGCAGAAACTCTGCAAGCCAGAAGGGAGAGGCAGGACATATTTAAAGTAATGAAAGGGAAAAACCTACAACCAAGATTACTCTAGCTAGCAAGGATCTCATTCAGATTCAACAGAGAAATTAAAACCTTTACAAACAAGCAAAAGTTAAGAGAATTCAGCATCACCAAACCAGCTTTACAACAAACACTAAAGGAACTTCTCTAGGCAGGAAACACAACAGAAGGAAAAGACCTACAAAAACACACCCAAAACAATTAAGAAAATGGGAATAGCAACATACATATCAATAATTACCTTAAATGTAAATGGATTAAATGCTCCAACCAAAAGACATAGATTGGCTGAACGGATACAAAAACAAGGCCCATATATATGCTGTCTACAAGAAACCCACTGCAGACCTAGGGACACATACAGACTGAAAGTGAGCGGATAGAAAAAGATATTCCATGCAAATGGAAATCAAAAGAAAGCTGGAGTAGTAATACTCATATCAGATAAAACAGACTTTAAAATAAAAACAATTACAACAGACAAGGAAGGACACTACATAGTGATCAAGGGATCAATCCAAGAAGAAGATATAACAATTATAAATATACATGCACCCAACATAGGAGCACCTCAATACATAAGGCAAATGCTAACAGCTATAAAAGAGGAAATCGACAGTAACACATTAATAGTGGGGGACTTTAACACCTCACTTACACCAATGGACAGATCATCCAGACAGAAAATTAATAAGGAAACACAAGTTTTAAATGACACAATAAACCAGAAAGATTTAATTGATATTTATAGGACACTCCATCCAAAAACAGCAGATTATACTTTCTTCTGAAGTGCATATGGAATATTCTGCAGGATAGATCACATCTTGGGTCACAAATCAAGCCTTGGTAAATTTAAGAAAACTGAAATCGAAGCAAGCATCTTTTCTGACCACAATGCTATGAGATTAGAAATCAATTACAGGGAAAAAAATGTAAAAAACACTAACACATGGAGGCTGAACAATACTAAGTAACCAAGAGATCATTGAAGAAATCAAAGAGGAAATCAAAAAATACCTAGAAACAAATGACAATGAAAACATGATGATCCAAAACCTATGGGATGCAACAAAAACAGTTTTTGTTTTTTTTTTTAAGATTTTTAGAAATTTCATGTAATGTCTGAAACATTTATATTAACATATTTCCATACATATTTCCATACCAAAAAAACAGTTCTAACAGGGAAGTTTATAGCAATACAATCCTATGTCAAGAAACAAGAAAAATCTCAAATAAACAATCTAACCTTACACCTAAAGGAACTAGAGAAAGAAGAACAAACAAAACCCAAAGTTAGCAGAAGGAAAGAAATCATAAAGATCAGAGCAGAAATAAATGAAATAGAAACAAAGAAAACAGTAACAAAGATCAATAAAACGAAAAGCTGGTTCTTTCAGAAGATAAACAAAACTGATAAACCACTAGCCAGACTCATCAGGAAAAAAAGGGAGAAGACTAAAATCAACAAAATTAGAAATGAAAAAGGAGAAGTAACAAATGACTCTGAAGAAATACAATGGATCATGAGAGATTACTACAAGCAAATATATGTCAATAAAATAGACAACCTGGAAGAAATGCACAAATTCTTAGAAATGCACAACCATCCGAGACTGAACCAGGAAGAAATAGAAAATATAAACAGACTAATCACAAGCACTGAAATTGAAACTGTGATTAAATATCTTCCAACAAACAAAAGCCCAGGACCAGATGGCTTCACAGGCGAATTCTATCAAACATTTAGAGAAGAGCTAACACCTATCCCTCTCAAACTCTTCCAAAATATTGCAGAGAAAGGAACACTCCCAAACTCATTCTACGAGGCCACCATCACCCTGATACCAAAACCAAACAAAGATGTCACCAAAAAGGAAAACTACAGGCCAATATCACTGACGAACACAGATGCAAAAATCCTCAACAAAATACTAGCAAACAGAATCCAACAGCACATTAAAAGGATCATACACCATGATCAAGTGGTGTTTATCCCAGGAATGCAAGGATTCTTCAATATACGTAAATCAAACAATGTGATACACCGTATTAACAAACTGAAGGAGAAAAGCCATATGATAATCTCAATAGATGCAGAAAAATATTCTGACAAAATCCAACATCCATTTATGACAAAAACTCTCCAGAAAGTAGGCATAGAGAGAACCTACCTCAAGATAATAAAGGCCATATATGAGAAACTCACAGCCAACATCATTCTCAATGGTAAAAAACTGAAACCATTTCCTCTAAGATCAGGAACAAGACAAGGTTGCCCACTCTCACCACTATTATTCAACATAGTTTTGGAAGTTTTAGCCACAGCAATCAGAGAAGAAAGAGAAATAAAAGGAATACAAATCAGAAAAGAAGAAATAAAACTGTCATTATTTTCAGATGACATGATACTATACATAGAGAATCCTAAAGATGCTACCAGAAAACTACTAGAGCTAATCAATGAATTTGGTAAAGTAGCAGGATACAAAATTAATGCACAGAAATCTCTTGCATTCCTATACACTAATGATGAAAAATCTGAATGAGAAATTAAGGAAACACTCTCATTTACCATTGCAACAAAAAGAATAAAATACCTAGGGATAAACCTACCTAGAGGAGACAAAAGACCTGTATTCAGAAAACTATAAGACACTGATGAAAGAAATTAAAGATGATACAGACAGACGGAGAGATGTACCAATGTCTTGGATTGGAAGAATCAACATTGTGAAAATGACTATACTACCCAAAGCAATATCTACAGATTCAATGAAATCCTTATCAAACTACCAATGGCATTTTTCACAGAACCATAACAAAAAAATTTCACAATTTGTATGGAAACACAAAAGACCCCGAATAGCCAAAGCAATCTTGAGGGGAAAAAAACAGAGCTGGAGGAATCAGGCTCCCTGACTTCAGACAATACTGCAAAGCTACAGTAATGAAGACAATATGGTACTGGCACAAAAACAGAAATATAGATCAATGGAACAGTATAGAAAGCCCAGAGATAAACTCACGCACATATGGTCACCTTATTTTTGATAAAGGAGAAAAGAATATACAATGGAGAAAAGACAGCTTCTTCAATAAGCAGTGCTGGGAAAACTGGACAGCTACATGTAAAAGAATGAAATTAGAACACTTTCTAACGCCATACACAAAAATAAACACAAAATGGATTAAAGACCTAAATGTAAGGCCAGACACTATAAAACTCTTAGAGGAAAACATAGGCAGAACACTCTAGGACATAAATCACCAAAAGATCCTTTGTGACCCACCTCTTAGAGAAATGGAAATAAAAACAAAAATAAACGAATGGGACCTAATGAAACTTGAAAGCTTTGGCACAGCCAAGGAAACCATAAACAAGATGAAAAGACAACCCTCAGAATGGGAGAAAATATTTTTAAACGAAGCAACTGACAAAGGATTAATCTCCAAAATATACAAGCAGCTCATGCAGCATGCAGTCAATATCAAAAAAACAAACAACCCAATCCAAAAATGGGCAGAAGACCTAAATAGATATTTTTCCAAAGAAGATGTACAGATTGCCAACAAACACATGAAAGGATGCTCAACATCACTAATCATTAGAGAAACGCACATCAAAGCTACAATGAGGTATCACCTCACAACGGTCAGAATGGCCATCATCAAAAAAATCTACAAACAATAAATTCTGGAGAAGGTGTGGAGAAAAGGGAACCCTCTTGCACTGTTGGTGGGAATGTAAAGTGATACAGCCACTACGGAGAACAGTATGGAAGTTCCTTTAAAAACTAAAAATAGAGCTACCATATGACCCAGCAATCCCACTACTGGGCATATACCCTGAGAAAACCATAATTCAAAAAGAGTCATGTACCACAGTGTTCATTGCAGCTCTATTTACAGTAGCCAGGACACGGAAGCAACCTAAGTGTCCATCGACAGATGAATAGATAAAGAAGATGTGGCACATATATACAATGGAATATTACTCAGCCATAAAAAGACAAGAAACTGAGTTATTTGTAGTGAGGTGGATGGACTTAGAGTCTGTCATACAGAGTGAAGTAAGTCAGAAAGAGAAAAACAAATACCGTATGCTAACACATATATATGGAATCTAAAAAAAAAAAAAGTTTCTGATGAACCTAGGGGCAGGACAGGAATAAAGACACAGATGTAGAGAATGAACTTGAGGACATGGGGAGGGGGGAGGGGGAAGGGTAAGCTGGGACGAAGTGAGAGAGTAGCATTGACATATATACACTATGAAATGCAAAATAGATAGCTAGTGGGAAGCAGCCACATAGCACAGGGAGATCAGCTCAGTGCTTTGTGACCACCCAGAGGGGTGGGATAGGGAGGGTGGAAGGGAGACGCAAGAGGGAGGGGATATGAGGTTATATGTTTATGTATAGCTGATTCACTTTGTTATACAGCAGAAACTAACACAACATTGTCAAGCAATTATACTCCAATAAAGATGTTAAAAAAAAAAAAAAAGAAAAAAAGATGGAGGAAGGGCAAATTTGCTTTCTGCTTGAGCAGGGACATCCGTCTTCTCCTGCCCTTGGACGTCGGTACTCCTGGTTCTTGGGCCTTCAGACTTGGACTAGGACTTACACTTCGGACACAGGCTGAATTACACCCCAGCTTTCCTGGGTCTCTGGCTTACAGATCACGTGACATGATCTGCCTCTCAGCCTCCATCATCATGTGAGCCAATTCCTACAGTAAATATCCTCTTATATATACAGTTAACCCTTGAACAACATGGTTTTGAGCTGTGTGAGTTCACAGTTCAAATTCAGGTAAGATATGCACATTTTTTTCAATAAATATGTAATACAGCACTACACGATCCGAGGTTGTTTGAATCTGCAGATGTGGGAATGCAGATATGGAGGACCTACCGTAAAGTTATAATATATGCTGATTTTCAACTATTTGGAGGGTTGGCCAGTGCCCCAATTTTCGAGTCATTCAAGTGTCAACTGTAACTATGTATATCCTGTTGGTTCTGTTCCTCTGGAGAACCCTGGCTTATACAGGATCTTACAAGATATTGCCCGGCTATGTTCTCATCTGACACACCTCTTCCAAGCTCTTTCTGTTACTAGCAGAATTCAGTTCCTTTCAGTTGTAGGACTGAGTTCCTTGTTTCCTTTTTGGCTGTTGGCCAGGGGTCACTCTCAGCTCCCTGAAGTCATTTTATGGTCCTGGCATATGACACCTTCCATCTTCAAAGCCAGCAGTAGCACACAGCACCCTTTTGACGTTTTGAATCTGACTTCCCCTTCTGCCTTCCTCTTCTGCTTTAAAGGGATCTTATGATTAGATCAGGCCGATCCTGATACTCTCCATATCTTAAGGTCAACTGACTTTGGACTTCTTATCTGCAAGATCCTTTCACATCAGTACCTAGATTAGTGTGCCAGTGAATAACCATGGGATGGGAATCTTGGAGCCTCTGTAGAATTCTACCTGCCACAGCTAGGGACATCTGGAGGTCACCTTCATTTCAAAGGCAGCAGTGGTGATAGCATGCCAGACACTTGGTTCCTGCTAGGAGACAGAGACTGTTGCTGTTTTTCCCACTTCCTGCTTTCTGGGTCTATGGTGGTTCCTATCATTTTCAAACTTGGTCTCCCAGCCTCTCATCAAAGCTGATGACTCCTGGGACTTCCCTGGCGGTCCAGTGGTTAAGGCTACATGCTTCCACAATAGGGGGCACAGGTTCGATCCCTGGTGGTCAGGGAACTAAGATCCCATATGCAACGTGGCCTGGCCAAAAAAAATAAAATAAAAGCTGATGACTCCTAACATAAATAAACAAATCTCCATTTACCTGACATTGACCAAAGCCTACTTCTCTTGCTTACAATCAAGAAACTTGGTTGTCTCAAGCTTCAATAAATATCCAGCAATTCACCAGAAAACAAAAACAAAAACAAAATCCAGGGTTGTAGAATTGGAAAGATCAGAGGTACATGGAAAGCTTTGTGAAACCACATACCTCATGCCCCCAAATCTGGCATGCTGATTTGAAATACTTGAATTCTACTATGCCATAGGAAATCAACCATTGTCTTATTTAAACAAAGGTAGTCAGTGGTCATTGTGGTAGAAACAAATTAACTGGTCAATTTAAACAAAGACTTACTCTAATTTTCTTTTAATTTCAAAAAAGTGGACTAGAGAGAAGCTGAAGTTTAATACTAGCTGAAAAGTGAAAAGTCTGTCAGAAAGTCTTTTGACCTCATATAGTTGTTATACTACATTTTTAACTTCACGTTTTCCTAAACTGAACAACTTCTTCCCACAGACTCAGCCAGACCACACATGCCTCAAGATTCAGATTTTGTACCTGAGCTTGTGTGCAAGGTCACCTTTCCACACAAACACGGGCAGGGTTTCTGGGGTGGCTTCAGTAGAAGCATACACGTCCCACTGTATCCCTTTCTAGTTCAAAGTTTCCTTGCAGGGATTTCTTTGTTCTATGGGGTAAAGAGACTCGGTCAGCTCCTTTGAATCACATTTGGCCGCAAGAGCCTAATCTGCTACCTGCCCACCTAGGTTTTCTGACCCTGGACAAATCCAAGGAGTATAACTGCCCTGGGCCTTGGATGGGACAGGGTGACTGTCCTAGGTAAGAGTGGATGAGCAGTCCACAATGCACAGAAAAGGGAAACCAAAGCAGCCCTCATTCCCCTGAACCTTGATTTTGTTTATAGATGGCAAACTTTATGTGGAAAAACGCGTTTGTGCCAGCCTCCTCGGGCAGCCCTGTGACAGTTCATTCCTCCACTGTTGAACTGGGCTTGGGCAAAAAGCACCACGTTGTGAAGAATGGCTGGCAATGGGCAGAACGCACTGTGTGTTTCTACAGTCTACTCCAGCATAAACGGACCTCGCTTATTAGTCAGTGACGAGCCAGGAACTCCCCTGCTTGGGAAGACAAAGGCCACATCCAGGGAAATAAGGAAACAGATTGATCCAGTGCATACTCGGTCCCCTTCCTCCTCCTCTCCCTCCCCTCATACCTGGGGTTCACTTGCCTCTGCCTAGCTTCGGGCACCTGACAGATGGTGTTCAGGATACTGCTCCAGGATGTAGTGTTCTGTACCTTTGAGGTATCCTCAGTTTTTGGAGCAGGCAGGGAAAAGTGAAGGAGGTACTCCTACTCTGAGTTCTTGATTAGTGAACACAGAGGATGTTTGATCAGTACAGAGATGAGGCATCCAGACTCCGGATACTGATGGCCTAGACTTGAGTCTAGCTCCATCACTATATTTGTCAGGGAAAGTGTTATAATTAACAAGTAAACCCCCAAATCTCAGTGACTAAACATAACACAGGTACTGCTCACTCAGGTCGCTGTACAGTGTGCTTTTGGCTAAGAGGTCTGGCTCCATGAAGTTATTCAGGGACTCAGGCTCGTTCCATCCATGGCCCTGCCAGTACCCAGAGCCTTGGAGTCAGCAGATCAGGGAAGAGTGAGCATGGTCTGGAGATGTGTATTTCACCTACCAGCCATGGACCAGACTCAGTTATATGATCTCACCTATCGGCAAGGGAGGCTGGGAAGTGTAGTCTAGCTTGGCCCAGAGGGAAAAGGAAACCGGCGTGGTGAACAAACCCAGTCTCTGCCATATCTGCTTACTTAAGAAAATTCCTGTGTTTTATGTTTTCTATTTTCACGCGTTTATGTTGTTTCTTCCCCTGTTAATTGGGTATACTAGTCAGGGTCCTCCAGAGAAACAACACATGACATACGAGTGTGTGTGTATATGTGTGTGTGTGTGTAGGTGTGTGTGTGTGTGTCTGTGTGTGTGGAGAGAGAGAGAGAGAGAGAGAGAGACAGAGACAGAGACAGAGACAGAGACAGAGACAGAAAGATGGATTGATTTTAAGGAATTAGCTCACGGGATTGTTCAAGCTGCCAAGTCTGAAATCAGAGCAAACTGGCAGGCAAGAGTTTTACAGTTCAAGTCTGAGTCTGAAGGCAGTCTGGAGGCTCAATTCCTTCTTCCTTAGGAAATCTCAGAATTTTAAGGCCTTCGACTGATTAGATGAGGCCCATCACATTAGGGAGGTACTCTGCTTTCCTCAAAGTCTACTGATTTCAAAGTTAATCTCATCTGAAAAATACCTTCATAGCAACATCTGGACTACTGTGTGACCAAATATCTGGGTACTGTGGCCCAGCCAAGTTAATACATAAAATTAACCATTACAATGGGTATGATAAGTTAATAGTATAAAGCACCAGCACCATAGCTGGCAACTAGAAAGCTCTCCGTACAACTTAGTTTACTGTCACTAATGGAGTTGTTATTACCATCAGTACTACTACTAATTGAGGCCTGAACACAGCCCCATAGCACCACTACCCCATCGAACCATCTAGGGAGTGATTGACCTAGAAAGGTCTCACCTTAGACAAGTGTTCTCATTATTTTTTTCAAAGCGCTTTTCCATTTACTATCTCACGCAGGCCTTCAGTCAATCCTATGAAGTGGGCAGGGCAACATTATTCCTACTATTTTTTATTTTACAGTTGAGGTTCAGAGAGTATGGCTGCCCTCCCTCCCCACCCCTTCCTAATCTGTGCCCCGTCCCATCCTCCAGATTCTGTTCTAGGAGAGCCGCCCCTGTCCTGTACGGGAGATACCTTTCTTCTAACCTGATTTAAAATTCATTATATATTATATTCCCATAGAACTAATAATGTAACAATTGTCAGGTAGTGTTACAGCAGGCAGGTAGCTAGATATGAGCAGAGAAAGGGGGGCAGGGGCCAGGTGGCAGGAAATATGCATCTTGTAAACAGCAGGGGTCCATGGGCAGACAACGAAAAGCAGGAACCCCGACAGGAAACCACACATTTTGGGTGATAAGTGTCCTGAAGGTGGACAAAGAAAGGTGGGGAAAGGCGGGAATCTCCTGCATCCAAATGTAACCTGGTGCTCACTATGCTCTCATTACAATAAAATTAGACTTGCAGATAAGAAGTACCCATCATGCACCGACACCATGACACTTCTGATCTAAGCTAAATAAGGAGAAAAATCCCTCCTCCCCTTGGGAAGATGAAGCTGGGATGAAAATCAGGGACTACAACCCCCAAACTCCTCCTTCCCCAGAGAATATTCCACCCTCATTTGTAAGCCCCTCATAACCAGCTTGCCAAAGAAGCCCAGCGCAGCAGTTTCTCACCTGTCTGCCTGCTCTCCCTCTGACTGTATTCTTACTTAAATAAATCCTCACTTTACTTTCTTGACCTCCCTGTCTCATTTCTGAATTCTTTCTGTGATACGGCAAGAACCTTAAATTCACTGGGAACAGCAGGATTAATTAAAATACTCTTATTAATACTTCCCTTCAGGTACTGCATGAATTAAACAGGTTTCCGTATAAAGATCTTGGGAACCTAATTCACCATTTAAAACATTTAAATTAGTATTTCCACAGGAACACAAGCCCCATGATTCAAGAAATAAACCTAAGAATGAACTTTTGGAGTAGGACTCGGTTTATACGCATGGACTTCCTGCATGAGCGCTGACACCAGGACTGGCCTAAGGTGCAGCTGGGAAGCAGTCAGGGTTTGTCTTTGGTGCCCTTCCAGCCCCTGTGTTCCAGGCCTCACCCTTCTGCAGCATCTGTGTTCTTCAGCACTGCTTATACCAAATAAATAAGACAGAAGCAGAAGTCAAAAGCCTGGGTATCGGGCTTGGCTCTGTCCTAACCAGTTGTGTGACCTCAGACAAGTCTTTTTACTTTGGTTCCCTTGACTGTAAGTCAAAGAGGTTAGATAAACTCATGGCAGGTTGCCTTTCAACCTCACCGTTCCTCAGCCTACTCTGTGTCACCCGTTCAGGGGATCTCATTGTCAGCTGCCTGATAACAGAGACTCACCGGCTTCCTCTCATCGTACCCAGTGGTCCTGAAATCTCCAAGGGGGATGATAGTGACCAACCCCAAAGCCTTCAGCACACAAAAGAATTCCTTGCTAATGGTGGGAGTTCAGGCATAGAACCACCATATTGGAGGATTCTTTGAGGACAGTTGCCCCTTAAATCCTACCAGTTGGGAAGCAGCTCACTCTCCACCCTCTCACCCGTCAGCCTGGGATTCTGTACCCAGCCGCCCATGGCTAGAGAGAGAATATTTATGCAGGCTGGAATGATGGGGTAACAGGAGCCATGCGGAGTTCAGAGGAGAGAGTCATTCAATCGCAGATGTTGTCCCTCAAAACCCAAAGCCCTTAGAGGGCAAATTATTTCAGCTGCCTGAGCTGGTGTGCTTTACAACGCAGTTGGTGTATGCCTCCTGTCCGGCGAGAAGCACGATCCCCTTTCCCCAAGGACACTGGTGACCTCCCCCCCCAACCTTGTCTCCCTGACCTGCGTGTGGGCCAGTCATGCTCTTCTGAAACTAGATACTGTGAGGCCAGAGCGGTGCATAGCAGAAGAGGCCAGCCCAGTTCACTAATCCAATGAAAAGGTAGCTTTCCACAGGGCACATAGTGTTCCCCTCCGCCCATAATGCCTGCCTGTGTCTGGGGGCGGCATTGCTGTGAAATACCCAAGACAAATCTAAGCCTGCTGAGAAGTCCTCCCACTCCTGTCAACCCTGAGGAAAATAAGTCATCCAGTGCAGTGTAACACAGCCCCGATGGTCCTAAGACCTAGGGTTCAGTCCGATCTCTATAACTCGCTTAACAGGTGACCTTGGACAAGTCATTTAAATGCTGTGGGACCTTCTGGCTTTAGGATTCTATCAATAAGCCCACACATTACCACAGAGGCAGGACAGTCCTCACTTTCACTATTTTCTCTCCAAAGGAAGAAAGTTAAAAAACAAAAGAAAACAAACATCAGATGCCTTTGGTGTGCCATATATCTTTCAATCCTACCACTAACGCAATGAGACAAATATTATCATCCTCATTTTACAGACGAGGAAACAAGCTTTCAGGTAGGTTTAGTAACTGCTATGGACTGACCTATGTCCTCCCCAAGTTCATAAATTGAAGCCCTAACCCTCAATGTGACTGTATTAGGATATAGGGTCCTTAGGAGGTAATTAAGGTTAAACGAGGTCAAGAGGGTAGAACTCTAATCCCCTAGGACCGGTGGCCTTATAAGAAGAGGGAGAGCCCTTCCCCCATCACATGCACAGAAGAAGGGCTGGGGAGCACACAGTGAGACAGCACCTGGCACAGCACATGCTCAAAAATTATGCTTGACTGATGGCTTCAGGACATTCATTTGGACCTGAAGAGTGAACTGAAACTCCAAACAGTCTCTGGGCTCAGGAAGTTTGAAAATAGTTCTAAATCTACTATTACTTAATGAAGACGTCACTCCATACTTCAATTTGAAGAAAAGACATAAACCATTCAACTAGAACTGGAAAATTACAAGTCTCTGGAATGGTTATTTTTTAAATTACCTACCAATTTTAAGTCTAAACTTGCTTTAATGTTAGTTCCAGGGTAGCACTGCCATTAACACTGAGATAATCAATAGAAAGCAGACTTCACGGGTTTACAACATCTACCATCATTCCTTCTATTTATTTTTTACCATATTCTTCTTTGATCAGGGTAGAGAATAATTCAGGCTATCACTTATGTTATAATACATAAAACTTATATACCAAAACATCTAACAACCTCCAAGATTGTTGAGGAAAACACCCTAAAGGAACAAAACAGTCGGTATAAAAAGCTACCATCTATTTATAAAACAGCAAAAAAAATTACATACACACATTTAAATATCCATGCATGCACATATATATGCATTTGTCTATACTTGCACAAAATATCCTTGAAAGGGTTCACCAAAAACAGTGATAATACTGGTTATCTGTAGGGAGGAGAACTTGGAAAATAGTAAGAGACTTTTTAAAATGTTTTTGTGGGTGTGTTTTTAACATTATTGTTTACTATTCTATTGAGGTAAAGTGTGAAAATCTTAAGTGAACAGCTCAATGAATTTTTACATAAGTATTCACCCTTATAACCACAACCTTGGTCAAATACAGAACATTTCCAGAACCCCAGAGGACACCACCCCCTGCTCCTATCCAGTCAATACCCAGACCCAAAAGACAACTGGCTTCTGACCTAGATCACAATATAGATGGATTCATACAGTACCTAATCTCTCATGTCTGGCTTCTTTCATTGGACATTATGGCTATGAGATTCAACCATGTTCTTGCATGTGGCAGTCCTTTTTCATTACCATGTAGTATTCCATTGCATATGAATAAATGATGTAGCAATATACCAGTTTGTATATCCACTACTTATGGTGAACATTGCATTGTTTCAGTTTAGAGACATAATGAATAAAATTTGCTAGGAGTATTCTGGTAGTATTCCAGGAGTCTTTTGGAGGACTTACAAAAACTCATTTCTGAGGAATTGTTAGATCCACAGGTAAAAGTATTTAAGTTTTAGTAGAGATTTCCAAGCGTTTGTACCAATTTACACTCCCATGTACATGAGAGTACATGAGAGTTCCAGTTAGTTGCTCCACATTGTTGCCAACATTTGGTATTGTTTTTTTAATTTATTTTTTTATACAGCAGGTTCTTATTAGTTATCTATTTTATACATTTTAGTGTATCTGTGTCAATCGCAATCTCCCAATTCATCCCACCACCACCACCCAACCCCTCCCCCTGCTTTTCCCCCTTGGTGTCCATACGTTTGTTCTCTACATCTGTGTCTCTATTTCTGCCTGGCAAACTGGTTCACCTGTACCATTTTTCTAGATTCCGCATATATGCATTAATACACGATATTTGTTTTTCTCTTTCTGACTTACTTCACTCTGTATGACAGTCTCTAGGTCCATCCACATCTCTACAAATGACCCAAATTCAGTCCTTTTTATGGTTGAGTAATATTCCATTGTATATATGTACTACATCTTCTTTATCCGTTTGTCTGTCGATGGACATTTATGTTGCTTCCATGACCTGGCTATTGTAAATACTGCTGCAATGAACATTGGGGTGCATGTGCCTTTTTTTTTTTTGAATTTTATTTATTTTTTATACAGCAGGTTCTTATTAGTTATCCATTTTATACATATTAGTATATACATGTCAATCCCAATCTCCCAATTCATCCCACCACCACCACCCCCGCGGCTTCCCCCCTTGGTGTCTATACGTTTGTTCTCTACATCTGTGTTTCTATTTCTGGCCTGCAAACCGGTTCATCTGTACCATTCTTCTAGGTTCCACATATATGCGTTAATATACGATATTTGTTTTTCTCTTTCAAACTTACTTCACCTTGTATGACAAGTCTCTAGATCCATCCACATCTCTACAAATGACCCAATTTCGTTCCTTTTTATGGCTGGGTAATATTCCATTGTATATATGTACCACATCTTCTTTATCCATTCGTCTGTCGATGGGCATTTAGGTTGCTTCCATGACCTGGCTATTGTAGAAAGTGCTGCAATGAACATTGGGGTGTATGTGTGATTTTGAATTATGGTTTTCTCTGGGTATATGCCCAGTAGTGGGATTGCTGGGTCATATGGTAATTCTATTTCTGGTTTTTAAAGGAACCTCCATACTGTTCTCCATAGTGGCTGTATCAATTTACATTCCCACCAACAGTGCAAGAGGGTTCCCTTTTCTCCACACCCTCTCCAGCATTTGTTGCTTGTAGATTTTCTGATGATGCCCATTCTAACTGGTGTGAGGTGATACCTCATTGTAGTTTTGATTTGCATTTCTCTAATAATTACTGATGTTGAGCAGTTTTTCATGTGCCTCTTGGCCATCTGTAAGTCTTCTTTGAAGAAATGTCTATTTAGGTCTTCTGCCCATTTTTTGATTGGATTGTTTGTTTTTTTAATATTGAGCTGCATGAGCTGATTATATATTTTGGACATTAATCCTTTGTCCATTGACTCGTTGGCAAATATTTTCTCCCATTCTGAGGGTTGTTTTTTTGTCTTGTTTATAGTTTCCTTTGCTGTACAAAAGATTTTAAGTTTCATTAGGTCTCATTTGTTTATTTTTGTTTTTATTTCCATTACTCTAGGAGGTGGGTCAAAAAAGATCTTGCTGTGATTTATGTCAAAGAGTGTTCTTCCTATGTTTTCCTCTAAGAGTTTTATAGTATCCGGTCTTACATTTAGGCCTTTAATCCATTTTGAGTTTATTTTTGTGTATGGTGTTAGGGAGTGTTCTAATTTCATTCTTTTACATGTAGCTGTCCAGTTTTCCCAGCACCACTTATTGAAGAAACTGTCTTTTCTCCATTGTCTATCCTTGCCTCCTTTGTCATAGATTAGTTGACCATAGGTGCGTGGGTTTATCTCTGGGCTTTCTAAACCTGTTCCATTGATGTATATTTCTGTTTTTGTGCCAGTACCATATTGTCTTGATTACTGTAGCTTTGCAGTATAGGTTGAAGTCAGGGAGCCTGATTCCTCCAGCTACGTTTTTTTCCCTCAAGATTTCTTTGGCTATTCGGGGTCTTTTGTGTCTCCATAAAAATTTTAAGATTTTTTGTTCTAGTTCTGTGAAAAATGCCATTGGTAAATTGATAGGGATTGCATTGAATCTGTAGATTGCTTTGTGTAGTATAGTCATTTTCACAATATTGATTCTTCCAATCCAAGAACATGGCATATCTCTCCATCTGTTAGTGTCATCTTTGAATTCCTTCATCAGGGTCTTATAGTTTTCTGAGTACAGGTTTTTACCTCCTTAGGTAGGTTTATTCCTAGGTAATTTATTCTTTTTGTTGCAGTGGTAAATGGGATTGTTTCCTTCATTTCTCTTTCCGATCTTTCATTGTTAGTGTATAGGAATGCCAGAGATTTCTGTGCATTAATTTCGTATGTTGCAAATTTACCAGATTCATTGATTAGTTATAGTAGTTTTCTGGTAGAGTCTTTAGAATTCTCTATGTATAGTATCATGTCATCTGTAAACAGTGACAGTTTTACTTCTTCTTTTCCAATTCGTATTTCTTTTTCTTCTCTGATTGCCATGCCTAGGACTTCCAAAACTATGTTGAATAATAGTGGTGAGAGTGGACATCCTTGTCTTTTTCCTGATGTTAGAGGAAATGGTTTCAGTTTTTCACCATTGAGAATGATGTTTGCTGTGGCTTTGTTGTATATGGTTTTTATTATGTTGAGGTAGGTTCCCTCTATGCCCACTTCCTGGAGAGTTTTTTTTTATCATAAATGGGTGTTGAATTTTGTCAAGACCTTTTTCTGCATCTATTGAGATGATCATATGGTTTTTATTCTTCAATTTTTTAATATGGTGTATCACATTGATTGATTTGCATATACTGAAGAATCCTTGCATCCTTGGGATAAATCCCACTTGATCATGGTGTATGATCCTTTTAATGTGTTGTTGGATTCTGTTTGCTAGTATTTTGTTGAGGATTTTTGCATCTGTATTCATCAGTGATATTCGTCTGTAACTGTTTATTTTTGTAGTATCTTTGGTTTTGGTATCAGGGTGATGGTGGCCTCATAGAATGAGTTTGGGAGTGTTCCTTCCTCTGCAATTTTTTGGAAGAGTTTGAGAAGGATGGGTGTTAGCTCTTCTCTAAATGTTTTATAGAATTCACCTATGAAGCCATCTGGTCCTGGATTTTTGTTTGTTGGAAGATTTTTAATCACAGTTTCAATTGCATTACTTGTGATTGGTCTATTCATATTTTCTATTTCTTCCTGGTTCAGTCTTGGAAGGTTATACCTTCCTAAGAATTTCTGCATTTCTTTCAGGTTGTCCATTTTATTGGCATAGAGTTTCTTACAGTAGTCTCTTACGATGCTTTGTATTTCTGAGGTGTCTGTTGTAACTTCTCCTTTTTCATTTCTAATTTTATTGATTTGAGTCCTCTCCCTCTTTTCTTGATGAGTCTGGCTAATGGTTTATCAATTTTGTTTATCTTCTCAAAGAACCACCTTTTAGTTTTATTGATCTTTGCTACTGTTTTCTTTGTTTCTATTTCATTTATTTCTGCTCTGATCTTTATTTCTTTCCTTCTACTAACTTTGGGGTTTGTTTATTCTCCTTTCTCTAGTTCCTTTAGGTGCAAGGTTAGATTGTTTATTTGAGATTTTTCTTGTTTCTTGATGTAGGATTGTATTGCTGTACACTTCCCTCTTGGAACTGCTTTTTTTGCATCCAGTAGGTTTTGGATCGTCGTGTGTTCA
Organism: Balaenoptera borealis; assembly: GCF_965194805.1. NCBI lineage: Eukaryota > Metazoa > Chordata > Mammalia > Artiodactyla > Balaenopteridae > Balaenoptera > Balaenoptera borealis. The sequence goes on along the minus strand of NC_138867.1, from coordinate 33,363,047 downwards.
TTGTCATTTGTTTCTAGGTATTTTTGATTTCTTCAAGGATCTCTTGGTTATGTAGTAACGTATTGTTTAGCTTCCATGTGTTTGTGTTTTTTACAGTTTTTTCCCTGTAATTGATTTCTAATCTCATAGCGCTGTGGTCAGAAAAGATGCTTGCTACGATTTCAGTTTTCTTAAATTTACCGAGGCTTGATTTGTGACCCAAGATGTGATCTATCCTGCAGAATATTCCATATGCACTTCAGAAGAAAGTGTAATCTGCTGTTTTCAGATGGAATATCCTATAAATATCAATTAAATCTTTCTGGTCTATTGTGTCATTTAAAGCTTGTGTTTCCTTATTAATTTTCTGTCTGGATGATCTGTCCATTGGTGTAAGTGAGGTGTTAAAGTCCCCCACTATTATTGTGTTACTTTCAATTTCCTCTTTTATAGCTGTTAGCATTTGCCTTATGTATTGAGGTGCTCCTATGTTGGGTGCATATATATTTATAATTGTTATATCTTCTTCTTGGATTGATCCCTTGATCACTATGTAGTGTCCTTCCTTGTCTGTTGTAATAGTTTTTATTTTAAAGTCTGTTTTATCTGATATGAGAATTGCTACTCCAGCTTTCTTTTGATTTCCATTTGCATGGAATATCTTTTTCCATCCCCTCACTTTCAGTCTGTATGTGTCCCTAGGTCTGAAGTGGGTCTCTTGTAGACAGCATATATATGGGTCTTGTTTTTTATCCATTCAGCAAGCCTGTGTCTTTTGGTTGGAGCATTTAACCCATTCACATTTAAGGTAATTATTGATATGTATGTTCCTATTACCATTTTCTTAATTGTTTTGGGTTTGTTTTTTTAGGTCCTTTTCTTCTCTTGTGTTTCCCACTTAGAGAAGTTCCTTTAGCATTTGTTGTAGAGCTGGTTTGGTGATGCTGAACTCTCTAAGCTTTTGCTTCTCTGTGAAGCTACTGAGTTCTCCATTGAATCTGAATGAGATCCTTGCCAGGTAGAATAATCTTGGCTGTAGTTTCTTCCCTCTCATCACTTTAGATATATCATGCCACTCTCTTCTGGCTTGTAGTTACTGCTGAAAGATCAGCTGTTAACCTTATGGGAGTTTCCTTGTATATTATTTGTCATTTTTCCCTTGTTGCTTTTTATAATTTTTCTTTGTCTAATTTTTGTCAATTTGATTACTATGTGTGTCAGTGTGTTTCTTCTTGTGTTTATCTTTCCTGAGACTCTCTGTGCTTCCTGGACTTGGGTGGCTATTTCCTTTCCCATGTTAGAGAAGTTTTCAACTATAATCCCTTCAAATATTTTCTCAGGTCCTTTCCCTTTCTCTTCTTTTTCTGGAACCCCTATAATGCGAATGTTGGTGCATTTAATATTGTCCCAGAGGTCTCTTATGGTGTCTTCACTTCTTTTCATTCTTCTTTTTTTATTCTGTTACACAGCAGTGAATTCCACCATTCTGTCTTCCAGGTCACTTATCTGTTCTTCTGCCTCAGTTATTCTGCTATTGATTCCTTCTAGTGTAGTTTTCATTTCAGTTATTGTATTGTTCATCTCTTTAATTCTTTTGTTTATTTGTTCTTTAATTCTTCTAGGTGTTCTTTAATTCTTCTAGGTCTTTGTTAAACATTTGTTGCATATTCTCAATCTTTGCCTCCATTCTTTTTCCAGGGTCCTGGATCATCCTCACTATCTTTATTCTGAATTCTTTTTTCTGGAAGGTTGCCTATCTCCACTTCATTTAGTTGTTTTTCTGGGGTTTTATCTTGTTCCTTCATCTGGGACATAGTCCTCTGCCTTTTCATTTTGTCTGTCTTTCTGTGAATGTGTTTTTTGTTCCACAGGCTGCAGGATTGCAGTCCTTCTTGCTTCTGATGTCTGCCCTCTGGTGGATGAGGCTATCTAAGAGGTTTGTGCAAGCTTCCTGATGGAAGGGACTGCTGGTGGGTAGAGCTGGGTGTTGATCTGGTGGACAGAGCTCAGTAAAACTTTAATCTGCTTGTCTGCTGATGGGTGGGGCTGGGTTCCCTCCCTGTTGGGTATTTGGCCTGAGGCAACCCAGCACTGGAGGCTACAGGCTCTTTGGTGGGGCTAATGGTGGACTCCAGGAGGGCTCACGCCAAGGAGTACTTCCCAGAACTTCTGCTGCCAGTGTCCTTGTCCCTGTGGTGAGCCACAGCCACCTCCCGCCTCTGCAGGAGACCCTCCAACACTAGCAGGTAAGTCTGGTTCCGTCTCCTATGGGGTCACTGCTTCTTCCCCTGTGTCCTGATGCACACACTACTTTGTGTGTGCCCTCCAAGAGAAGAGTCTCTGTTTCCCTCAGTCCTGTCGAAGTCCTGCAAGCAAATCCTGCTAGATTTCAAAGTCTGATTCTCTGGGAATTCCTACTCCTGTTGCCGGACCCTCAGGTTGGGAAGCCTGATATGGGACTCAGAACCTTCACTCCAGTGGGTGGACTTCTGTGGTATAATTGTTCTCCAGTTTGTGAGTCACCCACCCAGCAGTTATGGGATTTGATTTTATTGTGATTGTGCCTCTCCCACCATCTCATTCCGGTTTCTCCTCTGTCTTTTGATGTGGGGTATCTTTTTGGTAAGTTCCAGTGTCTTCTTGTCGATGATTGTTCAGCAGTTAGTTGTGATTCCGGTGCTCTCGCAAGAGGGAGTGAGCGCACATCCTTCTACTCTGCCATCTTGAACCAATCTCCCCCAACATTTGGTACTGTTAAAGTGAGGCTTTTAGGAAGAATCTTTTCACTATATAGCCTTCTCACCTTTTGATTTTAAACCATATGCATACATTGCTTATTCATAATTAATTAAATAAAAATATAACATGAACACTTAACAAAAAATGAAAGACATGAGCTAGCAAAAGTGATTTCATTTATTTTTTCTTAAGATAGATGAATGGCTAGGAAATCTCTTGACAAGGTGTACAGAAAGGGAACTGATGTAATGATGGTACCAGAGCATTTAAATATTTGCCAGTTCTTTCAGAATGAACCACAAACTTCCAGAGAGAAGAGATAAGAAAAAGAACTAGTGCAGAGCTTACTAGCAAAACAAATATGCTATGGGAAAGCTCCACACAGAATTCTCAATCAAGAGGTCCCAATAACAGAAAATGCTGGTGCATGTATCCTCAATAAATTCCATCTCTTTTCTCTAGTTTGGTCTGGTTATCACTTCGCATCCACTGTTTTCCTCAGCCATAAAGCAGGGCTGCATTGATCTCCCAATGTACTTACTCAACACTTAGAGCATCTTCTACAATCCAGGCATATCGACATTAGACACATAAAGGCAAATAAGACACTGTCCTTGCTCTCAAGCATCTTGTGACTCCCGTGAGGGAGAAAGACAGGCAAAATGATAGAGTGTGATAAGTGTCATAACCCAGATATGCCCAGGATGCTGAGGGAGCAAAGGAAGCACAGCTAAACCAGATGTGTGGAGCAGAAAGATCACCAGGGAAAACTTGGTTGGGCTGAGTTTTGAAGGATGAAGGGTAATTAGTTAAAAAGAAAAGGAGGAAGAGTGTACCAGGCAGACAGAACAGCATATGCAAAGGCATGGAAGCATAAAAAAGCAGATATCTTTAGGAACTTTAATATCACAATATGATTGGAATGAAGAGTATGTTTCAGGTGGAGACAGTAATCAGGGGAGGCCAGAGAGGTAGGCAGGAGAAAGATCATTATAAACCTTAATTCCTAAGCTAAGAAATTCCAACTTTATCCGGAAAGCTTTGGTAGACCATGGAATATTTTAGGCTGAGGACGAATCTGAGTTTCCTAATGAAAAGATGAAAAGTTTTCTTATGCTGCTTATTTGGACAGAGAAACAGAGGGGAAAAAAGAAGTAAGGAAAGGAGAAACAGGAAAAGGGAGAGTCATAGAAAGCAAGAAAAGTAAGGAAAGTAAAGGTAAGAAGAAAAGGCAGAAAAGAAGGAATTGGACCTTTTTAAAAAATTGTTAAAACATAGGAGAATATTTTCATGACTTTGGGGTAGGCAAAAAGCTCTTAAAGAGGACACAGAAAACATTAAACATAAAATTGATAAATTAGACAATATTAAATCTAAGAGCACCTGTTCATCAAAAGACATTATTAAGAGAATTAAAAGGCAACTCCACAGTGGAAAGGATATTTGCAATTGCATACATCAGATAAGGGACTCACATCCAGAATAACTTTCATAGATCAATAAGAAAATGACAGACAACCCAACAGAAAAATGTATAGACGATTCACAAAATAAGCTATCCAAATAACCAATAAGGACAGGAAAGATTCTCAACTCCATTAGCCATCAGGGAAATGCAAATTAAAACCACATTAAATGCTATTACACATTCACCAGAATGGCTGAAATGAAAAAGTCCATTTTCAGAATCTACTAAAGCTGAATATATATTCCCTATGACTCATTAATTCTACTCCTAGGTATACATCCTAGAAGGTACTAGGATGTTCATAGCAGCACTATTTGCAATAGGTAAACCATAGAAACTACCCGAATACCCTCAGTAGTTGAATGGAGGACTAATTTGTGGTATATTCACAAAAATGTGATACTTTACAGCAATGAGAACAAATGATCTACAGGAACATGCAAAAATATGGATGAATTTCATGAACATAATGATGAATAAAAGGAGCTAGACACAGAAAAGCACATCCTGTACAGTTCCACTTACATAAAGTGCAAAAAGAGACAAGGTGATTCTATATGGTTGGAGTCAAGATAGAGGTTGTTGGGGAGGGTAGCACTTGAACTTGAGGAAAGTGTGCAGGATTTGTAGACAGAACAAATTTGGAGTCAAACACAAGAGGTTTTAGGGTTTTATACAGCATTTAAGATTCTAGCTTGCAGTGTTTGGGGACATTGATAAGATGACTATCTAAGGGGGAGGATTTGGGGTAGGGACAGGGCCCAAGGAATGACAGGAAATTACACCTCTCCTCTCAATAGCCACAGAATCTAAAAATTCCCATTAAGTGGCTCATTCCTTTGGGTTAAGAACTTCCCTTTCTGGACAGAGCAAAAGAGAGGTAGCGCTATGGTCCCTGGTGTAATGCAGACCCGTTTCCCTTACATATCTATAAAGGACAGTATCTGAGCCAGAGGGCTCAGCAACGCCCTGTGACTTGCCCTCTGTAAGTGATGCTGGGAATCCTACTGAGTTGTCAGCCTGAGAAAGAGGCAGAAACCACCTGAGATATGAGAAATCCCAAGGACCTTAAAAGTCCGCTGCTCTAGTGAACCCTCACTGTTGGCCACAGGAAGCCCTGGCTAACAGGAGAAACCACAGGTAGGCTTAGGGGGTGGTGTTCGCAAAAGAAAAATCTAGAAGCATCTCTCTCTTCCACCTGCAAGCCTGCTTTACCACCAAGAAGTCTCTTTTGGGAGGCATTGGCATGAACAGTAGACAGGAGGGTCAGACGAGAGAAGACCCATTACCCAAGCTCTCTGACACTATTACCATCCTGGCTGAATCATCTTCAACATCCAAAGAGAGACTACATAGAGATGACTAGTTTGGGAATGCATACTTCCCTGTGGAGGGAGGACAGCCATTCCTCATCAGGAAATGGGGTGACATTGGAGGCTCAGAAATTCTGTGTACAGTCTACAGGCAGCAAGAGACTAACTGTCCAACTTCCGGTGGAGAAGGCAACCTGGAAAGGTTGGGTTAAATCAAGTCTGCTTCTAGCTCTTTCAGCCATGACCCACAAAGAGAAACACATTTTACATTGAAACCCAATATACACATACACAAATCTGAGTTGTTATCGATTGCAAGATAAACCATAATTTTACCACTGACAAAGAAAAAAATGTTGTCTATAATAAAACTTATCCTGATTTAAGAGATTTATGATGAAAAAATGTATATCCTATATGGAATGCTACGTCTTGGATGGAATATAGAGAACATTTCAAGCATCAATACTAATCTTTATTATGTGTAGTCCACTTTGATATTTACTACTCTCTTCTATTCTATTTAATGTCATTTCTCCCCAAAACACCAGTAATGGCTCATTCAATTGATTTCAAATCCATTAATGGGTGGCAACCTACAATTTGAAAAACACTGGATTAGAATCAAGGTATAGGACTTCCGGATAAATTTATTGAGAACTCTGAAAAGTTGAAATGGAATCTACTGGTAGGACAACTGTAATTATGGTACAGCATATCAGTACCCATCTCTGGGCTGAATAGCTAGAAACCTGAGGGAGACCAGAGTGTGGATATTGCTATGGGAATCATTCAAGACATTGGTGCTGTGCTGCGGATGTGCACTGCTATAATTAAGCCACGAGACATGTCAGCCAGGGCATTTCTGAGTGCTGATTCGTGCATGCCTCCTGTATGTTGTAAGGTATGTGTCCAAAATTAGAGCGACCGAAAGGCCCTAAAAAAGTGCAATACTTCTTCCCTGTAACACCCTTGCCCGGGGTGTTGGGCTATTCTTTATAAACCTGGTTGAAGAAGGAAAATACCCTAACTTGTTTTATGAGTTCTTCCAGATCCAAGTATAATGGCCAATCAGAACCCTACTTTGGTGCCATAGTTATACTCATATTTTGGAGTCATATCTGTTCTATTCACATGAGAGTCCAGGGAGAAATCAGATGAGGGTTTATTAGTTGGCCTTACTTGAACACTTTGCTATGTACTGAGCGTCATTTGAGGGAGATGTAAGCTGAGGCATGCAGATTACTGAATGACTTTCTATAGGAACTACAGACAAGTTGAACACCTTATCAAAAGTTTAACCAGAAGGTTAAAACTTGGGGCTTCAGAAGCAGATTAGAGCTTTTATTGATCCCAAGAAAGTCTTCCTCTTTCTCTGGCAGTTCAGGCCTAATTGCTTTGTTCTTTGATATTTGTTTTAGTTCTCCTTTGTCAATTAACACCCTGCTTCTCATAAAATATGACCATATGAAATGCACATATCCATATCTCAATTTATCTGAAATGCAATTGTTTTGGATCCTTGACTCACCTCACTCCATATTTTACCTTTGGCCCCAGCCAAGAGGATAACTAGAGGTTGAGATCCAGCTCAGGCTTGTCCAATGAGCATCCTGGCACAAAGCTTCTTCTGCTTGGAGGGAGATGCCCCTTTTTGAGTTTGTACCAAGAGACCATATATATTAGTGGAGGGCCCTGTAAATGGGAAGAGAAGAGGTGAAACAGTCATTAGCTCTATCATATTTCAGATCTATCATAAGAACATGTAGAGTTGGACTAAGGCTCAGATTTCTGAATTAAAATACCAATTGATTCCATAGAGTGGGCTGATATTTAGGAAGAACTGAGAGTGATTTGAAATTTAAATAAGTGTTACCATAAGAATAATCATCATTATTCTTTAATAAACAATGTCACTTTTACTATAAAACTAAGATCTTACTGTAACACAGTGGTCAAGAAATCCACAGCCCTGGGTCCAAATTCTACAGGTGCCGCTTACCACCCGTGTGGTCTTAGGGACAGTGTTCAACTTCCACTGAACTCAGAATTCTCATCTGTTAATTGAAAGTAATTATGCCTACTTCATAAGATTGTTCTGAAGAGTAAACGAGATCATACATATAAAATGTCTGGCACAAGGCTTAGCATTACCGTTGTATAATCATGTTTTCTGGAGTAGAATTTGTTAGAAGTACAGGTACTAAAATAAAACAAAACAGCAAGGACTAGAATCTGTTTGAGAATAGGATTTGTTGCAGCCTACTATGGTGTTTGATTCCAAGAAACACCAAGGAGGGGGGAAGCCAAGGAGGGGGGAAGCCAAGGAGGAAGTTGAGAACTAAATTGTCCACCAAGGATGCAATCAGAATAAGGAGAGTAATCAGAAAGTGCTCGCTCCCTAAGTGCTTCTAGGTGAAGGAGGGAAGGCAGACTGGAGAACAGAGAAAAAATCTAGTAGATTCAACAACCTCTATTTTCCTGTTGACTTTGCCGTGAAAATCACAGAAAATGGCAGTATCTGTGAGATATTACAACCCTCATTTTTTACACAATCACATGTTAATATTTTTCCTGTTGACTATATTGTAAAATTCACACAATTTCAGTTTTGGTCCAAAAACTCCTCAAATTTCCCTCTGGTGACCTTACAGAGCACACCTCCCTTGAATGCTTTCCTGACTCTACAGTATTAAGTTAATGTTGGGTGAAACTAGGAATTCATATGACCCCCCTATTCTGACCTTGGTTCTGAGGCAGGAGATAGATGGGCCCTCAGGGCAAACGGTTTGAGTTCGTTCCTTGTGGACTGATACTCCAAGATGGGAATAACAGGACAACTGAGAGAGAAGGCTGGGCCCTGCCCAGATAGAAGATAAGAGACCACATATTCCTCATTCTCAAAGTCAGGAGACCTCCCCAACTACACATGTGCAGAAAGGCTCCTTGGAGGTCAAAAGGGGAGTGACGCCAAGTGGTCAAACCTACCCATAGGCCTCTTCGGTAGACTCCATCTTGGCTAAGAGATGTGCGCGCATACATGGGAAAATCCTGAGATACACCAAATATGGGCTCTGAACCGGGCAAATTGAAATGATTGGTCAAAGGAAACCCGGAAGAAATGCCCCATAGAAGTGATTCAAGCTGCCACAAGGGCGCGACTCTCTCTCTGAGCCCGCCCGTGTGTCTATCCACACATACTGTACTTCTTTTTTTTCTCCTAATAAATTCTTTACTTGTTTCACTACTTTCCGTCTTTGCGGGAATTCTTTTTCTGCAAAGCCGTACGGCCAGGGCCTTGTCACTGACCACTGGTCTAGTGGCTAGGATTCGGTGCTCTCACCCCCGCAACCTGACCTCAGTCACTGACCGGGAACTGAAACCCTGCTTCAAGCCGCTGCAGGCCAAGCCACCTGAGATCAGTTCTTGGTCATTTCTTATACATTCCTATACATTTTATAGCCTGTGTCCTGAAAAATCCATTCTCAGTACGCAGTTCATATGCCCCTTAAGAACAGAATAATGAAGAGATAGTCCCATCTAATCCCACAGTCTGCTCAGGATCCTCCAGTTACCTGGCATCAGACATGGGTCCTCTGGTCCAGGATAGATCCTGTGGGTTTGGTGTTGCTTGTGTATATTCCTACCAGGGGAATCCACTAAATGAGAGCTCCTTCAATCTTATGAGTTCCCATGGAGAGATAAATAAAGAAGCACTCTGGGTGTTTTCATTATTGTCATTATATTTATCGTCCTGGTTAGAGAGGAGTCAGAAAGCCACAACCATGTCTTCCTCTGCTCAGATGTCATTATTACCAAAAGACATGGCAGCAAACGTACAAAAGCAGGATTTCTCAACACAGTCTAAAGAGGCAAGGTAAAGAGGATAAATCACCTCTATCCTGGACCCTTAGCTTGTCATTTCTGACATCAATAACGAGGAAGGCAAGTTTACTGCCTCAGTTGCTGCATTTGTTCTCAAACTATGCCATCTTCCAATGCCAGCTTAACTTAATATTTTTCAAATCATTTTGACCACCTCATGCCATCCAAAGTCCAAAAGAAATAGTATCTATGCCCCAACTCTGAGGACACGTGGTTGTGGGTCAGCCCTCTTCCAAAAGGTCACCACTGTGTAATTCAGATTTAGGCCATTTTACGTAACTGTTAGTCCTCCCACTCCAGAATCCATCTGGGATCAATTCAGCCTATGATAGCAACACTGTTTTTTGGAATAGTTGGCCAGGACTGGTTTTGTTAGTTTAACATTTAAGAGACCCACTTCTCCAAAAGTGTTAGGTTGAAAAATCTGTTACAAATAAAAACCATGATAGAGTCAAATCAGGCCAATTGTATCTATCCAGGAATGATGAGAAGGCACATTTTTTTCGATACATTAAAGGGCTAAATGAGTGCTCAATAATACTAACACCAGGAAACCTTAGGATCAAGACAAATCGAAAATATTCCAAATGAGTCTGATTCATGTTAAATATTTCCTGTCTCAGTGACCAACAGGCCATGTTAAAACCAGTCCTAACTGCTTTTGGAAGTCTTGTTCTGTTACCCACATGAAAGGTAATATAAGAATTTTGATTGGTGATGCAAGATTGCTAATTCTCATTGGGTAGTTTTCCCCATTAGTCAGAGATCAGCCATGCCAACTTGGAGGTCTCACATGATTTCTGGCGGGCTGCCATTGGGAACTGGCTGTCAAACTCTAGGACTAATGGAAATATAGTCTAAAGGCCAAATCCATCCTTTGCTTACATGGGGACAGTTCCTAACCACACAAGGAAGCTTCAACTGCATCCCAAGTTCTGAGATCTCCAGTATTTTCTTTGTGACCACCTTCTTCTCATCATCAGCAAATCCCCACTGACAATCTCTTCTCTCCTTTCCCTTGGAAAATGCCAAAATACTCCCAAGAGGAAATACTATCTTTCTAAATTCTTAGTTGAATTGGAAAGGAGAGATTTGAGATTTAAAATTCATGGCAGGCACGCAGAATGGAGCCTGCGTTTCCACAGAGCTGGAACTCCTGGCTCGGGGTCTCTTCCCTCCGCCGTCACTGAACTGCCCCGGAGCCCGAGGGGAGGGCGGCCTCACTGACGCTGCCAGCTCTGGAGGGGCCCCACCAGCCAAAACCGTGACAATCCTTGGGACCATGGGCCAGCTGTGTGGAGGACAGGCTCTTGGTGCTCCAGCCAGGTGTCAGGGCTGTGCCACTGAGGTGGGAGAGCCAAGTTCAGGACACTGGTCCACAAGAGACCTCCCAGCTCCACGTAATATCAAACAGTGAAAATCTCCCAGAGATCTCCATCTCAATGCCAAGACGCAGCTCCAATCAACAACCAGCAAGCTACAGTGCAGGACACGCTATGCCAAACAACTAGCAAGACAGGAACACAACCCCATCCATTAGCACAGAGGCTGCCTAAAATCATAATAAGGTCACAGACACCCCAAAACACACCACCGGACGCAGTCCTGCCCACCAGAAAGACAAGATCCAGCCTCATCCACCAGAACACAGGCACTAGTCCCCTCCACCACTAAGCCTACACAACCCACTGAACCAACCTTAGCCACTGGGGACAGACACCAAAAACAACGGGATCTATGAACCTGTAGCCTGCGAAAAGGAGACCGCAAACACAGTAAGTTAAGCAAAATGAGAAGACAGAGAAAACACACAGCAGATGAAGGAGCAAGGCAAAAACTCACCAGACCTAACAAATGAAGAGGAAATAGGCAGTCTACCTGAAAAAGAATTCAGAATAATGATAGTGAAGATGATCCAAAATCTTGGAAATAGAATGGAGAAAATACAAAGATGTTTAACAAGGACCTAGAAGAACTAAAGAGCAAACAAACAGAGATGAACAACACAATAAATGAAATTTAAAATTCTCTAGAAAAGATCAATAACAGAATAACTAAAGCAGAAGAACGGATAAGTGACCTAGAAGATAAAATAGTGGAAATAACTACTGCAGAGCAGAATAAAGAAAAAAGAATGAAAAGAATTGAGGACAAACTCAGAGACCTCTGGGACAACATTAAACGCACCAACATTCGAATTATAGGGGTCCCAGAAGAAGAAGAGAAAAAGAAAGGGACTGAGAAAATATTTGAAGAGATTATAGTTGAAAACTTCCCTAATATGGGAAAGGAAATAGTTAATCAAGTCCAGGAAGTGCAAAGAGTCCTATACAGGACAAATCCAAGGGGAAACATGCCAAGACACATATTAATCAAACTATCAAAAATTAAATACAAAGGAAAAATATTAAAAGCAGCAAGGGAAAAACAACAAATAACATACAAGGGAATCCCCATAAGGTTAACAGCTGATCTTTCAGCAGAAACTCTGCAAGCCAGAAGGGAGTGGCAGGACATATTTAAAGTGATGAAAGAGAAAAACCAACAACCAAGATTACTCTACCCAGCAAGGATCTCATTCAGATTTGATGGAGAAATTAAAAGCTTTACACACAAGCAAAAGCTAAGAGAATTCAGCACCACCAAACCAGCTGTACAACAAATGCTAAAGGAACTTCTCTAGGCAGGAAACACAAGAGAAGGAAAAGACCTGCAATAATAAACCCAAAACAATTAAGAAAATGGGAATAGGAACATACATAATGATAATTACCTTAAATGTAAATGGATTAAATGCTCCAACCAAAAGACATAGACTGGCTGAATGGATACAAAAAAAAAGACCCGTATATATGCTGTCTACAAGAGACCCACTTCAGACCTAGGGACACATACAGACTGAAAGTGAGGGGATGGAAAAAGATAATCCATGCAAATGGAAATCAAAAGAAAGCTGGAGTAGCAATTCTCATATCAGACAAAATAGACTTTAAAACAAAGACTATTACAAGAGACAATGAAGGACAACACATAATGTTCAAGGGATCAATCCAAGAAAAAGAAAACAATTGTAAATATTTATGCACCCAACATAGGAGGACCTCAATATATAAGGCAAATACTAACAGCCATAAAAGGGGAATTCGACAGTAACACAATCATAGTAGGGGACTTTAACACCCCACTTTCACCAATGGACAGATCATCCAAAATGAAAATGAATAAGGAAACACTAGCTTTAAATGATACATTAAACAAGATGGACTTAATTGATATTTATAGGACATTCCATCCAAAAACAACAGAATACACATTCTTCTCAACTGCTCATGGAACATTCTCCAGGATAGATCATATCTTGGGTCACAAATCAAGCCTTGGTAAATTTAAGAAAATTGAAATCATATCAAGTATCTTTTCTGACCACAATGCTATGAGACTAGATATCAATTACAGGAAAAGATCTGTAAGAAATACAAACACATTGAATCTAAACAACACACTACTTAATAACCAAGAGATCACTGAAGAAATCAAAGAGGAAATCAAAAAATACCTAGAAACAAATGACAATGAAAACACAACAACCCAAAACCTATGGGATGCAGCAAAAGCAGTTCTAAGAGGGAAGTTTATAGCTATACAAGCCTACATTAAGAAACGAGAAACATCTCAAATAAACAACCTAACCTTAAACCTAAAGCAATTAGAGAAAGAAGAACAAAAAAAACGAAAGTTAGCAGAAGGAAAGAAATCATACAGATCAGATCAGAAATAAATGAAAAAGAAATGAAGGAAACGATAGCAAAGATCAATAAAACTAAAAGCTGGTTCTTGAGAAGATAAACAAAATTGATAAACCATTAGCCAGACTCATCAAGAGAAAAAGGGAGAAGACTCAAATCAATGGATTTAGAAATGAAAAAGGAGAAGTAACAACTGACACTGCAGAAATACAAAGGATCATGAGAGATTACTACAAGCAACTATACGCCAATAAAATGGACAACCTGGAAGAAATGGACAAATTCTCAGAGATGCACAACCTGCCGAGACTGAACCAGGAAGAAATAGAAAATATGAACAGACAAATCACAAGCACTGAAATTGAAACTGGGATTTTAAATCTTCCAACAAACAAAAGCCCAGGACCACATGGCTTCACAGGCGAATTCTATCAAACATTTAGAGAAGAGCTAACACCTATCCTTCTCAAACTCTTCCAAAATATAGCAGAGGAAGTAACACTCCCAAACTCATTCTATGAGGCCACCATCACCCTGATACCAAAACCAGACAAAGATGTCACAAGGAAAGAAAACTACAGGCCAATATCACTGATGAACATAGATGCAAAAATTCTTAACAAAATACTAGCAAACAGAATCCAACAGCACATTAAAAGGATCATACATTATGATCAAATGGGGTTTATTCCAGGAATGCAAGGATTCTTCAATATATGTAAATCAATCAACGTGATACACCATATTAAGAAATTGAAGGGGAAAAACCATATGATCATCTCAATAGATGCAGAGAAAGCTTTCGACAAAATTCAACACCCAATTATGATAAAAACCCTCCAGAAAGTAGGCATAGAGGGAAATTTCCTCAACACAATAAAGGCCATATATGACAAACCCACAGCCAACATTGTCCTCAATGGTAAAAAACTGAAACCATTTCCACTAAGATCAGTAAGAAGACAAGGTTTCCCACTCTCACCACTATTATTCAACATAGTTTTGGAAATTTTAGCCACAGCAATCAGAGAAGATAAAGAAATAGAAGGAATCCAAATCGGAAAAGAAGAAGTAAAGCTGTCACTCTTTGCAGATGACATCATACTATACATAGAGAATGCTAAAAATGCCACCAGAAAACTACTAGAGCTAATCAATGAATTTGGTAAAGTTGCAGGATACAAAATTAATGCACAGAAATCTCTTGCATTCCTATACACTAATGATGAAAAATCTGAAAGAGAAATTAAGGGAACACTCCCATTTACTATTGCAACAAAAAGAATAAAATACCTAGGAATAAACCTACCTAGGGAGACAAAAGACCTGTATACAGAAAACTATAAGACACTGATGAAAGAGATTAAAGATGATACCAACAGATGGAGAGAGGTACCATGTTCTTGGATTGGAAGAATCAACATTGTGAAAATGACTATACTACCCAAAGCAATCTACAGATTCAATGCAATCCCTATCAAATTACCAATGGCATTTTTTACGGAACTAGAACAAATCATCTTAAAATTTGTATGGAGACACAGAAGACCCCAAATAGCCAAAGCAGTCTTGAGGGAAAAAAACGGAGCTGGAGGAATCAGACTCCCTGACTTCAGACTATACTACAAAGCTACAGTAATCAAGACAATATGGTACTGGCACAAAAACAGAAACATAGATCAATGGAACAAGATAGAAAGCCCAGAGATAAACCTACGCACCTATGGTCCACTAATCTATGACAAAGGAGGCAAAGAGAAACAATGGAGAAAAGACAGTCTCTTCAATAAGTGGTGCTGGGAAAACTGGACAGCTACATGTAAAAGAATGAAATTAAAACCCTCCCTAACACCATACACAAAAATAAACTCAAAATGGATTCGAGACCTAAATGTAAGACTGGACACTATAAAACTCTTAGAGGAAAACATAGGAAGAACACTCTTTGACATAAATCACAGCAAGATCTTTTTTGATCTACCTCCTACAGTAATGGAAATAAAAACAAAAATAAACAAATGGGACCTAATGAAACTTAAAAGCTTTTGCACAGCAAAGGAAACTATAAACAAGACCAAAAGACAACCCTCAGAATGGGAGAAAATATTTGCAAATGAAGCAGCTGACAAAGGATT
The DNA here is from genome assembly GCF_965194805.1 of Balaenoptera borealis. Lineage (NCBI taxonomy): Eukaryota > Metazoa > Chordata > Mammalia > Artiodactyla > Balaenopteridae > Balaenoptera > Balaenoptera borealis. The sequence continues at coordinate 33,347,782 of NC_138867.1, read as the reverse complement.
AATCTCCAAAACATTCATGCAGCTGAATATCAAAAAAACAAACAACCCAATCCAAAAATGGGCAGAAGACCGAAATAGACATTTCTCCAAAGAAGATATGCAGATTGCCAACAAACACATGAAAGAATGCTCAACGTCATTAATCATTAGAGAAATGCAAATCAAAACTACAATGAGATATCATCTCACATTGGTCAGAGTGGCCATGATCAAAAAATCTACAAACGATAAATGCTGGAGAGAGTGTGGAGAAAAGGGAACCCTCTTGCACTGTTGGTGGGAATGTAAATTGATACAGCCATTATGGAGAACAGTATGGAGGTTCCTTAAAAAACTAAAAATAGAACTACCATATGACCCAGCAATCCCACTACTGGGCATATACCCTGAGAAAACCATAATTCAAAAAGAGTCATGTACCAAAATGTTCATTGCAGCTCTATTTACAATAGCCAGGACATGGAAGCAACCTAAGTGTCCATCGACAGGTGAATGGATAAAGAAGATATGGCACATATATACAATGGAATATTACTCAGCCATAAAAAGGAATGAAACTGAGTTATTTATAGTGAGGTGGATGGACTTAGAGACTGTCATACAGAGTGAAGTAAGTCAGAAAGAGAAAAACAAATACCGTATGCTAACACATATATATGGAATCTAAAAAAAAAGAAAGAAAAAGAAAATGGTCAGAAGAACCTAGGGGTAAGACGGGAATAAAGATGCAGACCTAGTAGAGAATGGACTTGAGGCTACGGGGAGGGGGAAGGGTAAGCTGGGACAAAGTGAGAGAGTTGCATGGACATATATACACTACCAAACATAAAACAGATAGCTAGTGGGAAGCAGCCGCATAGCACAGGGAGATCAGCTTGGTGCTTTGTGACCACCTAGAGGGGTGGAATAGGGAGGACGGGAGGGAGGGAGACGCAAGAGGGAAGAGATATGGGGACATATGTATATATATATAACTGATTCACTTTGTTATAAAGCAGAAAATGACACACCATTGTAAAGCAATTATACTCTAATAAAGATGTTAAAAAATAAAAAAATTAAAAATAAATAAATAAAATAAAATAAAATTCATGGCAGAGACAGACTCATTCATTACACTTTCAAAGGCTATGATTTGGGCTAATGAGAAAATAGGCCAATCATACATGGGAGGTATTCTGTACCCTCCTTTGCTGAAAATCTATTTCAAGCAGCCAAAAATACACATTCAGGAATAAACAGGCTGGCTCTTTCCAATGTCTTCTCAACTGACAGTTCAAGTGGTATGATAGTGATGTTCGGGTAGTAAAGGTTGTAGATTAGCATGCCAAACACAAGTAAAATAGGGCCAACACCATCAGGGATGCCTATAACTAGACTGCAATTCCCCTGCTTCAGATCTGAAGAAACCCAACTAGAGGCCCATCATATTGTCTATACAAGTGCCTAGCGAAATCTATAAAACCCAGAGAGCTATGTGTCTTGGTGAGGCAACTCTAATTCACATGCAGCAATTTAAAACCCCTCTTCTTCCTCTGCCCCATGGCAAAAAGTGAGTCTGTTCCATCTTTTTACAATGATTGCTGTTACTTTCCAGCATAACTATAATCTTATTTTGTAAATCCTATTCCTGACACACCTCAAACCATCTGTTTATTCTTTCTTGGGTTAGCTTGGGGCTGTTTAGCAAATGTATGTCATTACCTGTAAGTGGAATATTTTTGAGGAGAGTACATGCCCCTTCTATGTTGCCATGGCTGCTAGGTGTTCCTAAATAATCTCCTTTGGTTCTCCCTCTAAACCCAATATGCCTTTAGTAATTTTTAATATGTGTAAAATAAGGGCCAAGAGACAAAAGGCATGCATGCAACTACTTGGGTTTAAGATTCAAATTAAGTTTGCACGTGCTCTTGAATACAAAATATCAGTTGAAATTTTACTAATAAATTACACGTGTCAATTTGAGAAAAAAGGGTAGCCTATGTTTCAGATTCAGACTTGTCAAGAGTTTTAGAAAAAAAGGTGATAAAATCTGAGTGGTAGAAATTCCGCCATTCTTGTCCTTGTGGAGCTGGGCCAGGTTCTCACCAAATCTCTTCAATTTATCTCTCCTTTATCATTTTGCCATTTCCCCCTTGTTTAGAAGTACGAGAGGTTGGTAAAGACCTTAGAACTCCAAACTAGAGAAGGATATGTTGATTCAAAGAGCACAGATACACATGGACAAACATGAGAAAAGATAACTCACATCATTAGTAACCAAGGGAATACAGAATAAAATAATAATGAGATTACTGTTGGCTCCCCAAAATGGCAAAGATTAAAAACAGTGAAAACATTTAGTGAGGCTGTGGGGAAATGGGTACTCTTAGGCACTGCTGGAGAAAGTAGAGTTTTTACAACCCTCACAGAGGCACTCTGGAAGAATCTAGCAAAAACTTCCTGGTTCACACCTTTCATACCTTTAGCTTTACTTTTAGGTCTCTATTCTAGAGAAATTACTAGCATGTGTACACACATGCAAAAAAAAAAATGTGAGTACAGAAATACTGATAGCAGCATTGTTTAAAAGATCCAAAAATTGAAAACAACCTATCAATAGGGAAATGGCTAAACTACAGCTGATCTACCTGATGGAATCTTTTGCTTTCATTAAAATGAATGAGGCAGTTCAACATCATCTGACGTGAAAAGATTGCTAAGTAATTAAGACAGCAATTTGCAGAACATTAATATGTTCCAATTTATGGAAAACGATAAAGTTTCTAGGTCTGTAACAAGAGGTTAAAATGAAACTCTTTTTCAGCTTTGTCTAAGGCTCCAAGAGACTCAGAACAAAGCAACAGGTGATTAGGGCTCTCACATTTCAAACCGAGCTGCTAGACCACCTAGACAGGACTTGCAAAGGAGGCATCCACTACAACCGTTAGCCCATCACCCGCCTCAAGAGCATAAAAGGACTGAAATTGACAAGGTTGAGAAAGAATTTCTTTAGAATGATATGTTGGGGTAGTACTTCCATCTTTACTTCAATCTAGATAAGGGGCACCTCAAGGAGATTGCTCAGAACACTGGAGTGTATAGAAGTACAGACAAATCTATGATCAAAATTCATCTACTGGCAAGAGACTGGATCCAGCGGCCCAGGGAGGGCCAGGCACTGAAGGCACTGCATTGAAGCAGACTGCCCTCCTCCTAAGAGCAGCAGCCAAACTGCATGTATGTTCCCTCTGGACCACAGGTGAGGGAGCCAGCCAGGATCATTTTAAAAGGGGCCCCACCTGTAGAGGTGCTGTCAGCACTCCCTGCTCATATCCTTCCGATCTCTTGATGATATTCACACCCCTGCTCCAGGGGTTAGCTTTCATTCTCCCCGGCAACACCTGCATCTTTTGTCAGAGGATGCCCTCAAGCTGTCGGAACCCCTCATGTGCAGAGAGCCAGAGAGCCTGGGGATTTTGCTTGGGACTTGAAAGGACTGGAGGAATTGTTATCCAGATGAGTATCCAAGAAAGTTGAAGTGAACCTGCTTATCACATTGATAGAGACAGCAAAGGGAATCTGTTTTCTACCTGTACTCTAGCGAGTCCCACTCCTTCAATACAATGTTGACAATTACACATAGATAACCTGAGAAAAGTCTGGAAGTTTACCCACAAAACCAACTGTGATCTCTAGAGATCAGAATGATTAGGGTCGAATGATAAGAACTTGTACATTGCATTCTATACATTTGTCTATAGTTTGATTTCTTAAAAAAACAAATATATATGCTCATCTTTTTGGCAAACACAACCTTAAGATCTATAGATACACACATACATTCATTGTATAAGAATTCAGAAAAGAAAAAGGAAACAGACAAACCATAAACATAACTCCACTCCTCTCACACGCCACCTTTGTTCGTACAATATTTGGGGGGGTTTCATTCCCATTTTTTGCCTTGGGTGGGCAGGTCCTCAATGGGCTCCACCGACCTAGTTAAATTAAACAAGGAAGAGTTTCAAGGGTTGTTTAATCCCTCTACCCAAATCTTCTGTGGCTATTTTGGCTATATGAAAATTTAGGTACAGGTGCAAAGAAAACAATTTGATACTTATGAGTCTCCCTTATCTACCTTAAAATGCTCACAATCTAGGTGGAGATGTAAAATAGTTAGCTAGTGGGAAGCAGCAGCATAGCACAGGGAGATCAGCTTTGCGATGACCTAGAGACATGGGATAGGGAGGGTGGGAGGGAGGCTCAAGAGGGAGGGGATATGGGGGTATATGTATGCATATGGCTGATTCACTTTGTTGTACAACAGAAACTAACACAGTATTGTGAAACAATTATACTCCAATAAAGATCTATTAAAAAATAATAATAAAGTCACTGGAGGTTGGTATTAAAAAAAAAAAGTCTTCAGTGTGACATCTCATGCACTGCCTCTAGACAGTAGCAAAGTGGAAGGCTAGAAGATTGAAATTTACTGTTCCTCTTATGAAACCAGAAATACACATTCCTTGCCTGGAAATGAGTACTCAAGTCAAACTTGACACGGCTTACCGCGTCTGCCCAGAAAGTGCAGCTGAATGCAAATTCGAAAGGAGACTTCATTTCCTTCCTGAGCTTTATACAAAAATCTAGGCTGTTGAAAACTCATCTCTTAAAATACACAAATATACAGTTTGGCAAATGAAATGGCTGCTACACATGTGGAAATTACCTCCTTGTTTGTTTTTAGTCTCCCTGTTTCCCCTGGGAACCAGAGAGAAAATTCAATTTCTAAACCTTGAAGCAGCATGAACAATGAACAACTGTTAGCCTCGAAATAGCAGACGAAGCCTATTACTACACAATGGAAAGTACATGGCATTGTCTTGAGATTGTGTTTACTATACCGGCTTGGTGGGTAAGATGACATGGTAGAGAATGGGACTGGTGTCCTACTCATTAGAAATCTTTGAGAAACCCTCTACACCAAAGGTAGTGTCCAATTCCTTTCTGTTTTTCTGTTGAGTATAGGTTAGGATAATTACATGTAATTTCTCTTGACTGACTACATGAAACTTCTTACCAATTTCCACCAAACCCTCTACCAAATCAATGAAGATAGGGTCAATGGAAAGCCAGTACGATGCAAATATGCAGCAAAGGTCCTCATTTATTTCATTTAAGTGGCAAACCAAAAGTCTTGAAGAGGCAACAATTTCATGATCCACTAAAACAGCAACAGAACACACAAATGTGCTCTTGGCTTGGAATATGAAAACATTTTTCATAAGTAACTGAAATTGAGCTGAAATCTTCAAACCAGGAATGGCAAAGTGTACTTTTTACCAAATTTGTTGGAAGCCAGTCAGTCATACACTGAGGATAAACCCAAACTCAAACTGGTGCTAAAGTCCAATTTCCTCTTAACATTTTTTGAAAAAGGAAAAAGGAAAGAAAGGAAAGAAAGGGAAGGAAGGAAGGAACAAAGGAAGGAAGGAAGGAAGGAAGGGAGAAAAATAAACTTCCTAGACTTTAAAATGCAGCTTTTAAAAGAAGATTCCAAGGGCTACTTGGATATTGGCTGGCGCTTACAAAATAATACCAACAAGTTGAGTGTAAGTGAATCAAAACCAGACAGATTCCATTTCCCTTCAGGAAAATGGGTGTTTGGGGACACAAAATATAAATAAATAAAAGCTTCCCCCAAAGTATCTGAGTTTTAACAAAACCACAGTGTTCTGAATAAAAACTGGAGGAATGTCTTCTGCGCTTCGACCAGGGCTGGGTTTCAAAGAGGTGACAGGGAGGGGTAAGAGTGACCCCTCCATGCCAGGCACTGAGCCTCAGGGACACTGTTTTGATTTCATCCTCACAATAACCTGTATGGTAGGTAGGTTTTCTCTCCCCACTTTACAGATGAGAAAATGGAACTCAAGAACTTGAGTCACTTGCTCTAAGTCATTCAGCTAAGAAGTTACCCTATAGGACGTCTGTTTTAGGAAACTTCCCACACCACCCACACTCCTGCTACATAAGAACCACTGATTTCTTTATCAGTGAGTATGCGAGTATGACTTGATGATGTTTTAATAAGGCAATTTTGGCGCACACTGTAGAGCAATGCTACATCTTGTCAAGGTCAACACATTGCTGGCTGAGACACTGGCAGTGGCAGACCAGAAGGGGGGAGGGGGAAGTCTTATCTTGATATAACTTAGGGTCACTTTGAATTCATGCCCTAACTCCAAGTTACTCAGCTTTGGGGCAGGTCTATGCTAAGTGCTTCATCTCCAATCACTTCTTTCATCCTCAAAATGACCCTAGGAGTTTTGTAGCACTTTTATCCCTATTTTATATCTAAGAAAACTGAGGCACAGAAGGTCTAAGGCAGAGGCAGAGGCTAGAGGATTCTAACCCAGCCTGTCTGAGCCCTCCGGGTCCAGAGTCATGTGTCTGACTCCCCTCACCAAGTTGAAAGGGCACATCATCCATGTGTGACAGAACTGAGTTCAGGTGACTATAACCCCAGAAATGATGCAGCACTGGGGCTTCTTGCCTGAGTCCATTCAGACTGCTAGAACAAAATACTACAGACTGGGTAGCATACAAACAACAGAAATTTATTTCTCACAGTTCTGGAGGCTGAAAGTCTGAGATCAAGGCGATAGCCTTTGGTAAGGGCTCTTCTCACTGTGTCCTCACATGGTGGAAGGAGCTAGGGGATCTCCCGGAGCCTTTTATAGGAGCACTAATGCCATTCATGAGGACTCTGCCCTCAGGACTCAAGCACCTCCCAAAGCCCCCCACCTACTAATACCATCATCTTTAGGGATTAGGATTTCAATACGAATTTGGGGGAGACACATACCACTTCTCAAGGTATGTGACCATCAGAACTTGATAGCATCTTCCCACACATTCATTCATTCATCCAACAGTATTGATTAAGTGCCTATGCTATATAAAAATAGGGGTTATAAAGAGAAAAAGATATTCAGGTCCTTGTCCTCAGGAAATGCAAAAAACATAACAGCCTCAAGTTGGTCACATGTCAAACTTACTTGATTCTGAATTTGCCCCTGGCCTTCTTTCTGTTATTATTTATCTTTTCAATTCACTTATTATTATTCACTTATTATTTTGGACACATCCAAATTTATGGTTTAAGTTAGTTTGTCCTTCAGATTAGTGAACCTCATTGAGTCAAATGAATGGAAAAATAACGTGAAACCAAGGGCCTCTTTGGATTCATAAAATATTAGAATTTGAAGGGACCCTAGAGATGTATTGGTCAGAGTAGGCTAACTGCTGTAACAAACAACCCCAAAAGTTTATTTCTTGTTCTCACAAAATCCAATGTGTATGTTCCTGGTTAGACCACCCTCCTCCAAGTGGTGACACATGGGATCCAGGCTACTTCCACACTGTGGCTCCACCATCTCAAAAAAGGGTTTCAAGGAACCCTAGGCTTCATCCAGCCAGCAGTCAGAAGGAAGAGGGAAACTTCAGAGAAGGTACACTCAGTCCTAACTGCGTCCTCCCACTGCACTGGGGAGAGTTAGTCACGTGGGCCAATTAGGCACCAGGTTACCAGGAAAAATAAGTAGATTTAGTGAGCATGCAGCCCACCTCTACACAGACTCCAATCACCACCAGCGTGCAGGGGACAAAAACTATGCCTCCAAGCAGCTAAATTAGTCACCTAACCAGGGCTGGCTTTCAAAGCGGTGACAGGAGCAGATTCCAAGGCAGTGCTCTTTGCCTCCAATATTGATACTTTCTAAAAAGTCATCGACTGTTTTTATTTATTATCTCATGCTTACTACAGAAAATTTGAAAAATACAGAACTTGAAGAAAATAATCGTTTATAATCTTCCAACAGTAATCATTGTTTATAGTTTGATACCTATCTGCCAGTCTCTTCCATATATATTGGTGTCTGTATTTATATATATACGTAAAATTTTAATTATAAAATATTTCAAACGTACAGAAAAGTAGTATAAAAGAAACCTATATACCACCCTACATACACCACTCAGTTTAACACACGTTAACATTTTGCCATATGTGCTTCAATTCTCTCTCTTTAAAAATAAAATGGGGCCAGCTAAAACCCAACCTCATCCAATTCTCCTTCCTAAGAGAAGCCAAGAAGTGCCATCCTGAAGCTGGTATGTATAGATCCTGTATGTATTTTTACACTTTTACTATGTACTTATACATCCATAACAATGTATATTGCTTTTGTACATGTTAAATTTTTGCATAAATGATATAATGTCATATGCATCATTTGTACCTTGCTTTGTTTAGTCAGCAGCATGTTTTAGGACTTACCCATGTTGATACACGGCAATCACTCTCACCCTGTTGGACTAGGTGTGGTATTCCATTGGAAGACTAAGCCGTAGCCCATCTACTAATACACCGTTAGATTGTCTTCACTTTTTTCCCTTTATCATCGTTAAAAAAAGAATTGACATCAAATTATACATACAGACTTGTTGCCTGCTTTCTCCACTTAACATTACCTAGTGCCCATATGTGTTCTTTGAGAATATTCTTTTTCACAGCTGCATAGTGTTCTCTCATAGGAACATAGCAAAATTTATTCAACCATTTCCTCTGGTAGAACATTTAGATATTTTCCAATAATGTGCTATATAAATGATACTTCCCTGAACATCCTTTTAAATGTATTTTGGTATGATGACAAACAGAAAAGACCACACAGTGCCTGTAAAGATGGAAAGTACTACAGTGGTGAAGCAGCCATGCTCTGGTCCCACAGTCCCTGGGTTCAAATCCCACCATTTCCACTCCTAACAGTGTGACTTTGGGCAAATTCCTTAACTTCCTTGTGTTTCTATAAAAAACAATTGATAATAACATTTGCCTTGAATCCAATAGTAAGCAGGTTTATATGCTTTGTGGCTTATTGGTTTTTTTTAATTCCATTGTAGGCAAACAAGGGTAATCCTGCATCTGAAAGTCCAGCTTGCTTACAGAAAGCTAAGCACAATCCAGAGGACAAAAGGTCTTGTGAGATTGAAATCACTGACTCTAGAACAGTGCCTGGTACACAGTAAGCATTCAGTAAGAATTAGGTTAAAAATGTTTATATTTGTAGTGACTACACATGCACACAGCACACACACACATATTCTTAACCCTATCGTAGTTCAGCTATGTGATACGGTGCTGGCACACTTTAGTTCTCTCCTAATTTTTCCTTACTGATAAGGTTACCCCCATCTTCTCCCTACTTATTGTTCCATCTGGCACACCTTCCATTTTTGTTACCTTTTGCCGGGAATCCTTTAGACTCCCCAGCTAGTCCTCACCATCTAACACACCATACACCCAGAAAGAGTCACAAAAACCTGTCACTGACTTGATGAAATTCTCAGACTCTCCCTTCCCAGTTCAACCAAATGATCTGTCTATCCCAGCATGTTCAAGTGTCACCTCCCACAGGCTCCTCCTCTCTTTTTGTCCTATTAATGATGTCTCACTTCTCAACGGACATCAACCAGCTTGAACCTCAGTACAGATTACCTTTTCAAAGGGATATAAAGAAACAATAAAGCACAGAATAAAGAAACCCACTTAATTTTTTAAGTCCTTCCAGATATGGCTCAATAAAAACTTCATTGGCCTTGGGAGACTTCTCCTAATTCAGCTAAACAAACACTCTTCCTTCTACCTTTAGGAATGCTGTTGGGCTTTGAAAAACTATGAAGCTCCTGAACAGGAAAGGCAATAAAAGGAAGGTATGGATGAGCAATGAAGCAGTCAAGCTCAAAGCCCTGCCCTCACCTCGGCAATCAGTATGTCCCCAAATCTGATGAGAACCATACGTTCACAAGGAAGGACTTTACCACACAATTTGCCACTACAATTTCCAAATGGACGGGGATAATCATGGCACCTGTAATCTCTGTAGAGCCAGGGGAATACTCACAGGCCCTTAATTGTTGAACACCATCATGGTTGGAACTATTTACATATTACCAAATATGGTCTAAATTAGCCTCAAAAAAACAAGAAAGAAGTATCTAGAGAAGATGAAACACACACACACCTGTATGTGATAAACCTAGTAGAAAAGGGGATTAGGTCCCACCCCTCCTTTTATGGGGAAAATTCACATCTTTTAATCTCTCGGAATGTATTTGTTTTCCTTAGCTGCAAGCTTAGTTACATTCTTCCAACTCATTAGTGTTAATTCCTTTTCCTACTGCAGCCTGACCCGAACTAATTCTGTTTTGGTTTTAACAATGAAATCCAAATGGATTTCTGCCCTCTGGCCTATAACAAGTGGTATTGTTCCTATGAGGCCGTGTCTAGACTCTTTAGGATAGTCAGGGAAGATGTCATCCTTGAGTGACTTGTGTTTTTTGAATCTGGGGAAGTTCAATAACTCTGCTGCCCCTTTTCCTACCCTCAGGAGTCCCAGATTTTGTCTTAAAATTGTGAGGCTGCATGGAGAAAGTACACATAAATCTTACCTAGTTTATGATCATGTCATCCATGATCACACTTTCTTCATAAGAATGCCATTAGGAACTGAGGATTTCACAATATGAGGTGGATGCCTATTAATGTCTTTGCTACATACCTTCTTTTTCTAACAGTTGGCTTGGACTGTCTTCTTTGTTTTGTTTGTTTTTAGTCTATGGGGCAAATAAATAAAGTGTTTTATTTGAAGGCAATTAGCATTGGTTGAACCATATACATATCCTCTACCTTCATCCTGACAACTCACTCCCAGCCATTTCTTTATCAAAGAAGGGCAAGCAGAGAAGGAGGAGGGCATAAGAAGTAGAAGATGTAGAGAAGGAGGAGGAAGAAAAGATGGAAGGAAAGAAAGGAAGAAGGGGGGGAGGGAAAGAAGGAAGAAAGGAAGGGAGGAGGGAAGAGTACCCATTGCCATAGTATCTCAAAGAAAACGATGTATGGAATAGAAAGACTTCAACTTTATGCCCAGTAAGGCCCCCAACTCTCGGTACATTCTACTGAGAGGTACAGATTCACAAAGTTTATGCCACCCTTAAGGCATAAAACAACTAGCTCCCTTAAATACAGCAAGACTTACAGACCATGATAATGAACAAAAAGAGTCCCATAGAGTCCCTTTGAAGTGTCAATATTGCTTAGCATTTTAAATTGATTCAGACTTACATTTTTAGGCTCTTCTTAATATGATGAGGTTTGCTTATACCAAACAAAATGGAGTTGTCTCGATTGGAATTGAATCTGCCTCATGGTAACTGGTGCATAAGCACAACCTTGTAAGGAGGTAGCATGGTGCCAGGAAGAGCAGAGTCATGGCCACCTGGAAGTGGCCCCAGCCCTGCCTGACAACTGCGTCCACCTTGCACAATCCATTTAACCCCCTCAGAGCCCATTTCTTCCTCTGAAAAACTTACTACACAATCTCTCAGGGTTCTCCCTGCACTGAGAGGTCAAAAAGCTTGAAAACTAATTCACTTCTAACGTTCCCTTCATCAGTAAAACTGAAAAACAATACCTATTCTAATAGCACAGCATGTGAAATACCATAGACATGTAAATCCATTGCATACATTTTAGAGAACTTTCAGTACATTCTACTTAGAGGTAGACAGTCACAAAGCCTATGAATCACAGCTTCCAAGAGTCCATGGTTTATGGTTCCAGGATTCATGGTTCTATGATTCCAAGATCTTGCTCTAAGAGAATAAATTACTTGAGACACCAGAAGAGAACATCCTTGAATTAGACACATATTGAGTATCCAAGATAGTGATGAGCCTTGGAGACAGTCCTGGAAGGACCTATTGCCACTCTGTAATTCAGCCCTTGATATACGAGGATTTGGCACAGGTGGTTGTAGGGAGGTGGTGGTTGGATAAGATACGAGAAATTGAAGAGTTTCAGGACATTTCTGCCATTAGCATTATTCCCACTCTCTGACTTCTGGGAACTGCCACCCACTTACACCCGGCTATTTGGGGGAACACAAAGCAGAAAGATGCCAGAATGGGACATTTTCTTATCTTGAACCCCCATCTAGTGCCCCCAGCTGACTTGGAGGTGGAACGACAGTGACAGCAAAGGTCACACAGCTAGAAGTAGACTGAGTATAAGGACAGGACACATCCAGAAATGCAGCAGGAGCCTGGTGATGCAGATGTCAATCACTGCACGTAAAGGACAGTAATGAGAAATCACTGGGTTCATCCTTCTACGTGACAGATGTTAATCTTGCTCCAAGCATTACAAAAAGGTTGCATTAATGGTCTGCTGTTGATTTCCTGGGTAAGGTTGACTCCTGTCCTCCAGGTCAAGAGAGGAGGGACCAGCAGGAATCCTGAGAACACAAGAGGAAGACTGTGCTCCAAGCTGAAAATGATGAATAGAATACCGGCTTGTTAGAGTTACGATGGCTCAAGAACACCAAAGCGTATGCTCCAGTGGATTGGAAGGCTGTTTCTGGCTGAATTACACAAGACTGCAGCACATTTGCAGTAGAAAAGGTAAATATTGAAGTCAGCCAAAAGATAAGAATATCTGACCCATAGGCAAATAACAATGTATAAAGATCGTCCTTTATTTTTTTCTTTTTAAGGTTGTTCAAATTAGCACGCTGAATCTTTTCTTTTGGCTGACAGAGTCAGAAGGCAACTGACCCCCAAAGGGGAAGAAATACCCAAAGAGAAGGGCAAGTTTTTGAGAAGTTAAATCATCTCTTCCATTTCTTTCCTATTTAATAGGAAAGCCACAAGGAACAAAGCCACAAATATACAGTTGGCTTTCACTTTGCATATTCACAGTCCCTTGAGAGTTAACAAACTAGCTAAGGTGCAAAAAGTCTTGTCAGGACATGGTCAGGATTTAGACTAAAAGGCCTAGAAGGGCCTGGTGAAAGCTCTGTGGATGGAGATGTTCTGGTGAGCTCCCAGATCTGGGAAGCCGGCTTCATCACAGAACACTCAGCATTTCCTACTGGCAAATTCTTAGGTAGTCACCTTGCTGGAAATCCTGAGTAGTCCGATGGCATCATCCCTATTTTCCAGACCAAGAGATGAGGATGAAAGTTGAATAAGTCATCCATCCACCACCTGCAGCATCAGGGAGTACCGGGATCAGGTCTCAGCCTCTTCTGCCAGGACCACACCCACGAGTCTGCTCCCATCAGGGCTCCCAGAGCTTCGCTTGGTGCCCACTCGCCTCCACTGGCTGCCCCTGTCTGCCCCGCCAGGAGACACTCACCGGCAGCAGAGAACAGCTACGATCGAAATGCTTGCAAATCCCTAAGGGTTTCTGAAATCCCCAAGGTACTATTATAACCACCCCTCCCCACAAACCCTGAGGAATTGGACAGGCAGGCAGGGGGGCTCTTTGGAGGGAAATGGAGGAGTACCTTGGCTATTCTCTCTTCTCCTTGCCTCCCAAGAAGTGAAGTCATAGCATAATGCTCCCCTCCTTGTCACCCGTCCACCACCACTGCCCAGGAACCAGGAAATTCACTTGTGTAGTTTGTGTCCCCTCACCCTGGATGCCAACCAATTAGCAGTACGAGATATACTGGGGGAAGCAAAACCAAGGTTTCCTTGTTTTTTTTAAGATTTGAGGCAAATGTATACTCACTTTACACTTTCATAAGGATTCTTCAGAAAGAAACGAGGAGGATTGGGGGCTGGGATATGCCGTCTCTTCGGGAGCCTGGATGACCGTCAACAAGGCAAATTAAAGGCACCTGTACTGGGCTCCGGACCACTCTCCACTGCTCCCTCCTTTAGCCACATGTGGAAGAGTTTTCACTTTTTACAATAATTCTTCATGGAAGAAGGATGAACGTTGCCCTTAATGAAGTTTCAGAAAAGGAATCTGATCCTTGCTCTGGCACTCAGATGCAGCACCTTTGTAAACAGCATGGCAAGGGTCTTTGTAAGATTTATAGGAAATGGCAATTGGCAGAGCAAACGTTAGCTCCTAATCTGGCCCCATAAAGCTGTCCTGTTGTCTTTGTAGAGGCCTCAGGGAACGTTATTGCGAACAAAGGAGAGATCAATACCATTCAGTCCACTGCCAGCTGTGGGCCTCCGAAGTGAATCCACCTGGGTTCACCTACCACTCAGAAGAAGAGGGTATTAGTTTGTGTCGGCTTCAACCACACTGCAGTATGTTTATAGCCTCCTCTCCAAATCCTTAGAAGAATACTGTCCCTGAAATTAGTCTGCAAAGACTCTTATCTACAAGGTGGTGGCGATGCAGAGATTTTTAATTAAGAGAAAAATGATAGGAAAGAAATGGTCATTTTCTGCGTATCATGGAGTGAATTTGATACTAACACTTGTTAGATGTGGGACAGCCCTCCGAGGTGAGTATATGAAAGGCAGCTCTACTGGTAAATGTCTCCAATTACGAAGAACTGAGTCATTAATAGGGGGTGGCCAGATTAATTATGAGTGTGGAAAGGAAGGAAATGAGAAGCAACATTCCCTGAGAATCGGGTTTTGTGTAACAGAATATAAAGTCTTTATTTCTGACTTTATTACAGAGAAGGGAATGATTAACGAGCGACACCTTCCTCCCACCTTGAAAAAAAGATGTTCCAAGTGATTATTTCACAGACCTTGCCCTTAGGACCACCTCCTTTTCTGCCCCACATGAAACAGCGTACAGGTTAATATGCCAGTGAGGCTTCCCCAGGGCAAGCCTTCCTGGACATTCTCTTCTGTAGGAGATGTGAACGAGACGCTGTGCAGGGGCTTTTGCCGAATGAAAGAGAGTTTGTGCTTCTGAAGTCACAACCAGCCCTCCCTCACCCCCAGCAATTCCTTTAATTTAGACTTGACAGTCTGTCTCTTCACCCTTCACTCTTCCAATGTTTATTCTCTCATCGCGAGAGGGCAATGTCAAGTTCTCAGCAGAGGGGGGAAAAGTTTCTGCTATACATCTAAATGTACGCATCACACAAAAGAGCCCCAGAGCTGACTTGCCCCAGTTGGCTTTAGGGGACAAGCTTTGGCCCTCACCACCCTGAGGACAAAAGCAGGCACACAGAAATGCCACGGCAGCTCCTGGCATGGCCCCTGTCAGGCCAAGCATTCAGGCCGGGAGTGTGGAATTTCCCTGTCACATAAAACCACGGTGGGGTCAAGAGTCAGATACACCAGTCAAGGAGCAGAGTGGGATCTTTCAATGCTTCCATGCCGGGGGAGGTGAAGCAGTTCTTCTGGCAGGTTTAAATGTCCAGGCAAAATAACTTTACTCCTTTAGTGAATCACCCAGCAGATTGACAATGAAATTAATAATAAAAATGTACTGAATGCCTACTCTGTGCAGGGCACTAAGATAAGAACTTGTTAGGGCTATAAAGAAGTGGAGCAGAGTCTCACTCTAATGAGGGTGTGAATCCAGGCAATTACGATTAACCGTACATGGCAGCATATGGATATCCCATGAGTGACAGTGGCCTTTCCAATAGCAATTACCCTTCCTCCCCTGCTAAGAGAACCTTGACTCTGTTCACCTATCAGATGGCTATGTGTTTTCCTAAAGGGTGAGCTTCCTTACAGCCTTAGTGGGGGAACCTTGATTGGTCAAAACCAATGGTTCTAAATTCTGCCCACTCAATAGAATCACCTGGGGAGTGGTTTAAACCATCCCAGTGGTTGAGACCAATCCCAAGATTCTGATTTAATTAGTTGGACATGGGTCCCAGCATCCCATAGGCTTAAAAGTCCTCCATGTGGTTCTAATGTATGCCAAGGGTGAGAACCATTGGTCTAAGTCAAGCCAATTATTTTATTCCATAGTTAATGATTGGCATAGGGTTGATCATGTGACTTAGTTCAGGTCAAAGATGTGAGAAGGTATCTGCTGGGAAGCTTCTGGGAAGTTTTTCTTTAGGTTTAAAAAGACAAAAGGAAAGAAGGTGCTTTCTCCTCCTTTTCTGAGCTTTGGACAGTACTTTGAAAGGAGGTGTGGTTTGAATAGGTGCAAGCAACTTGCAACAGTGAAGGGAAGAGTCAACAAGGACCAACACCCAGAGGAAGGTAGAAGAGAAAGATGGAAGAAGCATGGTCCATGACGACACTCCTGGACTCATGAAATAACTAAAACTGCTAGACCAGTGGATCTAAACCTTGGTTGCATATTGTAAACACCTGGAGTGTTCTTAAAACTACTGATGCCTGAGAACACTCTGACATAAATTGCAGCAAGATCTTTTTTGACCCACCTCCTAGAGTAACGCAAATAAAAACAAAAATAAACAAATGGGACCTAATTAAACTTAAAAGCTTTTGCACAGCAAAGGAAACTATAAACAAGATGAAAAGACAACCCTCAGAATGGGAGAAAATATTTGCAAACAAAGCAACTGACAAGGGATTAATCTCCAAAATATACAAACAGCTCATGCAGCTCAATATCAAAAAAACAAACAACCCAATCAAAAAATGGGCAGAAGACCAAAATAGACATTTCTCCAAAGAAGACATACAGATGGCCAACAAACACATGAAAAGATGCTCAACATCACTAATTATTAGAGAAATGCAAATCAAAACTACAATGAGGTATCACCTCACACTGGTCAGAATGACCATCATCAAAAAATCTACAAACAGCAAATGCTGGAGAGGGTGTGGAGAAAAGCGGACACTCCTACACTGTTGGTGGGAATGCAAATTGATACAGCCACTATGGAGAACAGTATGGAGGTTCCTTAAGAAACTAAAAATAGAACTACCATATGACCCAGCAAATCCCCCTCCTAGGCATATACCCAGAGAAAACCATAATTCCAAAAGATACATGCACCCCAATGTTCACTGCAGCACTATTTACAATAGCCAGGACATGGAAGCAACCTAAATGTCCATCAACAGAGGAATGGATAAAGAAGATGTGGTACATATATACAATGGAATATTACTTAGCCATAAAAAGGAACTAAATCGTGCCATTTGCAGAGACGTGGCTGGACCTAGAGAATGTCATACAGAGTGAAGTAAGTCAGAAAGAGAAAAATAAATATCATATAATATTGCTTATATGTGGAGTCTAGAAAAAAGATACAGATGAACTTATTTGCAAAGCAGAAAGAGACACAGACATAAAGAACAAACGTATGGATACCAAGGGAGGGGGGTGAGATGAATTGGGAGACTGGGATTGACATATGTACACTACTATGTATAAAATAGATAACTAATGAAAACCTACTGTATAGCACAGGGAATTCTATTCAATGCTCTGTGGTGACCTAAATGGGAAGGAAATCCAAAAAAGAGGGGATATATGTATATGTATAACTGATTCACTTTGTTGTACAGCAGAAACTAACACAACATTGTAAAGCAACTATACTCCAGTAAAAATTAATTTAAAAAATAAAAAGTATATTTAAAAAAAACTACTGTTGCCTGGGCCTCAGCCCTAGAGGATCTGATTTAATTGGTAAGTGGTGAGGTATAATTATCAGGATTTAAAAAAATATTCCCAGTTTTTTATATTGTACAGCCAAGTCTGAGAACCACTGCTCTAGATTTCCTGTTGAGTGTGACAACACATTTCCTGTTATTTAAGCCAGTGTTTCTCGAAGTGTGTTTCCCCAGCCAGCAGCATAAGCATCACCTGGGAACTTGTTTGAAATGCACACTTTTAGGTCTCACCCCTGCCCTAGTGAATCAGAAAATACAGGAGTATAACCCAGCAATATGTGGCTTAACACGCCTCCAGGGGTCTCTGATGCATGCTAAAGCTTAAAAACCACTGATTTAGGATAACTTGACCCCTGGTTTTCTATTACTCACAGCCCAAAGCATCCTGATCCTGTATTTGTAACTGATGCAGAAACTCAGAGTAAGAAAGGACTACCTTAGCTAATTGGATTTGGACGAATGAGGTGGAAGGAAACAGCACGTGCAAAGCTCTCACAGAATTTCTACAGCACATTTAGGAAGTGCAGGGAGTAGAGGGAAGCAGTGGGAACCAATCAAGCTGAGGCAGAAGGAGTTTCTAAAGTGTCGAGGAAATTAAATCCAAAAAAGACAGATTAGAGCCATAGTCCTCAGTGTGAGGTTCCTAAGTGAGAGGTTAAAGAGATCATATTTTATCCTGTAGGTAATGGGAAGCCACTGAAGAATTTGAAAGAGAAGAGTTTTAAGGGAACAAAAGCAAAACTGAAAGTGTAGGATGATTAAACTGAATATGGTAAATTGGACAGAATGAAGGGAAAAGAAACCAGGCACAGGGATAACGGTTTAGA
Organism: Balaenoptera borealis; assembly: GCF_965194805.1. Classification (NCBI taxonomy): domain Eukaryota; kingdom Metazoa; phylum Chordata; class Mammalia; order Artiodactyla; family Balaenopteridae; genus Balaenoptera; species Balaenoptera borealis. The sequence goes on along the minus strand of NC_138867.1, from coordinate 33,329,531 downwards.
GACCATCCTAGCTGTGTGTAAGTTCTGGTTTTCCTTCTCAGCATCTGAACTATCCATTCTGAAGCCAAGGAGTAAGATGCATCATCAAGAAGACGCTTGACCTAATCCTCAGCATCTCTGTCTGTTTGGATGTGGGACTCAGTAAAGCTTCCATTCAACCTCTCCTCTCCTGGGCACCTGAAAAGGAAACCAGTAATGAGTTTCCTCCACAAAGGGAGACTTCGGTTGAAATTGTAAGTTACCAGCAATGTATAGCCGCTCCTATTCCCTTATGCTGATGAGGATGAGATCTGCCATCCTCTAGGAAATAGGAGAGGAATTGGGGTCATGGGACTGTGTAAAGGGGAGATCTTAGCTGCTATGAGTGCTATTCTCCAAGCTGGACTATGGACCGTGTGGAATTATCTGTCTTCTCTCAGGTTCTGATCTTTGTGCTGGTACCTACACAGTCTGAATCTCTAGGCACCACAGAATGTAACTTACAACCTTTTCACTGGACTGATATCAGTGATATGACCCCACTCACACTGCCATCACTGAAACCAGCTGTGTGATTGTCACCCTCAAGAGCGGCATAAGGTCATCCAAGTTTTGAGGAATTCAATTTACAAAAAAGCTTCAATATTGTATGTGAATTAAAGTAACATGTTTGATATACACTCTTCCATTTCAGGTAAAGATTTGCCTTTCTAGTTACATTGCCCTGATAACATGAGAACTGTCATACAGAAAAGTTGAAAGAACTGTACAGTGAACAGGTAACATTTTTGCTGTGTTTGTTTTACCATGTATCTCTACAACTACCCAACTCTATCCAACCATCTACTCAATTTCTTTGATGTATTTCAAAGTAAGTTGCAGACATCAAAGCATTTAACTCCTAAAAACTTCAGTATGCATATCTCAAACCAGAGTTCGGTATTTGTTTATTGTTCCTTTTTTAGGTTAAATTCACATTAAATAAAATGTACAAATCTTAACTGTACCGTTCCATGAGTTTCTAATTATCTTCTGTTTATGCTTATATTTTAATGAAACTAATATTCATTCAATTGCATGTCATAAGCATATCTTATTGTATTGTCTCTATCAACTGTATAACAAGAAGTAAATAACACAGTGAGGTGTACTATTAACTTCTTACAGTTTTCACATTCATAAAATATGAGTGCTTTTACATCTGACTTTTGAGATTATGAGTATTGTCAGGCATTACAAGTTATTAGTGATTAAAATGCGAATAAAAAATGTTCTCTCATGTTTCTCATCTTCTGGAGGTGTTTAACTGGTGGGTTCCCTGAAATGGCAAGGTGATATGTTTAAAAAAGAAAACCTGCTCCTATTTGCAAATAGTCTCTTTGTGAATCGGAGCTTTCTCAGTATTGTATAACCTAAGCAGAACACAGCAATAAATAGGGTGCTGATGTACTAGTTGCAGTTAAAACCCCTGACTTCCATGCTTGCATTCATAAAGAAAGCCTCACTGCATGTGCCAAGTGACTTGTAATAACCATGATAAATGTAAACTTTTAAAATAGAAATTTTAATAAACTCTTGCCTACTGGTACTTTAGATAAAACAAGACTTCATGTGGGAAAAATGTTCCACTGTTAAAAAAAAATTGAAACCACTGTATTTCATCCATTACCCTCATCCTACTGATGAAAAAACTGAGGCATGGGGACAAGTACTCTTGCCTCTTTTGGTCCTAGTCCCTTCTCACTATATAATATAAAATTTGAATTAATCCATAACTATTTATTGTGCATGATTTTGTGGATCCTGTGAGGTTCAGAAAAGTAGAGAAAGACCTGGTGCCTTCCTCACTCCAGACAACTAGCCCAGAGGAAAGCTTGTGATCCCAATGAAGAGGAAGAACTGACATGGATAGAACAATGCAGGGATGGTATAAAGTCCAAAGTGCATGGACTACCGCAGTACTACTTCAATCCACAGAGGGGGACAGAAATTGCTGGGAAAATTAAGTTGTGTAAGGAAAGGAGAGGTGAGGGAAAGGCACCTGACAGGACAGTCTGGGATGCAGAAGACAAAGACTTGTGGAATCACTTGTACAATGCTCTCCTACAATGCCTGCGGGAGTTATTTAAGCTAATTGTTTATTTCATTTACTGTGGGAAAATTCTAAGTCTTCCACTTTTCCATTGACCTGGTATCCAGACCTTTGGATTCACCTTCAAATTTGACTATTGCCAACTCTAAAGTCAAACATATAGGGGGCCCATTATGCTAATCTAAAATAGACTGGATTGGTTTCTTTTCTCTTTTTTTCCCCTTTCCTTCTTTCTTTCTTTCTTTCCTTCTTTCTTTCAACTTGGGAAAGAAAGTCATGAGGATAGGGACAAGATAACAGCAAAAAAGATTTTTCTAAAACAAGATTAAAAATCTTGCTGCAGAACGGTAAGAAATAAAACCATATCAAGATTCTGTCAGATTCAGGCAGAGGAGGACGGCAACTGGATCCAGTTAGCTTTGCACAAAAGTCCCCCAGTAGAACGTTTGCCTTCTAAAGTGATGAGCATTACCAGTGTTAAAAAGATTATTTAATTTTCTAAGGTCTTGCTCTTTGGCATTGTTCACATTTAGTTCCCTAATACTGGAAGCTCCAGGCCTCCTGGTTCACTGCTTTGAAAATCTAAAACATATGACAGGGAAATTCTAGTGAACTCAACAAGAAATCCTCCTCATTTAAAATTACCAGTCAGGGACTTCCCTGGTGGCACAGTGGTTGAGAGTCCTCCTGCCAATGCAGGGGACACGGGTTCGAGCCCTGGTCCAGGAGGATCCCACATGCCGCAGAGCAACTAAGCCCGTGCACTACCACTACTGAGCCTGTGCTCTAGAGCCCACGTGCCACAACTACTGAAGCCCGGTGCCCTAGAGCCCGCGAGCCTCAAGTATTGAGCCTGCGTGCTGCAACTACTGAAGCCCACACACCTAGAACCCGTCCTCCGCAATAAGAGAAGCCACCGCAATGAGAAGCCCGCGCACCGCAACAGAGTAGCCCCTGCTCCCCACAACTAGAGAAAGCCCACGCGCAGTAACGAAGACCCAACACAGCCAAAAATAACATTTAAAAAAAGTAATTAAAAAAAAATTACCAGTCAATTCAACTGCCCAATACGAGTGGAGTGCCACATGTTCAAACCTGTAAAATTTAGATGTTGTTTACCCAAGCAGCTTGCTTAGATAACAAGCTAGACACAAAAAATGTCGACACTGCCTCCTGTAACTGTACACTGCCCTCCCTCCCAACCTGGAACTGGCCATTGATATTCAATAGTGCCCCAGGGCCCTGGGAAAGTTCTTAAATAAACCTGCTTGCTGTAAGCACACAGACCTACACTTTTCGGACCATTGCTTGTAGCTGTGTAGCCTCAAGAATGCTAATTAGATCACTCACAAAAGGCAGGTGCTCTCAAATGACTTGGCCATTCCCAAAAGTAATCCTGCTCTCCTGAACGTTTGCTTTTTAGGTGGAACCATCAGGCCGTGACTGCATTATTATCAGTGTGGATAACACTTATAAGTGAATAACACTTAAACCCCAGTTCTTGGGTCTAGGTTCCAAATCGAGCCACACCGTCTGATTTTTGTATTTCTATATCTTCTAAATGTCTCTGACAACATCCATACAAACTCAACGCCCTGCAGAGGCAAATTTCTAAGTAAACATTATCTATCATGGGATGATATATTCATCAAGAGCTAGGACAGTAATTTTGGGCTGAGAGTGGGTAATGTAGGGGGAATTTACTACTGCTTCTTCCTTAATCAAGGAAGACTTAATAAGGAATTTACGTATACACAAAAGAAAATGTGCAGCAGATGTAAACTATTATATATAGGATGGATAAACAACAAGGTCCTACTGAACAGCACAGGGAACTATATTCAATATCCTGTGATAAACCATGATGGAAAAGAATATAAAAAAAGAATGTATCTATGTGTACAACTGAGTCACTTTGCTGTACAGCAGATTGGCACAGCATTGTAAATCAACTGTACTTCAATTTAAAAAAATTAAAAAGAAAAAAAGAAAATGTGTTTCAATTTGAGACAAGATGATTCTTGAATTCTACACAAAAAAGTAAACATCAGGGTCCGATGTCATGCCTTGGTTGCTCCGGTCATACAGAGACATCTCAAAGCACAGGACTCCAAGACTGTAGGAGGGTAGCAAGATTGTAGCTTAACCAATTTTCTTCAGCACTGAGTCTATTCTTTGCCAGTTCATAACAGCCTCCTTATATCACCGTAACACCCGCCTCTTGGGGTCAGTGAATCCTGTTGTACATGCCGCTGAAAGGAGGTGATAAACTAAAGACATCAGAATTAAATATAGGTCCTTATGAGTTCTAGGCATGACCTGGGTCCCTAGCAACTGCCTGGAGCTGATACATTGAATTAACCAGCTTCCTGGAAGCAGCAGGTGACCAACTCCATTAAGCTAGTCGACATTGTATTGTCATCTTTGACTGACGAGCTATTCATGGAATTCCTCTGCTCTTTGAGATTCCACTCACTTAGACCCCTCTTCTGTATGCAGCCCACATGGGGATAACATGGCTTGATTCTCCCTGATGGAGCAGGATAATGCCTACTGACATTGATTACACTGGTGGTCCGACTTTAAGTGAGAGTTGAGCTTAGGATATTGATCTCAGTTTGCAAAGTGTTTCTTTAATCACTTGATGAGCTATTCTCTGAGATATTTAAGCTGGCTTTCTGCTCCTGGGTGGAACATTAGAACCAAATCCCAGGTCCATTTCTAAGATGATTAGGGCAGAAGCAGTTATGGTCGGTGGTCTAAGGACTACAGACCCAATCCTCGGGAACAGATCAAGATGCTCTGCAGCTATTGTGGAAGGAAAGTGAAAGAGACGACGAGCAAGACCACCAATACTGCCGGGCAAATATCCGTCCACCCATATCAGAAGAGACGCATCTTTCAAAACACTGAGGCAGCATCCTGCCAACAGGGTGTTCAATGGTAAACAGCCGCTCTATCAATAAAGAATGAGGGCAGCTTCAGGAAAAGGGAGATCCACAGACAGGAGATATCCAGGAAGCGCCTGAGCTGACTGCAGGCGCCCACTGTCCGCATCCAGGAATCTGATATGGGACCAGTCCCTGCAGGTCAGCCACGGAGCAGCCGCAGAAAACCACATGGCTTTTGAGCTCATGGACCTCTCTGTAAGTCCCACACAACTGAGAAAGGGCAGTCACAAGTCCACTCCACCGAAAGACCTCCGAGTCCCTAAACGTGCTTCACTTGGGCTTTCAGTACCAGGAGCTTGTGCTCAGGGAACAGTTCCCTCAGCACAGAAGAAGGTCCTCAATCCTCAGAGTGGGCGGGGGCGGGGACAGGGATGGGGCTGGGGGTGGGGATGGCATGTGTGCATGCACACCCCTGTGTGTGTGTGTGTGTGTGTGTGTCTTTGAACCTATTGGAGGACTTAAGACAGTGTAACATTAGGAAGAGTTCCAGCTCTAGAGTGAGAAAAACCTGAATTTGAATCCTGACTTTGCCAGTTACTAGCTGTGTGACCCTGAACAAGTTGCTTCCCCTTCTGAAACATCAAGTTCCTCATCCGTAAAATGAGAGTCATGATAATGCCGGCCTCATGGCTATTGGGAGAACCTGAGCGGTGGATGCGACGATGCCTGCAAAGCCAGGGTAGAGTGCCTGGCACATCGTGAGCACTCAAGGCACCGCGGCTACTGCCTTCTTTATCCAAGGTTTCCTCAGAATCTAAGACACACACGTGCACGTGTGCATATAAACACACACACACGTGGTCTCTTTCCTCTGTTTTTAACCTCCAGTTCTCTGAAAAGTACCTATAGGCGGCATAGGATATTCTTTACTACTATAAACCATGAAAACTTAAAAATATTTAAGGAAGTTTCAATACATAAAAACTACTGAGCTAGACACTATGTCAGGTGCTTTAAAGATGGACTCAAAGTTTATGCTAAAGAATTGGAAAATAGAGTTGGATAGAGAGCTTGAGTCACCAAGACACCTCTTTTCCTTTATTTAAGCAGATCCTGAAATCCTATCTTCTCTATAGAATCTTTCTTAAATAAGTGGGGAGGGTGATGTTGGAAATCTTCTGCAAGCCATTCCCTTAATGCAGATATTCAGATGGAGGCAGGCTGATGAGTGAGGGGACCAATGTAAACAGAACTTGAAGCTCCCAGAGAAAATGTAGGAACATATGTGGTTATTTGTGACATCTGTGTATCAACAAGTAATACCCCTATGTCTAGTACCTACCTACCCCAGCCTCGTGAATAGCATGCATAATTGTCCTCCTTGAAGGCACCACTATCCATTCTGGCTTTTTCTGAGGATCTGTAATCTTTAGGATCCTGTTTGAAGCCACATAGGCAGGAAGTAGAATCGAACTACAAACCACTATGGAGGGAAACAGAGTATTCACACCCTTCCCCTCAATTCCCAAAGCAATATATACAAATATCATACCTATGAAAACAGACATCCACATATACCACAGAAATATATCATGCCCCTGCTCTTGGCAGGCACCCAACTAGCCCCAGCTGCAGCCTTAAGCAAAATCTCTTAGCAGCTACTTGTGGTGGCCATGAAATATGATCATACAGGGGTCATATTCCTCATACCTGTTCAACTTTGAAACCAAATTCCTGGAGAAACCAATGAATAGCTCACCTATTCAAAGAGTCAGTGATTGCAAAGCAGCAGGATTTTCTCTGCTGGCATAGATTTGTAAACTGGTGTCAACCAGAATTAAAGCGGGAGCTTTCTGAGAGTATGTGTTTCACAGGAAGGCAATAAGGGAACTTAAGCCCATGACAACCCTGCTTAGGTTGGCGGAGATGTTCTGCAAAAGAAGACAAGCGGGCACATGCCAAGCCCCGAGACTCCTGAAATGATCAGGAGAGAATATAAAAGTCAGCGTGTCCTGTGGGCAGTGTGAATCTCCTGTTACAAATCTCTAGTTACAAATCTGTAACTGTGTTTGCTGACTCCCTCCACTAAGGCACTGCACTATTTCAATTCAATTCAGCGTGTATGTATTTAGTCACTAATGTGTGCCGGTGGATGCTGTTTGTTTGAGGTGTCAGGGGTGGTGAGGGGAGGCCAGGGGAAAACTCAGGAAAAGTGTAAGGCATAGCTCCTGCCTTCCAGAGTTTATAGTCTTGTCACACACACACACACACACACACACACACACACACACACACAGAGTACTATGAAATATCAGTACAAGGGAGAATGTGATAAAGTTTCCAAAAATAGTTCAGGCGGTGAACTTAAGAAATCTCTAATCCATTAGAAGACTTGAACTGGAACTTAGTGTTTCTCCCTTCTTTCCTTCCTTCCTCCCTCCCTCCCTTCCTTCCTTCCTTCTTTCCTTCCTTCTTTCCTTCCTCCCTCCCTCCCCCTCCCTCCCTCCCTCTCTCCCTCCCTTCCTTCCTTCCTTCACCAAACGGTCACACCCTATACACTACTGTGTGCCAGGTACTGGAAATACGATGTTGAGCAAAATAAGACACAGAACCCATTCTCATGGAGTTTACTAGTTAAGAGGTGACTGGACTTCCATCAAATTTCTTCATAACGCAAATAGTAGCAATTCTTGCAGCCTTGCTTTTGGCCTTTATATGTTCCATTCAGTCAGTCATCTATTTCTATTTCTCCTGGTGCTTCCCTGATAATCATCCTAAAAGCTCCCATTCATTGAAGGCTTACCATGTGTTCGATACTAAAATCTTTACTTGTATTATCTCATTGAATCCTTGAATCAGTCTTATAAAATCAGTGTGATTATCCCCACTTTGAGTTTAGGGAATCAGGCCCAGAGAGGTTAAAATATTCCCCAAGGTCACACAGCTTGGAAGGATTGAGATCGAAGCCTCTCTGATTCCAAAGCCACCTATATTCTATGAGGTATTCCTTGAAGATCTAGCTGTGCATGTTAAGGGTATCAGGAAGAAGCATTTTGTTGTCACCTCCATTAGAATAAAAAAGGGAAATGTGGCACATGAAGTATTAAAAGCTTTTTTTAGTAGGTAATCCAGCCAAATGACAATCATACCTTTATTTCTCCTTGGCCAACAAATGAACAACAAATATTTGTTCTTTTTAACACTAAAAATCTAAAGAAAACCTCCTCTATTTAGCCTTGTATGGTTTTTTTTTTCATTGATGTCCTGAAACATCAACTTCCTTCCTCCTGGGATCCCCATGAAGGCTGATCTAAAGAAAGATGTGGTATTTGCTCCAAAGTGTTGATTCCCAGGTACCCTTTCTCTCCCTTTCCACTAAATGCTCAACCTCAAGGGCCACCATCAACAGCATTTGGCAGGCGATTCTCCTGAGAACCTCAGAAGCCTCCTGCAGAATTTCTGCTCAACCCAAGCCTCCCCAAGGTGACCCAGCAAAGGAGGGGAGCCCCGCCGCCGTGTCCTGACATTCTCCACAGTTTCTTTTAAGGAACAGCTGGGCCATAATAGAAGGTTACTCAGGGATACCCACAGGTTTGACAGGAGCCCATATTTTAAACAGAGCGGATACTAAATCCATCCAACTCCTGGAATGTTACTACTCTCTCAGGAAACTGAGAGAAGTTTCTGATGCTGATCTATAAATCTCCCTGGCCTAAAATACCCCAAATTAGTTTCTGTGCCATGGGAACATAAAAATGATATGGCTTTCTTCTTTGACATGTCAGTTAATAAAGAGTGGGCGGTGGAGCCCAGATGCTGCCTGACAGGTCTCTGAAGGGTTTATTCGTTAAAAATGGGAAACACTTTAATTACCTGTTTGGGTTTTTTGTTATATGTGTGCATTATATGTTTAAAGAAAAAAAGCAGGTCCTTTGGACATTCAGGAAATTATATCATTAATTATGTCTGTCAGAACACTATGTGGCCTAAAGTAAATGGAAATTTCTCTTTCCCTTTCTTCTTCCTTTTAAAATGTTTTAAAAATATTGTTTTTGTAATATTTCCACAGACTCTACTAAGTACTTGATTAATGAGGAGAGTAGATTTAGCAAAATTGCTGCATTTTGCTAATTGATGGCTTGCTTAACAGAAAATCTAATTTCCCTATGTATGTGTTACTCAAACTAATATTGATGCTAATTTGCATTCCTAACATACAGTAGCCATGGGGGAAAGGGGAGCTGAGCCAGGAGCCTAAATGGTATAGGGTTGGGATCATGATTCTGGAAGGCATCCCCCACTGAATCCCGGAGACAGGATTGCCATTCCCTTGCAAAGTGTCATCCGCTTGATGTGAAGACCCACTGGCTTTGTAGCCATGAAGGACTGATGAGACAATACAGTTCAGGAAACTCTGGACTAAGAGCCAAGGAGGGGTTAACCGTCTCTGGCCAATGCAGAGAAGAACATCCTGGTTTGAGGCCATATACTGCCTGTCCCAGATCCTAGCTCCCATCGGACCACACTGGGTTGGGAAGTCAAGAGTATGGTCCCTGTATCTTTGGGAGATAAACTCTTCAATAGGCTTGGAAGAGAACCCACACCCCATGATTTCAACCTAGAACTGGTTTTGTAGGGAGTCCCCAGGGAAGCAGCTATGCTGATTCTTAGAGCAATTCAAAGAAAAGAAGGGATAATTGGAGCCCTGGTGTACTTGGAGAGAAGAAAAATTTAGCCAATATGCTCTAAAGCCAACAAGATTCTTTGAAATGCTCTGTAGAACTCTCACCTCTTCTAGGGCTCAGTGGTTGGCAACCATGGTCACTGCCATTCTTACTGGATGGTTCAGCATGGCAAAGGATTCATAAATATCCCCATCTGTGAGGCTGTGCATGAAGAAAGAGGGTGCCCTCTAAAACTGTAATGGCTTCAAAGAATGGATGAGACCCTCAAATGCACTGCAGGTGGGAAAATAAATTAATGCCACCTTCCTGGAAATCTACTTGGCATAATACATCAAAATGTATAAAAATGTTCACATACTCTAAGCCAGCATTCTCCTCACTAGGAAGCTACCTTAAGGAAATAATCAGAGATAGGAACACAGATTTATGTTTAGGAATGTTTATCTCTGCATTATCATAACAAAAAAATTGGAAACTAAAATATCAACAATAGGAGATTGGTCAAATGCATTCTGAAACATCCAGACTATGGAATTTGAAAAGGCTATGTAATGTTTTTGAAAAATACTTAATGACATGGAAAACTGTCCATGTTAATGGTGACTGAGTTATTGGATTCTGGTGATTTTTATTTTCTTCAGCATAGTTGCTTGTGTTTTTTAAATTTTCTACAATGAGCAAGAATTATTTATATTCAGGGAAAAAAACACACTATTATAGAACAAAAAGAAAGAAAGAATGTTGAGTGTAACCTTTGACCAAACAATGATTTGGGCTCCATATTCTTCCCTAAGACAGATGGTAGGCCCTCTTTTATTTGATTGGAAGGTCATCACCATTCACCTTGGAGAGCTGCACTGAAGCTGACATTAGTCAAGTTTTCTAGCTCCTCTTGGACACAGGCAGTCTCTTCTAGAGGAACCCAAAAAGGCATCCTATACATACTATAGCCAGTAAACTGTAGATGACCCAAAGTTTATGCAGAGACCAGTGCCTTGGCCGCCAAGCTCAGAAGGGCTGGCTTTCCTTCTGAGTTCTTTACAGGCTGCCTAGCAAAGGTCACACCAATATTGATGGTGGTCTGGGACTGAGAGGGTAGGACACTAGTCATTAAAACAGAGCCAGCTGTCCCGCAGCACTTGTCGCCAGTGTAATTGGTGTCTTGCTTTCCCATGCCCTTATTCCAGGAAAAAATTGTTTGGTTGGGTTTGGGGTATTTGTAAACTGCAGTGACCCCTCCAACAAAGGTCCATGTCCTCCTCTCCTTTCATAAACTCAATATGTATTCACCAGAAGCCAAAATTTCCCCTGCCACCCTCTGAGTGTACATTAGGGCTATGTCAATCACATCACACAGGGGCACATGGAAGAAGATAAAACTTCTCAAACATGAAAAAAAGCTCCATCTTTATCCAAATCCCAGGCACACTTTGCCAAACACTTTCCCCTGAAATTTTCAAGGCCACGTGTTTGAAAGGGAAATTTAATCCACATGTTTCTGATTCATATGTATACTTAATGCATCAAAATATCATCTCTTTGAAGTCCAAATGGCCTTTTTATAGACTTCTTCCTTAGGAATGGAAAGTTGTGTTTGGCCAAGAACTAACAAATTCGAACCCTCCAAAGTCCAAGTTCCTTTCCAAGTCCCCAACTCCAAAGATTGAACCAGGCTTTGAAATACACCCTCCGTCCCCTAGCCACCCCAATGTAACTGTAAATCTTGGGATACTTGTTTCCACCATGCCTTCTCAATCTTGATCATATACTTTCATGGAAGCTTCCAATGAAAGCAAATTAAGAGCTATCTTCCAGTGAAGTACCACAATAATACCATGAGGGAGAGCAGGTGGAGGAAGGGCTAGCCCTCACCGCCCCCTCCAGGGACCTGAGAAGGAAAATCAAGTGACTGACCAGGAGTAACAGAGTGGTTGGGGGCAGAGCCAAAAATTCAGTCTCAACTGAAGACCAGGGCTGGGGATCCCAGGTTTCCTCTGGGAACCCTGATGGTAAAACATCACAGTGGGAAGATCTGGATTCAGAGCTTCCACAGTTTTATTCTCAAATGTTCCATTACAGACATGGCTCCAAACCTCATGATGAATGGATAGGACTATAAGCCTATGAAGCCTCCTCAAATCTCCTGTCTGAAGATGATTTGAAACATAAGTCAATGCTGTCAAAACTGGAAGCTGGGGAAGAGCACTGAAAAAGATGAGAGAGAATTCTCCATTTCATGCAATGTTTTCATCAAGCTGAGCCCTCCCCACTAGCGGGGCCCCAAGTTGCTAATGGTCGGTGGGCCAGAGAAGGGTGGTATCTTCTGAGTTAAACAGAGAGGATCCATTCTTTGCCTCTGAACTCCTCTCCAGACAGTGGGTCCCTTGAATACAAGTCTCTGTCTAATTAATTCATTGTCATATCCACCACAGTGCTTGGTATATGGGGGTTAATACGCTATCATTGAATAAATTGAGTATGCCTATTTAAAATAAAATTTAATGGACTCTTCTATTATTCCTTTGACCATCCCTTCTACTTCTTCACTCACTTGTACTTCCAAAATTTAACTGTAGAAACATTATCAGTACCATCTCTCCAATGTACCCACTATTAAGCATTATTTAGTAAAAATAAATCAAATCTGTATCTTAAGCAATTTGCCTGCCTTCTATCATTAATCTTTTCGAGTGGGCGGATGAACGGTCATTTGTAAACGGGCATAAAACACAGCGAATGTGAACTGCAAATTCAGTTAAGCTTGCCTTCTTAAGATAATAACTGAAAATGTTTATCAACTCAAAGATAATGCATCTAAAAATAGCCAGTCATGTCTACATTAGGGAGTCAGGAAAAACCATGGCTTATTATTTCCACCCTTCTTAGGCTTTTCTAACGAACTTCACCAGTTAAAACCATACTGATCTACTCTTGAGTGTGTTAAGTAATACTGATTTCAAACTGTTTTTAGAGAATTGCTTATCAAAGCTCTGTCAACCCCAAGGGTTGACGTGAAAGTAATAAGATGCTTCTCACCTTTCAGCTTCCCTGGTGGAATCCACATCTGTGAGTTTTTAGTAAGCCAAAAATTGGAATAAACTAGCCAGGCTACCATTCCTTCTCCAAATAGTAAATATTGCCATAACTACCATATGCTTTGGAGAACCCAATTATGTGCCACTTCTGCTGTCCAAATGCGAAAACTGAAACAGGTGGACTATTACATAACATGCCAACAAGCTGGATTTAGAATTTGATGATCAGCATCTCCTGTCTATGGCTTACACGTCTGAGTAGTATCAGATCCCAAAAGTTCTTCCTTCCTTTCAGTCTCATGGGACAGTAAGGGATCTTGGGGATGATCTGATTCTATGGCTTTTCAAAAAATGCTTAGTAGCCAGTTCTTTCTATCCATTAAAATCTTATGCAAATGGCCACTATGTAAAGTCCATACCCTTAGGGGACTCTGGTTGAAGATCAAGTAGTGGGGTACTAGGAACCCCTTGTCTATTTGATCCTAAAAGGACTCAAAGACTGACCAGAATTCCTCAAAGCACAGGTTGAAAACCTGTTAAATAGCTCACTCCTCAAAGCCCCCAGTGGTGAACTGACTTACCTAGAGTCTCTAGGCTAATGAAAGAATCAAGCCTAAACCCTAGGGGTCCTAACTTTGCGAGTGCTCTGCCCACTTTATCACACTGAAATCATTTAGCAGGGAAAGATTCATTTTCTAAATCAGCAACCCCATGATTGCTACAGCCTAAACATCAGAATCAAAAATGGTTAATGCGTGGAAAACAGAACTTTCTTGGATCAAGATAAAATCATAAGTAGGAGATAATGTCATAGTTTAGATCAGGAATTGGCAAACGTTTTTCTGGAAAGGGCCAGATAGTAAATAGTTTAGGCTGTGCCATATGGTCTCTGTTGCAAGTCTTCAACTTTCATTGTAGTCACAGACAATATGTAAATGAATGAGTGTGGCTGTGTTCCAATAAAATTTTATTTATGGGCTCTGAAATGTGAATTTCATATAATTTCACATGTAACAAAATACTGTTTCTTCTTTTGATTCCCCCCCCCCACCAAATGTTTAAAAAATAATAACCATTACTAGCTTACAGGCAGAAAAACAGGCATCGGGCTGATTTTGGCCAATGGGCTGAAGTGTGCAGACTTCCATCTAGAAGAAAACTTTGCTCTACAAAATGCTTAAGCAGGACTGAATAAGATCCACAGGCTCTATAAGTGCTTAGCACATAGTTCTTAGAAGAGCTCAGACAAGGTAGTCACTCCCTGAGTGTGAGCATCTGGGCTGCCTTTTATTCAAGTCCTGAAGGCCTAGCAGAACACCACTGGGGAAAAGTAATGTCTCCTTGCCTTTGATTGGGAACCAGTGGGGTCAGTGCCCTGTTAAGGGGCGTGGTAGGAGGTGGTGAACTTAACGAAGGGTCTGTGGCTCAACGTGGAGGAAGGAAGGTGAAGACCTGGACTCTGGGGGCAAGATCCCTCCTATCTGATGCTGAGACCATTTAAGCAGTTCACTTGCAGACAGTGTTTCATTTCACTGTAGATTCGGGGTGATAATAGGAGCCAGGATCACTTATTTGGCTCTTATATCAGAATCATTCATTCACTGTCTTGCATGCTTATAACCATCATAGTATTACCTAACATGGGCAAATAGGGAGTGTTGATGTGCTGTAGTCCATCTTTTGGGAACTGGGTGAGTTTTTCTCATGGAAACAATTTTAAGAATAATTAGTGGTGTCACCACTACATTAAACAAGCATAACTCAGAGGATTTAGCCATAAAATGACTTACTCAGTGGAGCTTAATTGGTGGATACCCTTGGATGAAAATTTGGGCAGTCTCTCAACTTTTCTGATAAGCTTTAAGAAATTTAAATAGTCTCAATCCATTATTATAAATGTCTAATCCCATGTAAATGTCAGGCTTGCTATAAAGTTAAATCTTTCCCCCCTCCCCCCATCACCCCTACCCCAAGCTAGGGCCTAACTATACACAAGAAGCCTAAGATCAGGGAAAGGGGCTAAAGAAAATGTCTTCCCTCTTCCATGGCCCAGCACTTTTATTCCTCCTCCCTCAGTTTGCTAAATGTGTTTTCTGACACCTCAGAATGAGAAGTCATGGAAGAAGTAAAGGAAATCAGGCAGGTATGTTCTTACTTGACTGATCTTATTGTGATACTTCAGCATTGCCACTCTCGGGACCTGGCAGGCATCTCAAGATAAATCTCTCATGGGCACTTTTCTGGGTTCTTTGGAAATGCTCCATAACTGTAGGTCTGCACCAGCAGAATGCACTTCTCTGCCAGCTTCTCTGCCAGTGGTGGCTTACTCCTTCCTTAGCCCTAAGAAATCCAGCTGTGTCTCCAGCTTCCCTCTGCTGCAGTCTGGGTGCCCCTCCTTTCAGAGAGGACGTAAGGAGAGCCCACGCTAGTTATCTCTTGCTGCAGTCCTGTTATCTGCCCCGACAACTCTGAAAGTGCTAATCAATCTCACCTCAGAGCAAACTCTCCTTCACTCCTCAGGTCAGAGCAACTAGCCTGTCTATCTCAGCTTTGGGGCTTTCCGGTCAATGTCAGACACAAGAACAGCCTAAAGGGACACACAAGTCCAACGGGTGTCCTAGAAGCCCATTTCTCTTTATTTGAAGAGGATGGGGAACAACTCCTCTGGGGGATTCCTTTGGGTTGAACTTCCTCTCCCCAAAAATGATCTCCACAAATTTTCAAATGTACTCCTCTCCTAGACCATTTTACATCCTCAATATGGATGAAGGGTTCAAGGTCTTAAGTTTTCAGGCAACTGCTTTGTGTATCCTGGTCTTACACTTCAGTTTGGAATGTTATTTCCATTGTCATTGGGTGTCAACAGAAACTTCCATGGGGACCTCCTTTTTCAGTCATTTATGAGGAGAGCTTCCCAAGCACACCTTTGCTATAATGCAATGAAACCAGTGTGAGCGGCACCACGGCTATAGAAGCTGGTCACAGCGACAGCCCTGTCCTCATGTGAAAGTTTCCACAGCATCAAGGCCCTGCTTCTCCTGATTCACATGGCACTAAGGTAGCCAGTGGACTATTCATTGCCCCGAGCAAACCACATGCTTCCTTTCTCACACTATTTGCTCATGCTGTTCCCTCAATCTGCAGGGCCCTCCCTTTCTTCCCCATCGGAAAATCTTACTGATATTTATCCTTCAAGGTTTTGCTGAAATGCCACCACTGCCATGAATTTTCCCTCAAAGCTCCGTTTTGAATTCTCTACTCCTCCTCTTGTGTTTCCATAGCACTGTGCTTCGTAGCCCCAATGTTGTTGTCTTTAGGAATTATTTTAGCCAACTGTATACATGGCTGCCTCTCCCACAAGCCAGTTAACTCTGCAAACGGCAGAGACCTTGACTTACTCCTCTTCATATACCCGCTGTCTCGGCACCAGGCCAAGGTTCTGCTTTATCAAGGCAGAAAGAGGACAGAGGGAGAAAAGGATCCCAGGTGCCCTCGAAAGTGGCAGGAACCACAGCTTTAGAGCAGTGAGGGTCTGCCCTGAGCAGTCATGCCAGGCAGGCATTCCTATAGCACAGGACACGCCCACAGTACATTAGATAAATGGGGAAATGATTCCCACATTGCACAGGACCCTGCCTGTGCTCTGGCCAGACCCTCAGGCCTGGTTGGCCAGTTCTGTGTGTCCCACAGTCCCTGTGTTCTTGATGTTTTAGTGACTAACACCGGCAACACCACTTTGTCACATGTGCAGATCACAGGGACTTTTGCCTCCTCTCTTCTCTCCTCCATCTCCTGGCCCTTAGCCGATAGTTGGCCAGTGAGGGAGTATCAAAGTTCAGCAATCTTACCTCAGGGCAGGACAAACCTAAAGTGTCATTTAGGCTACAGAGCTCCCTGTGCGATTGGGCTGAGTGACTTACCTGGGGTCACACAGCTAGTAAGTGGCTGAAATGGAATTTGAACCCAGGCACTATTTACCATTCCCATGGATGGCTTGTGATTTTAAGTATTACAGCTACCACGTTAGGACTAGAGACAAAGGGGGTGACTCACACCGTTTACAAAAAAAGAAAGAGGAAAGCAGAATATTTCTATATTCAACTACAATATGGAAAATGGCTAGATTAATCCATCCCCAAATTATTTGCATTGCACAGATATTATTTTCCGAGTGAAAAAATGAAAAATTAAGATCTTTAAACCCAGAAAGAACTGGCATTGAAACCCAAGTCTGTTACAAGTCAGCTGTGAGGCCCCAGCTAGATTATTTCATTTCTTCCACTCTCAGTTTTTCCATATATAAAATAGATATAATAACACCTAACTTGCTCTGCTATAGAAAGGATTAACTACAGTATATAAAAAGTGCCTAGCACATGGTCCACAGTCAATAAATGGCCACTGTAGTAGTATTAGTGGCAATAATATAGACCTGGCCTCTGTGATTTGTGTAACTTTGAGGCTCACAAGTACAAATATAAAATCTCACCATGCATAGTGATAATCCCTAAATATAATGGAGTGTTATTGGTAAAAGTTAAAACTTTGAAGACTGCCTTTGGGAAAAAAGAATATCTATTTAGAGAGACCCGTGTACTTACACTCCGGCTGGCATGTCAGGGATGATCTATTTGCCAGTAATCAATGTCTGTTGGGAAATGAAAATAATTATAAACATCATCGTGTGAGAACTAGGGAATGAGTCCTTCCCAAGATGGGTTGCAACTGCACAATTTCAAGCTGACATTTTATTTCACCTTAAAGAAATAATTGTATTTAATAAGGTAGTTATCACTAAAGGGTCGGGGTCTGGAAACCAAGCTTCTATTATCTGATGCATAACAGTTACAAGCAAGATCTGTTTGGGGTTGAGAAAGTCATAGGGAGCCCCCAAAACTACTTTTCCAAAATGTGTTAGAACCCCAACAAAAGTATGCAGGTACTGAGACCTTAAACTCCATTGGAGTCAAATATCAAGTTTACTCTTAGAATAGGTGTATATACTTCCATTTGCCTTTTTGTTTTCTGGTTATAGATCGTGTTTGTTTGTTACACAGATTGTAGGAAAACATCTCTGGATAGCCTTGACCATTCTAGAGGTGACAGAAGAGTACATGGTAGATTTGATTCATGAAGACAACCAAATATGGCCAAAATATTTACTCTATTTTATACGCCCATTTGACTGTCTATGGAGAAGAAAATCAGCCAAATAAAAGCAAAATCGCCATTTACTTTGGGCCCAATTGCCACTGACTCTGTCCAGGCTAACCTGATAGACGCACTCTTTCCCCACCAGAAGACTGATTAACCATTCCAAGTTTCTAAACAAATCTAGAAACACAGCCCCACTGAGGACCCATGGCCAGTCAATATTTGCCAGCCTCCCAACCTCAAGTGAGAGGAACAAGCCAGAGGTTCATAGGTCTCTCTGAGCAGGTCAGGTTGATGCAAAAAAAAGCTGATTTATGGAGAGTGGAGTGGGAGACACTTCAAAAATATATCTTCTTTTATTACTTGGCCTTTGAGTTGAACTTAATTACATATAAGATAGAGGTTATTGCTCCCCTCTGTCTTCTTTTATTTGTTTATGCCAAAGCAACCAGATGTCATCAGAGCAGGAACAACAGTAATCTGAGAAGTAAATATTTCTGTCAACCCACCTGCTAGGCATCATGGAGGCCAAAAAAAAAAAAAAAAAAAAAAAAAATCAATCTTTTAACTGAATTAAATTTGTTTGGGTTTTTGTTATTTTATGGAATTCAGACACTCTGACCTGTGAATGCCTCAAACTGTTTGGCATAGCGTAAAAAAATACAAGTAATAGAAATGATCCTTCAGCCCTGAGTGAGAGATAATTTACATAGATAATATCTCAAAGACAGACACAGGGAAGGGGCTACCTCACACAATGGATGAAATTTGAAGGTCCTGGATTAGATGCCTGGCTTGGCTATTAGATGTATCTTGACTCTGGGCATGTTTTTACATTTCCTTTATTTTTATATGTAAATTAAGAGATATAGATTCACTGGCTGAAATCTAAGATTGCTTCTCGCTGCATGACTCCGATCTGGGGGAGGGTGGGGGACAGCCCTGTTACATGTAGGATAATTACAAATTCCATAAGAAACCTCGTTCCACTTGTAAATAGAATCATTGTAAAATAACAGTTAATATCTTCCCAAATGCATGATTTCTCACTGTAAAACGATGAAGTTAATAAATGCAATTTATATTTATTAAATTGATGGCGAGTCTTTGAAAATTCGATTAATTTTTAAACATTTATTTATGCTCTTATTATTTCTGGTTTTACTCCATTTTTCAAATTCATTTAGAAAACTCAAATTAGTAATGGTCTTTTACCAACATTATGGTGTATTCCGTTTCCATCAGGCAGTACCCATCAGTAATTTTCAAAGTTTTTGCATGTAAGAAAATAAGACATACATGTTAAAACTATCCTAATTGTGGTTTCATGTATCGCTCTCTGAATAAGGTGGTAGATCCTACCTGAATGCAAAGACACACCTTAGTCACTGATTCTTTTTAAGATCCTCATTTGAAAATAACAACAACAATAATAATAATTACACGCCTCTGGTTTCAAATATGCAGGCATAAAAAAAACTTGCCAAAATTTGAACAACTTCTTTTTCTTTCAAGCACATCAAACAAAGCTCAGAACCTTCAAATTGTTTATTATTTTTGTCTTATCACACAGTTCCTGTTGCAGGTTGAACTCCCAGGAAAACACCCTGAGATAAGTGTGTAGGAAGTTTATTTGGGAGTGCTCCCAAGATGAGCACCTAAGGAAAAGAAGGGACTCAGAAGCAGGGATTGAGAAGAGGGAGAAGTTGGGCTGTGATATTGTCTTAACAGACACCTCTACCAAACCCATAGGGAGCCCTGAAGCCAGATGGTCCTTCAGAGCTATCCCAAGTTAAGGTAAAACAGCTGGAGGAATAAGTCCTTTAGCCCTGAAGTTGGATCTTTGTAGCTCTTCACAGCACCCACTGTAGTTCCTAATGGAGCCAGTTTTAAGTACATTAACAGTCCAGCTGGTTTGTTATCAACAATATTTGTTGAATATATACCATGTGTTCATTACTACAGAGACTGCCCAATTATATATAGTTATCTTTGCTATCAAGAAACTTATAATTTACTTGAGGAGAACAGATTAAAATGCAAAAAAAAAATATTTGCACAATAAAATTTTAAAATAACAGGTAAAGACAACAACAGCTGAGAATTGAGGGTAATCAGACAGAGGTCATTTTAAAATTTGAAGGATAGAGGAATGACTTAATTCTGTGAAGCTTGGAACAGGAGAACTTGAGATATGTCTTTAAGGTTACTAGGATTTTGATGGGTGGAGAGGAGAAGGAAAGTCATTCTGGGTAGCAAGGTAGCAACAACAATCAGAGGGCAAAATGCAAAGCACCTGGCAGTAATCTTTGTAAAAGGACCATAACTCTTTGAAGAAAAGCATACTAGGACTGGAAGTAAGAGAAGAGCACAGTGAGATGTGGAGGCCACTCAGGTGGGTCCAGCTTTTCTGGGAAGCATGAAGGTGGAAGCATTTGGCTCTTCCAGGAATGGCAACAGCAATGACCACTTTTGATTTGTCAAGTTCTGATGAGGGCAGAGGCAACCTGGTTCTGGGGCTCCATGTGGCAGCATCTCTCTTAGCAGGTCAGTTCCAGCCGAGCCTAGAAGACCATTCTTTCTGCATTCCCAACAATCCCGTGAGCTAATATCCCTTAACAAATACCTTTCTCCTTAAATTAGTCAAAGAAAATTCTGTTGTACGCAATGAAGAACCCTAATATATACACATTTTCCTGTCTAACATTCACAATAATTGCATGAGTAGATAGTATTATCCTCATCTTACAGGTAAGGAAACTGAAGCTACGAGGTTAAATAAATGGTCCAAGGTTTTCTGGTAAGTATGTGGTCAGGCTCAGATTTGAAGCTAGGACAATCTCATGCTTAAATCCATGCCATTTCCACAATATCATAACTGTTTCCCGAAGGCAGAGACATGAATGAGTCTCAATATTTTCCATATGAGTGTGGGTATCTACAAACAGAATAGTTTCCATAATGGGTCATTAAATATTACATTCAGACTCTGGACTGAAATACATAGTACTAGATGTGAATCATTCCGATGGCAGAGCAACACCAAAAAGTGGAAAGTTGCCTGCAACCCGTGTCAAAGGCAGAAAAGGATGAGTCCCTGGAGCCAGTGGACCATCCTAGCTCTGCCCAATTCTACTTTCTGTGATTGTTTACCAATTTAACAACCAAACTCAACAGTCATCTCTGTAGCCTCATAAATAAATTCAAGG
This sequence comes from Balaenoptera borealis, assembly GCF_965194805.1. Classification (NCBI taxonomy): domain Eukaryota; kingdom Metazoa; phylum Chordata; class Mammalia; order Artiodactyla; family Balaenopteridae; genus Balaenoptera; species Balaenoptera borealis. The sequence goes on along the minus strand of NC_138867.1, from coordinate 33,308,486 downwards.
CCACAATGTAAAGCAAGTTTTGCCCTACTCAACCCACGTTGTTCCATATATTGAATTTGATCATCTCATGAAGGTTAAATTCCTCCCCACAAATAACAGGCAATTTAACCACCTGCCTTAGCCCTTTCAGCTTCAAGATCAATTTTATTAGTCAGACTCACTAGACAGTGGCCAAGAGTGTATTTCTAAGACCAAGTGTCCATGGTTAAAAGCAGAATCTGTGGCAGGATAAGAAAATAAATGATACAGTATGACCATTACCTCCTCCTAAGCCCAAGGAAATATGATCACCCCGGACTCTGTACCATAGGCTTCACCTTGGTAAACTAGCAGGAAGACTCACGGTCAATGAGTCTCAGTGCAGCCATTCTGTACCTACCACAACTAGCTTTCTGAAACTCTGCCGGAGAATGACATAGGCTCCAGGGGAAAGAGAACTTACACTCTGACCTCAACACTTCAAACCTGACTTCACACCAGTTTAAAACACTTTATGGCACCCTTCCATTCATACAGTGTTCTGGATGTTCCTTTCTGTCCTCAATTCCATCTTTAGCACAGCTGACAAATGCTGCATGGACACACAGCTGTCTCCCGAGAGGAGCCCCATACTTTTTAAACAGCTTTGCTTTGTGACCTGACCTGCAGGCAGGCTGCATACTTCAGTGCACTGACAGCTAAGTCATGTCTTTTGTCCCAGGCACACAGATACAGCAGGGTAGGGAAAGTTCACAGGCAACGCTCACATTTCAAAACGTAAATAAATGGCTCACACCAGAGGCCCAGTGCACTTAAGTTTGGAAGACAAAACCTCCCAAAGAAAAGAGTGACCCAAAGGGTACTATTCAGAAATCCCTCCAGCACCTTGTGGCTATGACAGCTGCACCTGGAGGGCTGAAAATGAGGCAGATCTACCACCAGCAGGAGACCAGATGTCCCACACTGGGTAGGCCATGTCAGCAGTCTTAACTTGTATTCCTTCCTGACTTGTTCCCTACATATCTTTCTGATATATTTTTTCCCTACTGAGCCCTATTCCTTTCTTCCTTTCTTTTTTTTCCTTTATTCCCTCCTCTCTCTCTATTATACTTTGTACTTCTTATTCCTCCAGATTTTGCTCATATTTCCTGGTTCTGCAGCTCCTATTTTTTCTTATACTTGCAAACCTTTTATTTTCTTCCAGTTTTCCAAAGACCTTTCACAGCTGTTCCCATCTGTTTCTCCTAAATGACCCTCCCCTCTTTAATCATACACATATCCTCTCTGATTCCACCTGCCTTTAATAGGCTGGACCCTACAATATCCACACCCTAAATCCTACTAACAAATATAAGCTTGGGATAGGGGTGGCTAGGGGCCCTGAATTCTATCACCCTTTAAACACCAGCCACAGATAACAGACTCACTAATAGGTACCAACTTTATCATTTTTCTGCAGTTATCTGGGGTTTTTTTAATATTTACTTTTTGACATTTAACTCATTTCAAACTTTTACAATTTTGCAACACAGATAATTCCCGTTCACTGTACAAAAGTAAGTCACAACAGATAAGTAGAAAGAAATGAAAAGTCATCTGCAAATCCACCCTTCAGAGAATACCCTGTGTTTCATGATTGACTTGATGAACACTTTTAAAGATACAAAGATGAATGAGAGAGACATCCTCTGAGGAAGAAAATAAATAAGCAAATACAATACAGCATATTTAGTAAACAGCAAGAATCAATAGGAGCAAGGACAAATAATTCACACCTTGGGAAAGCCTCCTGGAGAAAGTGTCATCTAAGATGAGCCCTGAAAGAAGAGCAGCAATTAGCCAGGCCCAAAAGAGGGAAAGGGAACTTCCCACAGTAAGTCCTTAAAGACAGATAGAGTTTGGCACTTTCAGAAGACCAAAGGGAGTTCAACGTGGTTGAAAGCAAGGGGCAATGTTAGTCGACAGGTAACGTAAGGAGAGGTAAGGAGTGGTCAGAGGGCACAGGACTTTGTAAGCCACATGAAGAATTTTCCCTGAAGGCAATGGGAACACTGAAGGATATTGAGCAAGGGAATGATCAGAGTTGTACTTTTAATAGAACCATAAGCCTAAAAGATAGAACCACAATACACAATAGGTGCCACCCTCGTAATCAGAACTGGGAGGGAGGGCGGGAGGGAGGGAGACATAGGTAGTAAGTAGTAGAAGCAGGATATAATCTCAAGCAGTCAACTATGCTATACTCTCTCATGATGTCTGCTAATGAGCCTTAACCACTCTGGGTGATCAATCAGGAAATGCAGGCAAATATGTTTTGTATGTGAACTACACATCTTCCTTCTTATGATGGAATTAGCCCTTTGCCTTGGACTTGAGGAGTGATTGATTGATTTCCCTGGTTGAGAGCTGGGTAAGCTGGAGTTGTGTGTGAGGAGAGGCCTTTTAAGGGACACTCCACAAGCACTCTCAGTACCCAAGACCAGAAATGATCGCATGAAATTACCCAGGTTGCTGTTTTGACTGCCCCCGAATCACAAGTGATTATTCAACCTCATGCTTTCATTTCTCTGTGCGGCTCTTATCACAGCATACTTCTAAATATTATTATTATTGAAAATTGGTTCAGATCCTGAAAGAACTTATGATTTCCCTACTCTTGACAGAGCCTTTTCTATTACTCACTGACACCAGGGCAATTTCTGTTGCTTGTTAAAGCAGTACAGTCAATATAATTGTTTGGACTTGAGCCTTAAGATTAGACAAGTGCTTCTTAAACTTCTTTATGGAAACTCAGAAAAAGAAGGAATACATTTCATCTTAAGATCTAGTACAAACATAAATATCTATATAATTGAAATGAAACTTTGAAGAAACAATAATTACCACTACAGCATGTGATGCAGGTTTCCATTTTCTTTTCCATTCCATTCTATTCTATTTCTATTTATTCTATGATATTCTATTCTGAGTTGGGACAACCGCTTTGGGAAACTCTTTGGTAGCGTCCACTAAAGTGGAATATACCATGTCCAATGACCCAAAAATTTCACTCTTAGGTACATACTCGGGAGAAATGAATACATGTGTCCACCACTGGACTTGTTTAGAATGTTCACAGAAGTGAACATGAAGTGAATATGAACAGAAGAAATGTTCATAAGGCCAAATATCGGAAACTACACAAAGGCTCATCAACAGTAGAATGGATAAATAAAGTTAGTATATTCATACAATAAAGCACTACAATTGTTTGCAATAATATAAATGAATTTCCCACACATAATGTTAGATACAAAAGAGTTCATACTTTATGATTCTAGTTATATAAAGTTCAAAACCAGCCAAAATGAAAATCTACGCTGTTCTAAGTCAGGACAGTGGGTTACCTTTGGAGGGGTAGTGCTTTGAAGGAGTCACTATGGGGGGCGGTGTTTCTAGGGAGCTGGTGCCTCTTGATCTCAGTGCTGGTTACATGGGTGTGTTCAATTTGTGGAGACGTATCAAACTGTACGTGCACTTTTCTGTATGTAAATCACACTTCAGTAAAACATTAAGAAAAAATACTGGTCACACACCATTAAATTAGATTATCCCAGTCACTAATCACTCACAACCTGAAATTTAAAATACCTTACATTAGATACCAAGAATACCAAGGGAAGACATACAATGATATATCAAAATATTTAAATGTTATTCATAATAAAATAGAAAGCTCAAAAGTCTTGTTTATGAACCACTAGATACAACCAAAATAAAAAGAATCCAGAAAAAATGAAACAGCTAAAAATAAGAAAATACTGTCCCTTCTTACTTGATTTTTAATAATTTTACAGCTGCTTTCAATTCAAATTTTTATTGAATCTTACATATTAATCTACACTTGCTGCCAATCATCTTGTTAAGAGACACACAGTTCTGAATATGCTTACCTGGCTTTTTCCATACTGTCCAAGCCACTAGTCTCTTCTTAATGAAATACTCAAGAGCAGTCCACTGGTAGGAAATCTCCCCTAAAGCTCTCCTTTAGGGCTGTGCCTTTCACATTGGAATCTGTTTTTCCCCTTAGAGCTTCCATCTCTGGTAACATGTCCTCAGAATCTCCAACCTGCTCTAAACCCATCTTTAGGCGAGAAGAGATGTCACCCAACCATGGCTGATTACAATCAATGTTTACACATTTATTAATGAGTGAGGTGCTTGGTATTTTAAAGAGACCCAGATGTACTTCTATTCACAACCATTCTCTTTCTCAAGCAAAATATAGATTACAAGCTACACTGTATATGATTTTTGTTTTTCAAACAGAAGATTATTACACGCATATATAGGGCAGATGTCTTCCAGGACATTTCTTGGCTGACATCTTTATTCCATGATTCTATGAGAGTTTTCTTCAAATTCTACAAAGTGGTCAGATCTCCAGATGAAGGCAATCCAGCTATCTTGGGAAAGGGGTTTCTGTTTTAGCTGGCGTGTAAGTGTCAAACCAGCAGGGGCCGCAGATGCCACTGCTTGGCTTGAGAGCCCCCAACTCCTCACTGTGGAACAGATAAATGCCGTTGGGGCTTTACGGTCTCTGCTGAAACCTAGATTGCATCAGTTTCCAAGAATGTCTGACTTGGTCTGGCTGTCCGAAATATCTGCTCAAGTCCCCCTTACTCTTCACATCTGTCCAAACACTAGGGCAAGAGGTACGTTGTACGCGATGCAAAGCCAAGAGTCAGTGCAACACTCTTCAAACTCAGAGTCAACAGTGAGAATGATGTGGAACAAACGCAACCTGCTCTCCACAAAAGCCGAATTAAAATTTTCTGTCTGCTGAAAGTACATTTGAAAAATGAAATCTTTCCATATGGCTTTATTTTCTTCTGTATAAAAGGGTTAGACTGAATTCTGCTTTATTTAAAAAAAAAAATAGAGCCCTATGTACATAGTGCTGACATATACACTAAAGTCATCTGGAAAAAATACAAGCTACTATAACAAATGCCAAATGCCAAATGCCAAAAGTAACCGTTTCATTCTATTGAGACAAATAGGTTGAAGGGGAAACATGTTTAGTTGACAGAGTGAATAGAGAAAATCGATCTCCTATCGTCAAATATACTGTTACCAGACACGAGGGTTGGGAAACTCTGAAACGTTGTATTTTGCACGCAAAATAAACTTAAAGCCTTCAAATGAACCTATTTCAAAAACCTCTTTTATCCAAGGATGAAATGCTTCACACCAGACTAAGTGTTTACATTAGATATTCCTCTTTAGTTCTTGAGAGAAAGGAAAGCCATCCTTTACACGAAGTTTTGAATCTCAAATGGAGAGAAACAGCATATTTTGTAAAAGAACATTTAGCACCTAATGTTCAAAACACCAAATGTGGGTTCCCCCTTTTACGAGTGCACAGTTGTATCAGAGCCCGGACATTTAAGATTATATAGCGAGCTTGTAATAGAACCACATTTCCTTTTGGAATACAATACAGCTGCAAACAAAAAATATCATATTTCCTCCAGTTATTTGCCAAATGGCCATATCCTCACACCAGTTATAAGAGTCTAGTGGAATTCGGACACCACCAGGAAAAGGGGCAGGGATAAAAGGTGAGGGTAATCAGACGCTTCTCTTCCATTTGCCATAGAATAAATCCAAGAAGAAAGAAAAGGAGAAGCATTTTTAAGACGAAAGATCATATTTTAAAACATAATGGTTTGTTTCTTTTTTTAATATGCCTTATTTTTTCCTTTTTGGCTAAGAAACAGGACCTTATTTTTGCTGTAACAGAAGAAAGCATTTCACAAAGGCCCTGAATTGCACATAAAATTTAAAAAAGCACTTCATGGGCTCCTTAGCATAACCTCCACAGTCTCGGCTCTTTCAAATAACAGGCTAATTCCATTTCCTTCCATTCTGCTACCAAATTCTGCCCCTCTCCATTGCTACCACTTCACCTACTTTGTTTTGTCTTTTCCTTCAGTAAACTCAACACCCTGGTAATTCAATCTCCTGTTCAATGTCATGGTTGAATCAAATTGCTGTCACTCAAAATATAACCCGAGGCTTGAACTATGGCATGGTTGAGTGATCAAATCAAATATTCCCAAATCTGGAATTTCAGGGTTTTCAGCTACTGAGCTCCTAAGTGGCTTTAGACAAAATTTCCCTCTGCCTCATGAGAATAGGTCGAATCCTGTTTGTACAGCCTGGGACTCCATAGAGTAGGACATTGCAAGTGAGGAGAGCTCCACCTGTGACCGGGCTCTCTGTGGGTTAGTGGAGAATTGGTTGTCATGGGATTTAAGCAACAAATTGGTGACAGCAGCATTGACCTCCCAAGATGGACATGGGATTAACAAATAATGGAAAAGATTAACAAAATGTCACTTTCACACCAGGCGAGAAATCGGAAAAGCCAGAAGGGAGCCCTGTTTAAAGATGTCTTTCCTCGTGCAGTATAAATAGTCAGGTTTCCCAGAAAAAGACATTTCCATTCCCACCACTAGCTCTACTTAAACAAGTTTGAAGGCCAATAAAAACACAGTGCTGGTTTACAAGGGTTAGGAGAAATGAAGGAAGATAGTGAATCTTCCTTGAGTTCAGAAGTTTAAAGAGGAAATTCTAAGGGTGGGAAGTGACAAACTGTATTGATACTGACTTTTTTTTTTTAATAATTCAAGACATGAACCAGGACCAAGCACATTATACAAATGTTATGAGACAAAGAGTAGAAACTAGTCTATGGAATATGATAGAAGAACACCTGAAGAAACAGGGCTAGATCATGAATTAGAAGTTACAAACACACGAATGACAGCAGCCAACCAACGTGATGCACATTTGCTGTGCATTGTGCGAGACGTGTGGAAAGGAACCCAGGAGTTGAAACTGGTGTTGGAAAACCATCTGATAGGATCCAGAGCTAAGACGCCCTGCTCAGAGATCAGAGACCTCTTTGCCCAGCAAACTCACTCCAAAGGAGAAAGGGGGCAAGCAGATAGTTCTTAGCTGATTCCTATCACAAAGTAGGCACTCCATAAATCTTTGTAGAATTGAATTGTTCAAATAAAACCATACTCAGATGGAAGAACTGGGATTTTTCAAATTAGAACAGCTGCCTTTATGAGTTGCACTGTTCATACAGAGAGTGGTGTGGGAAGGAAGGGACAGCAGAACCATTCTCTTTTGCAACTGATAGTAAAATTAGAGGGAAAGCAAATGGGCCGAGCAGACAACCAAAATCAAATGGACGTGGACCACTTAAGTAATTGGGTCAAGGGATAGTAAATGCAGTTCAATTTAGGTAATGTTCAGTAAATTGCTTTAAGAAATAACCTAGGGAACACAGGTTAAATGGAACAACCATGTAAGAGATTGATCTACAAATCACAGTAAAGAAAATCGTTGAAACTAACCAGCGGAGCATTACCAACATCAGTAAAAAAGGCCACAGGAACCCTACCAGCGAAAATGCAAATAGACCCACTCAGACCACAGAGCAGCTGTCCTCCACTCATGCGCTTCTCTCTGCTCTCCCTGTGCTCGTGAGAAGTTAACCTTTTCCCAAGCAGCTCTTCAAACAATATATTTCAATATTGCTATGGTCTTCCCCTAACTTCCCTCCAAATTTCCGTTTTTTTTTTTTTGCTTGGCAAATTTGGCAGTTACATTCACAGACCAAATGGACATGTTACAAACGTTGCTACCCACTTGTCACATTCTTTGGTGAACCATGAGGCATGGCACTGGGAATCCATGTACCTCCACTAGAGGGCTTTCCCCTAAAGAAGGTGGGGTATGTATGGCACAAAGACAATGCCGTCCCTCCAGGTAAAACTAAGTAAAACTCAAAGTAAACCAAGCCCACACTTTTCCCAGGAAGAGAGAGAGTTGGAAATGACTTGATTGGCATTAGTCTTTTTGAATTTTTTTTTTAACATCTTTATTGAAGTATAACTGCTTTACAATGGTGTGTTAGTTTCTGCTTTATAACAAAGAAAGTCTATTTGAATTTAAATTTAATTTCTTTAGTCATGGACAAGAATGGGGATACCAGTTAATTTCAATGGATGTTTGCTGAGCTATGTGCCAGATACTGTGCTGGGTGCTTGGGATCCTGTAATGACTGAGTTGTACCCCCCTGCCCTCTGGAGACCCACAGTCAGATAAATTACAGCACAGCACACAGGGCAAGAACAACTTCTGCTGTGTGTAAGGCAATCACGCACATTCTCTTGGTCTGGACATAAATTTGGAACAAGTTTTCAAAACCACAGAAAATTTCTTTTTAATTTTTAATGTTTTATTGGTATCTTTAAGGTCCAACTGAAGGGAAAACAGGTTGATGAACCTCGATCATTTGCTAAACAAAAATGGTGTGTTCTTGCCAGTAAGACAGCAGCTTGAGCAACAACATTCCAGCCAACTTCCTTTCTCAGCTCCAATCTGTCCCATTTTGCCCCGGCCTTGGAGGAGTTTGCTCTTCCAGACAGCTGAGACTCACCTAGATTCCTGAAAGGAGCAGGGCTAACCCAACCGGACTAATTAGTGTCTGGATTTCATCAGCTCAAGGAAAAACATTTTGGTGGAAGGCAGCATGGACATGGCAGTCTAAGAGAGGGGTTTGAATCCTGCCTCTACATTTTATCAGCTGTTACTTAGCCTCTCCCAACCTCAACCTACTCATCTTTATAATGGGAATAATAATGTCTCATTGTTGGCTTGCTCCTTATACAAAATGAGGTAATATATGTAACAGTGCCTGGCACATAACTCAATTCATTAAGACGCGTTCCTTGCCACTACTCCTGCCAAATGCTGGGAGAAAAAACTTCCCTACATTCCATTCTTCCATTCAGAATGTCTCTAAAGTGTAGTAGACAATGGAAATGACCTCAGCTGGGCATGGAATTCTAAGGGATACCTAAGCTTCCATCTGTGAGTAAAAACATGGAGTGCCTGCCACGGGGAAGCCATCTCTCCTTCTAGCAAATACTTTCAGAATCATCCTTCTCCAAGAAGCCTCAGAAAGGAGAAGCTCTTGGTATATTTCATGCTTGGTTTTGTCAAAGATGAATCATGTCCTAGCCACAGTGAAAGAACTGGATACGGTAGAATTTTGCCAGAGGGTAGGAATGAAGAGTGAAGGGGGGGAAAACAATACTATGATCATTCTCATTATAGGTCAGGAATTTCATAGAACAGAGAGGTTGAATAACTGGCCAAAGACACACAGCATTTCAGAAGTAAAGCTGCCAAGTGGCGTGCCTCAATTTCCAGGACTGTGCTCTATTTTGGCATGAATTAAGTCTGCCTTTTTCACTGTCATAGCCTAAACACCTAGCCCCTAGCAACACTCAGAGCCTGCAATTCCTAGCAATATCTAACAACACTTCACCATGGCACTCAGTAAGTGCTTGCAAATAAATGATCTTTAAAAAGGTAAAATTCAAAGCATGCAGCAGCTCAGAACCTGCACTTAAACCAAAACCTAACCAAAGAGATACAGAGAAAAGGAGATATCCTGCTCCAAAACAGAAAAAATGAGACGTTTTGTTCCAAACTAACAAAAACTTTTAAGTTCCCCTGTCCTACCCAACCATTATCTTGTAATATTTTTCCCCCTTTTTTTTAGGACAATTTGCTATCCATTCTCAAAAGCAACTCTCCAAATAAAATAGATTTCATCATGATTCAAACTTACAACATTTTTTAGTAAAGAAACACCAGATAAATACTAGGAGAGCTTAGACTTTGGTGTCAAACAACCAAACAGATGTGATTCCTACCACTTCCTACCTCTCCAAAAGACGTGATAAATGGGGAATTATAGGAATATTCTAATTATTGTTGAAAAGCTTGATCGATTTATTTGTGCTTGCAGCCAAACAATAACCAGGTCCATGTTTCAAACCACTGCAGATGACCCAGAATCTGGGGCTCATCATGATTCTACTTTGCTACAAGACCAGTGCCAAGAAAATTTCTTCCAAGCTCAGTAATCCTCCTTCCTTTCTGGATAAATTCTACATAGCTTTCCCTTTGCTCCTGCCTTGGGTTAAGATTCCTTGCAGCAGCCTTGTAAATGACTTCCATCTTTGGAAGATTCATTAAAGCTACACTGTATCTCTGATTCCCACCCTTATAACAATATCCACTTTCTACCCAAATGGGACCCTGCACAGAAGTCTCAGCCCAGCATCGATCACCCCAGGAAACCATCACTGATCCTTCCGCCCCTAGACTAGGATAGGTCCTTCTGTTCTGTGTTCTCGCAATATTTGTATCTCCCCAATCGCAACGTCTTCACAGGTTATTAATTTCTATTTAATTGCCTATCTTTCCAGCTGGACTGTATGACCATGAGGAAAACATCATTTCCTCAGTACATGGCAGCTGTTAAGTAAATGAATGCCTCCTAAAGTTTATCAGCCCTTAACATCCAAATTTCATTCCTTCTCCTGAGAGAACCCATAGCACTTTTACTTCAGCTAATCGTTTCCTGATAGCCATTCTAATTTTTGCTTTTTGGGGTAACTGAACCCCAGGAGTTTTGCCAGGGAACAAGGCCACACAGCTAGAGATGTTTCCAGCTTCCCTTGCAGCTAGGCTCTGGCCACCTGAACGTGAGCTGAAGAGCATGTTCAACATGCAGGTCATGTTAAAATAGCTGCTTCTCTTCTAATTGCTCCTTTCTCTTCCTACAGCCTGGAAAACAAACATAGTGGTGGTGAGACAGCTTCAGCCAGGGAGATGAGGGCAACAACCTAAGGGATGACAGAACCACAAGACAGAAGAAACCTAGTCCTGGGTGACCTCAGAGAGTAGATCCACTATCCACCCTGGACCACTCACCTGGTTCTAGACTTACATCAGAGAGAAGCAATCTTGTCTATTGTTTATGCCTCTGAATTTTGATCTCTCTCTCTCTCTCTTTTTTTAGCATCTTGAATTGAACCTTTAATAACTCACATTAGTTGTAAATTTCTATAACTTAATTTTGCAAGAGAAGGGGACATTTTTGAAGTTTCTTATTCCTATGTCCAAGCACTATTGTCGCTAACACCATGGATACTGAAAACTCACAAGCATCTGCTCTTCATGTAGCTACTATCTAAGAACAATAAATAATTTAGTAGAATATAACTATGTTTACCATCTGCACTAGAGTAAATGCTTTGTTTACTTAACTGATGGCTGCTGTCTTAATTTGGAGTTGTAAAAAAATATCATGCTAAGTGATGTAAATTGGCAAAGTGACAAATTGTCCTTCTCGACATCAGTTTGGAGCACGGAGAGTCCTTTTGTACAATCAGTGTATTTGACGAGGTCTAAAGCATTGTTCAATATTTGTTACCATCCATAAGACCTTAGGAGGCTACAACTAAAAGAAATACAACTAATTTTCATAGGGTGCTTGTGGAATCAATCCAGCCTTCAATCCACACCTTGCATATTTGGATGTTTTAGAAAATCAATATTTTGCTGTTAAAAATAATAAGTCCCAAGGGACATTACAACTAGACTTGGTCCTGCTCTTTCTTTTTCATAGCACTGAAACCTCAAAGTCAGAGAGAATGCTCATAAAGCTTATAATGTCTCAGCTTTTAAAGTTTTTAAAGACACATTCAGCTTGTCGTGAGTTAGACTCAACCTTTGCCACAACTCATTTCCTGCAAACAGATTCAGTGGTTCCCAGAGTTCTCCAGGTGTCCAAGATGGACCAGGTGGAAATAAACCAAATTCCCTTCAAACACAAAAGCTTCTAGCTATAACCCCCTCAGGAAACAGAGAGCCTCCTCTATAGGTAAGCTTTTCTGGCTTTTAACCCATTTGTGCTTCCAGTTAGACCCAGACTGGATACCATGTTCCCATTAGGACTCACTACATGAAGAACTGCATCACTTCCTTTGGGTCTTTATGCAAATGTCATCTGACTGCTGAGGCCCTGTCTGCCCTCTCCATCTAAAACTCCAGGCCTCCTGATACTCCCTCTCCTTGTAATATTTTCCAACGTACTCTACATTTTACCCATTTCTCTTGTTTATTATCTGTCTCCCTTATTGAATATAAACTCCATTGAGGGCAGGGAAGCACATCTTTTTTATTTAGTGCTATATTCCCAATCCCTAGAACAGTATCTGGCACACTGGGGAGGAAGGGATGTTAGGAAATACATGTTGAATCAATGAATGAATGGTGGCCCATTCTGAACATTTTACTGAGCACCTCGGCAGTGCATATTCTAATCCTACTGCTTGCTCCACCCTCTGATCATGCCAGCCACATGAGCTCAGAGAGAGCAAGTCCCCCACTTGCTTTGGTTGTCCTGTCTTGTTTTATCCATAGCCACAGATCAAGGAACTGGTAAGTAAGATGACATTGCAGACAACATAGAGTCTCAACCCAAATGTCCTTAAGCCAAAACAGACTTATTTCCTATCATAAATGAATAGATTTGGCTTCTGTTATGGGTTGTTTTATGTCTCTCCAGAAATATATGTTTAAGTCCTAACCTCCACTACCTCATGATGTGACCTTATTTGGAAACAGGGTCTTTACAGAGGTAATCAAGTTAAAATGAGGTCATTAGGATGGGCCCTAATCCAATATGACTGACGTCTTTATAAAAAGGGGAAATATGGACATAGCCACAGAGGTGCACAGAGGGAAGAAGATGTGAAGACACACAGAGAGAAGATGGCCATGTGACTAGAGTAATGCATCTACAAGCCAAGGAGTGCCAAAGATTGTCAACATATACCAGAAGCTAGAAGAGGCAAGGAAAGATTCCCACCTGCCCCCACCCCCAGGGCAATCCAAGAGCACTTGGCCCTGCTGACCCCGTGACCTCAGACTTGTGGCCTCCAGAACTGTGAGATAGTAGAATTCTATGGTTTTAAGCCACCTTGTTTTTGATACTTTATCACAGCAGCCCTTAGCAGCCTGTATACAGCTTTGTATGAACCTTAATGCAAGGCTCAGTTAGTTCCTATGATCGGGACCCTGTTTCTCTCCTCCAGTCTTGGCCACACGTCCTCAGACTCAGGTTGTTCTTCTCATTGCTCCCAAGGTGGCCGCCAGCAAGTTCCAGGGCTTCCTGCTTCTTCACATTTAACGGAGAAGAGAGAGTCAGCTCTTGCAATAGCTGACTAAAGTCTGGAATTTGAGTTGCATTTCTGACATAGACTGATTTGAGTCAGGTGCCCAAACAGCAGATCAATGACTGTGTCAATTGCTTTGAGCCAATCAAGGCCCCCCTCCTGAGATGGGGGTGGAGTCAGGTCCTGCTGAGTCACTGTTGGTGCCCATACATCTCCCCCTCAACTCTCAATCTACTCACCCAAGGCTGCTCACTGCAAACACCCACTACTTTCTGCTTGAGAGCTTTTTCTTTTCCCCCCCTGACCACAAGAAAATGTTTGGCCCATGCACAGAACAAGCTAGAAACTCCAGAGTTAATGCTCCCAGAAGCAGCCCTCAACTAAGGATTAGCAGGGAATTGGCAGACAAATATCCCAGCATCCTCACTCTTCAGTTGGAAGGATTCTGGGGTATGTTCTACAGAGTATTCCAGAGTTCCCAGGGGCATTGAGCACCAGGTGCCCACAGTGATTGGTTAATACACCCTTTACTGACTTCCCCCCTCCCTGCCACACTTCCCCACTTCCCCACCAGTATCCCTCCCAAATAAACCACTTTTACTTAAATCTTTGTGTCAGGTTTGCTTCCAGGGATATCTAAACCAGGATAAGTCCCAATAAACTGCAAGGGAGGAATTTCAGAGTTCCATTAGAAAAGAGAAAAGGTAAGACTGGAAAGCACTAGAAAGTCAACCAATGAATGCCCACTATAGTCATTACTGTTTCCTCTCTTTCAATTAATTAATAAGCCAACTATGTTTTCTCCTACAGTTCTGTTAAACAGATAAGAGCACAGCACAGCCTGGCAGATCAGGAAGCACGCACAATGGGTTCCATTTTTGCTATTCCCTCCCCTACCTGCTGTGTTTCTTTTTGTAAGTAATTTCCCTTCATCATGTCTCAAGTTCCTACTTAATGAAGATCAAGAATGATGATCCTTATCCCTATAAAGTATGACCCCAGAAAAGCAGAGCATGGCATAAGGTAGATCCATCTTAAACCTCTTTCCAAGTGGGTCTCTTGCTCAAAGTGTCAGACAGGCATATTAAACATCATTCCCGGGGACTTCCCTGGTGGTCCACTGGTTGAGACTTCGCCTTCCAATGCAGGGGGTGCAGGTTCGATCCCTCGTTGGGGAGTTAAGATCATTCATGCCTCACGGACAAAAAACCAAAACATAAAACAGAAGCAATATGGTAACTAATTCAATAAGGACTTTTAAAAACTGGTCCACTTCAAAAAAAAAGCTTAAAAAGAAAGAAAACAAACAAACAAACAAACACATCATTCACTATCACTCGGTTCCAGAGGACAACATTCGAGGTAAGAGCAGATTAGAGCAAAGATCCAAGTCAGAAAAACGCATTACCTCTGGAGTATTCTCCACCATTTGGAAATCATTGACTCTTATTTAATAAACTAACTTAAAAATACAACTATGTATTATTTATAAGTTTTTAAGATTTTTTCCAGCTTTATTGAGATGTAATTGATATATACTATTACATAAGTTTAAGGTGTATGACATGTTGATTTGATACATTTATATATTACAAAAAGATTACCACCATAGCATTAACTAACACCTCCACATCACTAATCATCAGAGAAATGCAAATCAAAACCACGATGAGATATCACCTCACACCTGTTAGAATGGCTATTATCAAAAAGATAAGAGATAACTAGTGTTGGCAAGGATGTGGAGAAAAGGGAACCCTTGTGCACTGTTGGTGGGAATGTAAATTAGTACAACCACCACGGAAAACAGTATGGAGATTCCTAAAAATTAAAAATTGAGTTGCCATATGATCCAGCAATCCCACTTCTGGTTATATATCCAAAGAAATTGAAATCAAGATCTCACAGAGATATCTGCACTCCCATGTTCACTGCGGCACTATTCTCAATAGCCACGATATGGAAAAAACCTAAAGCTCCATCAGTGGATGAATGGATAAAGAAGATGAAGTATACATATACAATGTAATATTTTTCAGCCACGATAAAGAAGGAAATCCTGCCATTTGCGACAACTTGGATGAACCATGAGGGCATTATACAAAGTGAAAGAAGTCAGAGAAAGACAAATGCTGTATGATCTTACTTATATGTGGAATCTAAAAAAGCCAAACACAGAGAGACAGAGAGTAGATCAGTGATTATCAGAGTCGGCAGGGGAGTGGAGGGCAGGGAGATAGCGGCCAAAGTGTACAAACTTCCAGTTATACGATTAACAAGCTCTGGGTATATAATGTACAGCACGGTGATTACAGCTGATAATAGTGTATTATATTCTTGAATGTTGCTCAAAGAGTAAACCTTAAATGCTCTCGCCACAAAAAAAGAAATGGTAATTAAAAACACAATCTTGAACTATCCTGGAGGAGCTCACAAATGGTTCCCCTAATGAGGTAATGAGCTCAGTCTAGCTAAATCCCCAGAATGAGCAGCCTATCTATGGTAAGCTTTCTCCAACCTCTTCCGGATCATTTTGCTCTTGCCCCCGGATGGCAGACAACAATCCACCAGAAAAGCCATCCTGTGTCTCCAGCAAGTAAAGGCGGTGCTTCACAAGCATTGCAGGATGCAGCCTTCCAATTCTCCTTTGTTTTCTGAGTATAAGCAGATGTTAGAGACTCATCTCATTATCTTGGGATACTATATAATATTATTATGGTGTCAGGCTATCAGAGGCAGCAAACGCTATACAACAACAGCTTTAATTGAGGCTTAGAGCTGAATTGTAAATATGTAACCTTACTTGGAGATGTTTCCAAATGCTTTCTGGAAACAGTTTAAAAAGATGTTTTCAATTGTTAGAACAATGGCTTGCCCTGCCAAGATCAAGTAAAAGCTTCTTAAGATATGGGTACCATAAACATATTTCTTAATTCTTCAGTTTTGGGGGGGGCGGTTTGTTGTTGTTTTTCCAGAAGCACGGCAAATCTGTAAGCCAGAAAACCTCATGCATGCCACTTCCTGGTCTGTTGCAGGGAAAACTAATGAAGCACTGCAGAAGTTGCACTCAGATCTACTGTGATCTCATGGCCACAGAATTCCCCTCTTTCTCTGAAGTTACTTTACTATGATAATAATTATCTGTCCACAAGTCTGGAGTTGGCACTGGCCTATCCCTAGGGATAGGGATTTGAGTGCATGTAACAGCAGCCCATCTTCAGCAAGGAAGCTCCTGACATAGAAGGCTGCCCATCGATCTTAGCTGACACACTTGTCACCATACACACAAAGCAACTGGTATTGAGTTCCCCGGGGTGAATTACAGCTCTCAAACATTTGGGGGAGGCGCATTATGATTCTGATGTATAGGATAAAAGACAGAAAAACCTGGGTCATTTGAGATTGATTCCAGGCAGAAACTGGTAAACAACAGTCTGAGTCTCCTTTACTGGACAGAGTAAAAGAAAACAGAAACTGAACACTTTGCAAAGTACATTCAGAACAGAGTCCAGAGTCCAGAGGCGAATTATCCAGGCTGTGGATTACGCAGGCCATTTTGTCCAAAGTCTGATCCCAAAGAATTGACTCCAGTGGGTTTTTTTTTTTTTATGACTGTTAGTATGTGCACAAGAAAGGGACAAGTTTAGCATTTTGTTGCTTGTTGGTGACAATGATCAAAAGTGTATGGACAGGTGGCCAACGGGCATATGAAAAGATTCTCAACATTGCTAATTATTAGAGAAATGCAAATCAAAACTACAATGAGGTATCACCTCACACTGGTCAGAATGGCCATCATCAAAAAGTCAACAAATAATAAATGCTGGAGAGGGTGCTACATGCACCCCAGTGTTCATAGCAGCACTATTCACAATAGCCAAGACATGGAAGCAACCTAAATGTCCATCAAAAAATATGAAATAATGCCATCTGCAGCATCATGGATTGACCTAGAGATTATCATACTAAGTGAAGTAAGTCAGACAGAGAAAGATAAATATCATATGATATCACTTATATGTGGAATATAAAACAATGATACTAATGAACTTATTTACAAAACAGAAATAGACTCACAAAATAGAAAACAAACTTATGGTTACCAAAGAGGAAAGGGAAGGGGAGGAGGGACAAATTAGGGGTATGGGATTAATAGATACACACTACCATATATCAAATAGATAAACAACAAGGACCTACTGTATAGCATAGGGAACTATATTCAATTATCTTGTAATAACCTGTAATGGAAAAGAATCTGAAAAAGAATATAAATGTGTGTCTGTTTATAAGCTGAATCACTTTGCTGTACACCTGAAACTAACACAACATTGTAAATCAACTATACTTCAATTAAAAAAAACATAAAGTTAACAAGAACAAAAAAAATGAATGCTAATCCAAATTGAGATGCGCTATAAGATTAAATTCACACTGGATTTAGTATAAAAATGTAAAATATTCTTAATAATTTTTATGCTGATTACATGTTGAAGTAATAATGTTTTGGAGACATTGGGGTAAATAAGATATATTATTAAAACTAAAAAAAAAGTTGTGTGGAAAATCCAGAGGAATGAGGGATTATAAAATCTCAGTAATATAGATCCTAGAGTCCAGAATTTAGGATCATTCTATCATTATTGTCTTTCCAAAGAAATTAACAATGAGCAATGACTGGACATTGTGTTTAAGCAGTTTATCCCATTACAATTCCATAGCCTTCAGCAGGGGATGGGGAACAAGTGAGAGCTAAATATTAATTATTATCATATAACTGCACAGCAGAAGCTATAAACAACAGTATTGCCATGAAAACACTATTTACCTAAGTAAAACTGTACTTCTTTGAAAAATAAATCTATAATTCAAATACTGTAAGTTCATTTAGGTTTATTCCCCAACTCCATCCTCAAACTCAGCAATAAGTCTGGTTTAATGAAGTGTTTACTGTATTTAATAGATTAGATTTACCCAATGTGGTTTTCATTTATCTTCATTTCCCATGACCAAAACTGACGTATATAAACAGGATTTTAATGTCAAGGTACCCTTGGCAAGTAAAAGGGGATACACAGCACTTGCACAGTTTACATTTTCTCTGTTACATCCTCTCCTTCCCTGTTAATATTATTTAGATTTCTAAATTTATTTTTAAAAATTATACTTGAGGCACAAGACTGAAATTTGGACCAAAAGTCCAAAAGAAAGCCAAAATGGATAAGATGCTATGGCAATGTATTTATAATAGTGATTATAAACATGGCCAGACTGAGATTCATAATCTTGGCTCTGCCACTTACTGTGATACTGTGCAAGTTTCTTAACTTCTCTGAGCCTTGGTATCCACGTCTACTAAATGGGTGTAATATTATCTACCTCATAAGAGTTACTGAAGGGATAGAAAGAGATCATCTGTGCATACACTTGCCACAAATCTGGCCACACAGCATTTTATTTAACATATTTACTAGTGCCAGGTACTATTATGAGTGAAATAAATTTAAAAACTGGGATTTGAACCCCAGGCAGCCTGGTTCTGAAGCCAAGTGCCTAACTCACTATTCTGAACAGCTTCAATATACACTCGAATGGGGAAATATTTCTAAATAGTAATGATTATCACTGCAATTAAGGTTGAATCTGTTAGCTATTGCAATATAATAAAACATCCCAATGCATAGTGTCTTAAAGTAATGATAATTTAGTATTTCTCCCTAGTCTATATGTCAGCTGGGTAGTTCTGCTGACCCGGCTCATGCTTGGCTGATCTTGGCTGATCTTGGCTGATCTTGGCTGATCTTGGCTAGGCTCACTTGTGAGTCTATGGACAGCTGGCAGGTTGGCTAGAGGTTGACTGGTCTTAGATAGCCTCAGATGACCTGAATCTTTTATAGGCATCTTTTACAGTCTATTAGTGGGCTAGTATGGTCATGTTCTCATCGTTATGGCAAAGATGCAATAGCAGCAAAGACTGAGTCCAGAGTGCATACTTTGTACCACACTTATTAAGACCCCATTGGCCAAAGCAAATCATGTGGTTGACCACAGAGTCAAGAGCTGGGGAAAAATGTCCCTCCCAAAGTAGGAAGAGTGGAAGCTTGGGGCTTTCAGTGCAATTAATCCACTGCAGAAATACTCAGAATTATAGAGACAGCAGACTTAAACCTGAAAAATGAATTCTTTAAACAAATATGTTATCAGAAACCTACACGAACCCATGAGGAACAAACACGCCTAAAACTGTTTTATGAATGCTTAATAAAATACAATATGAAGTTAAACTATTAACATTTGATTAGGACTCTAACATAAGTGACACCACATGTATTTTTACATGTTACCTTCATAATACACCACAGAGAAGACAGGGCAGAAAGAGTTTCAGGAGCCAAGTTCCCTTTAGTTACTTTTACAGCACAGATTATGCTAGTGAAAACTGGCAGGTTTTGTAATACCATACCTTATTAAGAGAGAGCAAACTGGTTATAATGAGAATCAATCCTACTGATCACAATGATGGTTGTGATGGCTTCAAATTCAATTTGTAAAATATTTCATCAAATTAAGAATTTAGATCTGATATTTCTGGGTTAAAAACCAAGATAGTATTTTAGGATACTAGGTAGACTCATTTTGCTGTTAACATGAGTATAGCTCTAAAATACAGAGTAGAAACTTTTTATGTAGATGGCATTTAAAGACAAGAATAACCATCATAATATTTCTCTTATACACCAAAAGCAGATATAATATGCATACTCTGAGCAAGAAATTTCTTCAACAAGAAATATTTGAATATTTCCCACTACAAGATATTTAGGCTTGGATAAACTACTTATCCTCTCTGTACCTTAGTGTTCTCATCTGTAAAATGGGAGTAATGATAAGGCTTATTTCATAGGGCTGGTATGAGGATCAATGACTTAACATATGTTGTAAAGTATTTCCAATAACATCTGGAACATAGTAAGCACTCAATAATAGTTAACAGTTTTAATCATCATAATTATTAAAACAAGACAGTTTATGGCAAGGTTTTACTCTGCTGTCTGCTCTTAAATTATTCCCTCTGATTAAGTAAATTATATATAGAATTTAAACTAACCAAATTGTATTTGCATTTCACAGAATCTAAAGCCTCCAATTAAGAAGATGTACAGATGAGAGTCTTTCATTTATCAGACATCTTCTGTGGAGGTATACTATCACAGCCCAGCTTTAGGGGACACTAAATAAGCAAACTAAAGGAAAAGGGAAGCAGAGTTTCAGAGAACTGAGTATGAAATCAGGGAATTTCTAGATATTGTGTAAATTCCTAGGGGTATTATGGGCTAAGAAAGGATGGGAGTTGAAGGGTCATAGGAGAATTGGGAAAGGTGATGTAATGGGGAAGGGTATGGTTTAAGTGGAGACTGCAAACTCCAGGAATCACACAATTCCTACCATGCCACCCTATGCCATTCATCCTTTCCACACACTTCCTGCCAGAATTTTTCAACTCAGTCTATGGGAGGATTTTCTCCTGATGAATAAACCTCCAGGTAGTAATGGAAAATAATGTCTGCTTTATAATAAATGTTTGCTAGAATGTTTTTGCAGAGTATACTGAAGGAGGCCTACATTTTCTAAGAATGATGCACAAAAAAGAAGTACTGTAGAAACTCTTTAGCATAAATGAGGCAAGACAAAGAACAAAGATATTTTGAGAATTCATATGGCACCTATTTGCTTTGGACAGAGTAGTAAACTTGTCAGCAAGTAATTAAGAAAAAACACCACTGAAATGAAATGTAGCTCTAAGCATTTGTTATTACTTTAAAAACACTCAAAATGTTACCTAGAACCCAGCAAACTGTATGTGTTGGAATGTTTTCATTCTCACTTATAAGGACCGCAGAATATCTGCAGGAGGCACCCAACCTTCAGCTAACAGTTACTTCGCACAGAAAGCCCCTCGCCAATACTTCTTGTTGTTTAAGGGGCTAGTCCAATTTGGTGAAAGTCTGAATGAGAAAATGTTTTGATAAAATTATTTTATAGGAACATATGCTAAGATACAGCAAAATATGCTTTTTCCAGCAATGAATCTGGTATCTACTTTAAATATAATTTATGATTAGTCTATTACATATGCAAAGGCATTAAGCAGATGTCACTGGAAGAGTCCTTCAAACATTTGTTCTTTCAAGTAATCTCAACATCCCTCCCTGGGAACTTTTTTTTTTTCTTTATACACATCTTTATTTCCTTAGAATCAATTCCTACAAGTGGAATTGTGGGTCAAAGCGTACAAACATTTTAAAGATTTTTCTAGTATAATGTGGCCCTCCAAGAAACAATCCCAATTAACACTATGTTAGCAGTGTATGTGGGTATACATTTTCCCGTGGCTTTATCAACTTAAGAGTATTTTCTTTTATCTTTTCCATAGCTAGTGGGAAGCAGCCGCATAGCACAGGGAGATCAGCTCGGTGCTTTGCGACCACCTAGAGGGGTGGGATAAGGAGGGTGGGAGGGAGACGCAAGAGGGAGGGGATATGGGGATATACATATGCATATAGCTGATTCACTTTGCTATACAGCAGAAACTAACACACCATTGTAAAGCAATTATACTCCAATAAAGATGTTAAAAAAAAAGAGAGAGAAGCCTGTGCACTGCAACGAAGACCCAATGCAGCCTAAAAATAAGTTTTTAAAAAAATGTTTTAATGGTCCACATCAAAATATTAAAAAATGCAAATTGAAACAAACTTCACCAAACAAACAGATCAAAGTCAGTGGGATCAATTTTTATATATTCATTTGCATAAAGTTCTAAGTGGTGGTGTTATTTGCTGGGTAGGTTTTTTTTTTCAGTATGTTTTGGTGAGAAAGCAAAAGCAAACATAAGCCCAGCCCATGTCTGTTTTATTCTGAATTCCCCTCTAGTGGGATCCGAATTGAAGAGATTTTACCTTCGTAAATGGTCTCTGACAGTGACCCTCAGGTGTGGTTCTGGAATAAAGAAGACAGGACACAGAAAGCAGTGAGAAGAAGGGAGGGGAAAGGAGAAGGATGATGGGAAAGATTCAGCCAGCCAATACTGCGTGCTTTTGGAAGCTCCAAATTGGAGTTGAGTCAACCATCCCAGGGAAAGAATACCTCAAGGCTCCAAACACAAAGGAATAATTTCAGTCATTCATGTATATTCAAGAAACATTTATGGAGAACCTAATATTCACCAAGTACTGCACTATGCACTGGAAAAAATACCAAGAGCAGCATTATCATGGCCCCTATCCTCCAGGGGTCACAGCAGAGCAAGGAATATGAACACAGAAACTAGTTATGATGATCTGCAATAGGTAAGGTGATGCTAGTTGCTATAACAAACCAACCCCCCAAATCTCTGTGACAGATGTTTCTTTCCTGCTCATGTAACAATATGATGCAGGTTTTCTGATTAGTTGGCAGCTCTCTACCAATATGTGATTCAAAGACCAAGGTTTATTCCATCTTGTGGCTTCAGCATCATCAACATTTGGTCTCCAAAGTTTCATTAAGAACACAAATTGCCAATATCAAGAATAAAAGAAGCGTTTTCACCACAAATCCAATATATCAAATGGGTAAGAAATGAACATTATGAAAAACTTTATGCCAACAAATTCCACAACTTAGATAAAATGAACAAATTCTTGAAAAATACATCTTACCAATACTGAGGCAAAATGACGTAAAAATTTTTAATAGCCCCATTGCTATTAAGTAAATTGAATTCATTATTTAAATCGTTGCCGCAAACAAAACCCCAGGCCCTGACGGTTTCGCTGGTGAATTCTATCAAATATTTACGGAAGTAATAATTACAGCATTACACAAACTCTTTTAGAAAATAGAGGAGGAGGGAATACTTTCCGAAAAATTTTATGAGGCCAGCGTAACCCAAATACTTAAACTAAATAAAGACATTATAACAAAAGAAAATTACAAAATTTCACTGGGCATCATCTCCCTTTCAGCCAGCTGGAAGAGGAAACCAGCATAGATGATTTCACGTGATAAGTTTTCTTATAACCCAGGCGTGTATATGGAATACACTACAGCCATCCATATTCTTTGAGAAGCTAACAATACAACATGTAAGGAAAACACACACAGACCACCGGCCTAGCACAAGGACAAGACTGGGGTTGATGAAATGAAGGAATGAATGAATGAACCAGCAGTTAGCTAATGATATAAATAAGCCCCCTTAAAATTGCCTCTACCTAGTTCTAGACGAAGTAGTAACTGTACCAACAACAATAATGGTTTACAAGTCACTAATGGGCCCTGGTTCAGGGCTAACTTGTGGCTAGAACACCAGGTGTGTATTTGCCTTCTGTGGGACTTGGTGGCAAGCCTGGCCTAGCATTAAATGTCTCAGTTCCAGTTGTGTGTGAAGCTAGTGGGATTCTTCTGCAGTCACTTAGCCTCCCACCGCCCCGATTCACTTCCTTTTTCGTTTCTTTGAGAGGGTGGGGTCGATGGGAATATAGAGAGTGGGGGGAGTCCAGAAATCCATCCTACTGACTTTTATGACAAATACTGTGTGGTCTCCCTGTATACATGAAAAGTCGGAAAATTTGTTTTAAAAGATAGGAAACTTGTCTCATTTCAATGGATGCCACATGCCTCCCTTGCTTAACCCTCTTCCATTTTCCGTAGGTCTGTTTTTCCTTATTTCCATTCCCCATCCTACTACTTTTCTTTCCTCATTTCTTGACTTACCACGAAATATCCTGTTTCCCTCTAAAGAGCTAAAGGGAAGTAGGCTTTCTGGAGGTTTCTGAGCATGGCTCAAATTCAGATTGTCATTCTCTGAAAATCATGATAACGGTTTCCTCCAAACAGCAGCAGTATCATTTGGACAGCAGGTATATCACCATGGTGAAGAAACATGAAAACCCTGGCTGTGGAACCAGAGTGGAGTGCAGCGACATTGTTGTGTCCTCACGCCTCCTTTATAATTTTCTCAGTTCCCTGGCCGCGTCTGCAAGCATGAGTGAGGATTTCCACCTGAGTTCCCCACCTACCACCACTACCTCCGCCACCCTCCACATCTCTCTGGGTCACAGCTTCGCTGAGACCACTCCCACCATCCAGCAGAATCATGGAGCATCTTTATGAAGCACCTGGAAGAGCTGAGCATTGAAGCAGAAAAATGCCCTTCTAGCCACCCCTGCCATTTCATCTTGGCGGTGAGTTTACCTTCATAAGATACCCTACTTTAAAAACCAACGGTTTACCATTAAACTCGTATTTTATTGTTTCTAATGTATATTAGGCTCCTCTGCCCCACTAAATTTTTTTCTAATTTTTTATTGGAGTATAGTTGATTTACAATGTTGTGTTAGTTTTAGGTGTACAGCAAAGTGAATCAGTTATACATATATATAAATCTACTCTTTTTTAGATTCTTTTCCCATATAGGCCATTACAGAGTATTGAGTAGAGTTCCCAGTGCTATACAGTAGGTCCTTATTAGTTATCTATTTTATATATAGTGCCCAGCTAAATTTTAAGTTCCTTGGGGGCAAGTCATGTCTAACACTGCTTTGCCCTTCCATAGGCCCTCACACGGCCTTGCGCGTGGTAGATTCTCAATAAATATACAGTGATTTGATTTAGGTCAAAGGTGCAATCACTAGTTAAAAGGCAAATATCCCTGAGAAAGACAATACTATAAGCCTGTTGTATCGTTAAACACCTGCATTTGCATGGTGTTTCTTGTAATGGTGTTTGGACTAGGACTGACAGAGAGGAAAGCTCAGGACTGAGAAGAAGGGGTACGGGAAAAGGGAGACCCTCCCCGAGTGGGGGAAATGGAAAGTTGAGGGAAGTTGAGACTATTTTTTACACTGATAAGACTATCAGAGTTCCAAGAAAAAACTACTCCATAGTGGTCAGAGTGGTCAGAAAAGATTCTGTGGGAGAAGGAGGACTTCTTGAAGGAATATGGTTTTCTTAGATAAAAAGTCAGAGAGCTTTTCTGGCTGGGGGAACAGACTAAGCAAAGGCAAGGAGGTTTGATACAGTTTGATAAGTCAGGGCCTTGAAGAGATGGTGCTGGCTTAGGCCAAGAATGTTGGGGGCTTGTGGGAGGATGGTCGGGATAGTTACTGTGAGGTCCATTTATGGGGTACTTTGAAAGCCAAACATGGGAGTAGGAAGCCATGATAGGTTCTTAAGCTGGGGAAGGCCCTGGTGAAAGCGTCATTAGGGGAAGATCCCCTCCACGGGTAACTTCTACTTAAACTCTTAATTCTACTCACTATTTCAATATACAGTTGCCTTGTGAGACCAAGTGTAGTTTAATCAATCAGAGTCCTAATCTTCGTAAGCTCAACCTCAACCAAAGACCACCTTGACTCTTTCCCTCTTGGTCTCAGATTAACCTGCCCCTCACAGCCCAGTCCTACTTTTAGAGTGCTCTATAACATAGCCTATTCATTTATTATTTGTACAGTACTTTTTTTTCTCATTCTACAGTACCTGAGCAAGCTGGGGAAGACCAGGTTAGAAATTTCTCAGATAGCATCAGTGTTGCAAAAATATATTTATTCATTTAGCTAATGCCACACTAGTGCTGCCCAAAAAAAAAAAAAAAATACACCAGCACTGGGATATATGTATGAAAAGGACACCCACAAAAAAAAAAAAGGCGATCATAAAAAAATAGCATCTGAGACTTCAGAAGCTAGATTATAAGAAGTTCTACAGCTTCTGCCCAAGTCTTTGGGAACATCTACTCTTGGAACCCAAACACCATACTGTAAGGAAGCCCAAGCAAATGGGCCCCTATGGAGAGGTACCAAGACACCAGTTGACAGCCCTAGCTGAGCACCAACTTGCTCAAAGGTAGGGAGTAATTTTGGAAGCATATCTTTCAGTCTCAACTGGACCAACCTAGCTGATGCTATGTGGAGCAGAAACAAGCTGTCCTCACCAAACACAGCCTAAATGATAGATTTATGAGCAAAAATAAATGATTGTTGTATTAAGCCACTAAATCTTGGGGGTAGTCTGCTATATAGCAATACATAACCATAACATATGTGTAGAAATCAACCCTGTCTCTCCTCACACAATTCACACACACACACACACACACACACACACACACACACACACCACTAATGCTACA
This sequence comes from Balaenoptera borealis, assembly GCF_965194805.1. Taxonomy (NCBI): domain Eukaryota; kingdom Metazoa; phylum Chordata; class Mammalia; order Artiodactyla; family Balaenopteridae; genus Balaenoptera; species Balaenoptera borealis. The sequence continues at coordinate 33,282,233 of NC_138867.1, read as the reverse complement.
CAGGAATCTCTGCTAATGTAATTAATCTGGATTGTGTATGTGTGTGTGTGTGTGTGTGTGTGTGTGCCTTGTGCCATGGGTTTCCACTATATATCAGGTAAGGTAGTCAAGCTCTCTACAGACTTCCCTAAGGAACCTATATGGAGCAGGTCATGGTCCCAAGATCCTCAGGTTCTAATACAGTAATCAGATAATGTATCAAGGTCTCAGTGTGGTACCCAAATGTCTTATTCCTGCTAAAAGGCTGTGTTTCTTGAAAAGTCAAGCTAATGAGCACTCCAGGCACCATGGCAAATTTAGACAAGATATATTTAGTTGGGGTATCTCAAATTTCAGGGCATGAACAGCTTTCTTTTGGATCCATACTTAAACCTGACTCTAGACCCTGGAGTACAGGCCAAATAACCTTCTACTGGTCAGCTAAACATTGACCTCCCTTATCTTATATGCAGGTAAAGGCTGAGATTCCCTCAGGGGGAGGAGGCAGGGCAGGAACACGGGGCCACGAGAGTAAAGGGTATTTGTAGCTATTTCTCCTTTAGACCAGTGCTTCTGGAACTTTAATGTACATATAAATCACCTGGGAGTACTGCTAAAATGCAGATTCTGATTCAGTTGGTCTGAGACGGAACCTAAGCTTTTACATTTCTAACAAAGAGCTGGCTGGTGGTCACTGCCACAAGTCTATGGACCACACCTTAAATAGTAACGATTTGACCACCATCATTAATAGTAAGCCTTCAGTGCCTCCTATATATAACTCCCTCCAAAGACTGAGCCTGGCAAAATAGCCTCGCCACCCCATCACCACCTTCTCCATCACCTCCACCACCACTTCACTAGCTCTACCATCTCCATCACCGCCACCATCACCTCTACTATTATCTCCGCCACCACCACCTCCAATAACACCACCATCTCCATCACCAATTATCACTAACACCCTACCATCTCTACCACCATAATATTGCCCATTATAAACCATCAGAATTACTTAAATGACAGATCATTTATCTATCCAACTAGACTCTTCCTGGGCATCCAAGAGATGATTCAGCCAATAGATACGAGCACTGAAATCAAAGACTGTGATCACTAACTAAACAATAATGATGATAAGAAGTGAAGACTGGTAGTTCATCAAGCACAGTCATGACAGCAGGGAATACCAGCTTCTACTGAAATATGGAGTTCAACTGATTAAAACAGCTAAAGCACAGAAGGAGATCTGAGAGCAAGGCAAATCCTAATGACAATAACATGGTTGTCATGAGACATCTGCCAAAATTATACCTTCATATTGGCACATTTTGGACTTGTAGAAGAGTTCCTACATTCGGAAGGTTAAAAATGTTAAGTAGGTGGGCTTAGATTACAGCTGAGACAGGTAACTCCTCTGCTACATAAAATTAAAAACAGAAAACTGGGGCTTCTTTCCTAATCATTCTTTCTTCCCTAAGATGATCTCTAAGATGAACTGCCAAGTGTGCTTAACTTCTGTGTCCACCGAACTCCAATCAATCCCTGGCGAACATAATTTTCATTCTGGAAATGAGAAATCTGCCCAAGCAGTAGCAGCACGAAGTTCAGAAACATCTGTACTGCTAGGTAAAGGTGATCTGTATACATGATGTGGGCAGTGGTGATTTCCTCTACTCAGCTTCCGAAACGAGAAAGCCTAGGAAGGCAGCAACTCAGCCCAGCCTATGTGAACCTTCTGGGGTTTCAGAAGTGATTACAACCAAGTTCTCTAGTTGTTTGTGTGTCTTATTAAGTAGATCTCATTTCAGTCTAAGATCACATGCAATGTTTAAATGCTATTTCTGTAAACTATACAAAACTATAATCTTCCAGTAAAGAAAAAAGAAAGATGCTGTCAAGTAAGAGATATGAAATGAGATCGTTCCCCTTATTTGCAAGACAGATGTTATTTTTGGCTCTTCTGTATAATGCATTCCATATTATAGTTTCTTTCTAACCAAACACTAGGAATAGCACACGCTTGCACAAAGTGCACCAAAGCCATTATCAGGAAAACTTCTTTTTATTAACAACTCTTCAGATCCCTGGTGCAGAAACCTCATGCTGTCGGCTGCAAACAGGGCCCATTATGCCAAGGCTGGATTTTTTTCATCTATCTCACATATTCCTGCAATAGAAATAAAGCTGTACATTTCCTTCAGAACCTGCCCTGGGGGTTGACAAATGATTTTTTTCCCTCTTATCTTTCCTGTGAAGCTCCTGTCCTCTTACACTGACAGATTTCATAAGATTTAAGGTTCCTTTTCTCATCTTTAAAGAAATGTAGAAAAAGAAGACAGTAAGGATGGCATAAACTTACACAGAAAAAAAAAAGATTCCATCACACCAACTGGCTACTCTACTTGTACTTATCTCCAAAAAGTGTGATGCTGAGTAAATATCAGCTGAAACTAATTAGCTCCAGGATAAAAATTTCCATATTGAACTGGGATGACAAGAATGCAACCAGAAATGAGTAAAATGTACTGGTTGGAAGCAGAAGGCACTTTACCAACTAGTGTGTATAGTGGGAGAAACAAATGGTTATTATTAGGCTGATTTAATTTTCAGTTGGAGGTTCTTCTTCATGATGGAGAAGCTGATGTTCATTTAAATAATCTGACCTCAGGCAACTGCTAATGCCTCCTGGGTTTGCTGAGGTCTTGCCTTACTCTGCAGAGTTTTTAAAGATGGCATCTTGCCCTTCAACAGCCTGGGGGCACTGCCAGCTAAGATACAGAACAAACAAATATTCCTTGAAGAGACAAGAGCCTGGATACGTGAAATACAGAGCTGCTCCTTGTAAAGTTTGACGTTCTTTCCTGTTGCTGATGTGGTGTAAGGGGTTACAGTGGCAATGCTTGGGATTTAGAGGGAAGAATGTGTGAGAGTTTGGGGAGATTTCTGGGAACACAATTGGGTCCCTCTTTCCCATGGAGTGAAAGTGGGTAGTGGTGAGGACCCAATAGGCAGACATTCTTCCAAATCACTAGTCAATATTCCAGGGGACTAGTCAATGGTTAAGACTATTTCCCTTCAGTTCCCCCACACCCTGCGCTGCAGCTCCCACCCCCACTCCATGACAAGACCAGTCATCGGAGAACAGGGTAGAGTAGGGGTGCTCACCTCCTGTTCATTCCCTCCCATACAGCCCTGGCAGGAGTGGCGTCCTTGTGCTCTGCCAGGATGTTGGGGAGGCTCTTCCGCTGCGAGCTGGCCAGTCTGCCCTGCTGTAGGTCCAGCCCCGGCCATATTCCCTGAGCTTACTTGGAGGGCATCTGTGGCTCCAGCAGATGGTTCTCAAACATGCCGAAGCCTTCCTCCCTCAAGGACCTGCATCTCTCTCTGCCTATGGTTTTTCTCTAGACTCAGGAGCATGCCTGGCCCTTGCAACCAGTGGGGTATTCATTCACCAACCCATGAATGAATACCTCAGTTTTCATGTCCCTTGGTGAGACAATTCTTAGGTGTGTCCTACCCAGCCTCTCAGAAGGTCTGCAAAAGGATTAGCTGTCCCCAGAGGTAATGTACCCATTAATGTCCCTTTGACTTGCTTTTTCAGAGTTTTGTAGTACATAGTTTTGAGTCAAGTTTATGACAAGAGGGGCAGCACCGGAAGTTGAATGATTTCAGAGACCGGTCCTCTTAATGTCTAGGTTAATGAGAATAGCTGAAGAGCTGCCATATCTGGGTTAAAAATCTTTGTAAGTGGCCAGTTGTTTGAAACCTGGACAGGTAAATGTACGATGAACACATCGCTTCCCAACTCCTTGTTTAATGGCTTCATGTTGGTAGTTGGACCATGGTAGGAGTATTCATACCACAATAATTTCCCCAAACACTACACATTTCCCCAAAGAGCCTGTTGTTAAACATTTACCAGCACACCAACAAAACCATCCCTGAGACCGTACTAATTTCTCATAGCCTTTTTATACAAGAGAGGGAAATACATCAAAAAATACTTAAGCCACCCACTTCTCTTGAATACCACTATCGTTACTAACATAATAATCATTATGAGAATTAGTATTGAAGGGGCCTTTGAAGTGTGGTTTTTCTGATTAAATACAAGCTGACTACCCCGGAGTATATATTCCTGATTAGAGCAACTGATCATCTCTAGACTGTAGCTTAAACCAACACTCAGAAAATACCATAATATCAATGCTGAAATAGTTGAAAGTAAGTTGCAGACATCACACCAGGAGGTTTACCAGGTACCAGGCACTAGGCAAGGCACATCTCTACAAGCCCCCAGATCTCACTCCTAGAAGTTTTCTGAGGAGCCATTCACCAAGCAAATATTTTTTTGAGGAATTACTGCATGTGAGTACCTGTGCAAAGTGCTGTGAGAAATCCAAAGATGAGAAAAATGAGGGTCTTTGTCCTGGCAATGCTCAATTCCCATGAGGGACTTGTGAGTCCCACAAGAATAACGACCCCCCAAAACTCCTCTAATTCACCTGCTGGAGGCTGAGGTATAAGAACAGAGAGTGTAGCGGGAACTGGGCTCCAAAGGCAGCCCTGCCCCATGGAGCTCAAGTGCAGAGCAGATCTCGGTGAGCGGTGGGAAGGAAATGGTAGATGGACAGAAGGAGAGAGTGAGGTGGGTGAGGAGGAGTTGTCACTAGGTTAATGCAGATTATGAAGAGGCTTAAAAATTATATGATTTGGGGGAAGGGGGCTAAATTAGGAGCTTGGAATTAACAAATACACACTCCTACATATAAAATAGATGAACAACAAGGACCTACTGTATAGCACAGGGAATTATATTCAGTATCTTATAATAACCTATAATGGAAAAGAATCTTTAAAAGAATATATATATAATATATATATAACTGAATCACTTTGCTGTACACCAGCAACTAACAACATTGTAAACCAAATATACTTCAATAAAAAAATTTTATGATTTGAAGACTTAACCCTCCGGTCAAACACAAACCCAACACCACTTTCCCCAAGTTCTTGAAATTGCTACTTTCAAGTCAAGGAAAGCATCAGATCAGATATGTAGGGTCAAGTGAGGGTGGGGACGCTTCAAGATGGTTGAAGTGGGCAGGCATGTTGGCCTGTGGTCCCAAGAAAGGGGAATGGCATCTGCAAAATACAGAAGCATGTGCCAGCATGTCCATTTTGGGGGAATTTTGAGAACATCAAGTAAGAAGTCTTGGGTCTTGAGTTCTAATCTAATCTTTGTTACTGAATAGCTTCAAGACCTTGGACAAGTCACTGAAATTGTACGGATCTCAGTTTCTTCATCTATGAAATGGGGGATTGGACTATGCTGATTCTGATGCAGATACCTATTCTTCCCGTCTTCCATACTAGCAGAGCTCCTATTTATCAGGGAAGCCATGTACCCAGGTGAGGAACTTGACTCTGGTGACTTCCCTGAGCAGCAGCCCCAGCCTGACTCTCTGCCTCTGGACTTCTTATTACTTGGGAATTCAACAGAACCTTATTGGGTTAGGCCATTGCATTTATGCTTCTGTTACATACAGCCAAATGCAAACCCAAATCGTGCACTAGGTATCAGTTATTCTCCCTAGTAGACTACATCTCCATAGGAGAAGCACATCAGAATGGGGGTAGGGGCACGTCAACGTTCTCATTGTTTTAATCGCATATATTACACAATGAAAGGCAAACAAAAAACACTTGGCTGGTAGGAATATTCAAAAGATGAAAGTCAGAAAGCTCTCTGTGGGCGGCACGGATCTAAAGTGTTGAGGACAGTGAATGTGACGATTTCTCAGACTGCTTTTAGATCCCGGAATTCTAAATTCGAATCATTTATCTAATTAGTTATCTGCTTTTGGGATATAGTAGAGATATAAGGTCATGCATGAGACATGGGACTAATAAGCTGGATGGAGGAAGAAGTGGTTAGAATTTAGGGTCCCATTCTAGCTCAGTGGGATCCAAAGTGGAACGCACTAGGCACTTCGATGGTGCTGAAAAGGGTTAGGAATGTGACAACATATGCAAAAACTGACCTTTGCAAATTTTCCCAGGGCCACCCATTTTGTAGAGCATGAAGTGGAGGTGAGAAGCCAAGCACAGGAATCAAAAGAAAAGCAGGAGTGCCCACCTCACCTAAACCCTTACAGCCCCTTGGGCAGGGCTTCATAGATTCTGAAGTGAATGCACATTCCTCTCCTCCTGCAGGGCTCACTCACAAAAGAAGGATTTCATCCCTAAGAAAGAAACCCATGGGTTTATAAGTACCAGATTTTTGACAGTACATTCAAGAGTGCTGAGGTTTGCACACACTTCCAAGTGTACAATTCTACAGGCCGTATTCAAATTTTCTAACATACCATCGGTAGACTTCAATAGAACAAACAGATAAATGCCACCTGCCACAGTAAAGTAGCACTTTATATTCGATATTCAGGGCCTCTGAGTAGCGATGTAGTAGGATGCCCACTGGGTTTGATGGAGGTGGAAGGAGGAACAATGGGATGAGGATATGAGACCAGAATGCACAGGCCTTTGTAAAGAATCAGCTTTTGTTTTTTACAGGGCAACTCTACTAACTTCTTATTTGTTAATTTCTGTGTAAATAATTTCTCCCTTAATCTTTATCAGTTCCTTCACTTCACATTCTTTGAGTTTATTTTTCTCGTATGTATCCAGCTTCTTGATTTCAAAGATTAGTTCATTCATTTTTGGGTCTTCCTTGTTTTTCCTAGTAAGTACAATTATGACAAATGTTTATCCAAGTGCTGTCTTGGTCATATCAATGGTTTTAACACATTGTATTTTGTTATATTGCATTTCTAAATAGTTTTTATTTCCTCTTTAACTCAGATGTTACAAAGACATGGGCTTTGTATAGTATAGTTTTATATTTAAGAAATATAGTTTGGTTTTTGGTTTGGGGGGGTTGTTTTTTTCCTTCTCAATTTCTAATTTTAATGCATCATGATCAGTGAATGTGGCCTATGTGATTTCTATTTTTTAATTTGTTAACATTTTCTAATCCATGTCACTTTTTTCTGAAAGTTTAATGTTCCTGTGAATAAAGGGAATGCTGTTCATTGGAGATATATACGTAAAATTTATTCACTGTGTTATTCAAATCTTTTATAACCTCACTTATTTTTAGTGTACTTGATTTCTGAATTTCTAAAAAACATATGTTAAAATCTATTGTGATTGTGGATCTGTCTATTTATCCTGTCATTTCTATTTGCTTTGGTTTTATATATTTAGAAGCAATGTTGTCAGGGTTATAAAGGTTTGTTTGATAACTTTTATAACTTTTATTATTCTGAAATAGTCCTCTTTGGCTATTTTAATAATATCTACCTTGAATTTTCTTTTGTCTGATCTTAGTATTGCCAAATTTGCTCTATTCTGGTTAGTGTTTTCCCTTTATATTTTTTTTTCCATTCCTTTCATTTCAGCCTTTGTGTGTCTTTAGCCTGCTTGTGGGAGAGAGCCGGACATGCCATTCTGTGCAGTGTGACCTCTAGCCCGTCTCCTGTGACCTGGATGAGGAACAGTATGTGCTGTCCCTCAGGACAGATGTTCAGTTATCTCCTGATGTGGGAGCTCACTGATTCACCTGCATGTCACAGCCACCAAAGCCCCCACTCAGCCTCTCACTCACTGTTCCTGCCTAAGGGCACAGACATATGGGTTGCTCATTGCCTGGGAGTGGTAGAGGCAAGGGAGAGGGAGACTGCAGATGGTCAACAGACCTGATGGCTTCTGCTGCAGAACCCCAACTGATCACCCTATCAGTTGCCCCAGGGGACTGCTTCCCAGACCTCTGTAAGTCACCAAATTTTCAGCTAGAAGCATCCTTGGAGCCACACGCACCTACGGGAGTTCTCTCCTGCACGGGTTTTGGGCTGTAATTTCCTTCTTCAATCTGATCCCAAATATCTTCCATCTTTCTGAAATTCAACAAGTACATTTTGGCCAGTTGAAGACTCTTGTTTTCAAGCATAGTTTTTAAAACAAGATTTTTGCCATTTCTGAAGATTTGGAGTGGGAAGGAGAGGTTGCAAGGATTTCCATAATACTTGTTCTGTCTTTTTCATTATTTCTTTAGGCCAGTTTACCAAACATGGGATTTTGAGGCAAAGCATATGAACATTTTTACAGACCTTGATACATAATTCCAACTGCATTCTAGAAGGAGTATAATAATTTACACTACCATCAGTAATTCCCTCATTAGAAATTTTGTTCATTGTTTAGAACAAAAAGAGAAATTAGATATCAAGTAGTCTGATGATTAGTTTTTTTGAAACAGCTTTACAAAAGTTTAATTGATATACAATAAAGTGCACATATTTAAAGTACATAATTTGATAAGTTTTGACATATGCATTCACCTGTGAAACCATCACCACAATCAAGAGAGTAAACACACTCAACGATCCCCAAAATCTCCTAATACCCTTTTGCAGTCTCTCTCTCCCACTTTTACCTGCCTCACTCTCCCATCCCCAAGTAACCGATGATCTGGTTTCTGTCACTGTTGATTAATTTACATTTTCTAGAATTTTATATAAACAGAATCATAACTATGTATACATTTTTCTCTGGTCCTTCACTCAGCATAATTATTTTAAGATTTATCCATATAATTGCATGTGTCACCAGTTTACTCCTGTTCGTCGCTGAGTAGTATTCCACTATGAAGTTAAACCACAATTTATTTATTCATTCTTCTTTGTCTGACTTGGATTCATTATTTTTAATGATTCCATTTTATCTTCTTTATTGGTCTTTCAGCTATAATTCTTTGTTTTGTTATTTTAGTGGTTGCTTTAGGATATTGTGTATATCTTTAACTTATCACAGTCTACCTTCATGTTATATTATACTTCATTATGTATAGTATAAGAACCTTGACAATCGCATTCTTCTACTTCTCCCTTCCTGGTCTCTGTGGTATTGTCATCACACATTTTCCTTTTACATATTTTATAAGGTAATAACTACATAGCTATTATATTTGACAGTCAATTATATTTTTAAAAGATTACTAATAAGGAGCAAAATCTTACTATTTACCCATGTAGTTACCATTTCTGCTGTTGTTCTTCTGTCCTTAGTGTAGATCCAGATTTCCATCTGGGATCTTTCTCCTTCTGCTTGAAGGACTTTAAACATTTCTTGTAGTTATGGTCTGCTGGTGATGCATGCTTTCAGCTTTTGTAGGTCTGAAAATGCCTATTTGCCTTCATTTTCAAAGGATATTTTTGCTGGGTATAGTCGAGGTTGACAGATTTTATCTTTCAGTACTTTAAAGATGTTGTTCCACTGTCTTCTCACTTACGTTGTTTCTGATTAGAAATCTGCTTTTTTATCTTTGTTCCTCTGTACTTAAGGTGTCTTTTTTCCTCTGGCTGCTTTTAGGATTTTTCTCTTTATCAGTGATTTTTGACAACATAATCCTGATATGCCTTGGTGTAATTTTCTTCGTGTTTCTTGGGCTTGGGGTCTCCTGAGCTTCTTGGTAGAATAATAGCCCCCGAAGAATATCCACATTCTAATTCCTGAAACCTATTGTATTAGTTTGTTAGGGCTGCCAGAGACTAGGTGGCTCAAACAACAGAAATTTATTCTTTCATAGTTCTGGAGGCTAGAAGCCCAAAATCAAGATGCTGGCAGGGCCATGCTCCCTCCAAAACCTACGGGAGGACACTCCCTTGCCTTTTCCAGCTTCTGGTAGCCCCAGGTGTTCTTTGGCTTGTGGCAGTTTAACTCCAATCTCTAGCTGTCTTCACATGGTCATCTGTCCTCTGTGTCTGTGTTTTAACATTGTGTCCCCCTTTCTTTACATCTGTCTTCCCTCTTACCTACAAGTCATATTGGATTAAGAGCCAACCTTACTCCAGTATGACCTCATTTTAATTTGTATCTTATCTACACCCTCAAAGACCCTATTTCCAAATAAGGTCACATTCAGAGTTACCATGGGTTAGGACTTCAACATACCTTTTGCAGGGACAAAATTCACACCATAATACCTGTGATTATGTAATCGTAAACTGCAAAATGGATGTGCATAGGTAATTAAATTAAGGATTTTATATGGGAATATTGTCCTGAATGATACAAGTGGACATGATATAATCACAAGGGCCCTTATAAGAAGAATACAGGAGAGCCAGAGTCAGAGAAGATGTGACAATGGAAGAAGCTGCAGTGATGCAAACACAAGCCAAGGATTGCAAACCCTCTAGAAGCTGGAATAAACAAGGAACAGGTTCTCCTCTAGAGCCTCCAGAAGGAATGTGGCTCTGCTGATACCTCTATTTTAGTCCCTAAGATCCATTTCAGACTTCTGACCTCTAGAACTGTAGGCATACCTCATTTTACTGTGCTTCATAGATACTGCATTTTTTACAAATTGAAGATTTGTGATGGAGCAAGTCTATCAGCACCATTTGTCTAACAGCATTATTTTTAAATTAAGGTGTGTACATTGTTTTTTTAGACAGTATAATATAAATATAACTTTTATACACACTGAGAAACTGAAAAATTTGTGTGACTCACTTTATTGTGATATTTGCTTTATTGCAGTGGTCTGGAACTGAACCTGTAACATCTCTAAGGTGCCTGGATAAGATAATTTATGTCATTTTTAAGCCACTAAGTTTGTGGTAATTAGTTATTACAACAAGAGAAAAGTAATATATTAGGGTTTATAGGTTTCATCAAACTGTTTCTTCAAATATTTTTTGTCCTTCCCCTTCCTCTCCTTCAGAGACTCCAAATATACTTACACACACACACACACACACACACACACACACATCATCTTGAAGTTGCCCCACAGCACACTGATGCTCTTTATTTTTTTAATTCTTTTTTCTCTGTGTGTTTCTGTTTCATTTTTGATAGTTTCTATTGTTATGTCTTCAAATTCACCAGTCTTTTCTTCTGCAATGTCTAGCCTGCTATTAATTCCATCCAGTGTATTTTTCACCTCAGACATTATAGCTTTCATATCTAGAAGTTTGATTTGGGCTTTTAAAAAATATCTTCTATGTCTCTAGTTTACTTTTTGAACATGTGAAATGTAGTTATAATAATTGTTTTAATGCCCTTGTCTGCTAGTTCTGACATTTGTGCCAATTCTAGGTCAGTTTTGATTTATTTTTCTCCTCATTATGGGTTGTATTTTCCTGGTTTTTTGCATGCTTGGTAATTTTTTATTGGATTCCAGTCATTGTGAATTTTACTTTGGTGTTAGATACTTTTGTATCCCTATAAATATTTTTGCACTTATTCAGGGATACAATTAAATTACAAGGAAACAATTTGGCCTTTTATTCTTGCTTTCAAGACTTGTTAACAGCACCAGAGCAGTGCTTACCCTAGGGCCAGTTATTTCCCACTACTGAGACAAGACTTCTCTGAGTACCCAATGCTCCATGAATTGTAAGGCTCTCCAATCTGGCTGGTGGGAACAGGCATTATTTCTGGTCCTGTGTCAGCACCAGAGATTTTTCCTCCTAATCCTTTAGGATGGTTCTTTCTCTGGACTCGGGTAATTTCCACACATGCATGGGCTGAAGTCCACTGTCTTGAAAACTATTGTTTCATATGTTATACCTTTGTTTCAGCTGGAACGGCAAATTCAATCTCTTTTAATCCATTTTGACGAAGTAAAACTAAACTTTTTTGTGTGAGAAGTCTTTTTTCAAATAATGCCCTATTTAACACAAATTAAAAGCAAAGCTCCTATGATCAAAAATGAGGTAAAGGATTGATGGCCTGAGGAAATCTGCTGATGTAGCTTCTTCTTTGACGCTCTCAGAAGCTCCTAAGGAGTCTCCCTCATGCTTAGAGACTCACAGGATCCAGTTAAAAACCACTAGATCTAGTCAAACTGCTCCTTTTTACATTTAATGGAACTTAGACCCAGAATGATTACATCACTTGCCCAAGGTCACACAGCTAAAACCTAGGTCATAGGTTAAAAGGGAATAATGACTGCACATGAGTAAAGGCCTCAAGAATGGCAGCAATTATTACTAGGTCTGTTTTTGTATTTTAAAAATTCCAAAAGCCTGTAATAGTGGCTAGAGAGGAGGGGAAAACCATGAGTTTACAGAAAGGATCCAGTGCTAAAGGGGCCAGTTATGCCTTTCCTTACAAATCAAGTTCATTTCCTGAATCCCCATCTCCTGGGGAAGGCTCTCATGGCTCCAGATCAACTCACAGATCTCTCCTGAAACAAGAACCCAGATCCCTGAATCCCAGGTAAGTGTTCTTCTGTCCACTCTACCCCATCACCTCCCTTCCATTGGTGAAATTCTAGAATCCAATGAATCCTTATTCTTGCTATCCACCAAATATTTAAAAAGAGACTGACCCAAAACAATGTGTTTGTGATTGTTGGCAATTCCCTGTGAGCACAAAATAGTCTTAATCCCTCACTAAAGAGTACAGATTCCATTTTTGCCTTGAACTTCATGCAATAGAGTGTAGCCTGACAGTGTTTAGGAAGCAAGCTAGAAGGAAGAAAGTTGATCAAATAAAAATGAAGGCTCTAGGCCCCCACTGAAAACAACAAAAGAGGAAGGACATGGGTACCAAGAGGGTCTAACTCAGACACTGACATCCTGGATGAGTCTGGATTTGCCACTCAATGAACCTCAAATTCCTTGTCTTTAAACAGTGTTCATAGAACCTGTCCCTGCTTGCTTCCCAGAGAATCTGGGAGCTACAAGTGGATTTAATAATAATTTGTAAATCACTTAGAGCTCCTTGGAGATAGGATGATACATAAATATGTGGTATTACTATTATGTTAACCATACTTAAATATTTATAATATTACCATTGAGAGGGATTATCTACAAAGTTAGTAGTATCTTTTCCAATTAATTTTCCAAGTGATAGAGAAGTTAATTACTCTGGATGCTTGCTATATTATAATCTACTGAGATACACTTAGAATCCTTTCTGTATCAGTGAGATTGAAAGAATTTCAATATAACATAGCATTCCCATGCCACAACATCACAGTATGTCCTAGGAGACAACAGCAATAAGGAGAGTTAAGCATCTTGACGATTCAGTCTCATCATTTTGCCCCACACTAGAGGTAAAAATTATCAATTTGTTTGATTCATCTTTGTGATCTTATTGTTATTTTTCATATATATTTGTTTGCAAATTCAGCACTCAGAAGATGGTTTGTTTCACCTAAAGCTTCAGGATGCCTTCAGTTTAGGATGGCAAGATGTCATTAGGTGGGTAGTGACTTGATTTGAACTGCAAGATTGCTCATTATAGCTGACCAGGTATAAATAAGCCCTTGAGAACTGTGCTGTGTACAACTTTCTCCATCACACACGGTTTCCTTTATTCTACTTTAGTATTAGAGGAAAACAGTGAGTCAAGGAAGAGAATATGGGAATTGAGGAAATAAGGAATATGAGGAAGCCAGGCAACAGAATTCCTCCAAAAAAATGCATAC